>NC_056700.1:15332446-15964946 GCF_018831695.1 Puntigrus tetrazona | reverse complement strand
ATATCCGCAATGTGATGATGATCATGATGATGACTTTAAGTAGATATACATCATTTTCTTTGGGACTCTGAGCAGTCTATTCATTGCAGACACTGACTGTTATAAATGAAAGAGATGCTTTTTGGTGTGACACTGTAATGGCAGGAGTTAAATATAGTGGAGACCGGGCTAGTTGTCACGAGGTTGTCATATAAGGGCTGTTTCTCAGTATCTAGAAAATTCTGAAGCCCACTTACCTAAAAAGATTTTTGTTCAGAAATGGTTTTCGAAGTATTATTAACATTCATTTTTACATTATCTTCATATTTAATTTGTTTAAAGACACATCTTTATATGTTTACTGTTAATATTATAAACTTACATTTTTAAGTTTAAATTGAAATATATTTAAATTATTATTGGATCAGTTTTAAAATGTCAAAAAGCATGCTTAGCATGCAGTATTGGGTGGCAATCACACCTCCCCCTGCGATAGATTCATTTATTTCATGTTCGTCTGGGGGTCATCATACCACATTTTTTTCTTTCCTTTTGTCTTCTTTTCTCTTTTGATCTTAATTGTTTCAGTAAGTAGAAGAAACAGTTTGACAGCGTTCATTCAGCTGCAATAGCAGTGCAACAAAGCAGAGCAAATAACTTATGTTTTTGACATCAAATGCTCAGCTCAAAGACTTGCAAGCACATCGTAACCTCAGGGGCCCTGAAACAATACACATGCCATAAAGTATTTTCCTTTTCTTCTTTTTTGAGGAGATTTCTCAGAGATATAAACACCATTTAATGAGTCTGATTGGATTCTGCTGTTTATGTGCTTCAGTGCATTGTTTTGTGTATGTAAAAGTAGGAACATTTAACCACACACACCTGTTCATTTTATAAGCCATCTGGACTCATTTGCGTTATTTCTAGCGTGTCTCTACAATCAAAACCCTGGCTCATGTATGAAAAACTACGCATGCTAGCAATAGGTAAATACATAATATGCATATTTAGCTCATAAGCACCGTGCGCACAGTTTTGTTTTACAGTCCTAAATCATGTGTGGCAGAACTCCTGTTCTCTGCAATTATTTGTCAGAAAAACTGTAGATAAACAGTGAAAGTGAGGATTTTGCTTGTATAAAGATGCCAGTTGACTGAGTATATCCATCAGAAAGCTGCTCCTGGAAAGCACTGGGGTCACTAAACTGCTTCCTCTCGAACATGTGATGTCACCCCATCTGTCATAAACCTAATATGTAAGCTTCTATACAATGCAGTCCCGAATTCAGCCCTGAGACTCAAAAAGCACCGCAGGTAATGAAAAAAACCTATAGGCAGCTAAAGGTTTAATCTCAAGGCCTCCTTAGAGTAGAGAAAACAACATACGCCAGACATTTGGTGATATCTAATAAAGTTAAATTGAATATTTGTGCAACGTTATGTCTTTTAATATATGGCTGTGACTTTGAATCACTCTCCTCAGGTGATAAGTTATTTGAAAATAGCTGCTCTTCCCACTTTATTTCATCTCTCTGCGTGAGTAAAACTTCAAACAGTTACTTCAAATAAGTTGCAGACCACCTAATGCTTTTGTTTTTTTTTTAATCCTACTGACCTTGTGTGGAAGCTGAGAATAATATTTTATAATGGAATTCAGAGGCGTGTTGAGAGTGGAGAGAGAGTTTATAACTCTCTGTGAGTGATGGAATACTGAGTGAGGCCTGCTTTATACAGCAGACAAGAAGAGGCTTTCTTTTCTACGCTCTTCTTTTTTTTTTTTTTTTAGCTTTTCATTTTTGAGCACCAATAATCAACAATAAGCATTTCTTCAACAAAAATCCAAGAATATACAGGAATATAGTACAAATAATGAACAAAATTAAGCCAGAATACCAAACACCGTTTTATTGTTATTTCTTAATTCATCTTAATGCATTTTTCAACAAAATGGCAGTATGGGAGCTCTTAAACTAAACTAGATTTTGACCATCTCTGAGAGAAGAAAAAAAACTATTTGTGTGACTTTGTAAGTGTAAAGTTTTTATAAGAAATGCTTAAAAATATATAAATCAATACAATTTAATATACTTTACATTTTTATTTCATCAAGAACTAATCTTTCACTGACAATTTTATTAATAATAATGCTGTCAAACAATTTAGAGATTAACTGCATCCAAAATAAAAGATTTTATTTGCATAAAATACACACATATACATACATATACACATACACACACACACACACACACATATAACATTCACATGTATATTGATTTCTATAATTATATTATTTCATATAAATACATTTAATGTTTAAACAAAATTATTTAGTATGTGATTGATTACAATTAATCATTTGACAGCACTAATAAAAAAAAATAACAATAATAATAATAATAATAAATAAAATCAATAAATGTGTGAGGCCCAGTGTTGAACCCTATATGCTGTTTGTGTTTTTGTTCAAGCCAAGTATGGATATGCTGTACATTAAGCTATCAGTGTAGCTAATTTGGATCCAGATGTTTGCTTGTAGTTATTAAATAGACTTATATTTACACGCTTCAAAATTACCATTCAAAAATGTATTTGTTTGATAATTTGTTCTTACAATAATTTGGGTAGCATGGTTAAGATTCATGAATGCAGAAAACACAGCACAGTTTGTGTAAGAACTGAGAAAATGGATAGAGATTATTTACTTGTCTTCCAGCCGTGCTGTAGGAAAGCTCCGAATAATGTTATTTCTTATTACTAAATTCATAGAGGATGCCAAGTATAGCCAGATCCCTGCTGAGCCTCAATAATTTACAGCTAAACAGAACCATGCGAACTACAGTACCAACAAACTTATCCTCCAGGCTAGAGAGAAAAAAAAAAAAAAAAAGTCATTTAACTTTACTTTCTAAACTCACAAGCGTTCATATCATCTCGAGGAAGTCACACATTGTAATTTCTCTCGCTTTAATGATGCAGGCAGTGGCTTGTATGACAGCACAGTCCATTCGGTTTTGATGCATATGCTGCAGCCACCCACCGATGCCCGTTTTAGGTTTTAAGGGTTTCATTCATCCTGCTGCCCCATTTAAGTTCAGACCAGGCCTCAGTGCACCTCAAACTCGTAATGACATGGTGGCCTGATATGCTACATGGTAATGGCCTATTAAGAAAAACAAGCAGCACTATAATTTCTGCTAACATAGAAGCGTGGGGTGATTAAAATGAACATCTACATCAAGCAGCAATATGATTATGTATGCTTTTAAAAATCGGTGTCACTTTTGATAGCATGGTGCATAAGTCTTTATAAAAAAAACAACTATTAAAAAAAAAAAAATGCTTATATACGTTTAGTGGAATGGCGTACTCCACCATAGAACCCACAGTAAACATGTTTTCTTTCTCCCAGTCTTTTTTCCTCTCTTGTGAGTGTACTTTGCAACTGTGGACATAATTATAAATTTACGATATGTCGCGCCACAATGCCCGCTGCCAATATTTTACAACTTACGACCGAGCATTTCAAGTGTTTTATGCTGCTCTCCAGACTTTGATAGGCAAAAATTACTGTCTTAGTTAGGATTGATCTCCTTTATGAGTTTTTGGAGGCTGAGACCTCAACAACACAGCTTGGCCTTGCTGAAAGCACCCACCGGAGTACCATAAGCAGCGATTGCAGAGCGCAGCACCAAGACAAAGAGGCTAAAGGCCCTATATTTATGACTCAGTATTCCAGCAACAGCGAAAGAGAGCAAGGAGTATATTTCAGTGACTGCTTTGGAGCTCTGATGACAGCAGGAATGGAGGAAACAGTATTTTATCAGAGACAAGCTCCTGCTGACGGTTCATTCTTATTCTAAAAGATACAGACTCTTTCAACAGGTAACCATCTATGCATTATGATGGCATTCCAGGCCTGGCGGTTCTTGTTTAGCATTTAAAGAAAGATGTTGCATTGCGTACCTTTTCTTTGTAGCATGAAAACTCTTTTTTCTTTGGGGATTTTTTTGTTGAATACACCCACAATGCCAAACCTTTATCTATATACAGTCTTATTCTTTTCACAGTTTGAGTCACAGCTTCATCTTTTAAGGCAAATTCCATCTTTATGTCAAGTTTAGTCTAAAAAAAAAAAAAAAAAAAAAAAAAGGCCATTGTATAACATTTTGGTCGTGTAGAAAGTGTGGAATTAAATTCATTTCTGTGTAAACTATTCCTTTAATAAAATTAAAGCTGAACCACTAATATAACTTGGACTATTTTAACAATGTCCTAGCTACCTTTTTAGGCCTTGATTGTTGTAGTTCCTTTGTCGTCTGTATTTTAGATTATACAAATATATTCATTTGTGTTCCAAAGATGAATGAAGGTCTTATGAGCCTAGAACGACATGAGGTTGAGTAATTAATGAACATTTTTTCTTTAATTCTGCATTTCACCTGGGTCAGGGTTTGCTTTTACCTGGTTTAAAAGGAAAAATAAAGTACAGTAATTATGTGGCATAGTTTAGCATTGTGCATTTATAAACCGCTAACTTTTTTGTCAGTAATAAAAAAGGATGATTAAAAGGCTTGGGCCGATGCCTGGAAATGTAACAACACATACGTATGCAGTTGTTGTTGGAGATGTGTCGGTGAGTCCGTGAAAAATCTGTCATTGTTTCATTGCCAGGCTTATTTCAGTACCTCAGTTCCTTCCACAGACTTGAAGCGGTGTCTTGTTCATGTCACAAATGTCTTTTCGCACAATTACAGGGAAAACTCAATTCTGCATTAATGTTCAGGGAAAAAATGTGCCCGGTTGACTGATTAACAGAGCGAAGATACTTCATTCCGTTCTAACACTGCAAGAAATGTCTAATCAGGACCCTGTCACCAGTCAGCATCTCTAGACGAGCAGTAATTCAGCCACCCCGCTGCTACCTGTGCTTTGATCAATCTGTGAATTATGCCCTGTCCTCTGGGAGCCACCAAATTTTCACCGGCTTTAAAATCATATTCCACTTGGAGATATAAAAGACGTATAGAGGCTGGGCGGCACTGTGTTCTGCAGGGTGTCCGGTAAAGATAACATGACCGCTTCCTTCCATGAAGAGGGGAAAGCACTCATTTGAATATATTATACAGGTGTCCTGCTTAAAAAAAATACAAAAAAAAAACACAACAATAATAAGCTGAAGGGCAGAAGGTACATCCTTGATCTTTTTTTATCTTCTTTGTCCTGATTAACAATTTAATTACATTTTAAACAGTTTGTTTATTTCAAAAGACTGTGAACTAGTAGAAAAAAACAACTCGTGTTTTACTTTGCATTAAAAGGAACTTGTGTGGAGCTTGTGGCTGATAGTTATGTTTCTTGCCATTTAGATGCAAAACAGTTCATTATAGGTATAATGAATTTGCGAGCCCATTTGCATCTGATGAAAAAATATATAAGGCCGTGTTACAATAGGTAATTTCAGCAACATTGCCTGCATCTGCTTACAGCCCGATATCAAAAGTTAAAGTTCTTCAGTGCGTCTACTTGTGAATAGTTTGCGTCGCACTGATGGTTTGCTTATAATTGCAAAACTAAATCGGGCCGTACCTGCAGGGAAGCTTGGCTCGGTTAAACAGCTGTCTAATGCACATAAAGGCAGAACGCTGCAGCTTTATGCACAAAATAAACATATTTAGCTAAAGTCTAAGAGGCACTCTGAAACAGAATATCTGATAATAAGGAGGACACAAATAATTGCATGGGGTTTCTGTATTGTAACTAAAGTATTTTTTTACCTCAGAATAAGCTAAATTTAAACCATAAAACAATTATGAATCGCAAAGCAATGGATGGAACTGCAGGAAATGATGTGCCACAGTAAAAAAAAATATATAATTTCATTATCAGTTCATTTGTTGTTTGATCTTTCATTTGTGCATTCATTAATTTGCTTGTTTGTTTGTTATAAGAACTCTAGCATACTGTGAAAGGAAGCTTTTCTCATGTTGACCGGACAGCCAGTCTCAGAGATCAATCACTTATAGCGCTTTTAACAATACAGATGGTGACAAGCACTGAGCAGTATCAAATAGGAGAATAGAGTGATAGTTATATATAATGACAAGATTAAACATTTTATTTTTATCAAATCGATTATAAATCGCAAGAAATTAAGTGTCCCCAACTAAGCAAGCCAGACACGACAGCGACAAGGAAGCTAAACCCCATTCGTGACAGTTGGGAGACCTTGGGAGAAAGCAGGCTCAGTCAGGAGTGCATTGTGTGTTATGGGGAGCGTTCCCGGTTCCGACTGATCTAATTAATGCAGCCTAACAATCCTTTAACGGATATGAAAATTAGAATCGTATTAGTGCGTTATGCGTAAGCCAGGTTAAAGAGATGGGTCTTTAATCTAGATTTAAACTGAGAGAGCGTGTCTGCCTCCCGAACAGGATGATACTCTGTGATAGTTTTGTAGTTGAGAGTCTATAGTTACATCAGCACACATCATTGATTTCTTTTCCTCCAGCTGTCTTTGTGGTTTTAAAAGTCCATACCATGTGGAGAAGCAACACAGGATGCAATATAAAAAAATAAGTGTATGGCACGGTGTAAATGTCAAAGTGTTATCGTTTCATGGTAAAAGTGAACTCACCATGTACATAGAGCTAACTTTCACAAATGGAGTTCAATACAATCAATATAAACAAAGAAAGTCACAAAATGTAACCAATTCAGCTATCCTTATATCTTATTGATATTTCAAACATCCTAACATTTATTGGATTTTTTTTTTTCCCTCAAATCTCAAACGTAATTTTCAGGCTTAAATTTGACTGAAATCCTACATTTTCAACAGTCTCTGACTTTTGAACCGTGCTGTATAATAAGCATAAATGCCATTATGTTTTTGAACGTGCATAGAAGGCAGTAATTTCCCCATCTCATCTTGTTCATAGAAATTTGAAGTACTAATGTACAAAATGAGAATGTGTTTTGAGGAAAATAACCTCATCATTCCATCTGACATTTTTAGGAAGGGCTAAATAGTCCATAAATTTGAACATGAAGTCATAAATGCCAGAATAAGGCAGAAAAGGGGAGAAAAGTTCAAATTGTAAATGTGCTGTGAATAATGAGATCTCCAGCAGAATGTGGGCAAGAAGGAGATAAAAAGATGGGGAAATGTTAGAGAGAAAGGGAGAGATTCGACTGTAAACAGCAGAAGGCAAAAGAAAAAAGGTAGAGTGAGAAAGAGAGAGAGGGATTGAGAAAAATCTCATAAAAGCACTGCTGCATATGGCTACATTTTATGCAGGTATATGTGGGAAAAAGGACGGCAGGTTATGATTGGGTGCAGAATGAACTGCCATGGTTTTATTGGGTTACGTTATCATACCACATCCCTGATCTCAGCCCCTCTAGGTTTATGTTTGGAATATACACGTCCATATTAAACGCTTGCTTTTGTTGTCACGTAATGAAAGCAAATAAGCAGATTTGATTCATGGAGTGGTAAAGCATCTGTTCGGATGCAATAATCCAAGTACAATTACTGTAAAATGAAATGTTATTCAGTCAAGGTTTGCAAAGTTTTGAAGCATTGTGTGAGCCACAGAAATATTTATACTGCATAAGATAGCTCAAACCAAATGACCAAACGTAATACCTGAATACCTGATTTATTTATATACACTGCTAGTCAAATGAATATTTTTTTTTTAGGATGAGTAGTTATCAGTCACTTATTGGCCTGTTTAGACGAGTCTTCCATAAAACAAACAAAACAAGCCCTGCAGAGTACAATAACGGTTTTTATTTCACATGTGGCTTCTTATTAAAGAAGGATGCAGGAGTTCTATTATTTATTAGTTTTACATACAGCGACAAGGGCTATTTCGATTATTATTGCATAATTAATATACATTATCCTTGCGACAAATACCCGTGATGGCTTGAAGAACATCAAAACTATATACTGTTGCATTTGTGTGCTTATTCTCTTCACATTTAATCAATCAAACATTCCCATCTTAGGGTATTCAGCTAAAGCAAAAGTTAGGTGCCTTTGGGCATATAAGGGATTTCCAGGAAAGTTATTTGTTTTATTACTCATACAAGTCTGGCTTTTGGACTTTCTGTACAAAGGCCCCCCTCCGGCATTAGTATGAATAAAACATAAGTAACGTGTGAGAGTTTAGCACTGTGTGCATTTTCCTTTGATATCACATATCACAACACCCCAATGTTATAGAAAAATTTTTTAAATACCAAGATTTTCACAAATACCGGTACATTGAGACACTTCAGTTAAGATATTAAAACATCAGTCATATTGATTTATTAAGACACTAAAATATTAGTCCTTATTGATCTATTAAGAGGTTACAATATTAGTCATATGTTCTATTAACAGATTAAAATAGCACCCTCTATTGAGTTATTAAGAGATTAACATTCAATTCAATGCAATTTGATTCAAGACTTGTTTCACTGGCATTACAAATTTTACAATGTATTGTTTACATTGAATCTAGAGTTATGTACAAATATTAAAGTTGTGTTTTGTTGTTTAACACTTTGGGATCGGGGCAAAGTATTACATTTTTTTTCTAATTTCTTCGAGGTTAGGGCAGCCGGTGGGGAAGTGTCTTCACTTCTCCATGGTAACAGTATGGATAGACACAGGTCTCTTTGAAAACATCTGCCATCTCTAAAATCAGATTATGATTGATCAGTCTAATAACATTAGACTTTTTCCCTACATTATGGGCAAAACAATGATACAGAAATCTAGAAAAAAATTTAATATTTTAATATTTTAATAAAGAATTACAAAGAACACATTTTATGCCCTTAGAATTGAGTATTTCATTCTGAACTCTCATTATTATATCACATTATAGCCAATAAAGGTATATAACATTTACAATATTTATATTTTTTTATACCTTGATTACAGTTAATAAAGGTATATTGCAAGACTTTATCAGGTTTAATATAAAGTATATGCTGTATATTTGTGTACATTACAAAAAAAAATAAATGTGCTCAGTAGAAATCCTTTCATTTTATAGGTTCAATGTGCACTCTTTTATCATTATTAGTTTTATATAGAACAACATCACGTTAGCAAACAACTAGATTACGCACTTCCAGACCTCCCTGATAATTGTAATATTATTATGTTGTGACACTGGTCACTGTAGGCTTTTCTTCTGCTGTCAGGATCGAACAGAGACACATGCTTAGACAAAATGGCAGGGGGAGAAAAGAAGAAAGAGGGAGTCTGAGCTAAAACTGAGCTTAACTGACAGTCTGAGCCAATGCTAATGTTATCTCTGCGATTTAGTCTTGTGTGTGGAAGCCTCTAGGCTCGGCGCTCATGGGATCATTGCACATTGTAATGCCCTGTGACACCAATGGAACTCTTTCTCCAAAGGCCTTATTGGTGCTCGTCTCCTCAGCGTTACGCAAATGTCTTCATTTCTCAGTTTCTGAGAGATGCTAATGTCTTTGTAAGTGTCCTGAATGCATTTCTAGATAACTTGCATTTGATAATGCCCTTAATGTTTTCGCTGTTTCCAGCTTGTACGACATTTAGCAATGGAAGGTGTCGAGAAATTCTGTTAAGAAGTATGAGTTTTTCAAACTATCCGCGCTAAAGACAAATTGGCTTGTCCTTATTTCAAGTAGCGATCAATCGGCAGTGCACAATGAATGCTAAAGTTTTAATAAAACCTCACTTTGTTGCTGTTATACAGTTAGGTGACACGTAATTACGTTATTGCCTCTGCGTTTTTTTTTGTTGTTGTTTTTTTTTTTTTCTCTCAATAACTCCCATTCCTATTATGAACCATCTCATGTTCTCTCATCTCACTAGATTTGAAGCTCATAACAGCTCAATATAATTCATTCACCTTCTCCAAGGTTTCACAGTAATAATAACCATCATAACTTTTCTCGCTCTCCTTCTGTTTTTCAGATGATTTCAAGGCCTTTCTCAAGAAATTGCCAACAGATCATTTTTTAAACACTTCTGCTGTCTTAAAGTTTTGGACGTCAGACCTGGTCCTGCAGAGACGTTACGGTCTGCTGGAGGCGAGCACTAAAGTGGTGCTGGGAAAAGCCATCAAGATTGTGCGCAAACTCTTCACTCTCAGCAAGCGCTGTCCTACACAGCCAAAGATCAGCCTGCCTAGAGAAAGGTACGAGGCCATGTGATATTCATTTTATTTTTATGCTAAACACGTAGGGTAGTATGTATAATGTGAGTTTCAATTAAATGTATAGTTTATCCAAAACCTGAAACGACATCATTTACTGGGTCTCACGCTGAGTTTGGCCTTTGATTGTGAAAGCAAAATTGACAGATATCCAGTGGTGGAAAGAATATATATATATATATACACTCAAGTAAAAAAGCACTATTACCTTCCAAAAAAATGTAGCGCGAGTACAGTAAAAGTACTTGTTTGATATTTTATATTCTGTATTTTGCATTATCTTGTTTGTCAAGAACGAAGAATATATATCATCCAGTGGTTTTAATTTTAACCGCCAAGTCGTTTAATACGTCAAAACAGCACAGAAATAATATTCAGCTGAAGCAAAGATGAAACTTATTCTCAGTTCAATCATCAGTAAAGTTTGAAAAAAAATAAATTTAAAATCATGTGTTAGGGCAATGAAATAGCATGCTGTTGAACATTATTGATACCGGTTAAAATAAAAGTCCATTTCTCTCCAGCTGTGCAAGTTTTAGTGTTTTGGGTTAAAGTAATAAGAATAAACGTTATAATTTGTGTTACATTTTTAATATAAACGCACATTGTTCTAGAAGGATGGCATCATGCCATCCCTTTTACTCGAATTGTTATGCTATTGTTAATTGTTATGTAAATCCCTGCATTTAATACCTGTAAGGAATTTATTTATTTATTAATTTTCAAAAAGAAAAGGGGCACGGAACAGTTGTGTTGAACTTTTGTTTGTGTATAAAATGGATTTTAAAAAAACTTTATTAGCGTGCAGTTTTATTAGGCTACATCACGCGCTGACACAGTAAATTAAAACCATGTCATCAATAAGCTGCATATCGGTCCTCAATTTGAGTACATTATGTCTGAGTGTCTTAGTGATCCCAACACTTTTTCACAGCGAGCATGACGCGCTCAAATTTATCAAAAGTCAACAAGTTCAACAAGCAATAACGACTTGACTGCTACAGAACGCGCGCGACGCGAGCGAGAGACGAGGCAGCGCACGTGGCGCGTCTCATAAAAATGCCAATTTAATGAACGTGCCACTGCAACGTCACACCAGATTTAAGGCCTTGTAGATAGGCAAGCATATATAAAAATCCGAAATTTACCTTAACATATTAGAGGAAGATCCTGTTAGCTCGACCGAATTGCCGTATGAAGAATGCACTTCCAGCAGCCATGATAAACAGCAGTTGGCGGGTAGTTTTCTATGCACAGTTTGCTTCGACAAAAGTCACGAGACCGATTACTCTCTCTGTCCAATCAAGTTGATGGATAACAATATAATTAAAATAAGTCTGTAACGACCACAAACGGAAGAAAACATAGAAATAAATACAAGATACATCACTTGAAATGGACTCAAGTAAAAGTAAAGCATTTTAAACTACTCTATTACTGATAAAAATACTTAATTACTTAACGTGAGTATTTGTAATTCGTTACTTCAAACCCCTGCAGATCTCTGAAAAGACAAGGCTGGGGGATATTAAAGAGATTTAAAAATTTTGCCTTCATTTAAACTGTAGCTCTTCATGCCCATTTCCAGTTTTTTGACTATACAGTGCATCTTTTTAAAGTGACCTATATTTATATTCTACATTTACACAACCTGACCCAGACAAGTGTTCATCAGAGTTGATGTCATTTCCCGCCAACACTTTTTTCGAATTTGTCCACTTACATGGCAGACACAAATGTATATATCAGAATCCTTGTGCTTTATTTTTGCTCACTGTCTTGGGTCTGTGCCACACGGCAGGAAAAAGAAAAACATCAGTATTGGGTCACTCAAACGTAATGTAAATCCAGCCTTTGACTTGTGGTGCCCATATAAAGTGAACATTTCTAAAGAGTGGTCAGTGAGTGAACACTATAATCAAAGAGCTCCATGCAAGTAAAAGATTTTAGTTAGCGTCCTTCAGCTTGAAGACTTTCACTAGTGAAAAGACTGTTTTGTGAAATTCTCAAAATAATGTCAGTAAAAACTGAAAAGAGAAATTAAAAACAGGTTGAAAACAACTTGTGCATTCATAGTTTTGTTTTGTAGTCACAAATTCTAGGGTTCATTTCCTTGTAAACTGTCAGCTATGTAAGCAAGATGTTCTCAAAAGAAAGTTAAGGACTTCTTTTATTAATCTCTGGCCGAGTTTGAGATCTTCTGAACAAAAAAATATTCCACAAGTGCAATTCTTACTTAAAGTAAATCCGGAAAAGCAGTTCTTCATGTTATATTCAGTTTGTCTGAATGGTAATAAAGCAAAAATCTTTAAACAGATGATTTCAGAGGGTTTTTTCATCAAAATAGAAGATTCACATAAGAGATAACCAGTACTAAATTATTGAACCAAGTTGAACCAAGATCTATCTGAGTCAACATTAATGTGTGAGAACTGCTTAGTGGTTTATTTAACTGCCTGAATGGCATCTTAATATCAAAGGCTCTCATGAACAAGAAGTACATGTTACATTATTGCATTTATAAAACTATTAATAAACCCAAGAGCCCAGGACAAAAGGAAATCCCTTATGTAATGAAATCCAATAGGGGGGCAGCCAACAGAAAAAGGCATGTGATGCAAGACATTTTATTTATGTATGCATGACATTAAGTATGCCTCAACTGTTATGAAGTGAGTAGGAAGATAATGGAGAGCCCATGGACTTGGAGCATTTATTTAAGTGACTTGTCTCTCACTAAATTGGATGAAAGAGAATAAAAAGAATGCACCGTCTCCTCGCATGCTTCCCCAAAGGCTTTTAAGACTCACTTCCTCTACTGGTTAAGAACAATTTGCATTTGTCAAAGAATGGGCTATCAGCACTCGATTAATATCTTTGTATCAATCAGCAGGAGGAAATGAATGCCTCATTTACCACAAAGAAAATAAGGCCGATGTCAAGTCTTGACTGAACAATTTTAACATGTTAGTGAACAATTTTTCATGTCAGCGAAGCCTAGAATTCTTTCAATTTCATCTTCATTTAGGAAAGGCAAGCCTGTCATTTCTTCAGGAACTAATCTTGTCAGTAATTATCACCTTCTTCCTTGCAGGACTCTGGGTTTTTGGCTCAACAAAGCCCAGTCTCTGTTGTACTGCAGTGAACATGGTGTGTACGGCACCTTCTCGGAGGAAATGCAGGGCTGCATCTGTGCCACTGAGCAACGCACTGTCTGCCAGGGCAACGTGCCATGTAACGTGGGTGAAGGGACCCTGTGCTCGTCCTGCGCCCCAGACAACATCACCCGCTGTGGCACATGCCTCCCAGGCAGCATCCTCCACATGGGATTCTGTCGCCCCAACATTGCCAACTCTCTGGACCACTACGTCAACTTTGACTTTGACATGCCAGACGCAGAAATGCGTTACCTCCTCCAAAGGCTCGACAGCCGCATGGAGGTCCACGCCATCTACATCAGCAACGATGTGCGTCTGGGAAGCTGGTTCAACCCCGCGTGGAGAAAGCGCATGCTGCTCACCCTCAAGAGCAACAAGAACAAGTCCAACCTCATCCACATGCTGATGGGGATCTCTTTCCAGATCTGTTCCACCAAGAACAGCACACTGGAACCCGTGCCTGCTATCTATGTCAACCCCTTCGGGGGCAGCCACTCCGAGAGCTGGTTTATGCCCGTCAACCAGCAGGACTTCCCAGACTGGGAAAGAACTAAATTGGACGCCTCGCTCCAGTGCTATAACTGGACCCTCGCTCTTGGCAGCAAGTGGAAGTCCTTCTTCGAAACGGTGCACATTTACCTACGCAGTCGCATAATCACAGATGATCCCACCGCCAATGAGACCCTTTTTTACGAGCCGCTAGACCTGGACGACCACTCGGCCAACCTGGGCTACATGAAAATCAATAGCTTGAAGGTCTTTGGCTACAGCATGCACTTTGATCCAGAGGGTATCAAGGACCTGATCCTGCAGTTGGACTACCCGTATACACAGGGTTCGCAGGATGCGGCCTTCCTGATGCTTCTGGAGATGAGGGACCGTATTAACCGGCTCTCTCCGCCGGGAGCCCAGCCGCTGGATCTCTTCTCCTGCCTGCTGAGGCACAGGCTCAAGCTTTCGTCCAGCGAAGTGGTGCGCATTCGGGAGGCGCTCCAGAGTTTCAACTCCAAGCTCCCCAACTCCACGGAGCCAGAACTCAGCCAGCTGTGCAGCTAGCTCAAATGAGCCTCTGTCGCTCATTTTTGCCTGCCTGTGAGAATGTATTTGTAAATGTGATGAGAGAGAAAGGGAAAAGAAATATATTGTCAGTGTGCGTGTAAATGTTTGTGGATGAGATTGTCTTTGAATCCTCTTCCTTTGGGCAGCAATTCTAAGAAGCAGAATTTCTGATTGTGACTGATACAGGAGAACCTTAGAAGCCGTATGTTCCCAGAATATTCCCTTGCTGGGAAAACCTTGTTGGATCTAGCCTACAGTCAAACTGCTTAGTGTCTTTGAGTAAGAGTTCCTTTTGAGACGATGGGGATTTTAACTAAGTGGACTGCCTCTACATGATTCATGAAAAAGAACATTTTAAGTGAGATTATATAGCTACGATTTCTTAGCACGTATGTGCTGAAGTTGTAGTTATTCTTGGTGATGTCATTGTTCAAGACGAATCCAGAGAATTGATCTATTCCAATGTAAAGTGTCAGAGAACAGTGGTCCAAGGGTTATAACAATCAGCAAAGAGTCAAATCCGTACTTTTCTATTTTATCTGGAGTCACAAATCCTGTATTGTGAGATCTGTATATCTGTATTTAATGTCGGACTAAATTGCCAGAATGTTGAATAGAAAATCCTTTGTATTCAGAGATATGGCTAAACCAAAAGGTAAACACGAAAGCAAATTGAATGGCAAAATTTCTTTATGTTATTTTTTTATTATTTATTTTTTTTATTTTTTTTATGTTCACTGAAATCTCTTTTAAGAAGGCAGCCGTAAGGTTGCAGTACATTCTTACAATATTGTTTTGAACAGGTTTGTGGGCCGCTTTGTAAATAGCCTACTGCTCATTTCATTCAAGACGTGAAAAGCTTCACATTGCTTCTTGGATATATACAGATAAACACCCATATTTGTACTTTTTTAAAAGTACAAAGACCAAAAAAAAACACACACACACACACTTCAACATAAAACAATTGCCTTACGAAGTGAAATCTCTGTTCTGATATCAAAGCACACCTGGCTGTATGTCCCTTTTTAAGACAAAAAAAGAAGATATTTTTTCTCGTTCTTTTTTCCTCTACTAAATTCTGATTTCAATTATAGTGACCTCTGATCTGTAAATGTCAGTTTTTAATTGAAGTATTATATGAGGAGTTCATTAAATGTTATCTATGTGCAAATACAGAGCAACACTTACATCACCTGGATCAATAGCTTATGTTTTCCACAACTGCTTTTCTATTAGACATGAAGAGGCACAGCTGTAATACATGAATTCATTTAGTATCTCTACATCTAGAGGCAATTATTTCCACTCAACATTTAATAACCATACATGTACTGCTTAAGTGTTCTTGATTAAGTTACTTTGGTTGTAGCATTTGTCAGCACAAACAACCACAGAATTACAGCCTTTGACAACACAGAGCATTTATTACAGCTTTTTATATAAAACTGGAATGTGTGGAAATGTCTGAAAATTGTGTATATGCATCAACATAAAAAAACGATCAGTTTTCTGTCAAGATAAGATGGATCGCTCAATATATGGGGAGCAACTTTTACAGCACTACATAAAAAACAAAAAAAAAGAATAAAAAAGTGCAATTTATGCGGTTGTCATGGAGAGCTGTAGGACCTTCACATTGTCTGTCACGATATATCTGTGACTCAACTGTGAAGGGGGAAAAACATTCTCACTAAATTCAGAAGATGGAAATCACAGGGAGTCTGTAAATATGAGTTGTTTATCTTAATGTCTAAGACAGGAATCAGTTTTTCGCCCTTCAACAAATTGTCAAGACAGTGAAGGGCATCTAATCAATCACAACAGCCCTATGTAAACTGGCATAGGCTTGCTCTTGAGAAACGGAGTCTGAATATTTCTTTATTTTTTGATTTATGACTAAACTGCCTTACAGTGTATTTTTTGGTAACACTTTATAATAACTTTCATAAATTATACTTATAATATATATACTGCATACTACTGTGCAAAGGTTTGGGATTAGTAAAACTTTTTTTCAAATAAGTCTTTTAGTGTTTTATGCTTTATATACTTTAAAAATGTAATTTATTCCTGCAATGGCAAAGCTGAATTTTGTTATTATAAATGTTGAAATCAGTTGTGTGTGTATATACACATACACATGTTATTTTTTTTTCCTGGATTCAGCTGCATTCATTTTAAACACATATTTTATCCCATCATAAATGTTTTTATGCCCTCTTTAAGAAAAAATAATACTTTTATTCAGCAGTAAGCTATTGACAAGCTTACTGCTTAATAAAAGTATTCGTTTTTTTTTTTTTTTTTTTTTTTTTTTTAAAAAGAATACTTACTGACCCCAAACTTCTGAACTATAGTGCATAAAAATGTATGAATATTACTTCCATATGTAAACTATTAACAAGTGATTTTTTTTGGCATTTTGCAGGGATAATAAACTGTTCGAAAGTGTGTTATATAAAAAGATATGAAAGTTATTAAATAGTGTCGCCTATTTATCACATGGACATGTGAGATATTAATCATATTTTTAGCTTGTTTGTTTTTTTATCCCACAATCTAATATATTTCTGATTAAAATTGCTCTAGCCATCATGGTATCATTCTTGTTTATGTGCACAGCTGACTGAGAAAGCTATTACATTTTTCTGTGCAAAGGCATGAGATGAAAATTCATTATTCACAGAGGCTCTGACCATTACTCAGATTGCGTTGTACCTATTGTAATACACTTTCATGTTAAAGTGAAATTTTGGGGATTCTAATTTAAACTATTTGTTTCTTTTATCAGATTGCAAGTTAACTTCCACCAAATATCTAAAACTGTAGTCTGTATTTCATTTGAGGCTTTTACCTTCAACACAGGCCAGGCAGCTCTCAGATTCTTTACTGTAACAGTTACAAGCAGCTTTGTTTTCACTTCTTTGGGAATTCACCAAGGGTTTTATTCTGATATTGCTTTTCAGATACACAAGATTATGCTGTTCTAGAAACATGTCAAATGTGACCTACTTTCAGGCCTTTTCTGCACGCTGTTTCAGTGACTTAAAAATAAAATGTGAGTTTTTTTTCAGATTCCAGGAAAGCGTTTGAAACCCAGTCCTCATTAGCATAGTTCGAAAAAAAAAAATCCTCTAATGTGCACAGTAATGCTGCGGCAAGGGGGCAAAAAAAATTATTTGTAGTGAAATCATTGCATTAATTAATTTAAGCCTGTAGTTATTTACTGAGCATGCTCTGAAACAAAATGGCATGTTGTCAAGCGAATCCAGCTCCGGGAGTTTGAGGTATCCGTTGGCGTCATACTAGTCGCTGAGTCAACTCACACATCAGGACTCCTAGAAAACCTCAGAAAAGAAGGACATTTCAGCTCTGTTCTTAATTCCAGTTGCAATCCCCCATCCCATCTTTAAAGTTCATTTCTGTGTTGCAGATAGCCAGACACACTTAACAGTATATCTGTATGAACACAGCATCCCAGACAGCTTTACCACGCTGTAAACATCGAGTGACTGAAATTGTATCTCTGTATCTCTCATAAACAGCCTGTACATCCACATTTTTTTTATAATATTCAAATTACATTTTAATCTCAGAGGGTTCAGTCCAGGGTCCTGCCTTCAGCCTCCATGCATTGCCATAGTGCGACATATGCTTCTTTCTTTTTTTCAATGTCCAGAACCAAAGTGCTGAATGTAAATAGTCTGACTGCATCCATTTCTATGAGAGACAATATAGCTCAGTTACGAGCGTGAGGTGCCAGCTTGAAATATTGCAGAGGGGATTCTGTATGTGGTGTATGATTCTGTACAGAGTCAGATATGGGCGGTGTGGTCGTGAAATGAAACATTATCTTTATACTCTTAAGATCATTTCTCTCTCTCTCTCTCTCTCAATGTTTTAACAAGATGTAAATGTTCTTATATGAATTAATAAAAGGATGAAACAATCCTTTCCCCCTTGGAGTCTAAATAAATGCTTTACTGGGTAAGTGTCATCTCCTGTCTACCATGAAGAACATACTCTTTGATCTGTTATTCAGCAACAGATGACCACAAAAAAAATGTAATTTAGCAATTGATTTCCATGGTACTAATCATTTTTATGGAGACATTCGTGTGTCGTCTAATTTCTAATAGATTTTTAGAACAGCAGTTTTCTATTTAAAAGAAAGACCACAGGGCGGTCACTTATTCAGAATTAAACTTTAAAATTTAGAAATTTTTATGTATATTGCACAAAATATGTTTATTGGGAAAAAACATGCCTTTTTACAACAATGTTCCATAAAACATACAATTCACGACATACTGCAGTTGAAATTACCACTAGAGGCAAAGCACCAATAACTTTTCACACAAATTATGATTACAGGGGCAGATTATCCACTAATAAATATATATTTTAATGCAGTTCCTTGCACAATACTATGTTACAATCTTAAAACACTTTTGTCATAGTGGCTTGTTTTTAAACAAATACATTTTGTTGTTTGCAACACATAATCAGCCATATTCTGACATGGTAAATGTACAACATTGCACTTTCAATGCAGAGTGCTCTGGAATGAGTCCTGTCAAATATGATTCTGAAGACTTGCTATGGCATGGTTAGTGAATTTAATTTTATCCCATACTTGCTTTTGTTAATATTATGGGTTAATGTGCAGTGTAGATGGAGTATTATTTTCACACACGATAGAGCATTAAAGGGTTTGTTCAGCCAAAATTGAAAATATGAATAAAGGCCTCCAGTAGCAAATCCATTCATTTTGGTAAGATTAATATCCTTATTTGAAATGTAATAAACACTTTTCCCTCACTTCCGGTATCTGTCATGCTTGGAAGGCATCCAGGCAGACGACATAGGACGTGTGTGTTGCTTGATTAGCGCAAAGAGAGAACCAAACACTCATAAAGTAAAAACAAAAAAAATGGATTTATAAAGAAATACGGATTTCGATATAAGAAAATATTGTTTTTCCTTTGCTTTTACATTTCCCAGAGGCACAACGACTACAAAATGCATGGAATCGCTGCAGGAGGCCTTTATTGGAGGGACATTTTATTATGGATGTGCATGCTTTATTTAACGTCTTCTGAACTATTAACAAACAAACACCCACTCATTCCCATTGAAAGGTTTGGAGGGACCAGGACAATTTTTAATATAATATGCTACTGAAAGAAGAAAGTCACATACACATAAGATGCTTCGAAAGTGAGTAAAACATAGGCTAATTTACATTTTTTGGTGAACTAACCCTTTAACCTTTAAAGGCCATTCACTGGACATTCATTTCTGAATTCTAGTGATAACAAACAACAAAATTCAATGTTACCAGATTCAGATTCATGAGTTTCAGACTAATCCGAATGCATTTTGGCGCCATCCACAAGACATTTCTTCTTAAAACTAAAGCAATGGAGTATCATTCGGCACAAATGTGGCACCAGACATGTTTTTCAACGAGCCTGGGCTGATATTACAAAAGCAAACTGGAAGCAGAAACACTAGAAATTCCCAGTGCAAATCCTCAATGACAATGATAATTCTCTTCCAGGTTTTAGGACTACAAACTGAAAAGGTTTATTAAATGTTAGGGAACAGAACTGCTATTGCTGTATGTTTACAAGAGAGGCCATTCTGACCTCAGTGACACTTTCCTACCGACTCCATATGTCCCTGCCGGAACAGAAATCCTGTGAGGAAACAGGAAGATAAGCGAGTCAGGGAGTTCAAAATATAATCTGACTTCAACACACCACACCGCAGAGCAAATAAATTCTTCCTGATTCTTCTCCAGTGTACGTTTGAGGATTCAAAGGCAGATAAAGAGACACCACAAACAGGTTTAGCACAACAGAGAACAGGAAGAAAGTTAACAAGACAGGTTTCCATGGGCATTGAGGGTGGATACACCGGCCTAGTTTATTTGTTCCATCTAAAACGGAGGTTTTAAAGAAATGAAAAGGTCGACGCTGGTAGAGGAACAGAAGGAATTGGCACGCCAGCTTTCTTAGCTTCAGCAGAGATGTGTGAATCGATAAGATGGTTGGGGGTTGACAGAATGACAGCCACCGGGAGTCCTGAAGGACATCCTGTGAGGGAGAAGAGAAGAGTAGGGTAGAAGAGAATCTGACAGGCCACTTTAATGAATAGTAATTATTTTTCAAAGGAAACCGCTCTGTGGGTTGTAACAGTGAAATCCGTTTCCCACTCGAGGAATGAAGATGTGATTTGTTACTCAGGCCAACAGCAGGTTGACAAAGAGGCACACAATCTTGACAAAGAGGGTTAAAGTCCAGTCATTTTGAAGTAAATCTCTTTTATTGTCAGTGAAATTCTAAATGATCAGAATTTCTAATAGATCTGGTCATTAAAGGGACAGTCCCCAAAAAAAAAAAAAAGAAGAAAGTATTCTGTCATTGAAGGCTTACTTACCCTAAAATTAAAATTGTGTCATTTACCCCCATGTCGTTCCAAATCAGTAAAAGCTTTGTTGGTCTTTGAATAACAATTTATATTTTTGAAGAAAACTGGGAGGCTTGTGATTATCCCAATGAAAACTTTTAGCTTCATAATTTTACAGTTGAACATGATCTCAAGAAAATTCGTATGCATTTGACATAAAATGTGGTTCTATAAAACGTACATTTACTTCAGTTTTTACAGCCACTAAAATCACAATACATAATTACAAAATGAATACATTTTATTAGTACACTATAATGCAAATCTTGCGAATCCGTAAGACTGCGAATAGACCCAGTTCCAGCAAGAATCTGGATTGATGATCAAGGTCCAGAACCATAACAAGGGAAATAATCCATGTGACATCAGGGGTTCAAACTGCATTTTATGAAGTTACGAGAATACATTTTGAGCACAAGTGGATTATTTTACCAATGTTCTTGCTACGTTTTGCATTAAAAATTTCTTAATTTGCATTACAAAGATAAACAGAGGTCTTATGGATTCAGTAATTCATGAAAGAATTTTCATTTTTGGGTGAATTAACCCTTTATCTGTCTTATTACGTTAAAGAAACAATAAAAAAATGAAAACTGTCATCATTTACCTTTTTTGTGCTTAGCCAATCACAGACAATATATATATCTTTTTTTACGCATTTAATACACTATACATTATTATTATTTGACTAAATACATTGACACAATGCTACTCAGCTGTAAAATAAAAATCAACACAATCATGATAATAATAATAAAAGTAAAATTACAAAATTATTTTTTTCATTTATTTGGGTATATAAATTAATTTATTTGGGCGAAAAACTACAAGATACGTTGAAAATTCTTTTTTGACGAAAAGCTTATAAACAATTCTCCTTTTTATTCCACAGAACAAAAAGTCATACAGGTCTGGTGTGACATGAAGATGATTAAATGAAGACCACACTTTTTTATTCCTAAGTTCGGTCTGTCCATTTAATGAGCTTAGCTGTGCTGGTATTATAATTAAGGTTCTCTTACTTGTCTTTGTCCCCTCTTACTTGATAACAAAAGTTATGCAAGATCTACTAGGAGACGACGCTGTAAAAAAACTGTCTAATGTAATCCTAAGGCCAGCAGAAAGTACAAGAACTGTGGATCCCCTCCCAAAAATAATGAAATAAAGGGTCTTTCTTGCAAGAGTCTTTCTTGATCTTCTTCTTTGCGCTCCAGGCTATGTTCAGCTGAGAAAGTGAGCGAGTAGCTCCTTAATGGCTTTGGCTCATTTGAAGCTGTGCAGAAAGACAGCGAAAGCAGCATTGGGGGAAACTCTCATGTGTGTCTGGCCTTGAAATATGTTGTCTTTCACGCATCCAAGTGTTTAATGATGGAACAGAAAACAGAATAATTGCATTTGCTGGTGTGCCATATTGTTTAATAGATGCGTGGTTTGGAATTCAGGGTGTATAGGTAGCGTTTACAGGCATAGGTACGTTTATTTTGACTTTTTCTCACCATAAGTTGACTTTCTGTCCTGCTATGCATTACACACGCATTTTTTTAAATGTACAGAGAATTACAATGTATTTGATCTATACCATAGTTTGGTTGTTTTCTTATTATTGCGCACGACCAGCAGAAAGCTAGACTACACCAAACAGAAAAGCTTTACACAAGCTTTTCAATCAAGCATCTACAACTACAATAGAAATTTTGCATACTTTGAATATACTATTTCTCCCAACATGGGAATGGCACGTTTTCAGCTGTAAATAAATACTTCATGGCACTGTACTGGTTATTATTTTTTGCAGTATAGTCTGCATAATGTTGCTATTAATTTTTTTTTACCTAATGGTACTCTAATAGAACATGTGACCCATAATCCCTAATACAGGTTTTATAAGGAGCTGTATGATACCGTAGTTCATTGTACTGGTTATTAATATTATTTTATTTATTAATATTGAATATTTGTTAGTTCTAATTAGTTAATTTTTCCTAATACATTCAGATTATCTAACAATCAGTTAATATTTGAAAAATCATATCCTTTATTAAAAGTAATGTAATATATAACAAATCAAATATTCAAAAAAAATGTTTTTATATGCTATATCTTGTATCATTCAATGACAGTCATGGGTATTTTTATTCACACACACCAGAATTATTTATTTTATTTATACTGAATACTAAAGCATTTTAATATTTATGGTTAATGTGAACAAATATTGCCAACAACCGGAATTTTAGTATTATGCACAGGCAGTCCTGTGCATATTGTTGGTCACATAAAAATGTAAAGTAACAAATGTAAAGTGTTATTACTTACAAGTAGATCGATAACCAAAAATTAGCATGTTTCTTTACGAATCCGCATATCAAAACACCAAACCTAACATGCGGCATCGAGTTAATGTGTCAATAAATTAATAAGAATAAAATAAAAAGTACTAAAAATAACAACAGTAATGCATGATTCAGTAACATTCCAGATTTGCATTTATTTAAATGAAATAAATAAATAAAATACCCTCTATTAAGGGGACAACTGAAATTCGGATCATTGTGGTCACCATGTGGAGACAGGAAGCATATGATGAACTGGAAGCAGTGAAATAAAGGACATGATCAGCAGTGTGTGAAAACAAATTCTGCTTTTGTTAGTAAGCCTCACACATGCCTGGAGAGACAGCATGTGCTGGAGAGAAGCTCTCACCATCAAGGGCAGGGTGGCCTGTGTGTCGGCCCCAGAATGAAGCGTCCCTGAAGATGTCCAAAGACTGTCTCCCTCTCCAGAGTTGACATGAGAGGGTTCCTCTAATCCAGACTGTCAGAAGGAGAAGCAAGGACACCCAAAATGAGCAGTAGTCAACCGATCCATATCGCTGCTGTCAAAATCCCTGGAGAGGAAGAAGAACAGAATCGAGTGGATCGAGTCAAGCAGAATGTAAATTCAGAAGATGAGGCAGCATGCGTGTGCCGTTATATGTGATCTTATGCATGCGATTCAGGACCTGCTGGAAGAAGAGAACTGCACAAGTGATGGGACGATGTACGTGCTGGTTGTAAATAATACATGTATCTAGAACATACAAATTATGTTTGGTCATTTACTACTGATCATTTATGGCCTCAGAATGCAAATTAAATGGTGACAGTCAAAACATTAGAAAGCACAGGATGTCTCTTCTAGCAGCGAGAGAGCCGTCAGTTTATGTGAGCCGCTGGTACGGTAGAATAATTCACAGTACTGCGGAAAGCATATTGTATAATTGTGAAATCTCGTAGCACTTCGCTCTGCACCGTAGATAACTGTCATTACCATCAGCGTTTCTCGTTTCTCACACTTACATACTTATGAAATATAACCTTCACACAGTTTTGACAAGTTGGTAGTTTTCTCTAGGCATGCGTCTGGTTTCCACAGTAATCTACAATGTAGCACTGCCATCGTAAAAACAACTTCAGCCCGCTCTGATCAGATCACAACACAAGAACTACACAGAGTGACAGAGTTTCCCCCACAAGATCAACAGTATTCACTCTGTTAGATTTCTCCAATAAAGCAGTGCAAAAAAACAAAAAAAAAAAAACAAGTCACACATATCAAAACTTCTGCAGTTCTTAGGTTTCTCCTCCGAGTTTAGAAAATGGATCAAAGGCTTGTTTGTGTTATTTATCTGAAGTTTATGTTTTATTTTGTGTAGTCCCATTTAGACCCACAGTAATATAACTCTTTCAAATTCTTAAAATGAATAATAAATGAAAAAAGATAATTGAGGCGTAAAATATTCCGTTGTCAAAAAATACGATTTTCTAGGTAGATCATTTAATGTTTGGGAAACAGGAGCCAAACCCTTCTATTGGTTAACTAATAGGCTTTTCTAAACTTGGCAACCGCAAGTGCACAAAGTAAGAAACATTAGGAAGTTGGTTTTGTTTAGTGGCAATCTCTTTTCAGATGTTTCAGAAAAACTTTGAAAAAGTGGTCCCTATAAGGACAACCATTTTATAGGACTGTTCTCAGCGTATAATTAGTGTTTATTTCAGCGAATGGTACAATGCGCTCCAGAATCTGATTTCCAAATCGTTTTATCTATCTACTTTCTACCCAGAAGAACATTACATTTTACTGAGCTGATTTTGTGCAGTTCAAGAGTTCTCAATTATGCTTTGTTTATGTATCAGCTTTGTAAGAGAAACTAATAATAATACATACATACATACATACATACATATAAAAATGTATATTTATATATATACACATACACACACACACACACACACAAATATATATATATATATATATATATATATATATATATATATATATATATATATATATATATATATATATATATATATATGCATGGGTGGTTGTGTTTTTTTTTTGTAATTTGTAAGTGTTACTATTTGTTTAAGAACATTCAAATATAACATTCCCATACTTGCTAATTTCTTCTTCACCATTGATGAAGATAATGCGAAGATTGTGGGTAGTTAAACAGTTGTTGGTCCCCACTGACTGAAACAAAATGCTGTGAAAGTAGGGACTAGGGCATTTCCCAAATAAACCTAAAGTACATCGTTGACTCATTAAAACCAATGGAACTATGATCAACTTTAGCTTACAATGCTGTTGGGAAAAGCAGCCCAGAGCCCATTTGGTTACCCCTATTTTTCTGTTTGCAGCAGAAGAAAGAAATTTGTACAGATTTGGAAGAACATGAAGGTGAGTAAATGATAACAGATTTTTATTTTGCCGGCTAATTACCGTCCATGATATTACAGAGATTTTTCACTGGTATCCATTTGCTCTTCATTTAATCCAACTGCTATCTAGAAGAAACAACTGAGATATTTACAGGTAAACCTGTCAAAATTCATGGCTTTCCAAACTGATTCACTTATTGTCATCACACATAAACTGTCTTCATAGCCCATTTTTTAAATGATTTTTAAACCACTTTTTCAGATTGTCAGAACTCTGGTGCACTAACAAGTGAGCAATTATTTGAGGCAATTGTTTATTGGTCACCTTCTTCCCATACAACTGAGAATATCAGATCTCCAACAGAAGAAGGCCAGGCTACAGCAAAAGAGACACCCTGACCAAAAACCGTTGCTGCTAATGCGATGCTGACTCAAGGTGGTGTTGATCTGTGGCTGTGATCAGAATAACGAGGAATCATGTGTTTTAAATCTTCTAGAAGTTTGCTTTATGACATTTGCTTTATGTGGGTGTAAGTTTCCCGAGCTGCAAATCCCACAACGCTTCTCACAGAACAGGAGCAGCTGCTCTGAGTGCATAAACACTGGCCAAACTGCAGAAAGCCACTGAGTAATGTTCTATATTTTTTCACTCGACACCAAGCATCAGTTTCTGGCATTTTTTTCAAGTAGTTGTTTGATGATAGTGGATGGTTTTGCACCGCCCTGTTGTTTTGTGCTTTCCATGCTTTTCTCCCCTGTTAAAATTCTGCACAATGCCTCCACACAGAGCGACAAATGAAAGGCCTGTGCTCTCCCTAACTCTTCTACTAACCTGTTCTTACCTTCCTCTGGCATTTGAGAGAGGGAAAATAATTAAACGTGTCCCTTTGAACTAAGTGAATTAATATGCCTGAAGTCACAAGTATTTAGTGAGATTATTAATTAATGTGCACCTGTTGCTAAGTGGGCTGGAGTCACGGCAGCAATGCCTTCGGCACGTATATGTGATCAATCATTTAATGACTTGCTTGTAATTCCTGTTTTAAAGTAGACCTCTGCTCCAAGAACAAACATCCTCGTGCCCGAGAAATTAAAGGCCATCAGACTGGACCCCTGAATGGCAATTAGATTCATCACATATGTAAGCACTGAAAGGGCACAGCTGCAACCACACTGTGCAATGAATTTCTGAACTTTTCAGAGAAAAAACTACATAAATGTAATGTTAGTGGCCACACTGTCCAAGAGAAAAAAAGGCCTGAAATGACATGAAATCTACTAAAGAAAAAGTGTGTTGCAGAATATGTATATATATATATATATATATATATATATATATATATATATATATATATATATATATATATATATATATATGATCATTAAAATGAACATTTTGTTTAATCTTTAAATACAAAAAATAAATCTTAAAAATAAATCGTTAAGTAATTATTTTTACATTTTATTTTAACACTAAAAAGGCTGCATTTCTTTGTAAACACAATAATATTATGAATATTACGTTTTAACATAGCTTTTCGATTTTTCTATTTAAATTTATTCCCGCACTCTCAGAAATAAAGGTAGAAAAGCTGTCACTGGGGTGGTACCTTTTAAAAAGAAACACTTTTATAACTATTAGGTTCCTATACCGGTTCCTACAGGTTCCTGTACCTTTTATACAAACATGCACAAAAATGTACCATCCCAGTGAGAGTTTAAGTACTTTCTTTCTGAGAGTATATAATGTGGCAAGCTAATATGCTTAAGAAACATTTCTTATTATTATCAAGTAAGCCGTTTTATTATTTATTTATTTATTTGTTTATTTGTTTGTGAAAACTGTGGCACACTTTTTTTGGAATTCTAGAAAATATACAGTATTTATTTGAAATAGAAATATTCAAAAATGCATCCTTGCAGAATAAAAAGTACTAATTTATTAGTTTAAAAAAATATATATTATTATTGCCCATACCAGTTCAACTCAGTCAAACATAAAACTGCAGTTGAGTTATTTTGATTAAATTAACAAAAAAAAAAAACACAACAAAATCATGATAACATAATACAAAACATAAAGTTAGAAATGTTGTGTTTTTGCAAACTGACTCATGTATTTAATTCATATATTCATGCACGTATGTATATAATAAGGATAAGTAAAATAGCCTCCTAATTTGTGGTATTCCTATGCATACTGGGCTGAAATTGGTCATGAATTAACATGAGAGCCTCTGCACGTTCTCTCTTTTACTGCTTCAGCTTATCATCCGAGCTTTCTTTCTAGTGTTAGACACAGATAGAAGTAAAAGAGATAGATCCTGTGGAATTTTTGGCACATGTGTGACAGTGTGAAATCCAAAATCCCTGGAGATCAGATTAAAGATGGAAGGGAAATAAAGCTCCTGCACACTGCGACAGCTCCGTGCCAATGTGGGAGGTCAGAAAGGTGGATATCTGAGAACAGAGTGATATAGTAGTTTTGCGAAGAGAGTGTTGCGGTATTGCTGCCAAACTGACTCCAGGCTGTCACATCATTTAAGAGACAAAAACAAACAGCACCAGGTGAATCTTTAAAAAAATGTATCTGGAGACATTGGTAATAATATTTATTGTTCTCAAAATCTCTTGTCATCTCTATAGATATTAAGAGCTATCTTTTTAATCAAAGCCTAGTTTAGCACGCTGCTAAAATCAACGATGTATAATTCATGCGCCATGTATAAACAAATATTGTAATATTAAAACATAAAAATTATTTACAAACATCTGTAAATTGGAACAAACATTTAATGGCAAAATTATTCTTTCAGTTTTAAATTAACAATGTTCACTAATTAGTCTTCGATATGGGGATGGAAGCAGGCTGTTTATAATACATTATTAAAAATTGCCTTTGAATTAACCTTTCAAGATGCTCTCTTAGACACAAATAGCTTAAATTAACTCAAATGGAAAGGTCATGACTGCACAGCCAGCAAGATGATAAACCCTTTTAGGGTCTGCACTGATGAAGAATGTAATTATGTGGGAGCTGTAAGCTATTGCAATTCAAGTACAGTTGGTTCTAGCAACCTCTTCCCACACAGTCTCACCTCTCACACAAACAGTGACACAGGCGTGATCCTTTCCTCACTGAAACCCACTCAATTGTAAAATAAAATACATAACACACCATTAGATGCACTGAAAAAAAAAAAAACATTGCAGCTATTTCTTAGTAAAAGTTTGAGACTGCAGCATAATTTAAAATGGCATTAGGGCATGTTATGTACACCTGGTTGCAGTTTTTTTCTTTGCACTTTAACCAATACGTGCTGTGACACTTGATGCCCATATCTAAATAATGCTCTGTCATTTTTATATGAGGGAAAACTACTTGACCAGAGGCCTTCAGTTGGTATGGTTTTTAATAATGTTTAATCTATCAACATTCAATATACTAACATGGGCCTATATTATACAAAGTAAAACAGTGGCGTGCGCAGAACTTCTGTGGGGCAGGGACGGAGGGACCGAAAAGAGCACAAAAAATATGTTTTTGTACAGATTTTAAACTTAATTACCAAAGTAATACAATCTTCGTCTTGGTACTGTCTTTTTAAATATTTGAATGACTTTTTCAACCAAAAAGGAGATGATAAAGATATTACTAAATATTATTAACTTGTAAACAAAACGGTGAGAATCGAGAAGTTAATCATCTTGAATTCGTGTTTAGTTTTATTACTGCGAGGTTTATGTTTGTATTGAATGTATGAAAGAGTTAGGTATTATTAAATCAAAGACATGAATGCCTTGCACATTAGAGTTATATGTGGAATTAGATTTAATTTCGGTTCGGTTCCTTGTTTGAACAAATCATTTTAATAAATGAGTCAATGACTCACTCAAAAGACTTGTCGCCACCTATCATGTAACTATGTAACTTGCAGAAAGAATCGCTGATAAATTCCCACAGAGCTGCTGGACTCAAATCAAAATATAACCTCGAACTGTTATATAATTCAAACTTAAGTGAATCCACCAAAAGAAACAAACAGTGGCAAGACAGCTGCAAATACAGTAAAATAAATAAATAAATAAACTTAGCATATTGATCTACATCCTAGTCTCCGCTGAGCATCTGGGTTTCCATCGATAAACAGTTCCGGTGGAATGCCTTGCAACGGTGAACGCCCTGAACCCGGGGGCACACGCTGACAGGAAGTTACTGAGGGGAAGCTGCTGTCTGCCTGGTAAGGACTGAAAAAGGTTATTGGAGTTGCAGGGCCCCAAGGGTAATTATCATTGGCCCACGAGATGGTTTGCAGTGCAGCGTGTGAGGACATGTACCTTAATTGGATCATGCTGCAATCTCTCAAAGCTTTACAGAGACCTGGTTGTCGAGGTAACAGAGCTCAGGAGAATGTAAAAAAGGGCGGATAACACATCCACTAGCCGATCTTTTCTACGGCTGTGACTTTCATAGTATAGAAACTGTTTACTCATTTTTTTTTTTTTTTTTCCTTTTTTTCAAGCAGTATAACTCAGAAATGATGAGAGCTCGGCTATTTCAAGTCAGAAGTGGACTAATTTATTCTGGATCTTTTGCAGTTTGCTGATTTTTAAAAAATCCAATTATTCCAGATATTGGCATGGCATCCGCATATTGTGCACGGTCAGCTATGTGAAATAATAAGCACTGCCACGGATTTCTTCAAGTTTTAAAACGTTGATTCTTGTAAAACTCCGGTTTTGAGAAAACATATCAAGCCAACAACGAGGACAGCCTGAGAATTACATAAGAATGTGTGACAGTTAATCTATAAACACTTGGCTTTTGAGGACGCCTAACAAGCAAAAGAAAATAGAGCATATACGACTGGCAAGTTCGTGAACTTTTTACATAGTCAACAGTTTAGAGATTAGCCAAGAATTGCATTATAAAAATCAGCAGAGCAGCAGCACAGATTTTTAGCCTTGAATTCTACATCCAGAAAGAGTGTTATGAAATTAACATTATAATTTGATTTTTACCCATACATATTTGTATTTTAGATGCATAATGCTTATGCCATAGAGTGCCGTCTTGATAAGAAATTCCAAGGTGAACCCTCAATATATTAAACTTCAGCTTTTTTTTCTCTCCACTTTTTTTCATGTTATGGAAGCGTCCTACATTGCCGAGGTTGCAGGAAGGATTTTTCGGTGCTTTGAATACCAAAGAGCATAGCTCAGAAAAAAAATCTGATATAGGAAGGTAACCAGTGCTTATGAAGTGCTCTAACTGCCTGAGCCATGCAGTCTGAGGGGTAAAATTGTCAAAGACGTGGAGATCAATAAAGTAATCTCACTCATCGCTACAGCTCTGGCCCACGATAACACAGCATGAGGCTGTAGTACAACAGCAAGGAAAGCAATTATAACTCTTCGAGGAAATTGACAAGTCCCATGTGGAGAAATGATGGCCGTTAAAAGAATGAAAAGGGCAAAAGTGTGAGGAGACCGATACCTAGCCACCATTTCCTCCCTCCTCTGCCTACTCTAGTAAGCACTCTTTTCTTTGATGTAAGCCTATTACTGGGATCACAACACTAGGCTCTGTAAGTTTTATTACTTGGACTCCGCTTATGTGCATTAAGGTCTAGAGCTGCATCCATTGACTCTCATTTATAGCAGCCCGTTCCGATCAAATTGGATAGTTTTATTTATCATTCAGAAGAACCCTTTCTGAAGTACACTTCTTAAGACTTAAAAGCTCAAGAAATGCATTCTTTTTTTGTTTTGAGATAATGAATAGAATTCGATAGCGCATGAATTAATGATTTTCAAGAGGCTAAGCTTTTAAGAATGTCTTTTGATTAGAATTTTTTTCATTTATATTTACTTTTGCAATATTATCATGAAAAGACAGTACTTAGTTATATCAGTGTTGGATACAGGAAGCAAATGGAGGAATCTTCTGTTAGTTGTGTACGGTGAATGGGACGTAGTGTGCAATGTAGGCAATAGGGACCTATTCAGGCAGTTTTCGACTGAGGCAAATGGTCTGGTTTTGCGTTGTGTCACGCAAACCCGTAGCAGCGCTCATAGTCATAATGACCGGACTTTGTCTCCTGTCCAGAGATGCAATCGCACGGAGCTAAACATATGTGTCAGCATATATTAGACAATTTTAAAACTACACAGCCTCAACATGATTATGATCACTATTTTTTTTTTCATATTGAAGTAATCTAGGGTGTAATCTATTGTGACTGTGGCTGTGTCAAATGCGGCTTTATGGAGCTCAAAACCTCTAGCCAGAGCAGAATTCAATAAAACGCTACTGGTTATTTTTAAAAGGAGAGGGGCTGCTCGATATGTCCCACCCTGTCTTTGTGTTTCAGTTGAAATTATGTCACCAAATAGAGAAACGCTGCATGTTTCAAGGCACTTCAGGTGACCTTTAACACATTAAACTCTATGGTATTTTGTTGGAAATTAATTTGGTAAAAAGTGAATTTGTAGCCTGAATGTGACTAAAAAGACTGAATTGCAATAATAACAAGAAAAATAAATGTTTTAACTCCATCGATATACCATGTTCTATCATAAAACTTTAGATGGAGCAAGCTGATGGGTTTTTAACGCAAATTGGCACAGGCATTAAAACTGATTGGTTCATGTTGCATATGCAGACGATGAACTTGTTGCTTGCTGGTTAGCATTCACTGGAGCATTTCATAGCGCACTTTCAGAGTTACTTTGAAACCCTTCACCTGTATATATAAACTACAGGTACTTGTGCTGCAGCAGCATGTCTTAAATACTCACAGCAGCGCATCAGCATATACATTTGGAATAACAAATACTTGTACCATCAGCAATAATCTACAACAACAGCAATAACCAGCAGCAATTTTGCAGCAGAGTAGCAAATTTATTCCTCCAAGACCAAATACATTAACAATGCCATATCCATTACCATGAGTTGTCAGAAATATGAATATCTACTGACACGCAAATACAAACATAAGTCATAACCTCATTCACAAGAAAATGAGCTGTTTTCTTTTAATGAAACACTAAAACCATCCAAAAACTCAAGAGTGCCATTTTGAATAATTTTGATAAATCTTTTACAGAATGAATTCACTAAATAAGTTGAGTGGTTAATAAATCATGACGTGACTCACTTACTGAACAACCAGGTTGTCATTGCTTAGTCATGTGTCGCCATTGTAAAATGTGGTTCCTGAAGCAAAAGTATTTACATAAGTACAATATCAATCATTTACATTAAACAGACCCAAAAATAAAAAAGGAAGTTACAATGTAGAAGAATCAAATGTTACAAGAGTACACCCCTTATTGGGAAATCACTACAAAAGAGAAACTTTTCACTCTTTTTTTTTTCTTCTGAAATAGTAGAAAACTACAAAGACTCTTCACTTTGAGTTGACTGGAACTCAATTTTATCTGTTCGATAGATCGGCCTAAACCACATCGTCATGCCTTCAATGGCATTTAGTGCTAACTGTAAGTGGGTTATTATTTAAGCTGTACGCAGAGAGGTACTAACGGAATTCATACCTCATGAATAATACAATACAGGGTTTTCCTCTTATTGAGAAATTGGAAAGAACAAAATGAATACACCGTGACTGATTTGGGTGAGAGTCGGAGCTGAGAACCAGGAGCCCCTGCAGCAGAAGAAGAGAGAGCCAGGCAGCCACAAAACATGTCAATCTGTGAATTATTGATTAACCTGGGGAGTTATGACAAGGCAGCAAACAGAAGTTTTGAGCAACTGAGGTATCAGATGACATCCCCTTTACCTGCCACCCCCACCCATCCACACACAACACAACACCACAAACAAAATTCCACTTATGCAGCTGCGCTATTCGCCTGAATTACCAGCTCTTCAGCACCTACACTGCATTAGCATTTGAATGAGTACATCAGAAATGGCAGCAGAACAGAGCATTCACTGACACGGGACAAAAGAACTCATTCATAACAAACACATTTCCAGTTGGAGTCATGCCAGCTGACCTGTTCTCTACTTCTTTTGATCTTTTGGTCACTAAGGAGAGCCAAGATGTGTCTCTCATGCAAAGTCGGAAGTTCTTGGTCTGAGGTCTGAAGAAACACCTAGACTTCTGAAAGTGTATTAAAATGAAGTATCTTACAGTTCTTCATAGCAACATATGGCAAATAGAATGGAAATAGTCGCCTTGGAATTATAAGGTTCTATCTAACATTTTTGTCAAAATTGAGTTTTTCACATACATTCTTTGACAACTTATTTACATTATATGATGTTTTTTTTGTTGTTATTTACATTTTAGGACTTTTTATTTAGAAAACAAAAAGGTTCTATCTACAAAATGGATCTCAAACTTGGTTTTTGAGATGTCTTTACTGCAGAGCAATTACTTTTGTTTTTGAAGATGCTAAAAACGATAGTTATGAGAATATATTGAATAGTTCCCTATTGCAGAAGTTCCATCCATGTTGGATATAAGTCTGGCACTACATACCTGAATAATGATTTACGAAATATTCAAGCAGTTTAAATTTTTAAACATTAAGCCTTAATCAACAATTTAGTAGTCAACAACTTAAATGATAGGTTTTAATTACAATAATAAATGTCGGCATACTGATCTATATGCCAAAGTGATCTAAAGAGAATGACATTTTCCCTGTCTCGCTTTTTGAGACATATGGATGGATTAGAGTAATGTTAGCTGCAACTGTTCCTGCAATTACCTAAAATTAACATTAGCACTGGACGAAATATTTAAATTGCCTTTTGTGTCTAACTTAACCAAGAAAAAATCATTTGTCTTAAATATGGAATAAATGTAGTAAAGAAAGCATTAAATTGACCTTTTTCATATGTTGACACATTGTTACAATACCAATATTAATGTTTTAAAACAAATTATCAAGATATAACCTTGTAGTTTCAAGCAGAAAATGACTTTTAAGAATTAGAAGGTTCTATCTGCATTTGACCTGTTTCAAAAATCCCTATTTAAATTTGATTTTAGAATACATTTAGGTCTCTGTGATTTTAATGTAGGAAAGAGACTTGTTCCCTGTATCACTTTTGCTATGCAAAATGCAAAAACTTTGAAGCTCAATATCTCAAAACCACTCAGAACGCAGATAGAACCTCATAATTCCAAGGCGATGAAATATTATGATGATTTTCAGGAAATGTATTTTGATGGAATTTCTGCACTTTACACTTTAAATGTCTGCAAAGTCAGCATGAAATGAACATTTTCTATATGCATGTTCTTGATTCCTATTTGACCGTTTTTAATAAAGATGTCTTTTTAATAACTTGTTTCACCATAATTTTGCATACAAAATAAAATGTTTTTTAGTATGTAAACTTAAAATAGCTCTAAATAAAATGGTGCATTATTCGTCATGCCTTACCAACATTTTTCTTTTTTTTCTTTTTTTCATTTTTCTTCACAGGTGCTCCAAACGATATTTCAAAAAAACACTATGAATTTCTTTTGTTCTGTAGAATAAAAAGGAGATATTTATAGCACGTACAAAATCCTGCTGTTATCCAAAAAAAAAAAAAAAAAAAAAAAAGGCATTTCATTCACTTTTCTCTGTCAGCATTCACTTTCGATGTATGAAAAAGAACAGATGTCAGGCAAGTTTTTCATTGAATCACACATTTCATTCTGTTCGTCACATAATAATTGTATGACTTTAGATTACTTGGAGTACAATGTATAAATAGTACATGACTTCACAAAGTTGTCTTACTCCTTGTAGCTGACTTTGGTACCCATTTACTTTTATTTAAAGACACAGAGTGGTTGAACATTTTCAAACAAAACCTCTCCTTTTGTGTTACTCAGAGGAAAGTTCATCATGGGTTTGAAACTACGTGAGGGTGAACAATTGCTTAATGTACAAGTTTCAATATTATGGGTGTAGATACCAATAAACTTTAAACTACGTTTGATAGGAACTCTACTAAAGTCAGCATTTGTCTCATTAGACAGCCACATATAAGCACGTCTAAACTGATACCGAAGAAGAAGAAAAGTGTGCATGCAAAGTAATCTATTGGGAATAATGGAGGCATTTTCTATCACTTAGTGCATTCAAAAGCACCTCTAGTCTTCAATTTCCCTCCGTTCATTGCTAAAGACATGGCTAAGCAAGACAGATATATCGGGGAGTTTGAGTGTATTACATTAACACATCACACCAGAAATATTCCTGATGCACTCCATCCCTCCCTAGTCACCATCAAAAATTTATCATGGACGGTCTCTTCTTCTCTCTTTCAGGCTCATCTACAGTAGTTTTTCATTTTCGTCAAAAAAAGAACATGGCAGCACCCAAGGTGCACCACAGTATGTTGGACCTCTATAAGCCTGCAGTGATTTCAGCTCGATGACAGAATCATAAATGGAAGAGAAATCTGCCTGAATACACTAATCAATTATACTGCTCTAAGAGAGAGCAGTTTATTACTTTATTGGACTAGGATTTCTAAGTGTGCTCCACAAAAGCTTTGATTCAAGAAGAAATGGGACAGAATAATAAACAGGAAAAAAAATGAACAAGCTATTAAAAAAACATGAATTTGGGGTTGTTGAAAATACAGTTTTTGAGAGAAACACCAAGTTGAGCATTACCAAATTTTACAACAGCTTTCCTGGTTTCAACATCATTTTAATCTATTAGGTTACAGAATGACCTAATGAATAAAGTGCATTTTCCCCATTGATGCATATGGCAAGTCCAACCTTTACTTTTTACTTTGTATCCAAATTCGATTTACAGGAACAGTGCACATTAATAAACATTCCTGTAAACGTGCCAGATTGGCAATTACAGCTAATTCACAACAACTGCAGTTAAAGCTAAACTGTAGACCTTGGGCAGGTTTTACAGACACAATGTATTCATTTAGCAGCTGCTTTTATTCAGAGCATCCAACATATTACCAAAATCATAAGCAAAACACAGTGGAATACAACAGTGGAATAAACAGTATTGAAGGTGATTAAAAACAAGCTTGTCCCATACTGATGTGCACGTTACTTGCAATAGTTTTGCATTTGTTAATGGTGTAGTATTGGATTCGGTGTAGGGCATATTTTCAACAATGATAGAACATCAACTTTTAGCAGCAGTCCACGGATATTTCAATTCTGAATGTGACAGGGTTCACGTATTAAACCTGTGTTTTAGCAACCAATAAGGTATGTATAAATGGTGTTACACAAGAAAGAGTGTGTTATCGGTTATTCTGTGCACTGTATGCAAACAAACACGTAAAAATGGACAAAAGTTTGTGGGGCCCTGGTTTTTCCCAGTGTTATGTTAATCAGTCTGTCCCTTATTAGCTCTTGTCTGCTCTATTATGTGCCTATGTGTGCTCCTTCCTGTTTGTGAATTACCCTGTGTGGATTATATTAAGTATTATTTGACTTCATCTTCTTCTTTGTGCTCTCATTATTGATATACTACAACAGTAGTGTTTCTTAATAATAAATGTGGGGTTCACTTATGACTAGATTAATGTTGTCCATGCTGTATAAAAGTTCCTTTAGAAAAAAAATGCTTACCCCAAACTTTTGAATGCTATAATGTATATGAACAGACAGCAAATTATATTTCACTGGACTATGAATATTGTACTAACGGACTTAATATGGATTCGGGACTGAACACAATTACATCAAATTCACACGGCTACAATTTCAGCCTCAAGATATGACATCTTTCAATATTGAAAAATCTGAGCAGAAATGAATGTAGCCATTCAATTGAAATTCAGTCAGAATGATAAAAGCAGTCAGAACATGTAGAGGACGTGTTCCGATTAGCTTTCTAATTAGTTGTATAATTGACCATAACATATTAAAATTGAACATCAGCAAAATAATTGGATTTCCACTCTAACAATTACTGTTCCATGTTTAGAGCAGAGATCCCGTTTTCTGGAATATAACTGAATAGGACTCTTGCATTTGCAGCAATACTTGTGTTATCCAGTGTTATCAGTGATTCTTCCAGTCCGGTAATAAATCTTATCATTCATCAATATAGCTAAAACATAAACATTTGCATTTACTGCCGATCAAAGGTCCAATCAAACGGCTTTCTAAATGCATGTGCACTGCAAATACCAGAAGATACAGATTGCAAAAGTCCTGGCATTCATTTCCATTATACCGTTCAGTCCATTGATTTAGAGCATTTCGTTGCAATTATAATTAAGATCGTATCGTACATTTCCAGTCTGATTAATTTCATTGCATGTCTCTGCAGTGCTTCACATCTTCAGACTTGATCCCTCTTATTATCCCACAGTACTATGGGCTTTGTCAGGCCTTTTTAAGAACATAAGCCTTTTTTGTGTCTGGTCAAAGTAAAAGACTGTTTAAATCAAATTGCCTCACAGTTCTCTCTCTCTCTCTCTCTCTTTCTCTTCCATACATCAAATGGATGTGGCAAGCTTGGCTCCCCCTTCTTTGAGGTGTTAATAGTAAGCAGCCTCTGGCGAGAAGGAGAGAAATGAGCATTCACAGATGATGTGGAGAATGAAAACACCCAAGGTCACGCCAAAACATGTTGATTCGAACAGCATCGACAAGCAAATAGTGAACAGGATGTTGTACTGACTGAATCTCTATGCAGACGGTTTGCCTTCCAGGGAGATATATGACATATGACAAAATACTTTAAGGAGCTGATTACACACGATTACAGCACTGCATGTTCACTGTCCTGATGTGCCTGATGTTTTTTAGTACATCTGTCTGTAGTAGCCTACTTGAGAAACTGGCTCTGGATTCAATTTTAAAATATGTAACTTTCAGAATCACCCTTGTATTATGCTAACCATATAGCTGCCAGAATATGATATCTATTAGCTATTGCTGCTGAAATACTTTTGGTGTTGCTCTGTGCAAGTAGCTACCAGTGTTGGGGAGCAGCTAACTAAAAATAGCTATGTGACTAATTTAAAGAAATAGTTCACCCAAAAATGAAAAGAATTATTCATATTCATGCCGAGGATACTGCACTGGAAGTCACTTTGCATAATAGTGTGTGTCACAATGATGCTTATATCTCTGTGACTAGTAGTCTGTAGTACACTGCTAATGAAAACCAATAATTCATGCTTAGACAGTGTATGCTTTTCTGATAATATGCACAGTTGCACTATTAAGAACAATGGGTGTTTTCTTCCTCATCGACAAAGACAAATTAGCATGATTTTACCCTGGAGGACAAAATGGCAAATGAATCTACATAAACTTGCAGAATGCTTGTTAGGCAAGTATTAAAGATATTTAGGACATAAAATTGCAAATTTAGGCTGCACAATTCATTTTTATACAACCATGAAAGTTTACAATAGTATTCACTCAGCTGATTCATAAAAAATGCTGATTCGTTCAGGAACGAAACACCTACTACAAGAAAAACTACCTCTGCGTGTTGCACAGAGATGCAATAATAATCCTGCTGATGTAATAATTGTGTTGTAGCTTTTATTTTTTTACTTATACTTTGATTAAAGTCCTACATGCTCAAATGAAAATAATTCACAGCAGTTTATCCTCCACCATTACAGTAAAGTGCACCATGCATTTTTCTACAGCAACACTTTGACATCCTTATTAGACTTATTAATAAAACATTTTTTTTTAATTCAAACCAAGCAGGTCTGTGAGCATACTCTAGTCACATTTGTATAAATGCCTTCCTTTAATAGCACTAACATTTAAGGCTCGCATTCTGATTTAATCACTTAGCCCTGAGGATCAAGGTTCCTTTTGGCTGTATGGTTAAATTGTAACGTTTTCTCCAAAACTATCAAATATACAATATTTAAAAAACATCAAGCCTCCACACCGCCGGCTGTTTTCTCCTATTTCCATAATGCTATAAAGATAATGAAATCTGCTTTTGCAACATAGCCTATTTCATTCATTGCATCAGGCTCTCATCTGCTTGGAGATGCTTCAAGGTCATTTCAAGACTGAATAAAAGAGCATTCAAAAAAGGCAAACAGTTGCCCATTACGTTAATCAGTTTGAGGAGATGTGGCGTGAGGCTTTGCCAGATCTCCATCCATTTTCTGTAGTGTCCACTCAGAGCATATGCTCATGCTCAGCACATCGAACAAACACTGTGTGTCAATAAAGGGGTAAGAGGCCCCCTTAAGCAATGAATTAAGCTGTAAATTACTCCGGCCGAGAAAGCGGCCGATTCTGTTACACTTAAATGTGCACTGTCAGATGTACTTAAATACTGCTCAGTGTTGATGACCTCTCTCACACACAGAGACACACCACTTGAATGATTTTTGTCACATTATTTAACTCGGGCTGATGTAGAACAGACTAGCGATATAAGATTTGCTAGACCCTATTTTATTTATCTCCTCTAAAAATGTGCAATTATGCTGTCATCCACTTTAAAAACACATAATTATGTGATTTCTCTTCATATTTGTTTCCCGAAAATAGCAGCTGACATATGATGAATAGCAGTGTCATTATCATTATAGAAAACTAAAAAGGAAAATGAATGAATTTTTTTTGATAAATTAAAATTAAATGTAAAGGAAATAATGTACCATTACCACGAGAAACTGAAATAAAAAAATTATATATATATATATATATATATATATATATATATATATATATATATATATATATATATATATATATATATATATATATATATATATATATATACACACACACACATTATAATTTTGGGGTTTTTTTTACATTTTTTATTAAAAGCTAAGAAGCTTTAATACAAAATATTATATTTTGTTACAAAGTAAGGTTTTCCTAAGGTTTTAAGAATCACTAAATAAAAGCATAATTGTAATTTTTAATGAAATAAGTAAAAGTCTCACTAGCAAAACATAAGAATTTTAAATTATAAAACATACATTACAAAACAAAATTATTCAAAAGAAATTAAAAAAAAAAAAAAATGAAAGAATGACATAAAGGGGGAAAAAAGCATGCAAATGCCTTCTAAAACATTAAGTTAAGCAGCATTCAAACTCTTGACTTCTCACTCCTGTTCCTCAGAGCCACAGCAGCTCTTATTTAACCCTGTTATGGCTTATCATCACTTCGGCTATAGTGACATGTACATGATAAACATGTTGTCACTTTTCACACTTAAAAACTGGCTTCTAATTGGTGATAGAAAGTAGATAGAGAGATAACTACAGACAGGTCACAGGGCAGACGGCACAGAGCAAAACCCTGGGGAGAGCACAGCTTGTTGGGGGCAGGTGGCCGTTTGCAGGCAGATGGAACACATGAAGATGCTGCGTTTCCACAGGATGCACAGAACATGTAAACAAACACCAGATCCAAGAAAACTCCTATACGCACGTCATCTGGTTTTTCCCTAGCAGATAAATTTACACTGCTTTTTGGGGGTGTCATCATTTGAGATGTATGTATCAATTACCGAAGTTGCGGGTGTTGTATTTGGCAAGAAAGAGAACAGAGAGACTGTCTGACATGGACCATAGAACTCGGGTTCCCCATTTCTCTCTTTTACTGTCTCTGTCTGTCATTTCCTCTTGCTCGGAGGCAGCCAATTTCAGAAGCTGAAGTCAGCCATGCAATACAGTAAATATCACAATCGCAGTGTATACGGATTCAAGCATAATTTCCTATCTGAAATCCATTAGCCACTCTCTCTGGTTAAATTAATCTTTCCCTCAAGCATGAAAAAAAAAGGAAAACAGAGAAGGAAAGAAGTAAGCCCGGGCTGCAAAGTCTCATTCATAACAGGACCGGCTGGCTGATAAAGAAAGTCGGGCTGATTTGGAGAATACGGACTGTTTTTGCTAGCGGATATTTTTGTGGAACGTTACAATTCCATTAGAGATTCCTGTCTGAGGGGATGGATGAAATTCCAGGGCCACATATCCACACGGTAATAACCGGACTGAGGAAACATTAGTCTTGAATCAGTCGGCTCTGATTCTCTGTACACAGGAATGCAGGGCTGGGTGACGGAGTGTAACGTGACAGAGCAAAGAATGATAGACTGTCAAAGTCACGCTGAGCCCTTCTGCGGTAAAGCAATGAAGCAAAGTGTAGATTGATTAGAAAACAGAGCTGACGGATGGGTTTGTTGAGCGTTGTTCAGACAATCCACAGACATGCTAAATTAAACTTGTCATAGTCGAGTGAACGAATCTTATTGAACGGGGCTAAGTAAACAAAAGACATTGATTCCTCGATTTTCATCGATTCTCATTTTTACAGAACCATATTGATTCTTAAGTCCCAAGAATCAATTAGAATAGCCAGTTAATTTCAGTTAATGGATGTAACGTGTAGGGCGCTTCTCATCCAATAAAATCGCAAAAAGCTTTGTTTACGTCCGATATGAAACGAAGTCTCAGATTCTGTCCATTTAATTACGATATTCAAACAATGAAATTAAGTTAAAGTTACATTTTTATTATTAATTTTATTTTATTTTTTTCTAGAAATATATAATTGTGTAATTTAAAGCAAAATTTAGTAACTTTAACGTTATAAAAACATTATAAAAAATATTGTTTTGAAAACATGCAATATTATAGAAATGCAGTACCGACCAACTACAGCTTATATATTTTACAGCATTAGTTGAAAGATTTGTTTTGCCTTGAGAAAAACAATCAATACTGAATCAAATTAAATTAAAATGAAAGAGCGTGAAGCAAAATCTAATTAAATCAAAACCCAGCCCTTGTATTGAACTTAAAGGGACAGTTCGTATGTCATTAATTAATCACCTTCATATTGTGTGTTTTTTTCACTAACGTCCAGCGTTACTCTCATCTATAATGACATTCATTTAATGGACGAAAACAGTTCAAACATTCTTTAAAATAAATGATTTATTTTCCCTTTAAAATGTAAGAACTTCTTCTGCAAATGATTTAGCTTTTTGTCATTTTGGAAATTATATCTATGGATAATAATGATATGCATCTATATAATGACACGAAAAAGCAATGAGATCATAAATTAATATCAAATTGAGCTAATAGAGTAGAAATTACCCATTAGCAGTTTCTGGCTCGTATGAACCCTGTGTTCAAATCATTTGACGTAAATAAACATTATTATAAACAAAGAGTTGGTCGACAATGTACAGTGGATGGAAAACAACATGCACATGGTTGCCATGACAACAGAGGGCCACTTCTGAGCCACTTCTTATTTTTTTCTCAATTTACAATAAACATTACTGAAATATACATTTCTTGGTCATATTTACCTGTGTAAGGAACGGACCTCTTGGAATATTAATTGCACGTCCCTGTAATAAAGCCAGCGTCAGCCCTGAATTAAATGATAAGCATCACCAGTTGCATTGGCACCTTTTAGAAAGTAGTCATGAACATAAATAAAGTTTAATTGATATTACAACTTGAATGAGAAGCTACAGACACATAATGATACAGCATTAGGGAGCAGAAACGTGCATTACTAAAGGTCGCTGTGACAATAGCAGTGATTAAACTCATCTGCGTCACCAGATGGCTTGCTGAAATAGCCTCTATAATTGCTCACATGATGATGATTACAATTTCACTGAAATGATAACTTCTATATTCTATTACCTGATCCAAGAACTGGATCATATTTGCGTTTAATTGTAGCATCCAGTGTCATTGAAACCAGGCTACCTGCTAAATACTTTTGAACGCATATGTTAGCCCGTATTGAAATATTAAACCTCAGTGTGGTCAAACCAATCAAATTTTTGTGTATTTTTGCGTTGGCCAGTTGTATCTTAACTGTAGAAATTGTATAATGCAAAACACGGCACAAAATGTGTGTGTGTGTGTTAGAAATATATATATATATACATACATTTTATAACTTTTCTTTGATCCACTGGGATATCCTCCTCTCCACTAAAGTTTAACAAAAATATGTTTGACTATTTTGACTATATAATATTATGTTTTATTTTTTATTATTTTAATAATAACAATAGGAGATTATAAAGAAACTATCCAACATGTATCCAAATATCTGCAAAAGCATGATACTGTAGATGACAAAGGATTTTGGTCTTTTGAAGGTCTCTTATTCGGTACATTTTTACTAAAATAAGCCAGCAGTGAAAAAAAAAAATATTGTGAAGTTAGAATTGTGCCAGAACTCTACCCTCCTAATTCTATATATCTGCATGGTAAAACACAAACATATCACAGTGACCTGATGTTTTGTTTTTGTTAGTTTGGTTTTGTTTTTAGTTACTACAACATTACGGTTGTAAAACCATGCTTTAGTGCATTTATACATGATAAGCTCTATTCAGAAAGTCTACTTGTGCCATAACCAAAACCAGGATGAAATCAAGATATAAATAAATAACGATAAATATCATATCATTTCACCTTAAAAATGAAAAAATAAAAGATTTTGAAATGTGACTCATTTTCAAGAGAACGGTGACAACCATATATGCCACATGCATCACAGAATTGTGGGTGGCAAGTGTTTCTGACATGTTACATCCTCATAATTAATTCCACCTGAATTATGATTCCTGCTATGAGTAATCAGCACTGATCGCAGAGCTCACTGCACAAACACATTTCAGCCCATTACTACATTAAATAGGCTGTGTGGGCTGAAATTCAGTTTAATGTAACCTGCCCACTTTACAGAGATGTGATGAGGAAGGACGGAAGCTTGATGTTGTCACATGGGGAATGTGTCACAAGGGTTATATGACAGTAACTAGTCCAATTACACTAATGTGTGTTTTCTCTAGCAGTGTTTGATTTTTTATGTTGGCTTCAAACATTATTCAGAACTCTCTTCATATTTTTGAATGAAAAATTGGAATATCAACTAAAACCTATAAGCATGCCAAAATGTCTCAACGCTGGGTCAATGTGCGCTGTAAAAATTAAGGTAAAAATTTATAGAGAGAATTTGATTGTAAAAATTACAGTAACAACATTTTAGTTTTAGCAGTTTTAAGATAAATCTACAGTTAAATACTGTAATTTTATTAACTGATATAAATGTTAATATACCAAACTATTAAATTGCTGAAATCTGTTTTGTACCTTTGAAACACACTGATAGCCACCAAATGGTGGTGATGAGAAAGTCACGTTATGAACCAAAGCCCAATCGCAAACAGGTTTTAAACATGACCATATATAGAAGGCGCTCGGTGTCGGTTACAGAAACACTAAACACCATCATGGTAAGAATATGCAATAAACATTAACTTAACAACATTGCATGTAACATACAACCGTAAGAAACAAAACTGATAATAAAAACTTATTTCAAAGAAGAAAAACATCAAATTTAAATAAAATGCAATGCAGGGAATTCTGGGAATGTCAGTTTATGATTTTTCCCATGTACATTTAAATGAACTGTATAATTTTTTACAAAGGCCTTGATATATCTGCCAATAAAGATATAAGAATTTACCATCCAAAAGTTCATGCACAGTTTATTTAAAAATGTTTACTGCATCCTTGCTGAACAAGAGTATTAAAGGGTTTTTTTTATTTCAAATAAATTCTGTACTTTTGAACTTTTATCAAATAATTCTAAACAAACACACACACACACACTTTTTAACACTGATGATAATATGAAATGTTCTTGAGAACCAAATATTACAATAATTTCTAAAAGGTTCATGTGACACTGAATACTGGAATAAAAACTGCACAAATAGGAGGAAAACAAATATCATTGATTAATAAATGCTTTAGAAGTATTTTAGAAGAAATTTAGTTCAACTAATGCAGTTAACTAATGTTTACAATTAAATTCTTATTAGAAATTGTAACAAGACTTCTTTCAAAAATGAATGTAGAACATGTGACAACCAGCCCCATGACTCCTCTATATAATGCTGCATTAGCAATAACAAATATGCTTTCCCCAAGACAGGAGGAATTAATAAACATTGGCTTTTATGGTGTGATCTCGGCTCAGTGTGACTTCAGCGCTTCCCTCTCCGCAGGATGCTTTCCAGCATACCCTTACTACCATCCAGGACCCCTGTAAGCACTGGGATCCAGCCAGCAATTCAGAGACGCAAAACCAAGTCAAAATAAGTGAGGCATCATTCTGTGTTGTGGACGGTCTCCCAAGAGGACAACATGTGGAGGAAAATCAATATGCACTGGTTAATATGCATAAATATGTTTTTTTTTTACCAGCTGTGGAGGTGTTTTCACATTATTATGATTGAAAAAAATATATTTTTTTTAAATAATTTGCTGTTTTTTGTTTGCAAGAAGTTCATGCAAAAAGCACAGGTCAACCGGCCAGCCAGTCAGAAACACTAAATCAATTTTGTTACTTAGATTTGGTTCCCAGCAAGTGTTTTTGGCATTTTGAACCCTGCACACACACATCAGCGCAAAACGATAGCTGTATCACAGCTGTTAAAACACTTGAAATGGATATAAAAATCACACTTGACCTACTGTGTAGGCGGGGGGGATGACATCTTATTAACGGATGATCCGTTATTAAGCATTCAGTCTGCTAAGTTGCAAATAAGACTGAGATTGTAGAGCTCTTAAGGCCTGGGGTCAATAAACAGACACTAATAAAGGACGAAGGTTCTCCCCAGTATGCAGATCAGCTGGCATGTATATTTCAAGCAGGATTGCACATCCTGAAATTGGCCCAAAAGTAAGAAGGAAGACTTTAATCAAGGTCCTAAACTCGGAACAGTGTGTGTCAAGATCTAAGAGTGAAATCCCGCTCGCACCATCACCCCGGAGCGTGTCAAAAATCTTCTTCTCCAAAAGCTCTGAAAACAAGTAATAAGGTCTGTGATTGAGTCATTCATCCCTTTCAAAAAGAAATATTCAAACCCTTAAATAAAAAAAGAGCCCCGTTTCAACACAGTAGTAAAGAAAGATGGAGAAATGCAATGCCTTTGGGCAATTTCAATTAATCTCTTGATTTAAAGAAGAGGCTGGAGGGAAGGAATAAAACTCTTTAGAGCTTTTCAGCCTGGCCTCTTATCAAAGTGCAGTTTGAATATTCCTGCAAAAAAGAGACAGACATGGACAGCTACACAGTCTCTTCTTAATAAGTAGTTACATTATGATCTTCAGTTAAATAATGTCCTGGTTTGATTCTTCTGATTTCCTCAAGCAATCAGAATGTATAATGGGTCCACTTTGTTGTTGTAGTTTTAGGAGAAAGGATAACGTTTAGTTCAGCATTTTGTTGTCAGACAGCATTGTTTCCCTTCATACCAAACACAGTGCAAATCAGTGTTTTGTTTTGTTTTTAATTTGCTTTACTAAGACATATTCAATTGTTTTTGTTGTTGTTTTTTTTTCTTGACCATTCAGATTTAAGGATTTTAACAAATTGAAAATTCTGATTGTAAGGGAAAAAAAAAAAGAGTTGAACTGGCTGTAATTAAGGATTGGAACCGCAATCAAAACAACATTTAACTTTTTTCTTCAAAGAGGCAGAATTATTCTTACAGAACCAACTGATATTTATGTATCATTAAATTAAATTAGAACAAACTCAAGCCAATCACAACTATAAAAAGCAAAAACGACTTTCAATATTTCCCACTTTTGTGCACCGTGGTGAAGCAAAGATGGCAGATGTGAAATCTCATACTTCTGAGGTGGTCTTGCACCAGCTGAGCAACTGCCATTGAGATGAATGGGAATCAGCCCAGTCTGGGCCGTCCGCCTCTCTGGGGGATTTATAGAGGCTTCAGGGCACTTGACCACAAGCCCCATCTTAACTGCCTTCTGACTCAGGTCATTCTTTTCCTTCCAGTGTGCAGTTCAGTTGATGGGTTCCAGTCCATGCGATCATGATCCTTAAATGGATCTGGAGAAGATGAAAAAGTGTATGTCAAATGCTCACTCCTCTCCTCAGGCAATGTCTTTTTTTATTCACTGAGGAACTTGGACGCACAAAATCGCAGATGGGCTTCCTTACAAAAAAAAAAGAACTGCGTCTGATAGTGTAGGACGTAAATACTTTCGAAATGTTAACACTTTTGAAATGTCACATTGATCTAGAGAGTTATTATTTTAGGTTTAGAAAAAGAAAGAAGCAATAGACATACTAGATCAATATAGAAAGAATCAAATGAACAATAATACATAAGGATCAAAATAATATGATCTTCCTGTCATCTGCAAACACAATGTTTAAAACAAACTGACACATCATCCTGCTAGAATAAAAAAGTGCTGGCCTTCAGTTTCTTTAGAAGTTGTTTTTTTTTTTTTTTTCTCCAATGACAGTGGCATATGGTGAGTCATTTTTATCCATATGTTGCATTTCAGATCAGCTATTGGTTTTGAGAGCAAGTGGTGTTCACAGTCGGTGGTGATATCATTCGTCCTTTGATCTTGCAACCCACCTCACCTGGATACTACTGTACCTCAGTATAGTGTGCCATCAAAGCTCCCTCTCATTTCATCAAAGCAAAACTCCTCCAAAACCAGGTGATACTCAATAAAGGTTTATGTGACACTTATGAGGGACATTTATTACAAAATCTCAGACTTAAAATGTCTATCATACCCAACTAATCAAACTAATGGATTTAGAGACCTTCATAAGGATGTATGAAATCATCAAATTAGATTTCTGTCCGTGCGGAGCACCAATCATATTAAGACTTTATAAGTTGCTAAATAAGTCCTTAATTTTATGCAAAAATGGTGCAGTTTAAGCATTTAACATTTATGATGTTCTATACAGTACGCATGTAATCTGGACTTACTATTAGCCATGTTGCTGGCCGCATGAGATCGTATGCACACACTTCAGAATCATTCAGAAAGTATATCACAGGTCATCTGGGTACTCTTTTGTGAATACTGTGAATTCAGACTTGTCACATACTGTTGTTCGCCTACTACAGAGAAGTATGCAATATTACACGGAGCCAATGTCACTATACTCCAGGCTTGGATCCTAAAACAAATAGAACAATGTTTTAAAAAGAACAGGATGTAAAAAGTATTCTAAAAATGACACTTATTCGGTAGTCTTATATTACAGCTATCGCTTTATTATTCAGATATATTTTCAAAGTATATACTGATTAACCCTATAATATCTAAATTATTTAAAAGTTATATTTGTAGCTTTTCTATATCAAAATACATTTTCTTAATGCATTTTGACCTCAAGCGTGTCATTTTGATGAATTCAGAAATATATAGCAGCGCACATTCATCTTTAAAGGCAATTTGATGCGATGATGACTTATTTCGAACCTTATTTGGTTGGAGGCTTTCAGCTTGTATTGTAGCTATAGAGTTAAATGATCTCAGAGGTATATCTCAAAATGATGTTGTGTTTCTGCGTGAGAGCGAGTGCAAATTCAAACTCATTAAAAGTTAAGAATACCTACACACCTCCTCTTTTATCTCCACCAAAGCACTCCCTAGTGGGATTAAGTGTGGATAGCAAAACAGCAGACTTAATAAAGATATGGGTTTTATAATACGTTTATCATATATTCGAATAATATAATTTGTAAATTAAACGGAAACTGCTTGAATGCATCGCTAAACTGTGTCCAATAGTCATGCTCTGTCAAACACATTCAAAAAGTTTGACAGGCAGCAGATTTTGTGAGAGTGACAGACTTTATTTCAGCAGGTCCAGCTGGATATGTCGATGAACAATGCAGAATATGAGAATAAAGCAGCTGTAAAAAAATATATATATATTTTAGGCATTGCTCCTATGGAGTATCACGATAAAATGAAAACAGCACAGCTTTGAGAACATAATATCTATTCTGTTTTACTTAAAAGGCAATTTCTTTGTATATTGTCAAACTGTTTGAAATGTGGAAATTAGGTACAAAAATGGTGCAATTTCATGATAGTTTGCAATCGTTTTATTGTTATGGTTATACAAATATGTATCATTATTTTTTATTGATAGTCTGCTTTTAACTTGGAGGGTTTATACTTTTGCTGGTTTATAATGGTTATATAGTAAAACATAAACATGGTAATATTGTAAACCTACATCTAATAAAAGAGAACGCTGTTTAAACGGTGGTTTTCCACTGAGAACATTTGAACAAATTGCAAAACGAATAGGTTTTTGGTAATGTTATTTGGTGTTTGCCATTTGGCGGAACAGTGCAATCATTTCAGTGACTTTTAAGAAATAATTCAAGGTCAATGTGAACAAAATTGAGAATGACATTTAATATCGCAGGATAACCAGCTCTCAATATGACTGTCACAGTTTCAGGCTGAGGATGCTGAGGAAGTAACCAAAGCAATATGAACTTGAAACCTGTGTAAATGCAATATTTGTGAGCTCGGGAGGAGCGACAGGCTGACCATGACACGGGTGCCACATTCTTTATGGGTTTGCAATGCTTAAGAAACATGTTTCACAAAAGCATTTTGCACAATTGTAAACAAACACTGGTCGATTAAACCAGGGGAATCACACAGAATCAAAAAATTCAATTAAAATGAAATGAAAAGATATTACGTTTTCATTAATTTCTTCACCACTTTGTGATTGAGAGCTAGCCAGAAAGAATATCATTATTATATTATAAACTCCTTCGAATGCACATTTAAATAAGCAGAGAGAGAGTGAGGGATTAGCAAGAAATCTCTTCAAAGGAGGTAAACAAAAAGTAGTTTTTGCAGAAAATTACAGCACTGTCCAGACCCCTCGCAGAGCTGAAGGGATGGAGGTTAATTGACTCCTAGAATAGCCACTGAGAGCTTGTGTATAGGTAGGCTCTGGTCCAGGCTCCATCTGGACTCAGCCAGCTTTAGCAACGCTGCCTGTTACCAGCCTTCATTTGCTACTTAAATGGGCCCTAGATGATGCTTCAGTATAGAAGTGGCCATGTTGGAGTCTAATGTTGAAGTATCAGCTGTGCTATCAAACAGAAACAAAGAACAACCAAATAGTGCCCGCATCAAAAGGAAATCAGGCACTTACGAATATTACCATTTCCTCACGTCGTCTATACCCACGAGAAAGAGAACATCTTGATCCCATCACATTTGGAATGAGGAACACAGAATGCAGATCAGAGCTTTCTGGCTGCATGTTTACTTTAGTTGTGAGCAGCAAGGGTTTTTAATCCAATCCAATTCAATTCTATTGAAGGACGTTCGATCCCTCGTGGAGAATGTGATGACAACTTCATCTCAATATAATCGTGTCACGTCATCCATCATAACAGGGTCACCGAAGAACAATGCAAGAAGCACTTCTGACATGTGAAATCTTCTTTCTATTAGGATATTTCGCACTGCCAAAAGGCCCATGTGTATCAGCTCTTTAAAAAACATTCAATGGGATTTAATAATGTCAGATGGACAGCAGTCATAAAAACAGGCTGCATGCCAAAGCTAAAGAAAAAAATGCAGGTTGAATTCCAGGTGCTAGTGGAATGCAGATTAATAAAGTTATTGGTATTCCACATGCAAATTTGCACATGCTTTACATTCCTTACAAACAAACAAACAAACAAACAGAGGATGAACAAAGTTATACAGATGAATCCATGAACACATGGATCTCTTATCAAAGTTAAATTTTTTATACTGTGACCTGCCCTTTAATTCACATGTTTGACTCAAATATTCTTAGGTTGAGAGATTAAAAAAGTCATATCAAATCAATGAAAATTCAACTCAGGAGCCATTTTCTTAGCTGAAATGTTAGTGTAGTTACTGTCTTTCACCTTTCTAGAGCAGTGTTTTAGGTTTCTTGTTAACGGAGTGAAAATGGGTCATTAATTATATGGAAATTCCCATCCAAAACTAATTCCTATTAGAAAGTAAAAATAATCCAAGACGTGAATTTCTAAACAGATTCACTGATGAAAAGAAAAGCACCTGATGAAACCTATTTTAATGAATTTTGCAAAGCTCAGATTAGAATGTCTGGTGAGTTATACTGAATGAATTTCCCTTGGTGAATTAAATTAAAGTTTAATCTTACTCATCTTATTTCACTTTTATTTTTAAAACCACACACGCACAGTAACTACATTGCAACAAACAGAAGAAAACAAATCTTTTAGTTTATGTATAGAATAGAACTTTTCTATTAATAATAATAATAATATAGTGTCTGCCAGTTCAATTATTCAAGTGCAAAAGGTATGGGTATTCCATCAGTCTAGGACCTCATAATGCAGTATAATGTAGCTAGCTATTTGTTTTTACACGTAGCTAGCTATTTATTTTTTGACGATTTTCTGAAGATATCACACCACATCCGGCACCTGCAGAGAAAAGCCCTCAGATTTGCATATTGTCTACTAATGGAACTGTTTGATTAATTTGCATCTCATTTACATTCTGCTTCTTGCCATTAAAGCTTCTCAAGAGCCTGTCTGTGTCGGATTGTCCTTGAATGACTTGAAAATGATGTCAGTTCTTTTCTTAGGATCTAAACGGAAGGAGTAGGATGTAATTAATTATAAAGTGGTTCGCTTATCCTCAGCACATCTAAATGCAACAAAATAAACAAGTTTACCATTTAAACAAATGTTTACTGTACATGCATGCATGTCTGGGGACCAGAGGCCAACGTAATGAATGCAAAAAGTGATAACGGTTAAAAAAAATAAATAAAATTTAGATATCCCATAGGCAGACATAGTTAAAGATTTAAGTCTGTTGTATGTGTTATGAGCTATTAAAGTTTTGGAGCCTCTCAGCCTCTTAAAACCAGACAGCTGCACTTATTCATATACATTGCAGTGAAGATCCGGAGGAGGATCGTACGAAATTCATAAATACAGGAAAGACCCCTGCAGTCAAATCTAACATGAGTGAGCTCAGGACAGTCACAAATTTTTTTGCTGAATCTATGCACTGAATCTTGTCAGAATGAATTACGTCTGAATATACCGATGGCATTCTTTGTGTCTGAAGATTGCTCGAGTGCGAAACAGTAATAAACTTGAGAATATTTTCTGCAACATCCTGAAGTGCCTCTCACAGTCTTGATGTGCTGCAAGTTCTCAAAGTCTTTCTCCACATCATAAGTGTGCTTTCACCGCAGACAGTAGATTTCATCATCTACTCTATCTTGCTTTTCATGAAAGCGCCACGCTCATCAAATCTGAATGATGCCAACATGGTTTGAAGAGTCCAAACATCACTGTATAAGGTCTGCCTGACACCAAAATAAACTAAAGAAAAAGAAACGGTAACTCTAGAGGAGCTGAACTCTATTTTCCCACTTTGTTCTCATGATAATTCGTAGGCAAATGTTGTTTTATAAAACATTTACTTATGTTTTTACAGGCACTAAAAACATACAAAACTGATGTATTGACTACAACTAAAAATGGATCCTTATGAATATTAATATGAAGTGATACATCTGTGCTGCGAAAAAAAGACCTTTATAAATGTTAAACAAGACTTACGTTTTAAACCCTTAAAATAACATTTCTGCACTAGTTTAACCATTACTTGTCACTTAACGTCTAACTTACGGGCTACAAATGTGTTTTCTGTAACATACTGTCAACAGAACTATAAAATACACCAAAACCACAACAATTTTCAAACCGCAACATGCACTGTATTTCAAATCCTCTAGGTTCATACGACTGAAGGCACACCTTTATTCTGAGATCCTCATCTCTGACAATTAAGCAGATATACTTTAACCATATATTCCTTATGGGCAATTTTTTTTTTTTTATTAAAATACTAATAAAACGTGAGACACCGGAGACAACTCGGACTTCAAGAGAAACACAAGAGGTGAGCCATTTCCCCAATACTTCATAGAAACAAGGCAGAGCGTCCACTTCATTCATACAAGGCCAGACACTGACTGAACTGTCATGTGTGCTTATATAGTGCTCTTGATGAACGTGCTGATGAGGTGCAGGTGTGGCTAATTAGAACTCAGGTGATTGGGTGAACCTGGCAGATCTGTGACACCCTCATGTCGGTCCAACCCTGTAAAAGTTTTTTTTTTTTTTTTTTTTTAGAACACAAATTAAGATATTTTCGATGGAATCCAAGACCTTTCTCACCCTACATATACAGCAAGGGAACTACCCTAAAGAGTTGCTCCACCCCAAAATCAAGTTATATAAAATCCAAATATAAATATTTTATTCTTCAATTTCTTGTCAGACTTCAATGCACATTTTGTTTTCTGGTTTGAACCAGTGAATGAAGAGAACAGGAGTGAACTGGGGTAAGGAGTGCAGGGTCAGAGTAGCTGTAGAGATCTGGAGGGGTGAAGACTAAGTCTGCTGAGGAAACACAGAGAATAGGTTAGTCAGGCTTGATCCAACCAAGGTTAGTTTCATAAACGATAACTAAAACTAAGACGAAAATTGATATTTTTTTAAATAAAAATAAAATAAAAATAACTAAATATTTGGAAAACTAAAATGAAATGAAACTAACAACAATTACTGAAAAATGAATTTAAATGAAATGATAATTATCAAAAATAAATCGTAATCATTACGTTCTCACCCCTTTGTGGAAGCTGTGCTCATCACGCACATGGTGTCCTGCACGGGTCCTGTTTGGTAAATATCTTCTTAAATGTCTTCTTAAAATAAAAACTAAACTAAAACTAACAAACATATTAATGAAACAAAAAATATATATATTGTGTGAATTTGGGTGCATGGTAATTGTGTTGCTGTCTATAGAGAATCAGAAAGAGCTCAGATTTCATCAGAACTTTCATAATTTGTGCTCTGAATAAGAAATAAGATCTTACAGGTTCGGAAGGACATGGGGGTGAGTAATTAATGACAGAATATTAATTTTTAGATGAACTATCCCTTTAACTTTTTAGGCTTTTTAGACAAATTTCTTGACTTTTTACATGCTGTATTTATTTATTTCAGATTAACGAAACACGTCAGGTTACAAGCTCAAGCTGTTTGTACAGTATCCCTTGGGAACATCCGGTTCTATTGAGATGTCGAGCTAACACACAAATTTGACAGCCTCATTCCTGTATGTAAATTTAGTACAGGGCACCCTGAGACCTGTGATCTTGTTGTTCTTGTAACAGTGGTAGTGATTTCAGAAGAAGCAATCATTACTACAAAAGGTGCTCTAGCATGCATGTCAAGTGAAGAGCTACTTGTGTTCCTGTATCATTATTATTGAAAGGTTTTCATTGACATTTCAGGTGCCAGCACTGCAAGAGTTGCCATCTTGTCAGTCCGTCACAGAATGCAAATTGTTTCTGACAGACACGCTCTAACACAGCACCACTAGATCGACAGCAAGCCGGGGCCAAATGCTATAGTGCACAGCATGGGCGCTCACACAGCACAGGCACACGGTTTCAAGAAAACCAAAGCCGGAAAATAGATTCGAAAACAGCTTGGTCCTTCTTTCTAGGGCAGATGGTTTCTCTTTTAAGTGTCGTAATCACATTAGACCACTTGTGGACTGCATCGTCTGTCATACTGCATGTGAAAACAACACACTTTCATAAAGAAACGTTGCTTGAGCTACTTTTACACTATACTGCAGGAAGTGCACCGCCAAATCTTCGCTCTGTTTCTTTAATGTGTGCTTTCAGAGGATTCCGTTACTTCAAGATCAATTTTTTTTTTTTATTTTCATGATTTCTATGATTTCATAACCTTAAATTAACAACGTTGTTATTATTGTTGCTTTTGTTGTTTCAGGATATCAAAAAGTATCAGTAATCATAGTAATCATTTTAACAATTTTTTAATAATATGACTACTAATAAGAATAATGAACTATAATAATATTTGTTATTTTATAGTATGAAATAATAATTAAAAAAATAATAATAATTCTTATTTATAGTAGTAGTAGTAGTAGTACTAGAAGTGGTAGTAATAATTTATACTTTCATGTTTCATCATTACATAATCAATTTATCAATATAATAATAATATTTTACATTATTCTTGGCATTTTTGTTTTGTTTTACAATATAAATACAATACTACAATATAATCACTTTATAGTAAAGTTCCAATTGTTAACTTGTTTGCTTAAAACTTTTCACATTTATGAAATGCATTTAAGTATATGCTGTTAAAATACTGTTAAAACAAAAGGTACATGTTAATATTATTTAATATACTTGAACTAACATAGACTAACAAATAGCTGTTTTATATTGACTAATGTTAAAGGTCAATAAACTAAAGATAAATACTGTAATAATGTAATACATTTAACTCACGTAATCTAATGAGACCGTATGCAAAGTCTACATAACAGAAAATACAATCCAGACTGTATAATAAATACAATATAAAATATATAATAATATATTTGTACTACAATAATGATATCTAATATAATATAATATAATATATCTTTTTTTTTTGGTTTGTTTTACCAGTTTTTTTGTGGTCATTAAAAGTCAAGGTATTTGTTCTGACAATCTTGTTTTTTTAAAAAATACAATGTTTACACATATTGTATGCATTACTCTTCTTATATGCACAAAAAATGCATGCGTGCTGGATCCTCTAACTTAACTTACATGGAAACAACTGAAGTTTCATTAAAATATACGTCACAGAGCAGATGTTATTTAAGGAAGATAAACAAAATGCAAGCTGGTAATTACACTGAGATGAAAGATTATGCTGTTTTAAATTATTAATTATATATCGTCTTTCCAACCCATCCATTCCTTCATCACATCACAGCTCCTGTAATTATAACTCATAAATGAGACATGGGGATGTTTGTACTCTACACAAGATAGACCACAGATCACCACCGATGCATCTGCTTAGCTTGTGAAATCATCAGTTCTCTCTCCGTCAGAAATCTTTGAACTCAGACTCCAGGAAAAGATAAGTCACTATCAATGCATGCATGGCTGACTCCTTCTTTTAAGGGAAGAAAACATCAGTCTACTGTGGAGAATGAAATACTTCCAGACTTAGATAGTGAGAATGATGTGTGATCCTGACAGAACTTGCACAGTGAGCTCTGATCCTGCCTTTTGATTTTGTAGGGCACAGCTTTCCATGTATGAGAAACAGTTAGAAAAATAAACTATTTATCTTTCCTTTTATGAATCATGTATATGCATGACTGAACAGCACTCAAAGAAGTGTTCATAGCGTGGCAAGAACAAAAGATAGGAGCTATTTTTGTCAATCCAAATGACTCAGCAGGAAACTGTACATGAAGTACAGTAACCTCTCTCTTATTCTAACAAATCCATTAACTTCTGAATGCATGCATTAAAACAATTACAGGTCATGTTATTATGCTTTCTGTGGCATTGCGAGCTGTGCTAAATAATCGGAAACTTTCCAGTGTTATGAACAGGTACTTGTCAAGAACTTGTCAGCTATATGGCAGGATATAGTATAATCAGATCTCCTACATGAACACTGGAGGACAGATAATTCCCATTAGTAGAGTCATTTTTCATGGCCAATGTCATTACAGTGTAAAAAAAATGTTACCTGAATCATTGTGAAGAATACGTTGAATCACATTTAATATGCTACATAATAACATACATAATCATATAATTCAATAATAAATGTACTGACAATGTCAGAATTAATGTAATATGTTGATTTTATTGAAATAATGATACTGTTTTAACACACATTTTAAATTTGTATACAATATATGGATAAAAGTACTGGGACACCTACACCAAGAAGGACTTAAATGATTATAATTAAATGACATAAATGATGATAATATAAATGCATAGACATCAAGGCCTTCCCCAAAAGTTAGAGACATAGCATTGCCTAAATTGTCTTGATATGCTGAACCATTAAAATTTACTTTACTATCCCTCCTTCACCAAACCTTATGCCTGACATTTGTTTTTATACCAGTCCATCTGATGCTAGGTGTTGTGAGGCTTGCATGTAGCTGCCCACAGGAAGTTTGGTTTGCTTCACTTTATTCTGCAGCAGAAAGATCTGTTTTGATTGGTAACAGTCCTATAGAGTCTCATTATATTAACTGTAATTATTAGTAAAATCTGAGAGCTATTTCACATGAAAAATGATGCATACATTTAATAAAGTTAGTAGAAAAAGAAAAAGAAAGACTGCTTTTTACAGGAATGACAAAAATGACCTGGAAGTCGAATCCTAAAATGCTAATAATTTTGGAAAACCACTACATCCTATCTATCACAATATAATGCCTAAATTCATTGAGCTCTTCAGAACAACCCATGTTTTTTCACAAATGTTCATCAAGTGTGTACATCTAATCTACATCTAATATGATTCAATATGATTCATTCATTTTTGCTTTTGCGCATCATGCATCAACATTAACAGTGTTTCACAAGTATTTCATACCTTGTTGGAGTTTAATGATAATTTAATTCAGTCATACAAGTGCAAATTACTGTTATTAGTGCCATCTGGATTTCATTTCCATTTCTAAATAAATTTGCAGTTCAAGCAGGTCTTTCTCAATCAAAGTTTCAAGATAAATGAAAAATGCAAATGTCTTGTCTATATAGCACATACACTATTGTATTGTATAGTTTTTTTTATTTAATCCATTTTTTTTTTCCTTGCATTTAATTGATCAAATGTTACCTAAATTCCATAAATACATCATCTCTAAGTTTTGACCTATTTTATATTCTTTAAGAATCCCTAAAATGTATCGCAGCTTTATTAAACAGATGTTTTCAACAGTGTTAATATCTTGGTGCTTTTTCTGAGCACCCAATTTTGCTAATTTGCCATTCTTGGCATGCTCCTGAGTGCTACACGAACATCTGACTTGAAAATCTATATTCATATCTCCATATTCACATTTTTATACCAATTTCTCACCCTCATAAAAATGAACTGCAAATCCCCACTGAGTAACAGATTCAATTAAACGCTTTATTTCCAGCCTGTTCATTTTCCCGCCACTGTGTAAATAATCTAGCTAAAGTGCATATGTCTGAAAATCTGCTAAATCCTTTTTACGGAAATACTCCTTTAAATGACAAAAGTACACTCGTCTTTAAAGGGTATAGCGTTTACAGGAATGACCCATATGTAGGCTTCTGCTAAATTACATCTAGCAGCTCGGATTAATTAAGCCACCGATATTCCAATGAAAGTTTTGCTAAAGAATCCATCCGGTGGATCTTCGAGACTGTAGTGGCCGAGGCTTGCCAGCGTGACTGGCTCAGATATAAAGGAGGCCGAGTGGAAAGGGTCCATCAGTGGTCTCCTGTCTCTGTAGGTTGGCTTTCCTGCTGAGGAGACAGCACAGCATGAGGCATCACAGGCTTGGGAAGGATCGATGGAGCAACGTGAGAAAAGCTTTAAATAAAAGTTTCTTCAGGCGGCTGTAACGTCGAGCCAGCTGCTTGATCTTCGACCCAGTGGAAACTGCAGTGTTGGATACAACAGCTTCTCCATATGGCCGTGAGGGCGTACGTTGCATCAGGGAGAAAACAAATGTCTGGTTTGTTCGCTATTGTTCTGACAGCTGATTGCTGGTACAGTAGAGTTTACTGTATTTATCATCTAGGCTTCTGTGTCGTATCGGGTTTCTGCGGTAATAATAATAATAATACACTTTTTAAAATGAATGAAAAGACAAGATTAAACTATTGTAAAATATATACTTTTAAATGTGTAACATGTAATTTTGTGACACTATAAGTAGAATATTATACAATATTTTTTTCCGCACATAATGAGCCATTTATAACACAGTTGCTGATATACAATACTATGAGTAAGATTTTTTATGTTTTTTTAAAGAAGCCTTTTCTGCTCACCAAGCCTGCATTTATTTATTTACCATTTAAAATATTTCCTATTTGAATAGATTTTAAAATGGAATTTATTGTTGTGATTTTAAAGTTGGAGTTAGCAATATTATTACAGTCTCATGATCCTTGAGAAAAATAATTATAGTATTCTGTTTCGCTGCTCAAAAAACATGTATTATTATTATTATTATACATTTGAAAACAGCTGTATAGAATGTTTTCAGGTTTCTTGCTTTGAGTGGCGTATAGTCTATAATATTACAAAGGCTTTTGATTTCAGATAAATGCCGATCTTTGGTTCTTTCTTCTCATCAAAAAAATCCTGACAAAAAAAAATGTACTCAACTGTTATAAATATATTGCAGTGTTACTGCTTTTTCTGTTTGGATCAAATAAATGCAGGCTTGGTGAGCAGAACATAATAAAATATAAATCAATCAAACAAAAGAATAACAAGTTAAATATTTTTTGTATATATTTTCACTTATAATATTTGAAAATGTTTAAATATTATTATAATATTAAGGTTATTGTTGTACATTTTATTATATTTTTACAAATCTTTCAATTTTGGCAAGAGAACTGACTAAAAATCATCCTCGGTCTTCCACCTAAATCCCTCACAATCCTCTAAAATGGCCCCTTCTCTATGCTTCAGTATTTCTGCTTCATGTTTGTTTGTTTTTTTTTATCAGGGTCTCCACACTCTTGCTGGCCTGGGGCGTGATGGCGTTTGACTTGAACGGCCGGCTGATAGTATACCAGAACCCTCTGCTCCTCCGGATGACCAGCCCTCTGTCCTGGCTGAGCTCTGCGCTGCTCACAAATGTCACTCGTACACAGAGCCTGCCAACTCTTTCATTAGCAAACATGACCTGGCTTCCATCACATGACAAACAACCCTGCGGGTCAGCGACCCCTTGCTAAAGATCTCCCACCTGCTCTGCCGTAAACAGGCCTGCTGTGTGCACAAGTAATGACTATATGAATCAAGCTGTTGTGTACGTCTACGTCATCTTTATACTGTCATTTTTGTTCTTTGTAAACAACTGATGTGAAATCACATTACAGTGTCCAGATTTAAAGACTTCACATAATTCTATAAAATATTTTGAGAGTGTAGTTTTCTTTAAGTTAATGTATTACCCCAAGAAACAGGAAGGTTGAGACATATTGTTTATTTAAAAAATAAAGAAAACATTATGTACAATCGTTTTGCATCAAGAGTTACTTCCAGAATTTATGGGAGAAGCCTTTTATTTTTATATTCAGAATCAGAGCATGAGTCAGCAATATTATGTCAACTGCTTTTTGCAAATGCATTTATATATATATATATATATATATATATACACACACACACACACACGCACACACACCTACAGGTGCATCTTAATAAATTAAAATGTCGTGGAAAGGTTCGTTTATTTAGTAATTCAGCTCAGATTGTGAAACTCGCGTACCAAATAAATTCAATGCACACAGACTGAAGCAGTTGGTTCTTTGAATGATGATGATTTTGGCTCACATTTAAAAAAAATTAATTTAACAAATAATTCATAAGTCTAATAAAAAACATTTAAGTGAATTGTTGGCCTAATTTACTTTATTCGATTCTCTGTGGGGTTTGCTGGCTAGTTAAGCACACCAACACCATGATCATTTAACTTTCAGTGCTTTTGGCAGTGTGGGCAGGTGCTAAATACTGCTGGAAAATGAAATCAGCATCTTCAAAAAGCTGGTCAGCAGAAGGAAGCATGAGGTGCTCCAAAATGTATTGGTAAACAGGGACAGTGACGTTGGTTTTCAAAAAAAAACACAATGCACACCAGCAGATGACATTGCAGCCCAAATCATCACAGACTGTGGAAACTTAACACTGGACTTTAAGCAACTTGGGCTATAAGTCTCTGCACACACTTCCTCCAGGACCTTGGATTCCAAATGTAATACAAAACTTGTTCTCATCTGAAAAGAGGACTTTGGACCACTGGGCAACAGTCCATTTCTTCTTCTCCCTAGCCCAAGTAAGACGCCTCTGACGTTGTCTGTGGTTCAGGAGTGGCTTAACAAGCCTTGACCACAGCCTTAGTCCATTCCTTCTAAAGTTCACTCAAATTCTTGAATCAATATTTGCTGGACAATCCTCATAAGGTTGCGGTTCTTTCGATTGGTTGTGCATCTTTTGCTTCCACACTTTTTCCTTCTACTCAACTTTCTGTTAACATGCTTGGATAGAGCACTCAGTGAACAGCCAGCTTCTTTGGCAATGAACGTTTGTGGCTTACCCTCCCTTCTGAAGGGTGTCAATGAGTGTCTTCTGGACAACTGTCAGATCGGCAGTTTTCCCCATGATTGTGTAGCCTTGTGAACCAAACTGAGAGACCATTTTGAAAGCTCAGGAAACCCTTTCAGGTGTTATGGGTTTGATTAGCTTATTGGCATGCCACCATATTCTAATTTGTTGAGATAACAAAATACGCACTTTGCACCATATTCTAAAACGACCATCTAAAACTCACACAAACATTTTTAACAAGCGATTCAAGGACAAATTATCTACTAAACATTTTCATGCACTTTCCAGTCACAATTCATCAGATATCTGAGGTTGAGGTTCAATGAGGTTCATGTTAGTTCATGATTTCGTTTCAAAAATATTTTTTTATGCGCAAATTTGCGAGATACATAAAAATACATAGGCCGCGCATAGGCCTTAAAAGCTAGGCCTATATAGAAAAGCAGTATTTTATGTAGCACTCGGTATGCCAGAGATTTAAATGATTTTAAAATCAACAACAAAACACTTTCTATAGCTACAAGCTTTTACTTTTTTCTCCAATTACAAACATCTGCTAAAATCTCTGTGAATTTATGACTGTTTTTGCCTTCACTCCCATAATAAACAGTAAACGTGTGAAAGGATCATTCATTTTAATTAGCGAAAGTTTACATGCAGCATGATTTATGTTTCGGAGTTTAACATCACCATCAACTGCACTCTTGACTGTTTGCTGTTTCAAATTACCAGAGCTGGCAGGCAGTTCAGAGCAGCTGTGTGTGTGTCTATGACTAATACCACAGATACAAACAGCGGTGCGGCGGAAGCATTTTTCTTCCGCGCTCCCCGCATTATGAGGCCTCTTCACCAATTCAAGAGTCTAATCTAATTTCCCTCAGACTTGTAGAGCGTGAACAAGCCGCTGTGAAGCTTGGCATCTGAAGACGGTCTGCGACAAAGGCTCTGAGAATAAACATGAACGAGCGTGTCTGCATGTCTTGTGATCAGCGGCCATTGATCTATGTGTTCCTGGTACGAAAGCGGCTGAAAGTTTCCTTGAAAAGTTTTCTTCTAGTGGAGATCAATACACAGGAGGAGTCTAGCGGCCTCTAGAGGTCAAGCAAATCACTACAACATTCAGAAGAAACCACCAAATATACCTATTTCTCTATGCTGCGTTTTAAATCGTGGGAGGCACATCCGGTTTTGGGAAAAAAGAATGCGCTACTAATAATCCCTATCCATCATTTTAATAAAATGGCCTGTATTTTCAGAAATATGTGATATAACAATATCTATAGAATAGCTGCATTATTTTCCTCCTGATTTTTTATTTTGTTGTAGGTAAATGAAAAAAGACAAAATATACTGTAAATGTGTGGTCTGCTCTCCCTAATTAAATTAACGATATAAACCATAAATAATTCCCTAATAATATTTCATTTTTCTATCCAAATCCTCATGTAGCCTATCCAGAGTATTTTTCGCACGGATGCTGTAAAATTTAATTGTCATGAAATATAGATATGCATTAGCCTGATCTGTTAAAAGCATTTTGTTCGTGCTTTTGCACTTTTATTTTAATGATCAGTAGTAAAATAATGTCACCTCATGTGCCTAGTTTTTAAAAATGCTTATTATCATATTCATCGATCGAACCTTTGCTGATTGTTTACAGTTACTTCCATAATTTGCTCAAAGCATCATGGAGGGTAGGAAAAAGGTGGATAGAAAAGAAATGTTTTTTGGGGGGGGTGACCAGATATGCACATTTTTATTCTTTGCATTCAATTTACCCGAAATTCGTTTCCAACATGGATTCTGTATAGATGCTGCAAGACCATATAAATACAACAGCAGGATGAAAGAATACTCTGATCAATTTCTCAGATGCCCACAAGCTGTTTTCCTTGTTTTATCGTGATAGATCCGTGTACAAGCGCACCTGAGACCCTGGCAGATGATATTCCATGCCACAGCATCCAATATTCCCTTTTAAGTTAAAAAGGAATATAGTTTTTCTCATATGACACGATTTGATATTTGCTCGGAACATGCAACTTAGCCCTGAACTTCTTGTGCCGGGTCTCCACAGGCTGGAGATTTAACAGAGATCCCTTCTGCACCCATTGCCATAGTAACAAAATCTACCCCAATTACAGCTCAAACACTCCCCCGCTTAGAAAGGGTTTACACTTAGATATCCTCTAATAAGGTCGGATGTGGAGAATAAGAATATTTGCTTTCATATTTCTCATATTTCTCTACGGCAGGGCCCCCGTTTTGTAAGTGCGACAGGCCTGTGACTGGGGACCGAATCAGTCCAGTAATAGATGAAGTGCAGCTGGAAAAAAAGATCCTTTAGGGCCCGGTATGTTTCATCACTGCTAATGGCTTCTGCCCTGATGGCAAACGAAATTAAGAGTACATTAATTAGGTGCATTCATTAAATGAACTGTAGTCTGCTCAAAGAAGTACAATTCGACCAGTCATTAATTCAGACGCAGTCACTTTAATGTCTAAATCATGTATTTAATCAGTGTTCCTATCACAAGTCTGAACATACATGAATTTCTTTATTACAAAATCAAAATCAAATTTGCGTGGAGACAAACCTCAGGTACTTGAGTCCCAAAAGAATGAATTTTAATGACTCATTAAATGCCGTGTTTGCATAAGAACCGTGACTCCTGGCTCAAAAACACTGAGGATTCAGAGTATTACTGCAAACAAAAATAAGAAGATAAAGCTACAAAAGCAAACAATGCCTCTGCATGCAGAGCAAATCTTTTCCTAGTAAAATATTTATATATTTAATAACAAAAGAAATGTACATCAGTGGAAGCGATTAAAGATTACATGCAGAATATCAAAGAACTTTGTTTTTTAACTCATTTTACATGAGGCTATTATGCAAAACAATACAGAGTCGCAAATCTTTCTACATCTCTAGGGGCTGACAACACCAGGCAAGCATCCCAAGTTTTGTCCTAACTGCCAAAGTATTATTAAGTATTCGGAAATGTATGCAGAGAGTACATGCAGAAGCTTTCCTGAATAGCAGGGTAGCAGTTGAGTATCTGGATAAAAATGCAAAGGGTTTGCAACTAAGGATAAATCTTAGACTTTGTGAACATAGCATGTTAAAAAGATGAGGGAGCTCTGGGACTTTTCACTGTTCACTGCATTAGTGGTTGGGATTTTTCACTGGTGTTTTATATGTTACATACGAAGGCCAGTAAGTGGTGACGAGCTACTTTGCGAGCAAATCTTTGAATCATTCATGCATTGGATATGTCAAAACATTGATCCAGGAAAGAAACAAGAGACTGAGTCAGTGAATCGTTCACTCATTCGACTCAGTCCCAGATGAAAGCATCATTAAATTATTCAGTCAAGTGTTTTGCTCGTAACAGATTTATTCAAGTACGAAATTTTAAACTTTTATGTATAATTTATTGTTAAGGGACTTTAAAGGGTGTAATGAATTATGAATATTCATAATATGAATTGTAATACATTATAACTTGTAAATAATTGTAACCAAATTTAAAATGCATTTATTTCAAAGTTACTTTAAAGTGTTTTTGTCATTAGCTTTTTTAGGATTTGTGTGGGGGGGTTTATATTATTTTTTATTTTAGTGCTATTTCAGTACGTCAAGTTAAACTAAAGTGATACATGTTTCCTTGGCCATTATAGCTGAAAATAAACTGAAGAGTTTTTATATTGTATTATAGTTCAAATAATTCAAATTCAAGTAATGCTAATTTCATTTGACAGCCAACTGTCCAAATGCTGTCTTTATTTTTTAATTGACTTTTAATCTACTGTAAAAACAACCTTTCCCTTTTCTTGCAAAGTTTGTGCTGTGTTTCTTTATAATAAATGACACTTCATAGACAACAATATTTTCATATGTTTTTAAGTGTGGCTTAAGTGCGGAAAGGCTTCATAATGCTTATTTGTGAAAACTATTCATTATGCATTATCTTTACTTGAAAAGGGTACTTTTCCATTACAATACTGACATTTGTTTTGGTATTTCTACAACAATAGAATTTCAAGTGTGGCATAAGTGTTCGAATTCTTATTGGCGTTGCTGTATATCGGAAATGGGGATAAATAGATTAACAGCACTCAACAACAGCTTAATTATTGAGGTTAGAAAGGTTGAAAGAAAGGATATGGATGGCATCTGTTTGGTTAAATGATTTGTCCTCCCAATCACGCTCATCTTAAGCGATGAGCGCAGGAATATTCATGGCAGGGAGGCAATGAAGGGCCCTTCTGTCTTTCATTACATGCACAACAATGAATTTATTGGAATTATCATGGAAGCATGACCTTCGCTTTCACCCCTGTGTTCATTACTGGCAGCGGCAGGGCCCATGCTCTGAGATTATTTCACACTGTATAAGAGAGTAAGCCAGAGTGGAGCGCACAGACCCCATCAAGAGGTGGCGGGCTGGGGAAAATGAATATGAAATGCAAAGGCAATTTCTTTTTGGCCAGATGGGTGACTTGGTATTCCTGACGAACGTTAGGAGATCAAGAAGTCCTATTAGCGCACTCTGATAACAGCCTGGTTCATGAGAAGGAGTGGTTGACATTCTGCCGAAGTTCATTTTACAAAGAAGAGCCTTGCAACGGTATACATTTGCTCTAAATGTTTGTTTATCAGTTTCCTCGTGGAAAGGTACAACCAGCATTTTAGCGAAAAAAGAGAGCTTTTTCCAGGATATTGACAATAAAATTCTTGTCTGAAAAAAGACTGACTTGAGAGTCGATATTCATTTAGTACGGCATTGGTTGGTTGCTTGAGTTGGGCTTCTTTGAGCCAAGGTGATATCTATCAAATGCCAAAAAGAGTATAAATTGTAGGAAGGGAGGGGGCAGAATGAGGGACATGGGCAACAGAGGACCTTTCATGGACAGACTCCCAGACGGAAGCTATTCCCCATCTCTTTAGAAAGTGTAATGAAGGGAGACTGAATCAAAGAGGTCCAATATTATGCCTGACCAAATGGATTGCCTTTGCAATGAACAAACTGGGGACGAAGACAGGGTGTGCTTGGAAATACTGCGTTTTCTCTTTTGTCTTCTCAAGATTTTGGCAGCACTGCTTCTCAGATTTTGGCCCTGGGCCCCTCAGTGAATAATCATAATCATTGCCTGTCCACCTAATTGTTGCTGAAGCTTAATTTAACATTGATCTGTTCTTACTGTTGAGAGTATACCGTAATATGTGCTACAATGGAAGCAGAATAATAAGACCAAATTCACACTACTAGACAAAAATTCTGTTGAAATTTATGTGACTTGTCATAATGTGCACACACTGTAAGCTCACTGCGATCTGTTTTTGTTGGTGTTGTTGTTGCAGACTTAAAGGGATAGTTCATACAAAAATGAGTCAATAATCACTCACCCTCATGACATTCCAAACCTGTAAGATAGAACCCAATTAAGATATTTTTTGATGGAATCTGAGAGCTTTCTGACCCTGCAGCAACAGAACTGCCACATTGTTCAAGGTCTAGAGAGGTAGCAGTTACATAGTAGTCCGTTATTAAGGTTGAACTAGATGTCATATGGACTATTTTAATGATGTCCTTTTTGTATTGAACATTTTCATTTCTATCTAATTTTTATCTTACAGTTCCACATTTTTTATTTTATTTTTAAAAATTGTTTACATACTGGGGGTACTTGGAAAAATTGTGAGATATAAACTTAAAATTGCAAAAAAAAACAATAATAAATATTATGGCATGCTATGATGTTTAGGTGAAGTCTTGACATATGTCGTCCTTTATATATACTCGCTGAGAAACAAAGAATTGTCATACTGATGAAACAGATAGCTGAAACATTTCGTAAATTTTATCTCCCGGTTTAACTAATAAAAAAATGATAGTGCAGACAAATCTTTGTAATGTTAATCGTATGGCAAAAACAAGTTTACATATTGAATCAACATTCTATATTCTTCAAAATTCTTCTTGTGTGTTAAATGGGCTAAATGATGACTGGATTTTCATTTAAACTCTTTCTTTAAATTATAAAAGTCAAACCAGCGTTAGTCTTTGTAGTGTGTGCTTGGTATAATAAAACAAGAGGATGTGTTTTAGGGTGGGTGTGGCCACCTTAGTGAACCTGCTAATAAACTAACATCCATAATGACATTAATTGGTAATATATTGTGCTCTACAGGCTGATAGCAGCAGTATATACTTCTCTCATAGACACATATTGATTCTCACAGAGGAGAGGATGCGTCACTGCAGGAGAGAAGGAGGCTGATGAAGTTGTCCTGGATTATCCCGGTCTGCCCCTGTCGTCTGGTGAAGACAAAGTGCACAGACATACTGGCAAGTGATAAACAGCATGGCTGTTTGCAAAAGTCTCAAGTAGTGTGATCATCTGCATTACCAGATAAACTAAGGCAGCAAGCTGTGAATGCCTCCAGGCAAACAGTGGCAGTGCTAGACTGAAAGACAATTCAGATTCGTTTTGTGCACATAATCAATGCTCTTATGCAACTGACTGATATGGGTCATTTTATACAACGGTCCTTCTGCATGCTTGATAAGATGCTATTAAAGTACATTTTAAAAAGATGACACTTGTCCTCGAGTTTAATTATCTTCTCATTATTTATTTATTTATTTATTCATTATCAATGCGTGGTAAAAGCAAGTAATTATAAATGCAACTTTTAATTCACATTGATTTTATTTATTTATTTTTAATAAACAATGAACACCCGTGTGATAAAAGAAATAGAAAATTCAGCTTTGTCATCACAGATATTGAATTTTAAAATATATGTTTAAAATTAAAATCTAATTTATGGCACCTTTTTGTTGAGTGGTCCTGTACTTATTTAGGTAATGTAATCTGCTGGATTATGTGGATTCTTTGCTTGAAACCATATGGGTGCAAAGGTACATTCTACTCATACCAAACATTTTCAGTATTTTAAAAAAACCCACGTTTAACCCAACCACGACTTCATTTATAAGGTACATACCAAACTGTCAGTTTACTGTACCGTTACACCACTAAATTATATGCAATTAAATTTCTTCATATCCCTAAAGTATTACAGCAATATGAGTTTAAGACTGATACTGTGCATTGATTTAGTCCCTCTAACAGTCTCTTTGTGAGAAACAAACACTTCCCTTGTTGGAGGTGGTAATGAAAGTGCTAACGACAAACTTTTATAACATGACATGTAAGCGAAGCCGCTGAGGAGTACACGTTGCCGTCAGTATTTTTAGGTGTTTTAGGCATTTCCTAGTGCTAATTGCAATTTTTGCAACTCCGCGTGCAGTAAAATTTCCCTCAAGACCCACAGAGTTACCGCTTTAAAGATACAGTAAATGGCATCCAATTAAAACTCCAGCACAATAAGGCAGACATTACAGAACCGTTTTAAAAGGAAGTCATTAAATTAAATCTGGTAAATGTCACTTTATGTACGCTAAAGCGTAAATCTCTGAATCAGTCATATTCTAATGGCATTGTGGTGAAGTGCTCTGAGGCAAAACGAGATTTTAAAAACATGTAAATCAGGATTATGAGATAACCGTGTTTTCTCATTTTCTGTGGAAAGGAATAAGAGTTACAGTCAACAATGTCATATGACGTGGTGATTCAATGAAAATCTGCCGAATTACCATAAAGTGTCAAAGCGATCCCAATCACATTATCTCCCTCATATTACATTCATGACATACAAAAGCGGTGAACCCAGGGGCAGTCATTAACCATTATGCGCCCATTCATCACTCTGATTTTGCATTGACCAAACCGGTTACAAATGTTCTCTCTCTGTATGCATGCAAAGCGTTAACCTTCTCCTTGGCTCCTTCCTCATCCTCAACGGCCTTAGTAAAATGGCAACTTCACAAGTCGTAATGATGTCACTGAAGTATCACTTGTCATCTGTAAGTGACGGGAAGCAGAGTCCCCACACAGTTCAAAAAAGAGTGATGATTTCAGAGCTACTGTAGCAATGCTAAAGGTCACAACGAAACTGTCTGCACCGTGAGACTGGCACCTCAACAGCTCTGTGTGCCACTTTCCACAAATAAAGCACTGCAAAATAAACAGGTTCATTTTCAGCAAGTTGGGATTGGTGCTTCTAATGCTGTTTTAAAAAAGGAACAACTAACTTATTAAGTAAATATCTAACTTAAAGTAATGCATATGTGTGTGTACTGTATGAGTGTGTGTGTGTAAATTTTTACCTGCTGTATGCAGATTATGTCACTGTGGACCAATCTCTTTGAGATTTATATATCATCTGAAAGCTGAATAACTAAGCTTTCCATTGATGTATGTATTGTTAGGATATGAGATAGAAGTTATTCAAATAAAGTTCTTATCAATGCATATTACTAGTCATTACTCCAGTCTTCAGGGCCATATGATCCTTAAGATATTCTTCTCATTTTTTTAGGTGCTCAAGAAACATTTGTTATTGCAATTAATATATATGCGCCCTGTTTATGGAAAGAAGCATATTGATTTAATCCATGATGAAATGCATAAAGAATGAGTTTTCGAAAGAGTGCTATTTTGTCTCAAAGATATCAGACACTTATCTGAGGTCGACAGAATCAAGTATTTGCATTTTGTTGAAAAAAAAAATTAATGCAGCTAGAACTAACTCTGAAAAAGCACTTAAAGCACAGATAGCCAAAGAGAGCAGCTCATGGCTCTTTCTTGTCTTAGTAAGAAGTGTCTCTTCACCCTCTACAGAGGTTTAAAGCAGTAACCTTAATCCATGTGTGCTGTCTGGGACTCATAATGGTTAAAGCACATGTCTTCCAGCCATTGGTCCATCTGTCCTTGCTTCATTACCTCTGTCTAAGCCGCATTTCATCTCAAATATCTCCATTTTGACACTGCATTGCAAAAATAGCCAGGGCTCGAAGAGTTGGGACACTTTCAGCTCTAATCGGAAGCGAGACACCAAACACAATCCAAGGCAGATGGTAATGTCACGTTAACCATCTGGCTAACACTTGCCTTCATGATTTTTATTATATGATATGTTGCATAGTTCAGGAACAAAATAAAAAGGTGTCTTGTTAACCTCATGTAAGCAATGAAAAAGTTAATATACTGTGCCACTAAAAAAAAAATACTGTTTAAAACCGACTAATGATATTCGAATGACATCACTGGTAAATAGTAAAGAAATTAATTAAAATGCATTACAAAAATTGTACTCGTCAGTAAGCATCAAAGATATCTTAGTTACCATGAGCATGTGAGTAACTGTACTAGAGTCATGGGAATTATTTCTATCAGCTTCATATAAATTCTATCAGGTACAATAAATGAGAAGGTGCAGTCAATCAATGGAGGGAATCTCATCAGATATAAAAAGCAATTAAAAGTACCTGAGTCGTTTCGAGTGAGTGAATGTTCCTGAATTTTAATGCCTCTTCTTTATCATCATGGATACCCCTAATAATATCTGCACAATACAACAAAAGCGGGGTGCAATCATCTTTCTTTTCCCCCCAATATAATTTAGCTTTGTCATCCCTTCCCTGACACAGATTGTGCCATTTATGTTTACTCAGTGGCTTTCATTCTAAAACTTAATCTGCGTGAACTCTATCCAAATGTACAGTTCATATTAAGAAATTTATCTTCCGCCTTTGTTGTTGGTCCCAATGCTCCTTGGCTTTTCAATTCAGAATTAATTGTGTGGGCTCAGAGGAATTACACGTCTCTAAAACTGTTTCATTCTTCCAGAGAAATGTGTTAACACCATTTGCAAACACAGCAATAAACTTCCTCGCTGCAATAATATTGTATCCACAAAGCATAGTAAAGACGGATTACACCAGGATAAAGCCACCCTGAAGTTTTGAAGACTGCTGTTATACTTTCCCTCAAATCGGTACATAAAACAGAAAACGAGCACTCAAATCATCCAACAAGGACCACGGTTGCCTGATTGGAATGCGGTTGAATTGAGCAAATAAAAGAAACCTGATGCGCATTATTTGCGGTAGAATGAAAAGGCGCCACACAGACACAGATGAGGTTTATGTGAACGCTCAAGGGTTTTATGAGGTTAAAAAACAATTACACCCTCGGTGATCCTGATGATAGTCTGCGCTGCCTGAGACAAATATATTTGGATGTCATTTTAAGCTAAAAGAGTCATCATTCGTAGCAATAGCATCACAAAGGTTTTCCTCCCTGCACAATATGCAAAAAGCAGCTTGTCAAATGAATACGATATTTATTATTCATTGATTTTTAAAAGTTAAATCTCATCAATTTTCCCAGGTTATAGACTTATTGGACTTATTCGCCTATGCAGTATATTAATTGTGACTAATTATATTCCAAGAAGATGCTTTTTTTGCGTATTACAGGAAAAGGAAAATACATAAGTTGAGGTGTCTGAGCAGCATTAAAGAATATCAACAAGGCCAAATTTCAACTGGAGTCAGACTGTATTTCTTTGTATTGGATTTATTTATATATTTTCTGTGCAGGAAACATGCCGTTTAATGGTCAGGATTTTGGACCGTCGAAATTTCACACAGGGGCAGGGCACACAAAATATTATCACAATCATTTTATCTTCTGTGAGCAGAAACAGAATTTTTGTATTGCATAAAAAATGAGGAAAACACATAATCTGGGGTGTTTATGAGCTTTAAAGAATATCAACGAGGTCTATATTTAGTCTGTGTTTCTTTTAGTCTGAAATGACAAAACAAATTCATCTGGAACTCTCTCTGCCCTCATTATTTACCTCAGCATGAAAATCAGCATTGCTAGAGGCTATTCTCATGAAGCTCAGTCATAGCAAAGAAACCATTTCAGCATTTCTTGACTGCAGTTCTTGTCTGAGTGATGTAACTCTTTTTTATCAACCCAAGTTCTCCCTACTTTTGTTTTTTTATTATTACTTTCCACAGGCATTGAGGTAAAAATCTACCAATAAGCCTGAAAACGTACCAACGTAAGGCAGAAACTTATTCTAGGTGTTGGTTTAAAGCTATCTGTTGATGTCACGCAATTCTTCTCTTTATGCAGTAGCTGTTGATGTGTAGATAAGCATGAAAAATGAATCTTCACTTTACCAAAAGTGTTTTGAAAAATATGTTTGCGAACAATTTTATCCTCCTGACTATTTAAGCAACGCACGTTTTCAAAACTCATTATTACAGCACTCTTGAAAACCTGATACTGATTTGTGAGACTCTGCATTCTGAGGTTAATACTGGACCATGATGCTAAACTCTAGTTTAACAGTCTGCTGTTGTTTAACTTTTAAAACTTTTAACACCAGTAATTCCTGCACTGATTTTCACCAACAATTCTGAAGAATCCCATTTTACCTCAGCTACAAATATATCAAAAATGCAAATTTATGGTAAGAAACATTTTTTTTTCTCGCGAAAACAATGGTATTCCAGTTCATGAACAAAATCATCAACGTAAGGTCGTTCTTTAAATGACGTTAGAATGGCAAAGCGCAAATAAATATAGACTTGTACATGTGCATATCTAACTGTGTCCTCCTGTCCGGTTCATACCACTTTCTTACTTGCTAAATAGATAAATAAACACACATTATCCTTTCATATAATACTGGTACATGAAAAACTGTCAACATTCATGAAATGTCCACAAAATTATATCCAGTCATCACAAGCTATCAGTTGACCGCCATCCAATAAACACGCTGTTTATACAAGATTTGTTTTCAAGGAAGGATTACTGTAGATGTTTGCTCGTCAGCATCATTTGCACATTCCTTACACATTGAAATTCAGACACTGAGCACAGATAAGCCCAGTCAGTCTATTAGTGAAACCTCAATACTAGTCAATCCGACGGATGCGTATGTAATCCATTACGCAGATAATAAAGGAAGTGCCATGGCATATTTGCTAGGGTCTAGCTAAGAACCCAGAGTCTAATGTCCAACATTTCAGTAGCAGGACCTCTATTTAAATTCAGAGAAATGGAAGCAAATGCAACCAGCGGGATTATTAATGATGTCAGTTTACCCCTGGTGCAGCAGTGCACAATAAATGATATCCCTCCTTCCTAATTTATTCAGCCTAGGCTCCACAGCGGCCCGCTGTTTAACACAACATGGATGGATCTCCCCTGGCTTACTTACAGCCCTCTAATAAAGGTCATTTTTACCTGCTGTACGCGGATTGAATTTGACTTGCCATTTTCCGCTCGCAACTCTCTGTGTCGGCGCGCTACTGGGGGCACTAAGTGAAAATCGATAGCGCAGGCTAAATAAGGTTTAAATCAAGCCGTAATATCTGTAATAATTCACCACACCAGTCCAAATTATCCAGCAGAGATTGTAACAGGGTGAAATATGCTGAGAGTCGGATTTGAAATGGTCTCCCAGTCAGCAAGTGATTGGAATAAAATGGCATGGGAAGATGTTCGCACTGTTCAAACACTATGTGAGATGAGAGCAGACTTCTCTGAGTGAATGCTGCCTCAAAGTCAGGGGACAGTATGCTTCAAAGCTCTTTATTTCGAAATTGCATCCTATCCGCTCTACGGTATAGAAAAATTCTGAATCTTGGCACCCACAATTACCCAGAAAGTGAATTATGCAACGTTTGATGGAGGTAGAATAGACGTGTCTCCGAAGTAATAATGGCTGGGTGGTGTTTTATATTCAAAATTATCGCTCTTGCAGATGTCTGTCCAAATCTTTAAAAGTATTTTCGTGAACTACAGCGTAAGAAAAACGAGTCATGTGCGAACTAGTATTTCATACATGAAAATGCTGTGAAATAAATCTGAATCGATTGAAAGACTTTTGACGTTTAATGAGGCAAAGGACTTGATGATATGGCCCAAAAAATAACAAAATAAATAATTACCACTGTGTTTTTTTCCATAAACTCAACATTGATATTTATTCATACAATTAATGGGGCAGAAAACGCGTGTTTACACCCCAAGAATGAAATGTAAACCTAAATGGTCATTGTTTGCTTTCTGTTCAGTTCAGGGTGCTCTGTTTGATCATTTAATACAAATTAAAATGGTGTCTAATGAAATTAATTAATAAAACGTAATAATTTGTTTTAAATGTAATGAAACATATTTATTTGATGACAAAACGCTGAATTTGGATGAATATTGGATGAATTGAAATATGGATGAAAAATATATTGTTTTATAATTATCGTTAATCTCTTAACTGCCACCCCCATTTCTGAACACGTCTCAACTTTAATTGGTAAAACATTCATGAATGGATAAATACTATAATTTGATTTTGAGATACCATTTCCATTGTAATGCAATGTCTGTGATTTTAAAATGGGTTTCACAGCATGGATTGTGAGGTTTTAAACTTTCTAAAACTTGGAAAAAGCTTTCTAAAACTTTCTCTATAACTAAAACATGAAAAAAGGCATTGAAATGAAAAAGGTCAGAACTCCCGATGTGATATAGATAACAAGACAAAAAATGCTGTAAAGTATCTATTTAGGAGAGTTAGACCTTTCCAGTGATATATAGTTGGTCATGAATAGATTAGGATTTAATTTTAGCATGGTGAAGTAAACTTAGGCATCCCTCCGAGGGGACTGTGGCAGTTAAGAGGATATATAATAAGAAGAAAAGAAAGAAGAAGAAACTTTTTTGTGTGTCAAAAGTTTTTTTGTCTGTTTATGTGTGTGTGTGTGTGTGTGTGTGTGTGTGTGTGTGTGTGTGTGTGTGTGTGTCAGAACTTTTTAAAATAATTATCATTTAACACCCAGCCATAAAAAGCAGTACAACAAAACTATAGAGACTGACTAAATGTCCTTGTCGCTTCTGATTAGGACCTGGTGAAAAAGGCCAGCTGCGGTTCCATCAACACTGAAAGCAACACCGTGTGTGTTCATTCTTGTAAGGTCTGACATGGCCATTTTACACTTTACTAAACCTATAAAATGCAGTCTGCTTAAAATGAGCTGCACTCCGACTCTCCATTATATACCCCACAGAGCCAATTAAAATGCTCGGACTCTGATGGAAAGAGAAATGACGAGAAAAGAAAGAGTGTTAGCACACCTCAGGTTTTCATCGTCAAGAAAATACGTGACTAATTTTCACAAACAGGCCACATCTTTTTGCTCCATCAAACACTGGCCAGACCTCAATAGGAAAGAACAGCCATGATGGATGGTTGCGTCTCGTGTTGAGACGGAGGGCAAAAAAAAAAAACAGAAATCCTTCTGAAAACAAGTTTGTCAACAATAGCGCAGGCCTTCGCGGCTAACCAGTCCTCACCTCATAGGCCCACTGAGATCCCTAAACCCTCTCCGATCTGATCCCTAAGCAGTCAAAGAAAAAGCAGACGTCGTCTTTGATATTCAGTCTTGGAAGGCTCCTACTCCCCTTCGCTCATACCTGTCTGTCTCGGGTTGGACTGAAGGGATGTGAAGTTGATGGGAGGGGAAGCGAGCTCTGAAGTAAATGCCTAATGAGTTTAAAGCTCACTTTGTAGTGCTTTTTTTTTTGCTTAAAGCCTCGCTAACAGATGCCAGCGGGAACCGCAGTCGCTCTGCAACGGACTCCTGCGTAAATAACAGCTTAAACAGAGGAATGTGACTCAACCGAGCAGAATAAACACTCGCGATTATAAAAGATAACGATAATGAGTTCGTTATAAGCCTTCCAATAAACTGCGCTGCTGAAAAAACGTCAAGTGAAGAGAGGGACATCGTTTGTAAGATTTGTTAGATGTCATTGAAGGCATTGCAACGGGAAAGGTTGATTAAGCTTATCGGTACACATCTAAATATTGAAACAGTTGTCATGAAATGTGTTTGAGCAGCTTAGCGATGCTTGAGTGATTGTAGGAAAAAGGACTCGGAGTGAAAAGGAAAAAAAGAAGGAGATTTAATTGGCTACAAACCCATTGCACAATTTACGGCTACTTCAATTGGACGAAACGACTCTGCTTTTGTAATTTTGATGTGTTCTGAATGTGCTTAGGAATGGTTGCAAAGTCTTTTACATTGTATAGATTTTCGTATTACAGGGTTTCCTCTGAGTCTCAAATTGCCAAAGCTCTAATGAATGCTTTCTTTAAGCCGCAGCTCATTTAAAATGAGTAACCTCACCTTTACAGCATCCAATTAATGCAGTGATGTCAGGGAATTATTTACAGCGTTGATATAGTTTTAATGTAAGCAGAATTAACCTATTAGAAATCCCTAAATGAGAGATTTGTCTATGCAGCCAGATAATTATCTCAGTCATGAGGAGATATAAGGCCTTTGGACCTCATTACTCTCTCTGCTCTTACTGTTTGCCCTTTTACTCTCTAGACTTTATTCCCATATCGGTCTTCCTTGTATCTGCAACAATAAATTCAGCTTTAATTCTTTTGGAATGACAGAACGTATAAAACAAAATGTTCGCGTTTGATCTGAAAACTTTACATTCATAAACACTTTTTTAATATTATTATTATTAAAAGTCACTTTCTGCAAACAAACAAAATAATAACAAAGGTACTGAAATATACAAATAACGCTAATATAAAAATCTAAATTATTGAGCCTGTTGTCTGTGAAAACAGTATTTCAATGTATATGCTAATGCTTGTATCATTTCATTTCGAGCTCTCTCTCTCTCTCTCCCTCTCTTTAGCCTTAAGCCTAGTATATGACTTGTTTTCATATCTACCTGTCCTGGATTTGTCACTTACGCAAGCTGTTTTGGTGATAAAGCCTTTGCTAACAATATAAATATTAACATAAAAATGAGTGGAATAATAATAAACAAAAACTATAACCAATGCGTTGTTTACAACAGGAAACCATTGATATTTAGCTGTCAATAACCACTAACAGGATGTGGATGTGTGGTGCTTTAGATGGCGTAGGGAAGGCTTTGTTGGAGGTCATTGAAAGCTCCCAAGATACCCATCAGTGGACCACATGGCCTTGAAATGCGTCTGACAGTACCCAAGCTCTCTATTAGCAGTCCAAGCACCTGTCATCACAAACTAGAAAAGCACTCCTCTACATTGTTATCCACAGCACTGTTAAGTCACTGCAAAAAGAAAAAAAAATCTCTTTTTTGTTGTTGTTGCTTTCCAGTTAGAGAAATTTTTTGAGAAGCAAAACCGCATAAAGGAATAGACTTGTTTTCAGAGGTTTTTTTTGTTTGGTTATGTTTATATTTGTATTTATAAATATACACATTACTTTTCAAAACATTCGTATCAGCAATATTATTTAATGTTTTTTGATAAGAAGCCAAGAAGGTTCTTGTCTAGCCTGCATTTGTTTGATCAAAAATGCAGTAAAAAAGTAATATTATTGCTGTTGTTATTCCAATGCAAAATAACATATTTGTATTTTAGATTAATGTATTTAAAAATATTTTATTAATTTAATAAAATGTATTTATTTGATGGAAAGATATTACTCTTTACTTACAATTTTTAGTTTAATTTGATACTTAAAAAAATTATAATTCTGATCAATGTTAAAAAAAACTATTGTGCTGCTTAAATTTTTTGTGGAGAGGATGGTACATTTTTGCAGTTTTTTTGAAAAATGAAAAGAAAAACATTTAATTGAAACACGTACATTTTTTTAAAGATCATAAATCTTAATAAACATAGACATTTCATGTACAATTACAAATGCATTTAGACTACATTAATTATGTTTTATTATTGCAACTTCCTTCACTTTAAGCTTTCCATGGCAGCACTGGATCATATAGTAAGATATAGGCTACAACGGCTTGTGACAATTCATTACACGTGACCTTACCGAATAACACCAACAGACTGCATGCTTAATGACAAAAGCTGTCTCACTGTCTCAACTACTGCGCAATGTGTCAGTGATTGATTAGCTCAATTAGCACTTCGGACATTGTCACTGGGAGTTGTGGTGGTTCTGCTTTATGATGCAAGTCCATGCATTATTGAAAGCCCATTAAGTCGCAGATTCCCCCGTAAGATCTTAAACCGTATAAGGTAAAAAAAGAATAAGCCACTAAGGGAACCACTGAATGGCGGAAAACCTATTGCTTTGTGCTTGGTTAGCCTAAGACCATACGACTGACTGAACGTCATTATTTGTGGTGTCAGTTCTGTTTCCATTACTATCTGATTCTGTTATTTTACTATAGCGCTGTCACCGTAATTTCAGTCCTTTCATTGCTGACAATGCGCAGAGTACAAATTTCATTGCTCATTGCGCCACTTACAATCCTTCTTTCAATGGTTGTCACCAGGTCAATACTGCCCTCTATAGATAACAAATCGCTCCCCTGAGACCTCCATCTCCGGCTCATCTGGTAAATGTGAACACTTGAATACTGTGTTCCACAGGTCAGGGTTCACTGTCTGACAAAATGCAGTTAAAAGAGAGAGTTTATCAGGCTGGGCTCAGGACTATTAATGAGGAAAGGAAAAGCAGGTGGTCCCTTTATCTGTGATAGAGGTCAACTCTACCAGAGAAAATGGCAGGAGGATTAGATATGGGGATTAGGTTGTCTAGTAATTGCAGCTCATTGGAAGAAAAAAATATGCATATGCAAAATCCCTATTAAACAATATATGAGGTGCAAATAATTAACTGTGGGTTGCATGATACTGAAAATTATTCTATATTCATTTTAAAATAGTAATGACCACGGTTTAGGTCTCTAAAGAAAGATGATGAGTCATTATACATATGTAAAGAATTTTAGGCAATTTTCTTTTTACTCTCTATAAAAAAAAGGGTGATAAAGAAAGCATTTTTGTAAATTATGAATAAAAAATTATGTAAAATAAAAAAATATTTTATATATGAAATATAGTATACACTTACTTAAAGATTTTAAGTTATAGTATATATATTATGTATATGTGTGTGTGTGCGTGTGTGTGTTATTTTGAATGCGATTCATTGAAATATATAATATATTGCTACATATTAAAATGTTTAATAACTGTTTTGATGTATTTTTTACACAAACTGTTAAAAATGATAAAGAAATACATGTAAATTAGAAACAGAATGAATGTGACAAATGTGACAAATGTGACAATGTGGCACGTTCACAATTTAGCCCTCAGTTGAACAGTTTTCATTAACGGCAACCAGAACGATGAAGAAGATGACACAAGCTCAAGGTTAACCTAGATAAGGTGTGACGGCTTCAGCAGTGTTTTAATATCGTCTGCCACACCATTCCCTCCACCAGATTTATAGTGCAAATAGAAATCCAGCATGTCCCTGGGACCATCGCTCTTTCTTTTTTTCTTTTTTTTTTTATGTAGATTGTCATTCTATTGTAAATCTCAATGAATTAATGCGTCTTCCACAAACAAATCAGACCAATGTGAAAAATGTCCACTTATTACAGTGAAATAGAAGAGGATGGAATCTCATTGAACTCTGTATAACGGATGTCTGGGGTGTTTTCAAGTCTCTGGATGAATCAGTCATCCATCATCCGGAGACGGAGAGTGTTGCGTATGGTGGTAAAGGACTTTAGTAATAATTCTAGTTAATCACTGTCAGTGAATGGCAGAAATATTAACTATTCATTACCCCTCTTCACACCTCAGAAATGAAGTATTGATGTATCTTAAAACAAAAACATTGCTGCAGGACATGGTCTTGATGGTGGCAGAGCAGTGGAGCTGTATTCGACTCTTCTAGATGCACATCTTTTGGCCTCGTCACGCCACGCGACTCTCGCACAGAAATACAGCGCCTGATGAAAATGCATTGGATGTATTATTTATGCAACTTCTCACAGTAGCACAAGAGCCGTCGAGATTGAAAATGCATGTTGTCAGCTTCTGGCTTGCCTAGGTTGAAATCAATAGAGAGAAGCACTAACCTGCCACCAGCCCTGATGACTGATTGAATTCAGAGAGGCTGTGAGGCTTAACGCACTTCAGAAAGGAAACTGCAGTCTATTGGAGGCATGCAGCGGAATAATATTCCAATTCTGGTGTGGATGGTTTTCCTTCCCAGAGTGCACTGCTCTTACCCTTCACTGCTCAGGGACCGCTATCGATGAATAGTCATCGGGATTCTGAAGCAGGGCCCACTTCAGTGAAGGCACCCTTCGCAATCTCCGTCTCTTCCCTGGAGCGCTTTACTTGCTCATTCTGTTCGTGAGCGAGCAATCGCGCAAAAGACTAATTAAATTACCTCAAACTGTTGTAGCTCTATGAAGCCTGTTACATTTATAATAATTCGTGAGGGAATACACACATCATGGAACATGGAGCTATTTACCATTTTTCAGAAACTTCATTGATCTGGAATGCTCTTCGCAGATTGATCGCACTATATGAAAACTCTCCTCAACATCAAAGCAACTTGTTGGGAAAATTGTTTTCAAAAGACTTCACATGATATCTTTATGGCTATGTTTGCACTTGAGATGTTCGGTTCGATTAAAGCAAACCGATGTGATTGTTCCGTTATAGCGGTTTATTTGAATGAACGGATGCTGCTGCCATTTGAACCTTGGGGAGCACCACCAAGCGACTTAGAACAGCTTTTTTAGAGACGTCTCAGTCCTAGAACGAACTCTACTGTATTTTGGCTAATATATGAAGGCAGCATAACCCAAAAACATCTAAACGAACCACAAGATGTGACCCTATAAAGGACAGAATGATTCTACATGACTTTCAGAACAAAGTCATCCTTTTTGATTTAGTCACCCAGTCGGACTCTTGGCACAAATTAAAGTGGTTTTACTCTAGGCGTAATTGTGCATGCAAAACCATACCAGCCAGAGCTTATAGCCTCTAATCAAATATCCAGTAGATGTCCATGATAAGCCTGTGTTACCTTAGGCTGGAAACGCTCTCACATATTTAATGCCGGATAACCCATCTGACCTGAATTTACTGCAAACAGCGTTTGATCATTTTGTCATGTGCTGCATTATAAGACATGGATGTTGATGGGGTGTCAAGCGTGATTGACAGTGCCTGATTCTCTCAGGGGTTCATTTAGAGCTAGTAGATGACTAAAGTTGACTGAAAGTACATTTGATATGTCAGTTACGGTGACATAAAAGCAGTGGATCATGGATTCCTATCATCACTGTAAAAGGGTCAGCCACACATTTGCAAAAGGTCAAATGTAAATAATGTCAATATATAATAGTGAGTAAATGTAGGCTACCACTACTACGCTATACTCGAGTGACATATAAAATTATGGCAGTACTATTCAGTTACATGTGATACGTGGATTTTAAAATACTTTTGACCTTCAAAACACAAAGGACATATTCACAGGTCATCATGACGAAAGCACTTCTTTTAATGTCCATGCGTTACCGAGCTTGTTTAATTCACATTGTTACTATTTGACCATCACGAGAAAGAAAAACTGGGGTCTATAAACAAATTTCACTGTTGAAACAAATCCCGTTGCCATTTTAAATTGCCAAATTAACAATGTTTACAATAATAACATATTGGTGCCTGTATATTGCGCAAATTAAAAGCGTATGCTACATTAAGTGATATGATGCTAATAAATGTCAAATTGTAAACTGAAAGATTTACAATTTTTCATTGGTCTGACGATCCGATAGTCCAGAACCCAAACACACACCATTACTTAAAAGAACAATTCATAAAAAATGTATTCAACCTCAGGCCATCCAAGAAGTAGGTGGCTTTGTTTCTTTATGAGATTTAAAGAAATGTTGAATTTTGCCTCTTCTTCAGCAATGCAGTGAATTGGTACCATCAGAATGAGAGTACAACCAGCTGAAAAAAGCATCACAATAATCCAATCGACATGACTCAAGCTGGTCGATTAAGTGAAAAGTGAAGTGAAAGTGTGAAGTGAAAAGCTGCTTGTTTTCAAGAAAAAATCCATCATTAAACAATGCTTAACTTCAAATCTTTGCTTTCAGTCACTTCAGAGTACATATTGATTTCTCCCTTGAAACAGATATTTGTCTCAGTCAGAAGAGAAATATCATTTGCAAGAAGCAAATTTTCACAACATTTTTATTTTAGGGTGAACATTTGATGTTGTTTTGTCCGGATGGTGATAGCAGTACGGTATTTACAGTTCAGGGGAAATCAAACTAGGACAGGAGAGCAGAAAGTTTTTAATATCATAAAAAATTCACACCGTAGCTTTAAGGGCACCATCAAAACCTAAGCTTGTATATGGCTTGAAAATAACAACAGCCGCAGTTCCTCACCTAAGAGACAACATCTAGTAGTTACAGCTCCATCTCATCACAAAGTTTGACTTTTAAGATGAATGCCTTTGGTTGCTGACTCAATGCCCAAAAAAAATCTTTTTCTAAAATTAAACGTAGCATGACGAGACCACCAGCTGTGAATGGAGTAACTGATAGCAGCGAGCTTGTTCTCTGATTCTTGGGAACTACTGCGGGTGGGTGGGGACACTGCAGTCCCTAAAGCTTTTAACAAATAACTCAAATGTCTTTTGTCACCAGGTCTAGCACTGAAATGAATGACACACCGGAGGACTATTAAATGTTCTGCACTCTCATTTTTCACAGTTCAGTGTGGCCTTTACTCAGTTTCATATTTCAATTGCTTCCTGAGAACTTTCATAGTTCCTTTCTACCCGAGTTATATTTGGCCTATAGGAGACATACTAAATTAGAAATTATAAAGCTTTTATTGATCATTTAAAATGATTATTTTAAAAGAGTAACTTCATTTACAGTTTTGAGCGACTTAAAATAAATACAAAATTAAATGTTCCATTTATTTCAATCTTCCATTTTTTTTAAAATCGATTTTAACAATATGAGATGAGTAAAAAAACACATTGAGGATTCTACAAGGGGTAAAATTAAGTGTGGAACTGACAGAGCTCTAAAATGTTCCTCCTTGCTAGTTTCAGCGCACTAGACTTTTGGGACTGTGACTGAGAAAAACGACAAAACAGCTGTAGGTGTTATCAGTTTAAATTTACAAGCAAAATTTCACATATAGCAGGAGGGAATAAACTTAACATGCACTTAAAATGGATGTTGCCCATGAGGTTAGGTTTTCAGTCTCTCTCGGTTTTTTTTTCTCCTTACATTTTGTACAAATGGAAAGTGGCTGGTTTCTGTCTGGTATGGCTAGAGAACAAGCTCTTAAGCTAGAGTACTTGTTTACAAGCATTCAAGGTCTTGTGACCTTCACCATGCGCATCAATCAAATGAAAATCATCAAGAAATACAAGGCAAACGTCTATTTGTCTCTTTTTGATATATTCAAACTGTACCAGAAAACTGCGCGGCTTCAGTAAGCAAACATTGCTTGCTTTATTGATCCCTTTTCTATTTTAGTAAAACAGCTCCCATTGATCAACATTCATGCTTCCTTACAAAATCAGCCAGCATGCCTCCAAATTAGACATTTTGGATGTGTTTATCTTTGTGCTCAGAATAATTCAGCAGGCATGCACTGAGCAGCAAGTCCCATAGCGTACCACGACACACAAGCTACTTCAATATTGACAAAAAAATGACATCAGGAGGCTTGACAGACAATATATTATTCAAGTCACAATACAATTTGATGGATTTAAGGACAGAGGACAAATACTCAATCTCTTTTGCCAGAAAGAAACGCAGCTGACATCCCTGACTCCATGTCAACAACAGAGCGGCTAGACTTGTTACAGTGTCAAGTATCGCTTGGAAAACCCAATTATAAATGCAGATATTCATGCCTATATTTTTAAGGGTACATTTCCATATGTGCTTCTTAATCAACCAATTGTATGGTTCACCTCAAAATTCTAGTGGACTAAAGCTAATTCGGTTGTGCAAGACCGTACAGACTACAGTTTGCTTCCTGAGACATCATTAAAGCAATCTTCTTCAAACCTTAGGGAATTTACCAGCAAGCCTTTCTTAATGAGTTTTAATAAATACTGGATGGCTTGACACTGCGATGTACCTTTAAATAATTCTCTCCTATTGCCTTTTTGAACCCTCCTGATTCACTTTCTTTTCCCAAAGGATATAAACAATACAAGATCTTCTATAGCATCGTAGCATCATAAAGCATACCATTCAATACAAAATCTTACTGAATATTCCCTGTACTTCCATAATGCAGCGTAGCACTAGAAAGCTTTTTATGCTTTTGGAGATTAAATCGTGTGATTTTTTTTTTTTTTGTGTGTGTGTGTGTGATTGTCAGGCACTTGATTACAGCCTGATATATCAGTAGTACACTTCCCCTGCTCTGAAATACTAAAGTGATTTCAGCTACAAGTCACTATGTACTGTAAAAACTCTGAATCAATATTCAGAGCCACTGAGAAATATAAATTTATTTCATCTTCTTGGTTTTTAATGTTTATATAAATATCCATAGGGATGCTGTTTTGAAGTAGCGAGGAGCCTCAAGTCTTCACAAGATCACATTTTGAGTTAAAAAAATATGATGTTTCATTATGTTTTGTAGTTGCAATATCATAAATCGATATGGTAACACTATATATATATATATATATATATATATATATATATATATATATATATATATATATATATATATTTCTTATCTTCACAAGATATGCTTTTGAAATACATTAGGAATTATACCGATCAGATTTTATTGTGTTACCTGGCACAACACTGTACTTCATCTTGGTTGGTCGGTCACAGTTACATATTAGTTGAACTAGTAATTTATTGTTTTTATTCCATAACAATGCCTATGAACAATTCCATTTATAGTGCAAACCAAAACATGAAAATCACTAAATGTTTTTTGATTAAAAAGCGAACAAAAACAGCTAAAAACACCAATAAGATCTGTGAGTCACACCTTTAAAGAAATAAACTCAATGTTGAATCACACTGGCAATGCAACACTAAATTCCTTTATTGATGAAGAGAAACAAGAACTAGCCAATTATTTCCTTAGTGTGAGTGCTTTAAAAAAGCAGTTTAAAACAAAAGGTATAAAGCCAGTGAGCTCATTATCCCCCACTATGTTTGCAAGTTACCTAAAGGGTCTTCCCGTCAAATCGCTCGGTTTATTCTCCACAGAGCGTGGTCCCACGAGATTACAAAATAGGCAGAATTAAAAAGAAACAAATTAGGGAGGCCTAAAAGTGTCTCATGGTGGAATACATTATAATTACCTTTCCGTCACTGAAAGTCATGTACTGCAAAACAACACGGTTTATCCAGAGGAAATTTTCATTGTCCTTTATGTGACTTTTATGTTTGCTGTGAAAAACCATGGGCCATTTTGAATATGTAGGCCAATTAGAGACAAAGCAGACAAGTGGATGTGTTACACAGCAGAAAGAATGATGAGAATGGAGGTGACCGGAGATGCCCGGTCAATCCTGTTGATAGTTATCTTATCGGGCAGGTTTCTTTAAATTCCCTGCAGCATAGCTTAGGCCGGCCACCAAAAGAGCAGGGCTGAAGTACAGGTCTGCTTGAACCCAAGAGGATGCTGATGGGAAAACTATCCTTTCAGATTCAGACATCGTAAACGCAAAATATATGGTTACTACTCACCAGGTGGTGGACAGTTGAAAAGTTACAATAAAAATGTGTTTTTATGACTATATGGATTTTAACGCAACTTGGTCTCATAAAAATAGTCCTTCCATTTTTTTACGTGCCTTACTGCACATTTCGCAGCAGTTTCCAAAAAAAAATTAATTCCACTCAGTGGCACTACTTTCATCACACAGGACCCTCGCAGCTGTTTTTCCACTTAGCATCCATGAAATACAACTTCTGCTATCTCTAATGTAATCAAGGCCACATTAAAAAAAAAAAAAAACAACTGAAAATTATTATTATTTTCTGATTTTCAATATTGGACTCCGCCTGCTCGCTCCACTTGTGCACGTCTGCGAAGAAGAGAAAAAAATATTGGGCGCTGAGTTGAGAGCGTGGCCGATTTCGTAGACATAAGTCGGGGGGTAAGAAAAGGAAATTCATTAAAAACAAAGAAGAATTTCAGAAGTCACTGCAAGGATGGCTGGATAAATCTATTAGAACTAGCGGTTGTGAAAATGCCAATATTGCGAATGCAGCACAGCCACTATCACAGCAAGTCAGGTTACTGGGTCGCAGCAAGCGTGGGGGCTGACTTTTTGATTTGGGAGCCCTAAGTAAATTTCAGGTATGGGGCCCAACACAGCTACCTACTTAATTTACCCTTCACAACTTAAAAATATTGGGGCATAGCGCCTTGGTATGCAGGTGCATGTAGGCCTGGGCAGATTGGGTGAACTTTCAATTGAAACAAGCGAAAAAATATAGAGGCCTGCATGGGCCCGGACCTTGTCTGACAGCTTATCAGAATTTTCCACTCAAGCCCATGACTTTTTTTCTTTCTCTCTCTCTTCCCCATTACACAGCTGCTGCCTCGCACCCCTCTTGCAAAAGCCCCGTCAGCCCTGGCACATTTTTATTACATTGATATAGGTACGTATTGATGTGTTTTATGACGTTAAATATCCAGGGACCGTCGCTAAAAGTTAATGCTCTATCATGTTGGAAATGCCCTACACCAAATTAAACCCTGACCCTTCCCAATAGTGTTAACGAATGAAAAACTGATATTAAAAGGCATTTGTTGGTGCCATTTACGCAGATTTTTGTTGAACCATATTACCCAGGATTCAAACCGGAGCTCCTCGAGTACTCCATGAGCTACAGAACAAATGGAATATTGTAATATTCTTCAAGCAATTGTTTGAAAATAAGGCTTTATTAATCGAAACTCTGTAAATTTGTGTGAAAGGAATAAAATGCGTCAGTTTAACTGCCTCTGGTGTTCATTTCTTTTTATAAACTGCAGTGATATGTACGTCTCGGTACGAATTTTGTGCATCGCTAAAAATTGCACCCAGGTACGTTTATGTCATGAGACCAGGTAGCTTTAACTATATACAGTTAATGACGCGTGGTTAGACGTTTTCGGAGTTGAGCAGCTCATCTCAGCCTCGACTGCACTGCATGCTGAGAGGAATAATGACACCTAAGATTGTATTCCCTGAGAACTGCAATTTTCTTCTTACTGATCATGTAGGCAGCATCTCCATTAAGAGAACAGAAAACATCACGCTTGCTTCGACGTAACGGTCAGACGTTATTTAAACATAAAAGGACTAAAACACACAGCAATCAATTCACACATGATATTTGTAAATCATTTTATTTCAAACGGCAAAATAAAACGGCTAGCTGCAGGGTTGTGGAAAACAGAAATAGGCTGGCAGTCAATTTAACCAAAAAAGACTGCAGCTTTATGCTTATATTATGCACTTATTATGTAAAAATATAAAATGAAAAGATATCAAACTAACGTTAAAAAAGTGAAACCCATTTAAAAATACAGACCTTCCAAAGGTGCTTGCTATTATGTTGCTCCAAACCTGAATATTAGCGAAGCAATTCAATTATTTTATTTCAAAACCCAAAACTCAAATGAAAGATTTCATTTATCAAAAAAACCCTGAAAATAACCTTTCAGTAATTAAACTTCCATAACTGCACTCAACCTTGGTAAAGTTCTTCTGCAGTTCTATCCAAGCTAACAGGGAACATTCTTAGAAACTCACTTTCTGATATTATTCCAGCAACATGATTAGAATGTTTGCTCGATTATATGATCTCTATTAACGTTCTCAAAATAATCACTTATGCACAATGTACTTTAGAAGTTTTTAACATTAAAGGGTCACTCCACCCCAAAATTAACATTTTGTTATTAGTCAGTTACATCCAAGACTCGTTCATCTTCGGAACACAGTTTAAATAAAGAAAGCTAGGGGGCTTGTGGGTTGTGCCTCTGACCACTGTCAAGGTCCAGAAAAGTATGAAAGACACCATCAAAAATAGTCAGTGGAAACATATTTTATTTGTACAAAAACAAAATAAAAATAATGACTTTATTCAACAGTTCGTCTCTTCTGTGTCTCTCTTCATCGCAGCAGAGAGACACAGAGGAGACAAACTGCTAAATAGTTGTTTTTATTTTCGTTGTGTATTCTTGTCGCTTCATAACATTCAGATTGAACCACTGATGGCAGATGGACTATTTTTGACTATGTCTTTTCTGGTCCTTGGCAGGGTAATTCTCTTGGCAGTCAATGGGACAGTCACAAGCCTCCCGAATTTCATCCAAAAATATATTCAATTGTGTTCTGAAGACAAACAAAGTTTTTATAGGATTGGAAAGAATAGGGCGGGTAAGCGATCAATGCAAACATTTTTATTTTGGATTTAAAAAATCTTTAATACTAGTTACATGTTTTTACATGTAACTTTCCTATAAATGTTATCAAAATGTTATTTCACCCAAACAATCTTTTGGCCCTAGCCTCGCATTTAGGCACAGCTAGTACACACTTCTGACACGTACCTATCCTAAGTAAGGCACAGTGTGTATATAAAACGCTGACGCTGTCAGAACATGCAACCGTAAATGTGATAAATAAACGTTATGGTTTTGGTCAATGATTTCAACCATCTGAAACTGGAAAAAAAATCTTTATTGTGGATTTTCAGTGTTTTTTGCATATATATAAATAAGAGGGTACAATTCTCTTGACAAAAAGAGAAAATGTTATTTTGTGCTCCACCTGAAGAAAATAATGGCAGTCTGGAATTTAATTTCATGTTTAGATGAACTATGCCTTTTTTAAGATGCATAAGAACATTCTAAAGCCCAAACCAGAATTAGAAAATTGACTTTTTATAAACTATTTATAAACTATTAATGAAAAGCTCTATATCAATCAGCCATGGTTCAGTTCTGCAATTGTCCCTAAAGCACTAGTGGAAACATCTACCAAATGTAGGCAGGTACTTCTTAGTAGACACAGTCATGTAAATAAGCAATGAGTGGGTACTTAAGGAAAAGTCATTGGAAGAACAGCAAAAACAGCATGTCTTACAAAAAACTGTGTTCACAGCTTGGCGGCCAACTCGCAGGTCTGCTTTAAAACAACACTGGCTGTAATGAGTAGCTGTACCTGGGCATGAAAAATGAGCATCTGCTTTTGCAGATAAGGCATCGCTGAGAAAAACTGAAATGTAGCTTTATTTGGTATGTCTGGTGGTGGAAAAAAAAAAAAAAAAAAAAAAAGTAGGATATGGTGCATGCTGACTTCACCGCAGGGCATGTGAGGAGTGGGGCGGGGGTGGGAAAGCGACGTAAACAGCTGCAGTGGAACAACGCTGCCCCCTAATGGAATAATCGGCTACGCTCTCAATCCAACGCAGTTTTTCACTGAAACTAATGTAATTGAAAATTTGCCATTGAAAAACACTGATTACAGATCATGCGCATGATGAGATGGTACATAACTGGTCTGTTGAAACAGGCAGAAGAACGTGTTTGTTAATGTGGGAGACGCAGACGTCGCCATCAGACGGAGTTCAATTCTCCCAGGACGGTAAGTGATCCTGCTGCTTCTGCTCTGAAGTCCATCACAAGGCGTGGACACAGATGGCGACCGTACGGTGCCGATGGAAATCACAGACTGTCTTGCATGCAAACGGAACGTCATACGCATATTAACACAGATTCTAAAGTTTACATTGAGCTGTCCGGCTTACTCTCTGTATCTGCGCCAGGCCAGACTACAGAAATATGGTACGGCTTGAGGTCTTCTTCCGAGACGAAGTCTGGAGCGCGGCTCATGAGGTCGTGACCTCTGAAGGATTTTGGAAAAGCTATTACATCTCTGATACTGGGAGCTCCTACAATGATGGACACTAGTCGATCTAGTCCTGTCGAGGGGGAGGGGAAAGCAATTCAATAATAATTAGGAATTCAGAATAAACTGTTTCCATATTTATTATGTGGAATCACTTTTTATCTGTAATGATTCTTTTTTTTTTTTTGAAAGCGGTGCATTTTGGAAAATATTTTTTTGGAAAGCATGGTAATTTTCAGATTTCTTTGATGAAAGTTTTTTTCTTTTTTGAACAGTTTGTTAAATTACCAAGGCCACTTTTGATCAGTTTAATATATCCGTGCCATAGTAGTATTTTTTTTTCGATGAATTCATTGAAAAACAATCAAGCTTTTGAACTGCAGTGTACTTAAATTGAAATATATATTCATATACATCCAAAATATTTAATCATGCATGCCTATTTAAATTGCCTGTCATGGTCAAGTTAATTCTCAAGTTAAATATCAAAATGAATACGTTTTTCATATTATAATGTTGTGGTGATTTAAAACAACTATTATACGTTTTTAGTTTATGATTTTTCATTATATATAGAAAATGATATAGAATCAGGCGTCAAATTTGAATAAAACGGTGCATCCCTGATCAAAACACACATTTAAGTTGAATTTGTTTACTCTTTAGCTGTTGTAATGTAAACAAGAACATGGCAAATTTGAATATCACAGTTTAAGCAAGCTGTAAAAACAGCTCTAGTGCTGCCACACACAAAAAATAAACCCAAACAGAGGTTCTCGAATGATCAAGGGCACTTCATGCTTCAGTTTACAGTCTAAAAACTGAAACAAAGCTGCCAAAAATTCTTGGCTAGCAAGCAATTTGAGTTTTTGAGCATGACCGTTCCACTTTAGCCAACAGGAGAATGTAATCAACAGGGCCTTTCGTCACAGTGGTACCCCAACAACCTTGCAAAAGTACAAGGTAGCATGTGTTGAATGCTCACTCACCTAGTGCAATTCCACCATGAGGAGGGGCCCCGGAGTCCAGAGCCTCCAATAAATGAGAAAGAAGCGACGGGTCCTCCTACAAACACAAGCAAGATGGAGAAAAATGACAAAGTGGACCTTGTAATTCACAGCCTTTTCAGCTTGAAAGAGAATTGCTCATAGTCTCGGCATGTATAAATCATACAGATCCGTGCAACTGCTTTAGTGTCAACAGAGTAAATAGACCTTCAAAAAGATTTCCTTTGTAGACACAAATCTCAAGATCGACCTGAGTAAAAACCCCCTAATGTGGTGTTTCTTCTCCCTGGCTCTTAAGATCCAAAGCATTTGTTTTCTTTAAAGGCAGTTAAATATAGCTTAATGGGTTGCCACAGCGACCGGTAGTGGGTAGTTGGTGCGGGGGTGTTAAGTAAGAGTCGCAAATAAGAAAATGGTGCAGTCGGGTATCTGGACACGTCCATTACAAGTGCTTTAACTCGCTGTCAGAGTAGCATTAAATGATGCTCTTTGCGCGCCGTGTAATTTTTCACTCTTGTTCCATTACCTTGAGAATTGTGTCCAGGACGTACAGCTGCTGAGAGGCATTGTGGATGCGAATCGAACCTCCTCCAATCTCGCAGCCATTCAGTACCAAGTCATAATGCTGGCCACGCACCTGAGAGAGCAGATAAACAGGTGGGGGAAATGTGTGGAATTTAAAGCAAGATCATAAATTTCCTCTATGAAATACTCAGATCATGACTGTAGACTTACAAAGTGATAAAACCACAGACTGTGTCTGGGTATCACCAAATATCTCAAGGTATGCGAATGTTTAAATACATAGTGGGGTCAAAATGCTTGAGACCACCAGTGATCTTGCATTCCTATCAAAGATTACATATACATATACATATATATACATATATATATATATATATATATATATATATATATATATATATATATATATATATATATATATATGTGTGTGTGTGTGTGTGTGTGTGTGTGTGTGTGTGTGTGTGTGTGTGTGTGTGTGCGTGTAAAAGCTCAATAAAATGACTCCAAAGAACAATTTACTGATAAATCATTAGGACAAAATATTACAGCAAAAATATACATTATTGTTCCACAGTTCTGGGGTCAGAAATGATTTTATTTTAAGCAAGAATGCTTTATGTTTATTGACCTTTTACATTGTAACAAACAAATTCATATAAATGTCAAACAAAAGAATTATATATAAAAATAATTTAAAATTATTAATATAAAAACTATATAAATGCTGTTCCTTTTTTTAATTAATTTAGCAGCAAAGCTATTTTCAACATTAATAATAATAACAAGAAGAAATAATAATTTAGCACCAAATTACCATTAGAATAATTTATAATGAATCAAGTGAGATAAGTCTGGGGTAATAGCTGCTAAAAAAAAAAATCATCTTTTCCATCACAAAATAGTTATTTTATTGTGAAATATTTTTTCTGTTTATTACAGATTTTACTTTTTTAATCAACTAAATGCAGCCTTGGTGATTGTCAAAAACAAAGGAAAAGAAGCCTATCCTGTAAGATTTTCCATTAAATTGCAAAACTATGACTGTAAGGTTAAAATAGATCATTTGTGTTGTACCTGTACCTGTTGTACCATTAGTGTATGTACCTTGTGGGGTTGCGTATAGAGCAGATGGGCATCCTCGGGGACCGGGCAGTGAAAGGATGGTGGGCAGACTCAAGCATTTCTGGATCATCCTCTTTGGGTAAGAAAAGGGGAAAGTCCACCACCCACAAGAAGTGAAAGACAGATGGGTCACGGACAGGCACACCATAGCGCTCAAGCAGCTCAGCGCACTGCAGTCTCAGCTTCCCCAACAGAGGGCACTAAAACATGACACACACTATAATTATATTGAGAAATAATGAAGCACTACAAGAACTCATTAGGACAGAAAGAGTAAATGGCTCAAATAGCTGAATTGGCTTAAATGAACCTCTATCTTTTGAAGAGAATTTTATGTGATTATCATTTTTTTAAATATATTTTTAGAACTTATTTATAACATATTATTTATTATATTTTTTAACTTACATTTAATTTAAAATGTATCTAATTTTATTTTAGCGCTTCAACTTATACTTATTTCATTGCCACGGCAACATTTCACATTTGGTTGTTTTATCTATAAAATCACCTATATCTATTGTTTTCCATCTGTATATTTCAGATAAATTTTTTGGCTAAAACATCTTTAGGTAATGACAGCATTTTATTTTCTTTTTGTATATTAGTACTTCTAAAGCATACATTAATGCAGTATTCTGTAGGACCATATTTGAAATCCCTTAAACCAACCCCTTACCTAAACTTCACAACTACCTCACTAATAAGCAGCAAACTAGGAGTTTATTGAAAAAGTTGCACTTAATGTATTAATTCGGTCACCAAACTAAAGTTTGTTTTTTGTCAAAGGGATTCAATGTTTTTTTGCTGACTTTCATTGCAAGTACAAAAACAGTTGGTGCATTCTACAAAATATCGTCCTTTTTGTTCCCCATAAGAAAAAAAGTGATACAGGTTTGGAACAACATGAGGAAATGATGAAAGACGAGGAAAAGATGAAAGAATTTTCCTTTTTGTTTGAACTATCCCTTTAGCACCATGTTTCAGGATGTTCAGGACTGCAGAAAGGACACATTCTGAGAATCTACAGATCACTGGAGAATGGCTACTAACCTCAGATTAGTCATTTCAAAAATTATAAAAATCTGAACTGCAACTCTGTTTTTTGTTAATGCATGAAACGGCTAAGAATGAGGCCACGAGAGGCCTTTATTTGAGGGCAGGAACATGCAAACGAATTCCTAAGTATCTAAAACTATATTTGAGGAGAAAGATCTCCCCCAGCTCTCATTTCTCCCACTTTCTGCACTAGCAACATCACCATTCATCCCACAACTTCAGCTTACAAAGCTCGCCAGTTATCCCTAGCCATCTCCCACATCTCTGCTTTGTGACTAAACAGCCGTCTCACTTTGTGCCAAGCTCACCATCTGCACCAGCCCCGAGCGAGAGCTGAGGCACGGAAAAGATGAATATTCTTTTAAAAGTGATTAGATCACGTCAGCATTCTTCTGAAGCCACATTTTCCAAAAACCCTTAGTTATCAATCACTGCAGTGCATAAAAACGGATGGGAAGGTACTTGAGGACTTTAAAGAGGGACGCCGGGCACTGAATTATTTACTCAAACTCAAAAATGGCATAATGTACCTGTGGTCTAACTGTAGTTTTATGTAGATGTTTGTTCGCTGAGCTCTCATGATGCGTTTATGAGATTGAATCAGCGTGGCTCTGCGAATCTGCGAGGATGCGGAACAAAATGCAGGAGGATACGCACCACGTTCTCCCGGGGTCCGGCTGTGATGAAGATCAGGTCTCCAGCATTGGCCTGGGCCATCTGGAGCAGCTGCTGTTTGGCCGTGTCCGAAAGCAGCCGGCTGAGAGGGGATTTCAGTGAACCATCTGCCCTTACTGGAGCCACGCTCACCTCCTGTACGACACACGGTGCAAACACAGCAATGATCATCCATTTCCTCCACCGGCCCGTATTCAATTTCCATTGACAGCATAGGGCACAAACTCTTGAGCAATCATCAGTCTCGAGAACACTGCGGGCTGGTTTCCCAGACGCAAACGAAGCCAAGACAGGACTTAAAATGGATAGCAATGGAGAATCACCTTTGACGGTTCCATTTAGTTCAAGCCAAAAACCTTAGCTCAAAGTTCACTTTCCATTTATAAATACTACTGATAGAAGACAAAATAAAGTGTTTGGAGAGGGGAAAACTAAGCAGAACAGTCAGAAGTGTTGAAGAGCGTTTGTAGAGACTTAACAGAATGGAATGAGATGGACACCAGAACTTAAATTTGGGTTGCCCAATGCAGGCTACAGGCACAGACAAAAGTATTTAGGATTATGTTCTTGACATTTAGAAGAAACTACTATTAAAACAATGTTTCCCTTTTGAAATGAATAAGTACAAAATAGCAAAATAAGCTGTGATTTTATTAACTAAAAAGAACCAGCTCATAAGGGTCATTCTTTATGAGGTTTGACTACACTGGTCATGCCATCTGTTTTTTTTTTTTTTTTGATTTACCAAAAACAAACAATGCATAATAATCAGTTGTTTAGGAGTTGGACTACACTGATCCATCAATATCCATCAAGTTTTTATTCATGACAAAGAAATGATTCCTAAGAGTTACTTGTTGGGGAATCAACTGGACTATACTGGTTATGTTACATGTTACATGCACTCAAAAAATTATTTTAGTTCTTTGCTCAGTTTACTTGAACAAAATATGCTAAAACAACACAAATCTTAATTTTTACTCAGTTGTCATTTGCACTCAATTTTGTTATGTTGAATGAAATCAAATTAGTAAAATATGAAGTTGACTTAAACCATTTGTGTTGGGCGTGCACAAATCATTTATGTTGCACTGATTGAAACTGGGCAATGGATTTATAGTTCCCAGCATGCTTTGCATATGAATAGATCAGGAGAATAAATGTTGAAATTAAATGCTGTTAATGCATTTTTAGTAAAGGTAAAGACCCTTTAATGTTTGTTGTTCATTTATATTGACATTTAAAAGAGTTTATGTTTATGTTGTTACCCCTATGGTGAAGTGTAGACCTTGCTGTTAAGCTATGGCTACATTAGCTGTAAATGTGCAAATGCCAGTGAATCAGGCGAGTATGTGACTGTGACAGTCTACATGGTCAGCATTTCTACCCTTCACAGTCAAACAATCGTGTGTGTGTGTGCATGACAGCTACTGACATCCCAAGCACAAGCTCAACTCTTCACCACAAAAAGCCAAACAAAAATGATGTTATATGGAATAAACTCTTTTTTAAAATGTTCAAAATAAACATTAAAAGCTTTGACTCTACCAGGCCTTTCCTTTTTCATAAAAATGCAAAAACTGTAACCAGTGTTTTATTAAGTTAGATCAAGAAGGTATTTTTTTTGAGCGTGGTTCTGATTCACCTAAAAGATTTAAAATATTTTTTTTTCAGGAACCAGGCCACACTGCTTATAGTGCATGGCAAACAAATTACTTAAAAGAGCCATTCATTTTGGGAGTTGAGCTACACGGGTGATGCTACAAGTTTCAAAAATGAAATCTCAACTTACAGACTTACCGTATTGAGTAAAACACAAAGGAAGATATTTTCTGGTAGGATTATCAGTTTTTTGTCCATATATGGAAAGCCAACTTTTTCAAAATATGTTCCATAACAGAAAGTAAGTCATACAAATTTTAAATGACATTAAACGACAACAATTACAATTTTGGGGTAAACCGTCCCAATATTTAGGAATAGTTCCCTCGTATAATAGTAACGTGCATATTTTTGACCTTAGCAGCACAACTAACAAGAGCATAATGAGACAAGATGCTAATTAGTATTAGTATCTCAGGACCGAGCAACTAACGTGAATTAACATGAAAAATGAGTAAAACTATTTTATATGACATGAATCATTACAATTTATAAATTAGAAATCTACTTTATATGGTGTGGCGAAAAAACACATATAACATTCCCTTTAGAAGACTCTATGGATGGTCTACAACACAAATAGGGAGCTGTGTCCCTCCAGTGAGGTTGATCTTGCCTCAGGGTAAGTATGCTGTGTGTTACATTTGACTGTTTTACCACCAAATCATCCTGACTTATTGATCACTTTTCAGATGAATATTTCAGGAGACTTCCAGTGATGTTCACACACTGACTGCTGGTAGCGATTCATCAGCAAACAGAGGGAGAAAGTCACACAACTCACCTGACCATATTGCGTCTTGGCAGTTTGTTTCAGGAACTCCAAGTCTTTGCCCTTCAGGTGTTTCTGTGAAAGAAACGCCACACACAGTTACCCTTAACTGCTCCAGGGACAGTAAAAAAGGGAGATGTATGAATGGGAGAAATTGTAATGCTGAGCACATTAACTTACTTTTATTAAAAAGTGACTAATAGAATGAAGATCACACGAATTATAGCTTTGATTGCCTTCTCGAAAGACAAGAACATGAATTGTAAGGAATATAAAAAGTATTTTATTCCTCTAATCAATACTATTTTGTTCTTGTTCTTGTATTTAACACTGAATTTACTGAAATTATTTAACTGATTGATACATTAATTCAGATTATAATTAATACGTGTTTGAAAACCAAGCTACATTGATTGTGTTGTCAGTGTTAAATTGCTTACAAGAACTGACTGAAAAGATTAATTCATTTGTTAAATCTGACTACACCGATTAAGCTGTAGATTCAGCCGTGGTGTCGGGATGTAAGAATCAAAACCTATAGATTCTGTCCTTACCGTTCCTTCTGGGACGCAGATGGCCTGAATGCAGCCACGTGGTTTAAGAAGGGCATCTTTGATAAACTCAATCTGTGTTCCCTGGAATGCTGTGGTGACATCAACAAGCTAAAAAGGAAAAAAAAACACATCAAACCACAAAAGAAATACGATATAACTAATTATTACAATTATTATTGCAATTTTAACTATTTTCTATTTTCAAGTAATGTATTCCTGTGATAATTTCATATATTGCAAAACGTCTGAATTTTCAGCAATCATTATTCTAGTTTTCAGTGTGACACGAGCAAATGTTTTTATATACTGTATATTTGGGTGTTTCCTTGGAAACCGGTACTTTTTTTGGAAACTTTTTTTCAGGATTGATGAATAGGAAATTCAAAAGAACAGCATTTATTTGAAATACACAATTATTTGTGCCATTATAAATGTTTTCCTATAAGAATTAAATTTACCGATGTAATTTTACAAATTATGAATTCCTTTAAAAACAAAATCTTACTGACCCCAAAGTTGTGTATTTAACATTTATCTATTACTTATCTAAATGCCAAAATATCCCAGATTCGGGAAAAAGGTTCGGTAAATCCACGGACAAAACTGTATGCATTCAGGACAAACAACGGTGCAAGAAAAAGTATCGCAAGAGATTCCTTTTTAATTGTTGAGCACCGCATGAAAATCTGTGATGTGTAGAGAAACAGGATGCCAGCACAGCGTGACGCCAAGGACGGCCAGCATGCAAACAACCTCATTGATGTCTTACGTCCAATCTAGGATGATCTGTGCAAAGAAAGAACGTGCGGTCACCTTCATCCCAAATCTAGTGTCTGGTTTGTCAACTCCGTAGTCTCTCATGGCTTCCTCATAAGTCATGGAGGGAAAAGGAACATTAATCTGTCCTTTGTCCTCTGGCCAGGAGTAATGGACCAAGCCTTCAATCAAACTCATGACTCCCGCCTGGTCTACAAAAGATATTTCAATATCCACCTAGGAGATGTGTCAACAAAAAAGAGAGAGAGAGAGAAATGAGCGAGACTGTTTTGTTCACGTTGCACATTTGTTTTTCAAATCTGATCCTTTTGCTCAGATGGTGCATAAAATGTGATTTTAATTGGATTTCAAATGACTTGAATGCAATTTGGATCAGGTTTCAGAAACTTGGTGTGTTTTGTTTGCAAATCAGGACATCGAGGACGCAAATCAGGACTCAAAAGCACAAAAAAAGCCGCTCGTCTGAACAAAAGCATAATGGTCTTTTGGGGTTCGTGATTTTTAGTCTGACGGAGAAGCCGGCAAAGCCTATTAGCAGCTCTCACCCTCGTGAGTGGAAGTTGGAGCTAGCCACATCATTAAAACACTCAATATTCATCTGCATCAGAACTGAGCCCCAGTTTCGCAGATATTGTTAGACGTGCTACGGCATGTTCCCCCTCAACCTTTAGCACATCATTACCTGTGTGAATTCAGGCTGTCTGTCAGGCTTGGAGCCCTCATCCCTGTAGCAGCGAGCGAGCTGAAAATACCTGAGATTGTGGGAGATAACCAGCAAGTAAGTGACTGTGGGCCAATACTGACTGACATTTTTAAATCATGCATAGCATATCATTTTCTTTTGACAGACTTTTCATAAAACTAGCCTGCAGTCCTGGCTTAGAGCAGCTACTAATTCAAAGAGACTTGCTGCCAAAATTGAAATGAAAATGAGACTATTGTGGTCATTATCATTTTTCAAAATCTAATAGAAACTAGACTTTTGCGCTTTCTGAACTGAAATGAGAGAGGTGCTGCCTGTGCAAAAACGTCAACATAATACTAGTGTGTTCTGGGTGGTTGCCCACACTTTCTCTCGCACTTCTGTTCAGCTGCTTTTGCTTCACAAAAAAAAAAAAAAAAAAAAAAACTAATTTTAAGTATTTAAAGGTGCAGTCAGAAAAATACTATAATATTTATAATAAATAAATAAATAATATGCGGTACCATTCAAACATATGGGCTCAGTAAGATTCTTCATGAATTTTAAAAGACAACTCTTATGCTCAACTTTCATTCATTAAAGAAAACATTTAAAGCATAAATACTGTGAATGTTTATGTTATTACAACTGAAAATACCTTTCTATTTCAGTAGAATATAATGTATAGCATTCTAATATGCAATTGATCACATTCAAAATACATTTTTATTCACATAACTGGAGAACCATAATGATTTTTGGTCTATATATATTGATTTTGAATATTTAATTGTGCATGTTTATTCAATCTACGTGTACATGTATTTTCATATTAGATCTGCCATCATTTCAAACTCACATAAAAATTATAATTTACTCTTATTATATACTCTTTAGTATATCAGATGCATTGTAACATTTCAAATGACTGATTTTAGTTTTTAACATTTTATCTTATTTAGTATTGTTTATCGCATAGGACAGAATCACTGCAGATTGATTCCAAAAATGCTTAGATGCTCAAATATTTTAGTAAAATTCTAGAGCTCCAATATTTTTTTATAGTGTCATTCTATTGAGACCTAAGTGTCTTCATCATTTTAGACTGAAACAATCTTATATTGGGTCCTGTGAAATCTTACAATTCTTTAATGTTAATTGCTATTATTATTATTATAACTATTAATGTTTACTACCTACATGAGCCCTAGACCCCTTCAGTACACAAACGTTGTAAACAAAGCTAAACGTGTCGGCAGTAACCCACACAGTGACCGATGAGTTAATACCACCTCAACATTTTTTGCTTTGAATTCCAAATTAGAAAAAAAAATCTTCAGAAAGCAGTTAGAATTCAAAGCAGCATTCTAATCCGTACCGGCAGTACACTCCACATACATGTCACTGTTTTGGCATTTCACACTGCATTGGAATGAATGCGGTTCTGCATAATTCAGAGCTGCTAACAGCTAAGAATAAGACTCCAAAAGCATGTTGGCCAACAAGATGTAGTTTTGTTGTCAAGGTGCTGTCAGTCAGTGAAGGCAGAGTTTAGTGAACGTGCCAAGCATCTGACAACAATCTGTGAATAAGAAGGAAACAGAAAATGCGAGAAAATATGACTTTTACCGGTCTATGCCAGCCACCATGAGAAGCTGTTTGAACTGCTGTGGGCTCTGTGGAAGAGAGTAGAACTTCCCAGGGTCTCCAGATGGCACCACAAACTCTTTGGCACCCTGAGAAACACAGTTACACTTGAATAAACGCTGTGTATCCCTGCCTCTCACTGAGAACCGAATCCGTCAGCATATCTCAAGCCAATCTGATAAATGAAAGTCACATTATTAAATAAAAAAAGAAAACCAAAATAAATTAGCACAGTGCAAGTAGAAAAATAGAGTGGAAAAATTTGCTAAATATAAAAGAATAGACTGACTTCTAATGATCTATCTATCTATCTACCCACACATCTATCCATCTTTCTTTTGAAACATAGAGGGGTTTTGTATACAGAGAAGTCCTCCTACATAGGAAAGAAAGGTTATTCAACACATCCAACTGTACAAATGTGGTTTTACATATGTAAGCTATTTAGAAGACACTGTAACATTCTAGATGAACATCTGCCCCCTACAGACCACTTTGTCGCAACTGCCCGGCCTCGTTGTGTAATGTCACAAAGTAGACTCTTCCTCAACTGTACTTTTACTATTTATAAGGCTCTAGCGATGCACCAAAATGAATTTATTTAGCCAAAACTACTGAATTGTTTAGGAAATAAATGGCAAATAGTATAATTCTGAAGTGATTTCAAAAACGTTTTAATTTGTGTGACTTCACAAAAACTTGTTTAAATAAAGTGACAATGGTATAGGAAAACACCGTAGGTATGAATACATCAAATGCAATTTTTTTAAAAGTGACAATCACACATTGTGAATGACTGCAAAAGAGAAATAAATAAATAAAAAGCTTTCAGTTATCAATACCATTACATACATTCGCTGTTCTCACTCAGCCTTGATTAATTTCTTTTGGAAACTGAAGTGTCCAGTGGGGTTATCGAGATAAAAATGAGTAGCATTCAGACGCTCTGACTTCTGTTTCAAAGCTTTAAAAGCTTTAAAAGTCCATTCGCTAAAAACAGATGTAAAAGTTCTTACAACAACAAAGCAAGAGGGAAGAAAACAGAGGGATGTTTTCACACATATTTTTGGGTAATGATCTGGCAATGTTTTGCACCAGCTGTATTTTGTTGATGTTTGGGCAAGCCTTACAGGGGTGTCTTGCAAGAGACAAGAAAGAGAAGCTCTCGTAAATTCAACTTTTCCGCAATTATAAAATGTTTTTATGCTTATTAATGTCGAGTTACATTCTGCATTCGCATTCTTTGGATTTGGCTCAGTAGGTATTATCTTTGCATTATCTTTGCGTTTTATGAATGCAATTTACAATGTTGGACATTTAATTACATTAACAAATAAATAAATGCTCATGGCAAATTCATTTGGAGTGAATTTAAATTGCAAGCACATATTATGCATGCATATATTTTTCTTAACAATTCCATATTGATTAAAGGGGTGATTGATAGCGATATCCCTTTTTTATGTTAATTAGAGTGCGATATTGCTGTTTGAGCATAAACTATATCTATATAAACTATATAGATTCACAAGTTTAACATCAATGTTCTAAACCAGTGGTTCTCATCCTGTTCCTCGCATCTCTCCCTCTCTCTCTCTCATTCAGGTCAACTCAGCTGTCCCATTTATACACTTATTTTCACATAGCTCTGAGAAATGTTATACTTGCCATACTGTATAACCACCCCTTTAAATGTGCAGAGTTTTCTCTGGAACAAAAGTAGCGTGTATCTGAATTAGCGCCTTGCCTTATACTGCACTTATAAAAATGACACGAGTTATACAGAAAAAACATTTAAAAATATATTTACCCCTGGTGTTCTTTTAAACAGTGTTGGTGTTTCCACATCCACAAATCCTTGGGAAAAGACAGGTAATGTACAGTAAGTATTTTAGTATGTGTAATTATGAAAATACCACTTTAAATCCTCACCATGCAAACTGCAAAGGTACTCCCTCATTTTCATCACCATTTGTGACCTCAGTCTTAAATTGTACTGCATGGTGGGCGACCGAAGATCAAGATACCGATACTGCATCCGGAGGGCTTCGGATTTCTTCAAGGCAATAATAAGAATTATAATTAAACATATCAGGAAACAACATCCATCCGGAATGAAACTCATTGGCTATTCCACAGTAAATGACATAGGATGAATAACACAAACACTAGTGAAAACCACTTCAAGGTCAGTTTTTACAATTATTCATTGTGATATAATTTCCATGACACTGAAACAAAGGTCTTGTCCTTGTCCTTGTTCATTCAAGATAACTGATAAGTTACAGCAAATAGTTAAAAAGTTTTACATTTATAAAATAATGAATAAATACTGTTCTTTTGAAAATTTCTTCCCTTTTGATGTTGTAGGGAAATATGGCCTTGTTATGTTCTTTGTAAGATTCACTCCAGATCTACTGTATGCAAAACTAGTACTACTTCATAACGCATTTCAAAATTTCATGCATGCAACATGCTAAATATTTTTACTCACTTTGACAAATTCTTTCATTTCAAACGGCAGCTTTCGGCAGGCACTGAACACTTCCATGCTCTCAGCACAGACCTCAATATCTCCTGTGGACATTTTCTGATATTGAATAAAATGTTTAATTATATACACGGCACACTGAGCAGAGTGTCATACTTTTCTCTTTATTTTGCATATAAACAGACCTTATTCTCCTGTCCCTCTGGTCTACGCCTGACCCTTCCTTTAACCGTGATGACAGACTCCACAGTGAGGCCAAGAAAAGCATTCTTCAAGTCAGATTTGGACTAAAGAAATAAATTGTTAAATAAAAAATATACAGTAATGGTAAAACATGCAGCAATTGAACCAACATATGTCGGCAGCAGCACCGAAATTAAATGATCAGACACAAAATAAGCAATAAAAGCGTATTGCTACCTCATCCTGTGGGATAAGAATTTGCACCAATCCACTGAAGTCTCTTAAGATCACGAAAAGATCTTGCCTGAAAAGCCAAGTACACATGTCTGTCTGATATAGTGATGTGGATCAGTACATTTTTGAAAGAATAAGCATTGCATCTCATACCTCAAATACTGAACCCATCCACATAGAGTAACCTCTTCATCTATATGACCGGAACACAATTCTCCACATGTGTGGCTTCTCAATGAAAAACTACTTTGACCTACAAGACATAAAACGTATTAGAAATGCTACACTAAAAATACTGAAAAAAGGCTATTAAAAATACACTGTCTAGTTTAACGAAGGTCACATTACCCGAGTAAGAAGAGCAGTTTCTGGAGAAGTTATGAGCCCGTGCTAACGAATTTGGAGGCAGAGATGGTTTTGTGAAATAAATATAATTAATGGGAGGTATTGATCTTCTGCTGTATAGACATCTTGACACCTGCTGAGTGGATCTAGGAAAAAATAACCTGCATCTGTTTGCCATCGTCCTGTGTGCGAGGTCGTTTTGTCTCTGGCTGAATTTATTCGGTATTGTTTTTATCAAATGAAAAGATACATGTCAGAGCATAAATAATTAGTTTGTGTCTTCTTTGTGTACACGAGTTTATATCTATAAATGCAGTTACATCATTGCAATGAATGTATCACTGACGGTCACCTTTGTTTTCCTTTCATTTCCTTAATCTTAAGTCGGTTTATAGGATACAAACACCTATAGCGCTTGCCTCACATAGCGTAGAAAATATCTGAAAAGAAATTAAAATCTTAATCCATATGACTTTTCACTGACTTTCCGAAGCATGACAGTTGTGAACTGTATCCGTGTGCTACAACCCGGCGAATGTAATGCTTTGACATAACTAATCAAATTTGAACTAATCGATGTATGCTTTTGTAACGTGGCAATGAATACCTTTTATTGCAAGAATGTACAATAATTTTAAGTATATAAACACAATTTATGTATTCTGGTAAATATGATATACAGCTGACTAAATGTAGAAATATTTAATGCATATTACTCTTAGTAGCAGCAATCGATTAGTATTCCTGTTTTACCCCGTTGCATGATGGGAAAGCGGGATGTTCAAATCCTCTTCCTGCTTTTTTTTTTGGCTCGGTGTGTTTTTGGTCATCATGGAGGGGAGAGGCAGGTATGACAGATATGAGATTTTAAACTTATTTCAAAACATTTTGTAGCGCAGAATGTTGATTTGAAACACAACACGTACGCGCGTCTCCCTTAATACAACGAAAACGGATCGCTCAGTGGTTTAGCGAAATGCTAATAGAAACTTAGCGGTTTTCTGAACTGTTGCCTTTTGTTTTCTGTTGTTTGATAAGCTGTTTAAAAACCATAGCGTATTTTAAACGTGCACTTACAACAAATAACACGTTTTTGTCATTAAAGCAGAAGTTGTTCATTGTATGTTTCAGTAGTAGTAGAGTCGTTAATAATAATCACATCTGTTTCTTGTATTACCCGTGCAGTGCCTTCAATACTCCCACCAGCAGACCTGTAACTCGTAGAAGCAAAAGTTATGGTCGGAGCTGTGTAGAAGCACCCTCATATTTCTGGCAAACGCCAGGGCATTTAACAGTCTTGAAGATCCCAACCAGTAGAGGAGCTGCCAAATCACAACTCATCACCGTAAGAGATGATCACGGACGGTATCTCAATATGCTACAGAGGGGCTTGAGTGTCAAATGTCTTTATTTGTTTCTACAGGATAAGGTTGACCCCGAGCACATCGCTCTTCTGGTGAAACATGAGTGGAAGCTGTCCTACGTCACCCCTTTGCATCACTTCAGACATACACAGCTGAAAGCATATTCCAAACATCTCGCAGCCTTCATCGTAGCAGAGAAACAGCAAGGAGTTGCGGTTGAAGTCGGGCTAGAAGCGGGATTTAAGGTCACATTTACTGCAGTTCTTGGACTGGCCGAAACCGATGAGGATGCTGAGACTGTTTTCATTCAGGTAAGCCTGCCTGATAAATGAGTTCATTTTTGTTTCACGTGTTTATTCAGCAAGGTAGCATTAAATTGATCAAAAGTAACAAATTTATGATATAACAAGATATTAAATAGACACTTTCAAAATAATAATATTAAGCAGCAAACCGGTTTTAAACGATAATGAATATTTATCACCAAATGAGCATGTTAGAAAAATTAGCAAAGGGTCATGTAAAAAAAAAGTTGGGGTTCAAAAACATATTTCAATCCCTACAGTGCATTACATTGATGTCACAACAGATACATTGACATTGTTACAAAAACTTTTAATTCAAAAAAGAGTCTTGAAAAAACATGAATAATTTTTACTATAAATACTATTAGGCAACTGTTTTTAACATTAAAAATAATAAGAATTGTTTCTTGAGCACTAATGCAACATATTAGAATAATTTCTGAAAGATCATGTGACATTGCTACATAAACTTTTGATTCAAAGAATTCTGAAAAAGTAGCAGTTTCTACACTACTATCAGGAGCACAACCGTTTTTAACATTTTATAATAATTCTTGTGCACCAAATCAGCATATTAGAGTTATTTCTGAAAAAACACTGGAGTAATGGCTTCTGAAAATTAAGCTTTGCCATCGCAGGATTAAATTAGAATTAAAAAAAAAAAAAACATTAAAATAAAGATATTCTTAATACAAATATTTCACTCTATTTACTGTATTTTGTATTAAATAAATGCAGCCTTGGCAAACATAAAAGACTTTTTCATATGAGACCACTTTCTGTATAATAATAGCATATAAATATGCCACATTCATGTAAATGTTTCCCTTACTACCTCAGATCCAGTCCAAACCGGTATTTGCTGCAGCTGCGGACGCTTCTAAAGTGGTGTGGCGCGGTTGGCTCACGTGCGTGAACGGTGATCCGGAGTACCTGAGGTCACTGCCTTCTGATTTTGTCAGCTTACCTCTGTTTTGCACAAGCGGACCGGAATCTCTCACAATGCTTGTCAAATCCTGGTTCGAGAGGGCTTTTGATTGCAACTTCGGTTGCTTGGCTTTAAACTCCACCACTCTGAACTGGCTGGCTGCTCTCTGGACTGGTTGCCATCCCACCTGCAATATCAGGCATCTGAAACTGGCCTGGAGCCTTCCCACGCAGCCGCCCCTGGATGTCTCGTATACAGTCAACCCACAGGACGCGTGGGAGCTCTGGAACAGCATTCACCCAGAGGAGAGTCCAGACGACAAGATTGATATTAAAGAGGTCCGGTCTTTCATCAACGGGCTGGAGACTCATTTTTTCAGACACTTTAAGATCTACCTGTCTGCTGGTACACTGGTAAAAGTATCTACCGCTCTGGGATCAGCACATCTTGACGGAAAAATCAAGGTAATTGTCGTATTTATTCACTGTATATACAGCGCGAGTTGCGTTCATATTTGTTACAATCTGATTTTTCTTTCTTTCAGATCGGAAACAGTGACTACATCACCACCTTACTTACCCTTCTGACAGAATCCGCTCTTTCCAAAATGCCAACCTAAAATATGCTTTTTATTCAGACTTGTAAATACACTTTTTTTTTTCTATACTTTTTCGTGTTTTAAAGCTCATTGTCTCGTATTTATTTTTTTGTGCTGTAAAATGTCTGTTTGTTTTTCAGCTTTTGAAACTGAACTTTTTATTCTGCTTTTTTTTTTAATAGTAGTTTTATAAAGACAAATAACATCTGTCTTAGGCTTATGTTATTGTGATACAACTCATTTATCACAAATAAACCTGATTATCAACTATGTGTAAATTTATCACTACTATATGTATAATTCAATAGTTCACACAAATAGGCATTATTGTGTCTATTTGTATATTGTAACGTCTATATTTTATACAAACATATTTTAAATTGTGTAAATAACTTTAGGGGTGTTTGTTATATTTGCATAATGAATAGTGGCTTAATTTTGGTTGTTAAGATGCGTTTTGACTCAAGGCCTCTGTAATCATACGATTTCGTTTTGCTAGCAGCGCAATGTCAGAATCGAACGATCTAAATGTATTACTTTACAAAGCCTACATGTAGCAAAAGTTTGTTCTATTAGTAGTTCTGAAACAAGTTTGGAACTGATTTAACTGTGTTGTTGCATATTACTTTGATTCGTTCTTTAATTTGCACTCAAAGCAGCCATCATTTAAGCATTTACATCACAAAAGCACCTAAGATGTGAATAACAAAATGTATTCGAACAGAGTACCAGTACCATTTGTCTCAATAAAGCAAAAAACTAAATTGAATTCCGTTTTTTCCAAGATCTCCAAATTCATGTCAGGACATTTAAATTTAAGCAGTCTAAATCAGTGGTTCTCACCAGTTTATCAACAATTAACAATTTCAATGACTGCAAACATTTGCATTATTTTGCTTTGGATATTTTATTTCCACTTTCAAAGATCTGAAATGTATAGACAGTTGTACATCTTTAAAATTAAATAAGATCATGGAAGATATACTTTATGTAACCGTATTTCAACACCAAGATTAGAACACATAACTGTCCTGTGGGAAAACAAGTGTTGATTTAAAAAAGAAAAAAAAGGGCAGTTGTAACAATTCAAAGAGATTCATCTCATATTCAGTAACAAGCTATACATTAAGTTTTTTGAGCATACGTGCAGGCTACTACTGCAAACCTGTTTGTTCTAAAAATGTCAGATTATGAAATCTTTTTTTTTTTTTTTTTTTCTTTTTTTTTTTTTTTTTTTTACCTTGGGTCCTTATACTTGCATAAAACAATACATCCAACAATCTTTAAAAAAAAAAAAAAAAAAAACAAACTTTAATAGAAAAACTCTTAGTGGATTAAAGTGCATGGACTGGTTCAATGATGCATTCGGTTGTATAAAAGTAAACAAATTGATAATACATCAAACCTGTTTTTGACTGCTTCAAAAATAACTTATTTTTCTTCTTTTACAGCCTTCATTAGATTGCAATGTTTCAGGAGGGACTGCATTTTCAGCACACCAAAGAAACAGAAAGAAGAGAGAACAAATCTTCTTACATCTGGTAAAATGCAGAGGAACAGTTAATGCTCAGTGTAGAACTCATTAAAACCTAAACTTAAAGAAATAGTAAAGATATCACAGTGCATCCAATTCAGACTAGAACATTATTCAGGGAAACATCTGCTTCCAAGAACGAGCGTCATTCACACCAATCCCTAGCGACGTGCGTTTCAGGTTACTGTAGTTATTCTTCAATGCAGTCAAATAGACCGGCGGAAGGCTGGTTCCTTCCAGAAAAACATACGCTCTGGCTTGATGCTTTTTCCGGCTGCTGCTTCTCTCTTCAAAACATTGCCTTTGGCTATTCTCAAGTACGACCAAATGTAAAAACGAAATGGAGTGATGCTCTATGGCCAGGTGAGTCTCCTCAGAGCAGCTTCAGGAGATGGTACGTTTGCCATCTCAGTAACTGGAGACAATACTCAGTTTTGTTTTGTTTTTTCCTCTTGCATGATGTACAATGTCTCTATGAGGCACGAGCTATGGTGAGGCATCTGAGAGATGGATACTGTAGGTGTTACCATATATGTGATTCACAGTGAGTCATTTTTATTACACCGACGCCACCTCCCAACCTCCTGTAGTTCATTCCTCCATAGAGCCTTTGGGAAAAGAAAAATCAGCGATTACCTATGATTTCAAAAGCTTGAGGTAATAGGATTTTTTTTTTTTTTTTTTTTTTATAATTACCAAGGCTGCATTTATTTGATCGAAATACACTAAAAACAGTACAATTTAAGGCATTTTAAAATGTAAAATGCAAACGTTATTTCCCAGTATTTTTCAAACATTTCATATTATATTTTTTGGTGGAAACCATGATGCAAAAAGCGGTGTACATACCTCCATGTGTTGGCATCAGGATCATAGACTTCTATAGTTTTTAAGTATGTGGTACCGTCAAATCCTCCAACTGCCATCAACTGGCCGTTTACTACTGCTAAACCCACCTAGGACAAAAGAGAGAATTGACTTGCTGGGCAGTTCTTTTCTTTTTAAGAGGCTGAAACAAGTTTAAAGATTTGCATACCCCGCTTCTTCTGGACGTCATCGCAACTACAGGTGACCACTGATTGGTTCTGGGATTGTACCGCTCTGCGCTGCTCAGTTCCGTGGTGTCGTCTCTGCCGCCCACAGAGTAGATCATATCCTGGTATACTGCACAGCCCAGGTGTTTCCGACGGGTACCCATGGGTGCCACTGTGTGCCAGCGGTTCTCTTGAGGGTTATACCGCTCCACTGCCAACAAAAATCACGGTATTTAAAATTCAGCATTTTCCGCATAATATCTGAAATACAGCAATTAGCACTACATGAAAACATTTGTCAGTTAGATTTTGTAAATGTTTTTGTGCGTCTTATGATCTCCAAGGCTGATATGATTAAAAATGCTATAAAAACAGCAACATTACTATTTATTTATATATATTTTTTTATTGATCTGACTCGAGGCATTTCTTATGTTGAACATTTATCTTATATTTTTGTGGAAAAATACGTGATTATTAAAATTATTATTTAATAAACAGAAGGTTCAAAAGAAAAAAATCTTTTGTAACGTAACTAATTTCACAGTCACTTTTGATTAATTTGATGCATACCTGCTCAAAAAAAAAAATATATATATATATATATTTCTGACTTTTGAACAGTCTTGAATAAAGCTTTAGGTATGTTAAAAATACTAATACTTTGAAACCAATTTGACAAAAAAATAAATTAAAAATAGTTCCACATAAGTGCTCGCATACAAATTGTGTATTGGCAAGCTATTAAAATGTAAATACTGTCAGTTATGAATCTGTTCATTGACTAAAACTAATAAAACTCTTAATTTCTTGGACAATGAGAATTTTAAATGAGCCTTTTAAATTGATTCAGTTCAAAAATTAACTTACGGAAGCAAACAAAGCTTTTTTTGCTGTAGCACGGAGAAATTCTACAAAAGGTTCCAACATTTGTTTGTATTTACTACAACCGACGATTTCAAAGCTCCAATGCCAATACGTGTTCTTTTATTGAATAATATCATCAACACTTCAATCATAAAACACTTCTCAGCCGCATTTATTCTTGGAAAAACAGAAGAAGCTCTGCCTCTACATCTTCCAGTATTTACCTGTGTTTAGTGGGGATGTTCCATCTGAACCTCCTACTGCGTAAAGAAAACCTCCTAATACAGCTACAGCTACACCCAACCTCCTGGTACTCATCGAGGCAACACGGGTCCACTTATTCTCTTTCGGATCATACCTACAGAATAGCAAATATCTCATTAAACGCCCTCTTAAAGGAAACTTCAAGCCATGCCCATTTAGATGTTTAGATAACCACTGTGTGATCATCTTAATACTAACCTTTCTACAATGTTGAGACAGGAAACACCATCCTGACCTCCCACAGCATACAGATACCCTCCTAATACAGCAACACCCACACTGGTCCTGCAGGTGCTCGTAGGGGCGACGTCACTGCTCCACTGGTTAGTCTTAGGATCATACCTGACACAGCCAGCAGAGGGCAGACACGTTGAGTTACATTACCCATCCGTTATTCATTTCATTTCAAGAATGCGGGGATTCGTTCGATTCTGCAAGCATGCTAAACACGGCTAATTCATCTGTATTAATCGAGCGGCACCTCTCCACACTGTTGAGATAAGACGAGCCGTCGTGTCCGCCGACCGCATACAACAGATCATCCAGAACACTGACACCAACTCCACAGCGGCGTTTGCTCATGGACGCCACCATCCTCCACTCATTGGTCTGAGGGTCGTAGCGCTCAACGCTTGAGATAGCGTCACCACTGCACCAACCTCCCACTGAGTCACACAAACACACAAATCAGATGGGCAAAAGGAGAAAAAAAAACTAGACAACAGAACTAAGATATGGCTGCTAAAACACCCACCAGCAAACAGTACTTCTCCACATCGGATTGGCTTTCTGGGCCGGGTTCGAGGTCCTTGCATCAGGGGGCGCTCTTGGGGTAGCAGGAGGTAGTTTTTGGCTTCATCAACCAAGTCTCTATAGGAGAGGGGAGAAAAAAAATAAAAATAAAATAAAAGTATTGATTCATCCGTCACAGTTTAGAGATTGAAATTTATTCATATTTAAATTTAGATGTCAATAGAGAAATAAAAACATTTTAATCATACAGAATGATTGATTGTAAATGGCAGCCAAGTAGGGCAAGACAAAAATTAAGGTGACATAAATATGAATCGAAGCACAAATATGTCAAAATACACTACTGTATAGCACTTAGTCAGCTGTTATAGTAGATTCAAAACAGGAGACAAATGAAAAAATAAATAATAATAATAATAATAATAATAATAATAATAATAATAAAAAAATGCATACAATTTTTTTTTTTTTTTTTCATAAACTAAGTTTGGACTCACTGTAAAAATGTAAATTCACAAAAAATATCTGAAAGTAAAGAGACCTACAGTAGCTATACACATCAGAGTCTATTAAAATGTGCTTCAGGGATACTGGACTCTGGAAAAGGGGCATAGGAAGGAGATCTTCACCCCCCCCTTAACAAAAACTTAAGTTTTTACAAAATTAGACACTTTTAAAAGTGACTGTAAACAACGTACCTACACTCCTCATCGCTCTTGATCAGAGGATCTGAACCCACCGTCCCAACCAGAAACTTGGGGCTCAAAAGGGGAAGACGCACATGTTGCAGAACCTGTTGCCATGACAAAACAGATGAGCGGGCTTATGAATTATTCATCTCATTCGACTCTTTGAAGCAAGTCTGATAATAACATTATTTACATGTCATTTATAAAAGAGCTCTTTTTAATCCTGCTGACACACACCACCATTTAAAGCCTGTCAGCTAGTCATAATTAAAAAGATATATTATAAAAATATAATGTGGAAAGCTACATTTATTCGGCAGGAAAGCTATAAATGTATCAAAAGTGACAGTAAAGATATGCAAAACGTTATTTCAAATAAATGCTGTTCTTTTGAACTATTCATTAACTGATGTATCCTCTGTTTTGATACACTGCATTTTGTTTTATTAAACATTATGAGCATCTACCACAAGCCGTATGTTTTTAGTGTGTTATACGCTTATATCTGACCTGCGGCAGCTGAGGCCTGCGCTCCTGGATGCTGTATTTAACCCAGGCCATTACAGCGTTAAACACCTGTTCCTCACTTCGAACATTGAGCTCATCACTGGAGATGATGTCTATCAGCTGGTTGGCTGGCAGCAGCATGAACTCTTCACTCTCCATCACCTAAAAAGCAGAAATCATCAAATAAAATGTTAAAAATAATGCGATATCTATACATTTTTCACTTCACCAAACACAGTCAAAGCCACGGTGCTACATATGACCCTTTTAAAAGTAAATAAAGAAATACGGGATTGTTCATTTGATACCAGGAGTGGGGGTTCTTCCATGAGTCAAAAATAACAGGGTTGCACGGTCATCAGGGAAACCCTAAACTAGCTGACGGAAAAGTTGAGTGCACGGCTAAAATTAGACACAGAGAAGTCACAACCGAGTCTTCTACAGGGTTCCCACACTTTGCGTAGAGTCTTTTTTTTTTTTTTTTCAGAGTAATACTGCATTTAACACAACTACAAACATTTATATTGACTATATGAATTGTCTGAAATGTACAGGATTTCCAGGAATCAGTCCTGAATTTAATATTAAGATATTAAGCATACCCTTTTGTTTAAAGATTTGTCATCATTAACATTCTGTAATGTCTCAAACATCTCTTGAAGCACTAAAGCTGTATTTATTTGGTCAAACCTTCTGTAAAAAAAAGAATTGTGAAGTACTATTACAATTGCATTTTGTTAATAAATGTTAAAATGCAATTTTTGGTAGTTTTTTCTGATAGTTCAGAATGATCTAAAATACTGTTTTGGTGTTCAATAGCAATATCTTTTATCCTTACAGTTGAAAACAGTTTAGTAAAAAAATGCTTACTATTTTGTAGGACCTTTATAAAAATAAAAAAATAAAAAAGCATTTAAGAAAAAAATTCTTATAAATGTCTTTAATTTTGGACAAAATAGTTCTTAATTCTTGTTATGTTGTTCAATGCAATTCTTTGTTCATTTTGCCTAACCTATTAACAAATTACTTGCTGTAAAATGTTACCTAATTTGTAGACTAACAAGAATAAAGAGAATATATTATGACCTGTGCAACACAAAGACAAGCAAAACGAGTAAGGAATGGAAACAAAAGTTCAAGTTCAAAGTCATGGTACATTCTTTGTCGACACAATAGAGGGTGTGTGGAGGTCAGCTATTACCTCCTGAAAGTTATGCTGGGTGAACTTATCAGCGATACGCAGCAGCTCTCTGCAGGAGTGAGTGTCGGCGAAGGCCCTGATGCCTAAGCAGTTCGAGGGGTCCAATTGCCGCTTCAGGAATTCACAGCAAGCTTCCTGAATCTCGGCCAGTTGCAACAAGCAGGCAGCAGGCAGCAGAGTCTGCACATTTCCCTCCTCCACAGTCACCTGCAGGCCACCACACAACTTATATCAGCCGGTTCGAAGTTTAATACTGAACTTCAAAACAAACCATCAACATTCACAGCAGTCCAACATTCAATGCGACTTTAATATTGAGCATAAAGCAATGGGAATGCACACCTGCGAGGTATAAGCGAAGTCGATGAGCAGCTCCATGGCTCGTTCATCAATATCACGGATCACAACTTCTGTCTGTCGGCTCTCTGCCAGTTCCCCCGTGAACATGGCTCTGAAATAGGGGCTGCAGGCGGACAAGATCACACGGTGTGCATAAATCTTCTTGGCTCCCACCACCAAAACCACGTCGCACAGCTCTCGGTGCTTGCGGAGCAGGTTGATGACCTCCAGGGTCTGCCGAGGGTGCTTGTCTGAGATGTAGGGCATCCTGGCAGGCTGAGGAACTCCCTCTGGGAGCTTGTTGGGGTCACCAAGGGTGCAGCGACTTGTGATATCCATTCCTGTGGTATCCGGGCGTGCACTGGTACCCCTTAGGAAAAAAATAAATAAAAATCAAGTAGTCAAAAATCAATAGCTTATGCAGTGTTTATAACTGAACTCATTTCATTATTAATAAACTTTACAGTAAATGAACTGAATTATCAACTTACTTGACCTCAGTAACACCACTACTGTCTTTGACTGTCTTCTGAACAATGTGCAAATGGTGACTTAAAAAATAATAATAATTACCTAGAGATCAAGCAGTTTAAACTCTATGCAAACTAGATTGAAAAACAGCATGACTAGCAAATATGAGATGAACACACGCCCATAGCAAACATCACAAATGACTTCACTCACTCTATTAGAATGTGAAGTACGTTACAAATATATACGCCTAGACTTATATACTGATATCCAACTCCATTACGTTCTACTTAATACATGTTTAGTGAAGGTTAGTATTAATATAACTTGTACTCCTGTGCGGTAAGTCATGTGGTTGTCCGGCGAATTGAAATATGGCAATGCAGCGAAACAGAAATGCGAGACAAATATATACGTTACACAAATCAGCAAAATAATGTTACGGACGCTGGAAATGTATTGAAGATTGGACGTGCGACGTTAATCAGTTTGACGGGGCCCAGAGTATTCTTAATGCAAACCTTACGCGCTGGCAAAAGCGATATCCTTTAGGCAGAGCTATTAAAATAACCGCGTGATTTTAATACACATTAGAAGAAGGTTTATACTATATCCATGAGCGAGACTTGCTGGTTACACACTGGCTAACGGAGTGTCAATTAGCCCAAGCTTAGCTTGAACGAAGTATCGGATTTGTTCTGTTTTAGCAGTTTCTCAAAGGTGGCGTTACGCTTGGTAAAGACTATGAGAGAAGAGGTGTGAATTCCTCACCTTATTTGTCCATTAAATCGGTCCAGATTGAATTTTAAGTCGTCGAGATTTAGCCAGATAATATCAAGACAACCGCTGGGTTTACGGGACACCGTCAACTTTTATTTTTAATTTTTTATATTAGTTTCCTGACGGTCACAGGAAATAGGCATTTTAGAATAAAAGTCCTGCGTCTTTTTACGCGCCGTAATGACAGAAAAGGTGCATTTGGAGACAATAAATTTGTCATCTATATGATCAAGGGAGCATCAAATGCAAAAGTAGTTACCAATAATGATTAAATGAACTTAATAAAATTTAATCAATAAAAGCATTCCTTAATAATGAAACAAATTAACAAACAAACAGGTTTTCACATGTTACATCTGAACATAACATATTGTTTTATTACTTTTAATTTATTTTATTTGTCATGTTGGGGTTTTTTAAGGGTTTTTTCCAGCTTGCTCTTTATCCTAATATACTTTTTTTGCCTTGTGGGCGCACCTGTCTCTCTTTAAAGGTGTGTTTTTTTCTAACAAAGACTCCAAATGAGACTTAAATAAGCCTACATTCTTCTACTGTTTATTGGAATGCTTTCAGACAGGTTTACAAGTCTCTCTCTCTCTCTCTCTCTCTCTCATTTGCTCACTCAGTACTCCCCCTCCCCTTCCCTTTCTCTCTCTCTCTCTCTCTCTCTCTCTCTCTCTCTCTCTTTCTCTCCCATTTCTGTTCTGTGGCGTGTTTTATTATACTCTTTTGAAGAGTGTTTTACTTTGTGCATTGGTGGCCTCCAAATTGAACCATAGGAGGCAGTGCTTTGGAGCCTGATGTGGGGGGAAACAACACCCCTAATAGAGGTAAACAAGACCTTCTCAATAGACACTGATTAATCAGCCTGAACTCCTCGAATACCATAAATGATCAGAACAGATTTAGCGCTTATTGTGCATGCAAATGAGGTAGCATTATCAAATCTTGTAAACTCTTTACTATACAGATATTCTCGGCAGTATTAAAGTTTATAAAACAAACAAAGTATTACAATACAATACTTTTAATGTAATCACTTTAAATTTTTGTATTGCAAAAGAGGTTTAACCTTCTAAGGGCCTTTAGTTTCTACTGCTAAAAAGAAAAAAATACAAAGAGAAGCTTTTATATCAGTGTTATTTTCTTACACAGTTTAAACACCATTTTGGATGCAAAAGGGAACCTCCCCTTCCCCAGAGATCCAAACTTACTTTGCTCCCAGCACCCAATACCTGGATGTTAGTTCTGAGGAGAGAGGAAGGCAGAAAGGACCAGGAGCCGTGTACAAAATCAGGTGAATAACAGAATCAACTAGCCAAAGACGAATCTGATAGCAATGACTTCACTTCTGCTTTTGTCCCGGCTTTTTTTTTTTTTTTTTTTTGTCGTACAACCACACACATAAAACATGTGTCATTCCACATAGGCAAAACACTGGACGTCAAGCACATCAGAAAAAGAGCTCTCAGCTACTCTGAGATTGATATCACAGGGTCTGTTTCTCCCTAAATGTGTCCCCCCTCCTTTCCCCCCCTCCTGGGAAAACAGCGACAACAAATTAGCCTTCTTTTATGTCAGAGCCTAAGGACGACACTTGGACAGCCCTGAGATTGTCCGCCCGAGTTCCCATGAACCTCACTAACCTTCTCTTTCAGTGCAGAAGGAAGCAGCCATTGTGCCAGCACCTGTTTCTGTGGAAATTGGTGAAATGATGGCTTTGTTAGGCATTGCCCAGGCAACCAGGAGAAAAGAGCATGAGGGTGAGAGGGAGGAGGAGGTGGGGCAGCTGAGGGTTGGGTGGGGGGGAGGGGCCAATGGACCTGGAGGGCCCGCTCTTGAGGAGAGGACTGGAGGGGACGGAAGGGCTGAGTTGTAATTAGGCATTGGGCTCATTCTTACCGGGTTGTTCCTCTGTGCTCCGGCCCTAACTACATTATAACAAGTGGAGCATAAGAGGTATCAAAGAAATCAGAGATTTACTATTCAAAAGATTGGGGTTAGTAAGATTTTAAAAAACAATATTGCTTTTATCTAGAGAGGACGCATTCATTTCTTTCTAAGGTTGCATGAAAATATTTTTAGAATGTAACAAAAGGTTTCAATTTCAAATAAATGCCCTCCTTTTTAACTTTACATTCAGGAAAGAATCCTAAAAACTGCATTACAGTTTCCGGAAAAATATTAAGCAGCACAACTGTTTTTAGCAATGATAATGAAGACAAATTAAAGCGTTTATTTAAGACACACATCTGCATATTAGAGTAAGCATCATGTGACACAGAAGATTGGTGTAATGGCTGCTGAAAATTCAGTTTGCCATAAAAGGAATAAATGACATTTTAAAATAGAAAACCATGTTAAAATATTAAGAATATATTCAAATATTCAAATATTACAGTTTTTATTTTATTGTTTTATGCCTTCCTTCCATCAAAAACACGAAAAAACATCTTACAGATCTCCAAAATTTGAACAGATATGTGTGTTTATAAATTATTTATTGTTAAAACACATTTTGGTGCAATCAATCAAACAATACTGTTGGGAAAACTTCATTTCTGCTGGCTAGGTTTTACATCAAAGTCACAGTTCAAATAAATACTAATTAATAAATTATTTAAAATAAATAATAATAGTAGATAAAATAATAATAATATTATTAATAGGTAATAATATATCTGAATTATATATATATATATATATATATATATATATATATATATATATATATATATATATATATATATATATATATATATATATATATATATATATATATACACCTTAGTCCACATTTGAAGTGGATAGAACAATACGAACACATTTTGGTTTTAGGACAAATTTGATGAAAGATTTTCATTAACTTCAAATGCTGACTAGTATAAAGGCATATATATATATATATATATATATATATATATATATATATATATATATATATATATAGAGAGAGAGAGAGAGAGAGAGAGAGAGAGAGAGAGAGAGAGAGAGAGAGAGAGAGAGAGAGAGATCACTTTATCAACGTTACAAGGTCAACTAACAAAGCACAGTTCACAGAGAAAGAGCTGTAGAGTAATATTCAGAGAAAGAGAATCACAGAAGTGAGAAGACACCCTATGAGTGGAGTTATGGAGGCATCGCCTGAGTCTCCCACCAGAGGGCAATCATTAATCAGGAGTCATTGCAACAAATGGAGAAGTTGCTGGAGTTCAAAACAAGTGTCCATTGATATGAAACCAGACACATGTATTCATATGCTGAATGCCAAAGAAGTTTCATAGCTGCTTTAGTGTCAGAACAGAAACCATCAACCAAAAAATATTCAGCTTATAATACATATAGACACGCACGCATATATGCGTATACACAAAGAAAGGCAATGACTGTTACCAGTAAACACTGTTCACATATTTTAAAACAAAAAATTATGTGTAATATGGCCTCACGTGATTAACTGGGTTGTAGAAACACAGCAAAATAACTTTCAAAACGTTTAATTCTGCATAAAATGATGTTCAATAAGCCAAAGACATGGTCAGGTCTGGAAAGTGCAGTGTACAGTCAGGTCTGGAAAGTCCCGGCCGCTTCACTCCATCAGAGCAAATCCACCTTCCTGAACTGACCGCATTTGAGCCATTGATTGGTTGACCATTTCCACTAATGATAGCCTTCAGTCTGAGCTTAATCAGCAAAAGCTCTATCTGTTGCGCCAGTTTGAAAAGGGAAACTGGTCATGATTCGTTTGATTTTCAGGATCCGTTTAGTAAACCACAAAAAGTATATTTGACTTGTACAAAAATATAAACACAGTCCTAGGTGGATAGTAACAGACATATATAATGCCTCCTATCTCTCTCATGGGGACGATTTGTGAATCGTAAATGTGGTCAGTTAAAGCAAATAATATATTTTACAGACTTACTCTGGTGTTTATACTGCCTAAAACTTGGCATTTCTCAACTGAGCAAATATTCAAATAAAAGTCCTTGAGGTCTGTACGCTAATCAAAGAAAGAAAGAGGAAGCTGAAGAGCAACTAATGCAATGATTTACGGTCACTTGTTTACTTATTAATAAGCTATGATCCCAATTTTAGTTTTCTTTTATTGTTGTAAGAAGTTATTTCCATTCCTCACAACCCCTGTCTATATCAGTAATTTCAGTTTCATTCTTTTTTTGTACATTGTGTTTTATTTGAATGCATTTTAAAATGTTTTCATTATTAATATCTTCAGTGTTACCTGTCCTTTAAAACATATTAGCACATATTTTTCCATTTATTTAATCGTGCATTGTTAATATATTTTAAAACGTGTTTTCATTACTCCAATCTTCCGTGTTACGTGTGCTTTAAAACATATTTGCAGGTCTTTTTCAGTTGAATTATTTAATTGTACTTTTTTTTTATTTTATTTGAATATATTTGAAAATATTGTTTCATTACTCCAGTCTTCAGTGTTACGTGTCCTTCAGAAATATTCTAAAATGCTAATTTGGTATTATTGTGTGTTGATGAGCATGGCACGGGGGGCTGATACACTGCATTGGGGTGGTCTTTGTGTCGCTCCCACTGGCTTTAAGTCAGAGAGGTGATGGGAGTGCTGTTGGCATGCCAGCTGCCAAGCAAACCCACTGCACCCTGCTCTTTTCTCATTCCCATGCATCCGTTCAAGAAAGAGAGAGAGAAACAGAGCAAGGCAGGGAAGGACATATGCAGTGGCCTGCAATTCCGTTGCATTTATGTTCTTGTTATTATGTTTTTGTAATTATACAAATAACACAAAAGAAATGAAACCGTTCATCATTCATTTTGGACTACGACAGGATGCTGTTGTTTAAACAGACGGTAAGATCGTAACAAGCTAAAAGATTAAAGAGATAGTTTACTTAAAAATGAAAGTTCTGTCATCATTTCTGATCCAAACCTTTTTGATATTATTTTATCTAGCAATAGCCAAAAGTACATTGTATGGGTCAAAATGATAGATTTTAATAGGATATTAAGCAAAGATAATGCTCCATGGAGATATTTTGGAGAACTTCTGAAAGCTTATTTATTCAGCTATCAGATTCTGCTTAAATCTCAGTTTCGGATTTCTGACACTTAGGCTTAAGGTCACAAATGTTTTAAGAAATGTCTCACTGCTTTTTTTTCTCCATACAATGAAAGTAAATGATAACCAGAACTCTTTGGTCACTTACTCGTTCAAAATGTCTTCTTTTTATGTTTGTCAGAAGAAAGTCATGCAGATATGGAAAGATATGAGGGCGAGTAAATATTTTGGAAGAACTATCCATTTTGCTAACCTTAGGTACATCGGTTATAATATCGTACAATCTTAAAGTCACATGAGGCCCTACATGTCTATGTGTGTTTCTCATTGACTGAATGACTTTTAAATACTACTCTGCAGGAACTTTGTGAATGGCCACATGCTTATGAAAGCTATTAAAAGTGTCCTCACCACTTGTCATGCATGTGTTATTTATAAAGTATGGTGCTCTACCTTCTTTTAAGCCCAAGACAGATGGAAAAAGACAGTATGGGGTAGACACTGTAAGACATACAGTAGACTGTCGTTTGCACAGAGTCTTTATTCAGAGACAGCGTAAAGCACCCCATGCGTAGGAGAGGAACATTATTCCAGGGAGTGGAATAAAAGACAGATCCAGCTGCGTACACACACCTACACTCACAGACACTGCTAGACCCAACACATATGTGCACACACACACCAAGAGGGCTGAAACACATGCCTAAATTTTGTGCCTCAGTATGGTGTGTGAGGGGGCTAGTTAAGAATGATTTATTTCCGCGTGGGGATTCACAGGATGACTTCAGTTCAACCGATTTCCCAGAGAGAGCGGAAGCTGCTACCAGCCATAGCAAGCAGGAATTCTCATCCACGGACCCCCCCTCTCTCCGGGCCGGAGGACCCCTCGCCCCTGTGCGAGCAGACCCTTGAACCTGGGTGGAAATCACAACCCGTTTGCTTCTCACGCGATGCTCAAACCGGCCACCAAGCGGCGCTGTGCAAACAGAAAACCATCAAAATCCCCACAGAAGCGGAGCAGTACAAGATGCTTCATTGGAACTTGGCAGTTTTTCTTCTTTCTATAATAAAAGTCTCCTAATTCACACAATTGCTTCCACACATTTTATGGTGCTGCTTTTACGGCCTCGGTGGAACCTTCTTACTTTTCCATACATGCAAGCAATCTGTTTATATAAACAGCCACAATGTTGAAAATGTATTCTTGCGAAGATTAAACATAACAAGGTTCTCAATTATTAAGCAGTGTGTATGCGACCCTTCGGTTTTTGCTTTCTTTCTTGTAAAACCGAACATTTACAATAAAAGAATGCAAGTGTGCACAATTGTACAGTAAGTGCTAAAACAGATGTTTTGTCCCCCTTTTTTTTAATTGCTTGTGCGTGTGTGTGTGTGTGTGTGTGTGTGTGTGTGTGTGTGTCTGTGTATAAACTTTGGTTACAAAGTTATGGGACTCACACATGTGCAGACATCCTCCCACACACATAGACTCAGACATAGTTCTCTCTCTCCCAAATACACACGCGTAACCACACACAGGTAAAACAAGCAGGCGCACAGAAACACACCTTTACAAGACATCACCTCTCACTAGGTGCCGACAGGACCACACATACTGTCTCTCACGCAAAATGTTTGGAATGCTGTAAACATTTATTTCAACAGAAACTTAAATGGTTCCATCTCAAATAGTCTTCCGGGGACATCGCACTGCACCTGAACACAATAATAAACATGAAGGTGAACGACCACAGTGAAAACATGAAAACATTGCTTGGGTGGCTTTACTACAGTTTGGGGATGATTATTTTAAGATGAGCTTCATCCTGAGATGCTTTTCAAACATCACTCTGTGCGTTTACACTCAAGAAGTCTCATAAAAATAGGCTCTAATATTTGCTCAGGTATATGTATAGTAAAGAGCTGTAAACTATAAAAAATGTAAGTTTATGGACTGCATTGCTCTTTCGAATAGTACTACTTTGCATGAAGCTGATGTGAAACATCATTCAAAACTCATTTTACCTAGACTTTTTAATCGGAATTATTGACAAACCATAGAGGACTGCAGTGCCTACGATGAATTACTGTAATACCTGACTAATTAGAAAAGAATCAGTAAGCTTATTGGGAAAATAATTGTTAAATTAATCGACTGATCAAAACATAAACAAAACATTGATTCATTGTACAGTGACACATTAGAATTACTTTGGAGAACAGAGACAGAAATTAATAAACAGCTATTTGGCTCATCAACATTTCATATCATAAAGTCATTTCAGTTTATTAATATAAGCAGTAGCAATAGCAAGAAGAAGAAAGGAAGAGCAAGTTACATTTTGACTAATGATTACAAAGACTTTTTGATTGGGCTTGGTGCTAACTGCTAACAACACTGAAGTCACTTGTTTTGATTCGCAAGGAATGCAAAAAAAAAAAAAAAAAAGATCAAATATATACTTTAAATGTTTGATAAATAGGAATCTAAATGACCGGTTTCAATAAATTAGGGATTATGCCTTAATCATTTTTAGTTAATTCATTATTATTATCTGACTTATGTTTAAACATGATCCTTATGTAACCATATGTAACCATAAAATGCATAATCCATAACTAATGGAAGGGTTGAACACACGTTCCATAGAAGAGTGTTTGGTTCACGGCAGAGCATAGACAGTTTAGCTATGACTCAGTCAGAGCCCTGGCCTCATTAGCCTAGTAAATGAAATCCTAAAGTGCGATTTGAGAAAGCCTCTGTGTGTGTGTGTGTGTGTGTGTGTGTGTGTGTGTGTGTGTGTGGCAAGAAGTCCCACCCATATTTGTTCTGCCAGCAGACTGCTCGCACAGTGAAGGTGGACCTCACACAGCGCTCAGCCAAAGCCGCAGCGTTTCCGACAGCGTTCCGAGCCTGGCAGCCGCTGCAGGGAGAATGAGGAATTCTCTGAGAATGAAGGAGATGCTGCCAGATATCAGCCCAGAGGCCGCCGAGTAAATTTCTCAGGACAGCCAGCTGGGTGTCTGAGTCTGACAGCTCGCTCACAGTGCCCGCACAAGAAATCTCCATCAAACCACAATGAGACACAGAGGACTTGTCTGACACTCATCGGTCTAATTACGACGAGAGAGAATCAAAAGCCCTTCAGTGAGCTTGGGACAAAATACCAGCTTTTTGCCCGGAGGCCCTAGACATTCAAAAATACAGAACGGCAAATCCATAATTATTGTCGATGAGGGGCGTCATTATACCTGTCATCATTACATAGTGTCTTCCTCATTCATCTTCCACGTTCAGATCCAAGCATGTTGAGTAATTCATTACAGACGCATTAGAGTATTATCCGGGCAGGTGAAAGATGCTCTATTGATGCAACAAAACTCAAACCACACACAGAAAATTCATCACAAAACCACACTAGTATTAAGTCCGTTGTGTTTGGCGTCGCAATCTGCAAGCTATTCCCTGTCTTGTCATCCACGGATAAATCAAACCTTTATAAATCTATACTCAAAGCTTTCTTTTTTCTCCCAGATTTAGCTCTGTCTAAAAGATGGACCGAGTCCAGCTGGATAAAAAGGGGCACGTTAGACACCACTGAACGGCGACTGCCTCCTCAGCCGCTGCGGGAGGAAGATATCGCAGGATGCCTCAACTATGACAAGTTGGCCATAAAATAGCGATTAAACACCACTTAGATGTGCCTCGATCATAATTAACAGAAAATTCCCCCCACAGTAACGAGCCACTGCGAGATATACAACGCTCGTTTTTCTCAAGAAAGTCCCGGTGTTCGGTGCCTGGAGGCAGGCTCCCCACGCGCAGGGAGATAGTGCGGGCACGGAGCTGGAGACAGCGGGGACGTTTGAAGCGGCGTGGGGAGCACGTGTGGTCACGGACCTCACAGACCGATGGGTTTGGGGTGGACACAGGCAGAGCAGACTCACACAGAGATCACAGGAACCGGGCGGACTGATGTGTGCAGTCAGAGAGGGGTTTTAGATCAAGCGAATCGCGGTGAAAAAAGTAAAAACGATCTTTTTGTATTTGGGATTTTTATTTCCGCCTCACGTGGGATTTAGAACTTTAGGTGACGTAGCATAACTGGCCCGATTCAAACTGCGTTTTCGCGCGTCTGCTTGTCATATTATCACAACTGCATAATGCATATTTTAAGTTTTAATCATTTAAATACAGAGGCGTACTAGTAACACAATACATTTAGAGCTTGTAAAATAAACACAGGCGTCTATGGAAGCAACGATTTATTCAAATTTAATTTGCTGATGTGTTTTATATGCATCAGATACACATAAAGTTAGCTAAAATAACTATAAAATCACTTGCCTACATGTATTTTGGAAGAAACCGGCGGGTTTATGTGCTGTAAATCTCACTGACAGGATGACAGAACACACTCATTTACACATATTTGTGAATCGGAATATCGGATTGTTCATGACATGGTAAGCAAGAAATAATATTTTAAATAAAAAATGAAAAGAAAAGCGATCCATCTGTCATACAGCGTCATTGTGATCGCGGTGTGTCACGTGACAATACTTATTACATATTAATTAGGGTATCTTTGTAATCTGTAACCTATTAGGCTACACTTCCAAAGTAACCTTCCCAACAGAAGTGCAGTATAATGTAAAATAAACTGTTTTGGCCTCGTGAAGTTTCATGTGATGTTTTTAAGCATAAGGAAAAAATACGAAAGACAATATTGAACAATTTAAAGTAAAGAAAAATTATTGATAAAATACTAATATAATTTTTTATATATGCAATAATGAAGTAAACAAAGGGTATTCATTTATTATTTATTAATGCTGTCAAACGATGAATAACATCAAACATAAAGTTTTTTGTTTACATAATATATGTATATACTGTGTATATTTATTATTTATACATAAATCCAGATGCATGCATTGTTAAATTAAATACATTTTGTTAAATTTATATATATATTTTTTTGATGAATATAAATATATACATGTAAATATTTCTAAACTATATATATATGTATGATATATATATATATATATATATATATATATATATATATATATATATATATATATATATATATATGACAAATAGACATAGTACATACACACATATTATTTAAACAAAAACATGTTAATTAAAAAAAAAAGATTAATTTGTACAAAATTGCAGTTAATTATTAATAATACAGTATATCGTAGTTTAAATGTGTATATTATATCTACAGATCTGATAATATTATGTTGTATAGGAGCCCTGTATGCCTGTTTGATGTTAATTCCATGGTTTGTTCTCTCCCCAAAAAACAGCCACAAAGCAACGGAAAAATGGGAACGATAGGAACCATTTTAAAATGGATTACAACCCAATTAGTCTTTACAAAAGTAAAACTCATAACATTATTCTAATTTGCATTATTTACAGCAACCTGAAGATTAAGTACCCATAATCTGTTTTTTAATTTTATCTCTTTTTTTCCTTCCATTTCTCCCTATGCCCTCCTCCCTTTCATTTTCCAGGGCTGGCCTGTTACTTTCAGCCTGAATGTTGGCCACAATTAGGAGTTATAGCAACCATTAACCAAATATATGAGGCAAACCAAGCCCAGACAGCATGTAAAACAGTCAAAACCCTGCCACAGACACTCACCTAGCGAAGGGAGCATGGCATTGAAGGGGCCCCAGCTCCGGAAAGGAGCGGCCCTCCAGACCGACCTACAGCTTGGGACAAATAGGATGTGCCTCACCTCTACCACCCTACAGCCTGGACCTATGTCAGAGCGGAGAATGGCCTGCATGAGCTTTACAAGGAATCTGAAGGTTTTTATGAAGTGTCACCCTGCAAATCCTGTGTTTAAAGCCAGCGAGTTAATGATGACTGTCGGTGCAGTTATCACAAATTACAAATCTCTGGGGAGCACAGTCTTTCAGGATGCGTTACCAGCATTAATGAAGTCATTTAAGAGCAATATAACCACTATACAGAGCTACTGGACTCAGTTAAACAAATAAACCGTTTAAAATCCTGGAGTACAGTTTCGACACTCACAACTGAGCATTTGCAAGTCTCACAACCATATTTTCTGGGATGTTTAGATCCAGATCCACTGTCTTTCACCGGAGCTGATCCCACCAGTTTAAAGTGCGGTCACATTTGTAAAATTTTGCTGGCAAAAAAGGCTCATTATCTACAGTAAATAGCAATGAATGAAGCATAGCTCACAGAGAAATCACTTTTATAAACCAAACAGCCTTCTGTGGCAATTGCGCGTGAGACTGGCATCGGTTATTCCTTCTTTCAACTCAAACAGCTAATAGAATACCGCATGTAAAACTGGAGATGCTTACGCTGACAAACATATAGTGTATGTATTTGCTGACACTAAAATAAAATATCAGAATCAGAATAAAATGATGACCGAAGAATCCATCTCCACTGACAAAAAATATTAACCTGGTGCCAATTTCCATTATTTAAGCAATATGCGCACATGTATGCCTACTCTTAGTGCTTTAAAGGTGAAAAAAACTATTATAGATGACCACTGCAAAAAAATATTATCTTGGTTATGTGTTTGTTCTCCCAAATTCAACACAGGAATTATTTCCCTCATGATGTAATCATTTGTTCTCTGATTTTATATAAATCATGGCTGTGATTTTACTAAAACAATGGAACAAATGAATAAGACGTAGGAACAAAATTGTTGCCACAACATTAACCATTTTTTTCCCCCGTGCATGTCATGTGTAAAACACTCCAGAACAGTTTACAAACATTGTGTTTGAAGAGGTGTTGAATCTTTCACGAGCTTCGCTGGCTCATTTAATCGCAAGGTAGATCTTTAATTCCAACGGCCGCCATATAAAGCACTACCCATTCATTTCCAGCTCTTGTTATCACCATCGGTCATCGTAAAATATGTAAATATTGCACTGTTGTGATCAAAACAGCTAGAATTTAGTAGACGTTTTTTAAAAAGCTTTTTTTTGATACCTTCAGGCAACAATAAAAAAACTCCCAACAATGAAAGATTAGATCATGCCTTTTAAAACGGTTTCTTAATCATTTTGGAGCTGGGAGGAAAGCTGTTATGTGAAACATATACACACACAAACACCAATGAGCACATGATAATATAATGAACACATTTTTGCACTTAAAATAAAAGTACCAAAGGAGTATTCTCTGAAAAGCTCATTTCCCAAAGAGATTTTCAGAGAACGCTTTTTAAAACAACCATTTTTTTTTCCTTTCCGAAAAACATCTATTGTAAATATATCTTTTCTGCGATCAGGAACCTGTTATGCAATAGAAAGATTCCATAGACGTACTTCATGGAACCATAGACGCGAATAAATATCTATTTTGTTTGATGTTTTTACGCATTTTGTGCTTGCATCCAAACCGGATTTGTAATATCACAAACACATCAACGTCATTTAGACCTATAAGCCTTTTTGCTCATCATCATTTAAAAACAAGCAACCATGAATACCTTCACCACTAGACAGTGCTGCAGTTCGGCGCGAAGCTGACCGAACGGTTGTGTGGTCGTGATTTATGCGCCATTATCAGTTGCTAATGGGACTGTGAATGTGTATTCTCACAGTTCAACCTCCATGTCAACTAGCACTCACTGGGAGACCTGCTACAGCAGAGTCCAATTGTGCATTAATGAAAACCATGTGCCCAGACTCTGTCAAACTCTAGGCTAATTCCTCAGGTCTTTTAACCCAATACTTTGAGTGGAGCAATGCCTCACTTGGACACCATACTCGAGACCACACCATAGTAATCCTTAATCTCTCAAGTAAACAACACAAAATGTTTTTCTGTTCCTTCACTTGTCATAACAAGAATCCTTTTCTGTTTCCACATGCATTATTATGTCTGTGAAGCCATCCTGTAAAGCCTTGTGAATGGCAGATCTCTCTCTTTTTTTTTTTTCACAGGAGCAGTGAATGAAAAAGGGCTTTCTGAGACGCACAGGACAGAGGAGTGTGGAGCCCGTGGAGCCCAGTGTGTTTATCTATGTCACAGTCTATCGGTGGCTGACCGTGAATAAGTTGGTGATGGGGGTGTTTTGTTTCCTGGGCAGATGGGGCCCTCTCTCTCTCTCTCTCTCTCTCTCTCTCTCTCTCTCTCTCTCTCTCTCTCTCTCTCTCTCTCTCTCTCTCTCTCTCTCTCTCTCTCTCTCTCTCTCTCTCTCTCTCCTCTCTCTCTCTCTCTCTCCCTCTCTCTCTCCCTCTCTCTCTCTCTGTCCAGGAAGTGCCGCAAACACAAACCACACTGAGCGTGTTGTGCTTTCGGCCTGGCCGTGGCTTGCAGCGAGGCAGCGGTCAGGCCTGAGTCTCACTCCCTGGGTGGTCTGGCCCTGCAAATGTTTATGATCTAAACCAACCTAATCCAACTGGCTTGTTTAAGGGAATTGAGAATGATTTACAAGAGCTGCGATGGCCAGGAATAGGAAATCAGAGGAAATCGAGGCAGAGCTTCAAGTCTGTGGTAGCCTCATGACTCTGCTTTGCTTCTATCTATCTGGACTCATTATCTTGTGCTGGAAAGTCTTTATGTTGACTGCTCCGATGGCAAATTGTCAGGATCAGTTATCTTAATAACATAAGACTCAGAGGATTTGTCACAATTTTTTACAATTTTACACCTCAATGCATACTGAAATCATATAATCAACAGGACATCTAGTTTTATTAGATGCATTTTAGCCATAGAAAATATATAATATATATAATATATATATATATATATATATATATATATATATATATATTATATATATATATATATATATATACTCACATATATATATAGGTATAGGTATGTTTTGTAATTTGAAATGTATATGTTACTATTTGAACGTTTTAAAATATTATATGTGTGGTGTGTTATTCATATTATTTTGGATTAGATAGCATCTTAAAGGTTTTATGAAAGTTTTTGTCCTTGTTCATCTCAAATATCACTCATCAAGGACTGTGCTTTAATGCAACACCTGTGCCACATTTCCTCTCTGCGTTCCATCCCTCCATGCCATCATTAGCACAATCATGTCTGCCTTTAGTCTTAAGCCCTCCGGAGTTTGTCATGGTCACAGGTTAGTGCTGTAAAAGAGCAGATAATTTACTAGAGAAGTGTCAGTGGTCTGGATTGACTTTTATTACCGTCTTTTCTTGAACCAGAGCCTGCTGCTGTAATGACAAAAATATTGCCATCTGCATGTAGTGAACAGCTTGTAAATAAAGATGAATCAGAAGTATCAGAAGTGAACATTAAAACCCTTATGGGCTGGATTTCAGAGATGATGGTTGCCAGATTGCATGGATGTTAAAAAGGTCCTCCTGACCTTCATTTTAAAATGTAACAGTAAAATCTGAAACAAAACAAGCAAAAAAAAAAAAAACAACTGTCTTTTTTAGCCTTAATCTGAATATATTTAATAGTTCAATGTTAAACCAATATTGCATTTGCATGACTAATTTAAGATGCTTGTAAAGTCTTACCTATCTTTAACTGTTTTATTTGTTCTTCTTCACATTATTGCTGCCATAACAGAGATAATCCATTTAAGGTTTTATTGACTCCACAAAACAGCATGTGGACATGTTTCAGCCGAATTCAATGTATGAGCTTAATTTGTATTGTGCGCATCTGTTTTAACCAATTTACTTTCAATGATGCACATCACCAACATTTAGCATCATTTGCCTCACGCAGACCAAACCAAAAGCAGATTTGCTTGCTTAGCTGGACATAAAAATGTAAATGAGAATGCTTGTTTTTGCTCTCTGTTTGTGATCATTTAACATGACCCCCACAGAAATTGCAGCGGTCCGTTCAGGCATCACACCAGATGTTAAACTTGGGTCATGTAATCCATATGAGATTTCTCGGGTTATCCTTTAAAAACGTTGCTTCACTTTACTAAAGAAGAAAAGATAAGGTGGCCAAAGTTTTTGGAGAGGTTTGGCGTTAGGAAACATAGCAGAGGTGTGAATTCAGCACGCAAACAGTTAGAGCTTTAGCATCAATATTTCCTTTGCTTTAACTTTTCTTTCTGCTTTTTTTTTTATGGAGGCAGCCTGCCCTGTTATTCCAATGTTTCTTCTGCAGGCAGCGACCAATGAAGCTCATCTCCTGTCCAGAGAAAACAAAGCTAAGCCACATTCCCAGAGTTCAATTTGCTGTTACATCGGAGGTCTGTGAATTGGGGTTTGGGCCATGCCTGTTGACTGAGGGGATATGGGTGGAGGGAACTGGGCTTGAGAGAAGACTTGAAACTGGACGTATTCTTAATACACTCAGCTTCCAAGTGAACTTTACAAAAAGATAGAATTGTTGACACGGGAAGGAAAAATCAAGTGCAATATTGTAACTTGGTAACTACTCTGCCAAAATAGTTACAGACTACAGTTGTTGGTGATTTGAAACCATAATATATTAATATTGGACATTCAAACACTTTGAGAAACATTCAATATTTTCTGTCAGTTTAGGTCATTTATTTCTTGATGACAGCGGTGAGTAATACCACATTACAGCAATTTATTATGGGTATTATATTTTTTAAGGGATGTTGGGCGCTATGGGACTGGAAAATAAATTGGTCAATGTAATGTAAACTATATTAAAGATTTCATAAAGTGTAAAATTATTGGCTATGCTGTATTGTTATGAACCATATTTTTTTAAGCTTCAGTAGAACACTTAGCATGTCATATTCGTATTACTTTTAATTAATGTAATAATTAAAATAATAACGAAGAAAAAAATCGCAAATTATACAAACAATGAAATGAAATTAAAAATCTATTTGTACATTTGCACATTTTAAACATATAGTATATGTAATAATGAAAAAGAAAATCGACGCGTTCTCATTCTGCTTCAAATATGGGAACAGATTTTCTGTGCGGAACCAAAGTTACTGGTCATGATTTCCGCACGAATCATTTACAAGTAGCGGTCTTATGTCATCTCGAAATATCTGGTCAGTTATTGTAGACTACTCCAGATAAAGCATTTCGATGGGTTTTATTTGTTTGTATTCTTTGTGTTTAAATAGATTGTACAGGTTTTAGCAGTAATAGTTAAAGATAGCGAGTCTAGTGACAGACTCACATGAGCGTCTGCTACAGTGCTGCGGATTTTCACGTGCACGTACTCAATACTTTACAAATCAGAAACATTTGGATTAGCAATACAGGTAAGACGAGTGTGTGTTTCTTTACTTCTAAAAACGAGTCAGATGCGGTTATGTTTCACAGTGCGTCTCGGGAGACGCTGTGTAGATGATGTAATAAAGGTCCTGTCGGGAGTAATGTTTTGAAAAGCAAGCTAAGTCAAGGAGTATTCAACGTAAGGTTCTGTTTGACAGTCTAGTGCTATATTGTGATGTGAGAGTTGTTGTAGTTCGACTGAATGTGTTGTTTGTTTTGTCCTGCAGGTGTTAGGGATGGAGCTGCAGGCGGTGCTGATGGCAGCAGGTGGAGGTTCCAGGATGATGGATCTCACCTATAACACCCCCAAACCTCTGCTGCCTGTGGGCAACAGACCCCTCATCTGGTACCCCCTCAACCTCCTGGAGAGAGTGGGCTTTGAAGGTAAGCATACTGTCATGTGAGAAAACAAATGGTCTTTAAACGTAACATTGTGTCACGTGAGAAATGTTGGTGTTTTTGTTTTCAGATGTTTAGTGTTTTCTGATATAAAGGAATATGGGTAACTTATTGTTCTTTTATTTACTACAAATCACTTAAGTGTTTGGCTGTTTCTAACATTGCTTAGCTTTGTGGTAATATTTGGTAATAGTTATATTTTTTTAATATTAGCAGAGTGCCAAAGAGGATTAGGAATTGGCTCTTCCTGTTTAGAACACAAAAAGTGATTTAATTAAAAATGCAATTCAATAGCATACATACCTGCTAGTGTGTGTGTGTGTGTGTGTGTGTGTGTGTGTGTGTATATGTGTATGTGTGTATGTGTATGTATAACTTTCTCATTTAAATGTATTTTGTACTTGATATACTTAACTAAAATGTAAATAAAGATTAAAACTACAGATATATAAAAAAAATCCAGTGTTATTATTGTATTTATTATTATTATTATTATTATTATTATTTACATTTCTTCTTATAGATTGCATGTGTATATATATTTTTTAAACGTTGTTTATATTATTTTATTTGCATTTAAAATGGATTTTATGTGTGATCTTTTTTTATAGTATGGTATTTTACTAGGGGTTTTGTACTTATTGTAATGTTTCTGTAAATATCGTAAAGCACTTTAAGCTGCTTTTCTTGTGAGATTTTATTTTAAAATAATCTTTAAATTAATAATTATGACTGGTATACTGTTAAAGAATTGCATGCTTCCTGTAATATACTTGTATGCTTACCATAGTTGAATCAAGATAATAAGGAAAAGAACTGATGCAGTAACTAGGAGAAAATCACTGAAATGGCTGACCAGGAAACATTTCTCTCTGGCAGTCTTGGTCTGTAAACAACAAACCGAAAACAGTTGAGGCCAAACTCATGATTTTAGAGCCAATCAGAAACTGTCTGTCTGTGAATCATTTTGCATGGTTTTGGATGACATGTCTTTTGGGAGTGGGTTTTGGAAAGTGGGTGTGCGTGGTGGAAGTTAACAAAACAGCTGAAATTGCTTACAGCACATTTAAGCTGCAGGTGGTAATCATTTGCGCAGGCTGCTTAAATTGTACTAATAAAGTCCTTATTTCCTAAATAGGAAAGGTAGAGCCGTTTTTACAACTGACATACTCTAATGCCATGGTTTCCATGTTAAAAGCCACCCGCACAGACCAGCAGTTATGTTGCTTCTCGTTTTTTAGTGTCAGGACTCTTTTAGTCAGGGAGTAGGAGCTGGATAAAAACAACTAGATTTTGCTGTTTGGATATTTTGACAGCGTATTATGCTTTATAAGGCTGTACATCATCAGTACATATAAATAAAGATGAGGGATGACTAAGTGTCCTAAATTTATACATTCAAATTGCAGAGGTGAATGTATTGCCTGGTTGACAGACTGGACTGGTAAAAGACAAATGTAATAAAGCCAAGATACAATTACATAGAGTCAAATGCACCCCAGACAACTAATTTTGGATCGTTTCAACTCCGTAATAAATCAACTGCAGTCTAGTACTTGGGGATAAATGGCGGAGTGCCTTATGTGTTAGGCCAGCTTTCCTCCACATAGCTCAGAAGTAGGAGACCTTCATCAGGGCCACTCTTAAAAACTAGCATAGCATGGAACAATATGCAATTTTATATATAAATGTGCATCTAAAATGACTAATTGACTGTATTTAAATAATAAATTATTAGACATATTAAATGTCTTAATGTCTACATATAAAAATAATTTTACATGTCAGTCCTAATCCTAGGCTAAATATATTTATATTTATATAGATTTAATCCTAGAATACAGAAAATACATCCATACCTTTTAAAAAAAATTAATCCAAACCGTTCAATTAGAGCCCTGTGTTCACTTCGTTGCTTTACCACATTTAAGAGCCAGTAGGGCACGTGTACCTTTTTGAGTATTTGTGTTTAATGCCTTCACGATAATGAAATGTTTATTGTTCACACCTAGCTGTATTGACTAACCATGCGATCCAGCTGGTGTGGAGTTTGTGGGTATGGCCCTTTGCCTGCCTAGCAGTACAGTATGCACCTTTATGTGTGGCACAGTCTGTCCTGTTAACAGCCAGAGTGCCAGCCAGCAAGACCCTGCAATTAGCTTTTACAAGTCTTAGCACAAACTATGGTAGGTAAGCTGCTTCGTTAGAAAATATTTACGCAGTGAAGCAGAATTCTGGGGCAAACTTCTTCCAGTTGGCTGAAAGTTTCTGACATTGGGCACATGACAAATAACTCACAAAGACTCAATTGAAGGTGTTTTGTCTAATATATATATATTTTTACAAGTCTGAGGTATCACAGGTAAAGAGTGTGCTGTGCTTAACTAGTGGTGTAGTGAAACAAAACCACCTCCTGTTTTCCCACAAAAAAACAAATCTTATCTAAACTGCCTCACTGCATAATTTTATAAATTACCATTAAAAAATGTTGGGCAGTGCGATTTTTATTTAGTAAGGGTGCGTTAAATTGATTAAACATGATGGTAAAGATATTGATAATGTTACAAATTAATTCTATTACAAATAATAATCTTCTCTATTTTGTATTAATCAAAGAATCCTGAAAAAAATAAGTTTCACAGTTTCCACAAAAAATTATTCCTCAGTGAATGACTGAAAAGTATTCAGCTTTGCCATCACAGGAATAGATACCTTAATTTTTTAAGTCAAAAGCACTTCTTTTAAAATGTAATAATGTTTTACAGATATTTTTGATCAAATACATGCTGCTTTGGTAAGCACAGGGTATTATGCTTTTGGTTAAATCCTTGATTCATCTTGATGTTATCATTATGTTCTTTTTCCAGAGGTGATTGTCATAACCACTAAAGAGGTTCAGAAGGCCCTGAGCACTGATCAGCGCCTGAAGTCAGATGTAAAGATGAGGTTGGATGTTGTATGTATTCAGGAGGAAGCTGACATGGGCACCGCAGATGCCCTTCGACACATACAGCAGAAGATCAAGGTGCGTCAGGTGTCCGTATCATAGGAGAAATTACAAAAACCAGACTTGTTTATAGTTGAATGGTCAAGAAGACCTCTTGCTTTTTTTAATAAGGGAGGGCGATGCAAATTTTATGTTTGAAACAAGCTGATTTCATGCTTTAATATTAATAATATTATGAAACCGAATATTTTCATATACAGTTGTTGTAGCAACAAAAATATTTTTTTACCTCTACTGCTAGCAATGTGTAAGACTTTTTTAAGCTTTACAGTAACATGTGAAGTGCTTCAATGCAAAATTCCAAAATTGTGACTGATTTTGAATAGGATCAAAATCTTGGTCGTGAAACAACATTCCTCTTAAAGGAAATATCCTTGACCACAACCCAAACCATAAACTTCCTAAAATGAGAGGGAAATCTGAAAGATTCTGAAAGATTATTCTACCATCCCAGAACAGTTTGTGTTAAAGTTCCAGGAGGCTAATTCATGCTTTGTTGGAATCACAAAGTCGACCTTATTCACCTTTTTTAACACAAAAATGCCATGGAATTATTTTAAATGGCATAATGGTATTATCTAATGATGGATTTCAGCATTTTGCCGTTTCATAAATATTTCCTAAATAATGTTTGTGGACTGGTGTGTAGCCAGTAATGATGTATTAACTGATTTGACATGTAAGGAGTGCTCAGTGATGAAGGAGGGTCATAAAAGAGTTAGTAACACAATGATGTGATGAATTTTCGTCACTCTAAATCATTCCTCTTGGAGTTAACCATAGCATGGTGACTAAATGGAAGAAATATAATAACAGCGTGAGCATGCACGTCCATGTAAGCGTGAGCGTGTGCCCAGAGGCGTGTAAAAGCCTGGCAGGCATACACAGCCTCACCTGTCTCCCATGTGAGCTGGCCTGGGGTCAGTGGAATGATGTGAGGGGCAGATCCTGTGTGCCACAGGGGGATCTTTGATCCGTGCAGCCCCCGCGCCGATGGGTCCAACTCCACAGAGTGCCTCATTTCACCTGTTGAAAGCCCAGCAGCCAGAGACGGCTAACTCCACAAACACATGATGTCAGAACCCTTCCTCAAGCCTTGCTGGCGTTCATGGGCCTGCAGGACATGTGTAAGAGTTGTTGTGTAGATGGAATTGGGCAGTAAGGAAACGTCCCGGTGGGCTTTTAGGGTCACTGTTGGATTCAAGGTTGTTTAAAACTAGTCACAGAAACAGTATTTTTCTGTTCCTTGGGTGTGGTGTAATTTAGTGGTTAAAGATCTGGGCTAGTAACCAAAGGGTTGTAGGTTCAAATCCCACAAGCGATGATCCATGAGCTTTCAGCATCGTATCCTTGAGCAAGACATGTCTGTTTAAATAGTACAGTGGGGAATGAAAATGTCTGAAACCACATTGAAAATCTTACATTTCTGGGGAAAAAAAAAACCTTTTTGGAATTTGAGTCATTTTGGACAAAGAAGCACAAATGCCAAATAAAGATGTTTTTATTTTATTTTTTACAATTACCCCCAATCTTTCCATGAATAAAATGTCTAGAAAGACAGTCTTTCTTTCTATATATATATATATATATATATATATATATATATATATATATATATATATATATATATATATATATATATATATATATATATATATATATATATATATATATATATATATATATATCAATATAGCAGCTGCGAGAAGGTGAAATAGTTTCTTCCAGAAAGGTGAAAATATTTTGTCTATCAGACGCATTAGTGCATTTGTTCATGTGTATCATACCTTTGCACACAACACTTATGAAAGTGTAAAATCTCTGAGAGAGGGATGTCTTGAACATGTGCGAACGCTTATCACAAGAGATTAACTGACAAGAAATATCAATGCAGTGGAAAGGGAATGTTGAGGAGGAGGGCTTGCTGGAGCACGCTAACAGCACAGATGCGTTTATTTCTAATCCTAGAGAGAAATGAGAGATTAAAAGCATTGAGTTGCAGAGCCCTCCAGTGCACGAACAGCCCCACTACGTGTTGAGAGATGAGCGCTGGCAATAGGGGCCCTAAATCCCCATTTATTGTATGGTCTAAACACATAGTCTACTCCCTTGCTTCAGCAAACAACATGGACATAATGGAAGCATCTGACAGAGTGCCTGACTCTTAAAACTCTCTTTCATTAACCTGTGTTTGAGTTCATACTGATGCATTGAGTCAATGTTTGTACAGAAACTGAATAATGTTCGTGTTGTGTAGCGTTCTGCTGGCTTTTGTTAGTAATAAGGCTCCGAGTTCACTGGGATCAAGTCGTTCTCGGATCAACTTGTGTACTTATTTTTCCTGAAAAATGCACTTATACAGTACATCTTTGTTTGCACTAGCGTTTTTCTTCAGCAGTTTTCAGAATGCAGTTTCTTTTCCTTTCTTTTTTGCTTTATTTTTGGCTTCTATTGTCACATACGTGTGTGTGTGTGTGTGTGTGTGTATGTTTATATGTTTGTATGTATATATGTATATGTGTATGTGTGTGTGTGTATATATATATATATATATATATATATATATATATATATATATATATATATATATATATATATATATATATATATATATATATATATATATATTATATTTATTTATTTCAAAATTAATATAATGTGTATACTTTCATATTTTTTTATTTGTTTATATATTTTAGATTTCATTTTTTTTCTAACTCTGTAATTTCTAAATTTCATAATGTAATTTTTAAAAGAAATTAATACATTTCTTTTTATGCAGTGTTAAACAAGTGTTAAATATTGTTTAGAGGTTTGTTGTCTAAAAAAATACAATTGTCTGAGTATACTTTAGTTTTTTGTGAAATTAACACACACACAGATATAAAAAAAGTTTATTTGAAAAGTTTTAATTGCCACCAGTTTCTCAAAACTATCTAGAATTTTTTTTTTTTTCTAGCACCCATATTTCAATTTTACTTTCAGGACAGCCGTCTTTTTTGTTCTTTTTTGTTTTCCTGTTCACATTCAAAAATTTGAGTTAAATGTGTGTATTGTTTTTTTTAATACAACCTAGCACAGTCATGACAGGCATATCTGCAGTGGCATACTAGTGTGAGCACCATTTCTACTTCCCTTCCTTTTTTATTCCCTCTTATCCTGTCCTCCTCTCTCCACCCTCTTTTTCCCGTCTCTTCCTCTGCTCTGCTCTTGGGTGGTCTCACCTGGCTGGCCCAGGGGGCAGCCAAGCAGAACTGGAAGTGTCTGTGGGTGGCCTGACCTCCCTGTGCCTCTCCTCCAGTGCAGCGCAACACCAAGGCCTACTGAAAGACCCAGCGTCAGCGGCGCTCAGATGATCCAACAGCTGACGCCCACTCCAGACCTTCAGAGGCTCTGTGACTAAGGCAGGCCGCTGATCCAGCCTTCCTAACTCCCTCCCCTCCCAGCGGCCAAGAGGGCACTGCCGTTGTCAGGCCTCAGGCATTTGGCCACTTGTTGGGTCCCCTCAAAAATAGAAACCCCAGCTATGAAATGTTAAGTGGTTAGAGCTGTAGCGACAGATCGATTTACTTGGGTGGTTTACGATGGGTGGGCTGGCATTGGTCGCATTTTTTACGTTTCATCAGTGGACATTCTTGGTCGACTGTGAAGTCATGGTAAATGTTTCAATGTTCAACATTAGCCGTTATGTGGTTGCTTTTCCTTCGCTCTGTTCTTTTTGTGTACTCTCCGACTGAAGTACACCATTCCAGACATTGCCTGTGTATTGGCAGCAGTGACCTGATCAGTCTCAAAGAAATAGTTCACCCAAGAATAAAAAAAGGTTTGTTGAATCATTCCAAATCCGAATGCCTTTCTTATTCTTTTTGCATGACAAATATCACATTTTCAAAAATGACTCAAAAACTAAATATTTGTTTGAACTACCCTTTTAATTCAACGAATGGCAGAACCGTAAAATGTGTGTACAACTAAAGTGTTTTCATTTTCAACTTCTCTATTTTTGGAAGATGGATTTTGGCTTTTTAGGGTCAACAAAATCTACCATTTGCCACCAAAGGGTCTTCACTTCAGTTGGACAGGTGGTTTATTCCCCTTACCAAACACTTCCTATTATGACGCTTTCAACTTGCTAGAGTTGCACAAAATGTGTACCCACAGAAAAGAGGGATTTGCAGAATTCATAGACAAAATAAAGCAAGAAGTCATGACAGACTAGTGGCTCTCAAGCTGGGGACCCAAACCTCCAAGGGGGTCTCAAGATGACTTTGATCCCCTAAGAAACAAAAACATGTTTTGATGAGCCAAGATTTTCATGGTGTTGGAAAGTAGGTAAAATATGTAGCCTACGTTTAAAAGAGTGAAACACTAAACATTAGCTCATTTTATTAGGTAGATATTGTATTGTGGCATTCCTATAATTCATTATCATGAAAATCTGAAAAAATAGTCCTGAAAACCTGAAAAAGAGGCTTAAACATATTTCAACTTTCCTTTATTTCATGGCGATATTTCTACATATTCGATATCTCAGTACCCTCAACATATTCATGGCAAAATTATATTTTTAATTAAGTTTACTACTTGCTGATCTGAAATAACAAACTGAAAAAAGTTCTAAAACTAATACAATATTAATAAAACCAAAAATTGGATGATAAAACCATTCAAAGTCTTGAGAACCTCTGGGATAGACATTGCTGAAAGGCACAGCCCCTTGGGTCTGATTACTTTAATTGAACACTGGCAACTGTATTATGATATGCTCAATATAAATAATTAGAATAAACAATTCTGCTGCCAAGTAATGTAGTTCATTAGTCTAACTCTAGACAGTTTACGCTTGGCAAGCAATGTAGTAATTTAAGTAGATGTGTGATCAGAGGACCGCGTGTGTATCAGCTATCGTACAACTGCTTTGAACACGGCTCATCAGGTTTTTACAATCTAATGTTATATTAATCTTTGTTTATTATATTAATTGCATTATGAGCATTTAAAATAAGTTATTCTAAAATTCAGGTGTCCCTTTTGTTTTTCAAGTAATTATTTTTTAAATAAAATTTTGAGCATTTCGAATAATAATAAATGCAGACCCCTCCCCCCCAATTCGGTATAGAATATGTTCACTATAGGCTCTGACTTTGCTGTCAGGTTTCATATGTGCATTAGCTCCAAGTCGTCCTTTCTGAGTTTGCAGTGGTCAGTAGGAAGGGATTGTTCTCCTTCCTTTTAGTAGCACATTTAGCTCATTCTAAACAGACAGCGCTGTGCACCCTGTTATCTTTTGAGCATGTGTGCTCCGGTGGCTCCTGGGCCTTCTGCTCCAGGACCAGTACAAGAGAACCGGAACTGTATCGGAGCAGAGCACAGCGTCACGGCAGGGCCTCTCCCTGGGCCTCCCCAATGAGGCATGCAGCTCTCCCTGAGCCAGGCACGCTCTAACGGGCTGTTCACCACTCCTGCTCCCATGTTTATTTATCCACAGGCCTGAGATGGACAGACCAGATGGGAACCAGACAACTCAAACAGAAACAATGGCAAAGGAGAGCAGGATTTATCGCTGGGTTCCCCTCCATGCCTGCGCTCACTCATAGACGCACTCACGCAAACTGTGGCAGATAACAGTGCTTTTTTTTTTTTAAAGATTGGGTCTCTCGTGTTCTTACACTGCTCTCATTTCTTTTATCTATCGTCAAGAGTTTTCATACGTGAAGTGGAGAACCTTAGGCCATTGACATGTCATCAGGCATTGTTGCATTGTTTTGTGAGCCAAAACCCCCTTTTCTTCAGGATATGTGAAAACCAGGTTGTTGTTGGTTTTATTTAATGAACCAGCCAGTTTTAGGAGATCATTGTGCTAGTAGCTAGTTTGTACATGGGGTTTAAATAATAGCCTAATAACAAGCTGGGGTAATATGTCTGAGGTGTGAAATATTGACCTTAGCCATAGCAAGATAGCCCAACGTGATGGTTATGTGCTATTCTAATTGTATCAGATAAAACAGATCCATAAATATAACCATACCAAGCTTAATTTGACCATTCAGCACAAGTTGTGCTCCAGGAACGCTGGAATTTGTTGGATGTTGTCCTATTTTATTTTTTTATTTATTTTTTTTTGGCTTTTTTGGTTTCCAAGCTTGGTACGCATCTTCCATTTCCTAGAACAATGCTAACTTATTTAATATGAAAAGTTTGGTTCCAGAGTGCTATAAATCCATTTTGATTAATTTGAGTAAAAATGTGTTTTCTTTGGCAGGAAAGTGGCAAGATGAAAACAGCTATTTTCTTTTTCAAAATTTCACATAGCTTGTTTAGGTTATAATAACATTAAAATTTCAAATCCTTATTTTGTTTTTCAAAGATTTATTATTTTCTAAAATGAAATAAATCCATTTTGTTTTCTTCAATCTCTCGCTCTCTCTCTCTCGCTCTCTCTCTCTCTCTCTCTCTCTCTCTCTCTCTCTCTCTCTCTCTCTCTCTCTGTGTAATAAATTAAGGAATATTTCTGTATAGCATTTCTGACTTCTATTCCACAAGAACAAAGAAGATGCTAAATGTCTGTAGCGAATACTTGAAAAACATTCCCATTGGCACAAAAGAAAAATGTTTATTTAAGTGTTTCAACCAAAGTGGTGATTTGAAAACCTGAAAGTAATCATTCTAATTATGTGTAGGGAACACATCGCCTTTCCAGTGGATATTATAATCAAATTGTGGGTGGAAAAGCTGGATTGTTCTGTCTTGATGCTGGTTTAAATAGGATTTGTTGTCTTTTTTTCTCTCCCACAGACAGACATCTTGGTGGTGAGCTGTGATTTGATAACCGATGTGGCTCTACATGAGGTTGTGGACCTCTTTCGTGCACACAACGCCACCCTGTCGATGCTCATGAGCAAAGTGCATGAATTCACAGAGACTGTCCCTGGCCAAAAGGGCAAGAAGAAAGCAGGTACTATTACTCACACAAACGTGATTGAGCAGGAAAAAGATGTTGTGGTTTCGAACGGAGTGCTGCTGTTGCCCCGTCTCCAAAAACAATTTATTGACCATTTTCTCTCTTCCCAATATAAACAACAAAAAAAAAAACGCATCCCAGCTGACTGTATTATTTTGCATTCTTGTGGATCATCAAGGTTGTTGACTGACCATCTGTCTTAAGCCAAAATACAGTTTGACTGTACAATATCTCACTGTCATATTTTACGAGTTTGCTGTGACAGAATGGAATTGTGCCTTGTGGCAGGAGAGCAGCGGGACTTCGTAGGCGTGGATGTCACGGGAAAGAGGCTTCTGTTCATGGCCAATGAGGCAGACCTGGAGGAAGGCCTTATTCTCCGGAAGTCAATCATGCGCAAGTAAGTGTCTAGCCAGGACTATTTTATTTCATTTATTTATTGTTATTTTGAAAACCCAAATATGTTGATCTGGCCTTTTTTTTTTTTTTTTTTTAATTAAAGCAGATATGTCATTGTTGTACAATACTTTGGACTTAGAGTTGAGGGGATGTGCATTGGTCTAAATAGAATTTAAACACTTCCTTCAGTGTGGTGCTGTTTTCTCAGAACAATGGTGGCCTCACGGGGCGATGACCTGCTGTTTATGTGGGCTGGCTAATAAAACTGGGGCCTCGTCCGCACAGGCCTGTTATAAGTGCTGCCTGTCAAATCTGTTTTAGCGGGCTGCCGTCTTTCCTAACTGTTGATCCTAACTCTTTTTCAGCTTTCTTTCCTTTCCGTCCCACTTCTACGTTTCTGCTCTGTCTTTCTTTTACCGTTTTCTCATTTATTTTCTCTTTTCTTTGGATTTTCTCTGTGTCTGAGGTTTTGGATCTGTGTGTATTCTTTCCCAGAACTATGAGAAAATACATTTTATTAGACTGTTTTATCTGATGAGTGTTTAATGTACGAGTACTTAATTTCAGAAGCCATTTTCTCCTCATCTGTGGACGGTTTACCCATGCTTAAGTGCAGATGTATTTTTTTTTTTTAAACAGCATAATTTAATAGTTTATACTTTGCTAATGATGCATAATACACTGCTGACTAGATTGCATGATATCTACACATTGGGGAATGTTGAGGTATTTGAAAGAAGTCTGTTATGCTCATGAAGGCTGCGTTGATTTGATCAAATTTAGTAATAATTATAATAATGATGTTGTCAAATATTAATATAACTGATATAATGTAACTGTTTTTATTTTAATATATTTTATGTAAATTTACGAGACGTATGTGCTTACGTGATTTATTTTTTTTTTCCCAAGATTCTCTAACTGTAAGAATCTTTTGATGACTAGAATTCAAATGCAACAGCTTTTAATAATGCATGAATAAAAGTATTATTTGCCAAACTGTTGTTAATGAAATATGCATTTTGTAACCAAAATGGAAACTTAGATCAGGGTAAACTCCATATTTAAAAAAAAAAATAAATAAATGGTTTAGCTCAAACTGCCCTAGAAACTCCTTCTGTCTTTCCTCTCAGCACTTTTAATTTTATCTGAAGCTGTCATTTTTGTGTTTAAGGCCTGATGTTGGAAATGCAGCTCAGATTGTCAGCACCTTGCGTGGGGCCTGTGCTTTGGGCCCTAGGGGCAAAAGGTCCTGCCTTTTCTGGTTGCGTGGGGGTGATCAGGGTCTGGGTGTAGGAGAAATGTGTGATAGGGCTCCATATGCGGCTGTGTTGGGAGCTCATAAATAATTCGGGGAGTCGTTGCCACTGTAAATCCTCCTCAGTAATAGAAGGGTTGCAGCAGCTGTTAGCATGCTGTCTGGTGAGTGGGAGAATGAACACACACTGCCTAATCTGATGTTTGGTAATGTACTGCACTAGCCTAATGCAAATATATTCTCACAATATAAACATGCATTCAAAGTATAAACAGTTTTGAAAAAGTAATAATGATTTTGAGTCAAATCTCAAATCCAAAATAAAAAGTAAATTACTTTATATAAAATAAAGCCAGACGCTTTTGTTTTTTTTTTACTGTAGCAAAAATGAATGGCGTTTAAATATGACAAACGAATGAAAAAGTTTTGAAAATAATCTTTTTCCAGATATAAACTAGATAAAAAGATAAAATGTAAAAATTTTGAAATGGCTTTCTAATTTTATTTTATCGCAAAAAAGAGGCTTCTATAATAATGTCAACAAAAAATGTTGTTTTTGATGTTGTATGTGACCTGGCCATTTCTTTCTAGGGCTGTTCTGAAGGACAAAGGAATTCTCGGTGCAGTTTGAGAGATGTCTGCTAATGTTTAACAGTACTTCAGATACTGCTCTGTTTGTCTGAGTTGTCTCTGAGCCTTGGCATTGTCTGGATGTGTGTTTATACAGGCACAGCGGAGCCTATATGTGCAGTCCACATGTGTTAAGCCAGTCCTCATTATTTATAAGACCTGTAAAAACACTGTCTTCTGTCTGTTATTATGGCTTAACAGGATAGTTCACCCAAAATTTAGTGCTGTTACACCTATATTTTTCTTTCTTTCTGTGGAATACAAGATACTTGCAGTGACAGTCAATGGGGTCCAATTTTATTTGGCCCTAGTGTTCTTTATTTTTATTTGTGTGTGTGTCATGACATTTCGAAATAATGTGAAGGTAAATGATGTAAATTTATGCATAAATTATGACAGATTTATCCTTTTCTTTTATGTTTACCTAATGCATATTTTAATCGAATATGTTGTTAATTTCTATGTCTGTTTGGCAAACATGCACACACGTTTTGAAGTTAGACATGTAGTTTTGTTCAGAATTGTTTCGATATGAAAATGTACGCTTAGGGGTTGTTTAAATAACAATGTTTTCAGCCACAAATGGGAAGCTTTTTGTTTGTTTTGCTTGTCCGTTTTTCATCACAATGGCATTTTGGGGACCGAAAACGCATAGTTTTTGAAAACGGCACCATTTACTGTTTCGGTGTAAACACCAGATAAGGGAATCTTTGAAAAGGGTGAAGTCATGTGCGTACATAATTCATGTTAAGTATGTTAGTGTTGCTGCTGTTCAAGAGTTAGCTAAAGCTGCTATCGCTATGAATGAGCAGAGCAGCAGTTGGTGTGGTGTTTTTAGCGACACAGTTCCCGCCCACAAAAAGCTAATCATCACTTTCCTACAGGTACTGTTTCCTAACAAGGTGACGGTGCCTGCTGCTGGCCTGGCATGCATTATACAATGTTTTTGATAGTTTTCGCGAATGTGTGCAAACATGAATGGTCTTGAAAACATTGTACGCATGAAACCTTTTAAAAATGCAAGGGTAAAAACTTTTTGTAAACGTAGCCCAGGTTATGCATTGGTGAAAGCATTTCTTAATTGCTTTAAAATGTAGACAGCCCTACGCTATAAGTTGCTCAAATTTGCTCAAAAGTGGCTCTATTAATGTCTCTTTTAGAAGCTCATTTCTCAGTGTTTTTTATTTTATGGCCACTGCCATTTTTTCAATTCATATTTTATCATATAAAATATACACATTCCCCTAATACACAACAAAACGATCTCCTGCCTGGTCTGTGACTCTGCAAAATTCACCAGCTGAATAGAAAGCTTCGTTAACACAAACACTCTTCATGTTCTCCATCCGGCTGTTGACAGCTAGCTATGTAATAGTCACTTTGCCAGCCTTGGAAGAGATTTGATTTATGCAGAATCCTTACTCTTTAGACCAGTCCAATTTATAATATCTGGGTTAGACAAAACATGTCCTGCACTGGTCGGAAAATCCTTCAAGCAGATTTAGCAATTTACTTTGCGCCGTCTTGTAATTTGGCATAAGATTTAGTTGGATGGTGTGATAGCTTGTAATGCTAGAAATGTCATTGCAGAGGTGCCAACTCTGCCAGCTCGCTTTCATCATCAAAAAAGAAGCACTAGCAGTGTTGAAGTACATCTTACTGATGGCCCTTTTGTGTTTCTAGGGTTGCTGTAACGTTGATCTTTTATTTTTTTTCACTTAAAATTGTCTCTCAAATTGTGCTAGTGATTTAGTAATATTTATATTCTATTATAGCATTTTTACCATTTATAAATGAACATTTTATTTTTCAGTTTAGTATAAGTTACATTTAATTCCGTTTGTTTTTGTCATTAATTTCAATACTATAAAACTTTTTGGTAACACTTTATTTTACTGTGTCTATAATACCTAGTAATTACCTAGTTATGGAACAGTTTGTACATACAGTTTATTATTATATAGACATAATAGACTGCCACTGTTACATATTTGTAACAGCTACTTGTGTAACCAAATATTGTCACATATGTGCTTAAATACATGAAATACCTTTCTAATTATATAAAAATTACATAATATTACACGGGCATAAGGTACTAAAATAAATTGTATCAAGTTTGTACTTGTATAACAGATCAACAGATGTAACAGTATCTGCATAATTACATAATCTACATAATTGCAAACTGAAAATACAGGCCGTTTATTTAAGTACAATGGCTACTACTAAGTACCTAATTAGGTAATTACTCTGTATTATGTCACCTTAAAATAAAGCGTTACCAATTAGTTTTTTACTAAAACTTTTTAAACGTTTTAGTTGTGATGGCAGGATTTCTTCATCAGATTATTTGCAGATTATATAATAATTGAACTTTGGTTACCAACGTTTTTCCAAATATCCTCTTTTGTTTTCAGCTGAAAGAAAGAAACTCTCTTAAATTTAAGTGATAACACTTTTAAATGTTTATTTTTTTGAGCTATCTATTCTTGTAAAGTGCGACACATACTTTCTGAAGTATTTGGACAGCAAATAATATTCATCGACTCCTGGTTCACAATTTTCCAGCACTTACGCACTATAACACACTAGATTTAAAAGACACAAATCCAGAAAGACTAGATAGGACAGGAAGCATGCATGTATCTCAGTCTGACAGCCATGGAAGCAGTAAACTTTCTCAGACAGCTCAGAGAAAAGGCATGTTAACACTGTTAAACACTCGCAGCTTTAACAAAGCGAACGAGGAGCAGTGTTTAACATTGCGCGTGATCCAGCTCCCCCTCTTAAACACGCTGCTCAAACTTTACACTCTCCAGATCGACTGAGGATGTTTGAGGAGAAGGTGTGAGCCATATGTCCTGTGCTAAGATTTACTAACCCATCAGATCCAAAGTCAGCTCCTGTCTTTCTCTTCCACTGTCAGTCTTGTTAGTTATTTACTCCGCCGATTCAGATGCGCGAGCGCAGAACAAAAGGCCTCGCGTCTTGCAGGGCACCCGGGTTTAAAGAGGCCTGGATAAATTTGCTTGGGGAGATTCGATGGCGCACTTTGTAACATATGACCTCACTGCGCTGTAATGCTGCTCTTTGTGCTGGGCTTTATAGTAGTAAGCCATTAAAACTAATAGTGTGAGTCACTCACAACCCTGGAGGCCTTTTCCAGATTTTTGTCATCCTTGTCAGCTTGAGTAGGAAGCAGACAGCGAGGGAATGTGATTGATGGAAACTGTTGCAGACATTTGGTTTTACAGCAGAGTTTTAACTTGGAGCACTGCAGTAAATGGCATTTCATGACAGTTGCTTCAAGATTACAATAATTTAAGCAAAGTCTGTTTTTTTTTTTTTTTTTTTTGTGTCCATGTTGTCACGCAGACTAGAGACCTTAAGTATTGGAAAGTGGGGGAAACTGGATTGCACAGTGTTCATTTTGTTTCTTTTTATCTGTTTTTTTTTTTTTTATTATTTATTTAGAGTATTCAGAACAGTTTTTCAATAAAAACTGTAGGTTAAGAAAATGAAAAGGAAAAAAAAGTTATATTCCATATTCCAGAACTGTATGTTTAAAAAAAAAAAAAAAAAAGGCAAAATCAAAAGAAATATGATATTCAAATATTCAGATTAGAATTAGGATATTTTAATATCAAGTTATGTTCCGTATTCCAGAAATGTGTGTTGTTGTTGTTTTTTTCAAAGGAAAGAAACAAACAAAATCAAAACAAATAACTTAATTTTTTTCTTTCAATTTAAAATGCTAGAAAAAAGTATTTTAATATAAGTATTTTAATATAATTATTATTTTTTGAATTCCTGAATAGGTCCTTCAATAAAAGCATTAGTTGAGGTAAAGAAAAATTTAAATAAAAATAAAGTTTTCATCTTCATTATAGCTTGTTCATTTACATTAAAGTTAGATTGAATGATAATAATAATTAATAATAAAAAATTCAAATACTTTTAAATTATTCTGTTTCCTACTTTGAAAGTTTTCTCAGGCCCACAGATTAAGAACCACTACCCCACTACATTTTCGTTTAAGGAGTATCTTGAGCTATTTCAGGGGTTTTAAATCTCAATACATAGCAATATATTTTTTTTAACCCCTCACTTAATTTTTATAACTTCCAATACAAGTGAGTAGTTTGACCGAGAAGTTGATTCGTAGTAATGTTTTCCACTGTGATCCTTGTAGTGTCTGCACTTCATAAACGGCACCTGTTCCTCATTGTTTGGCAGTCTGATCTTTCTCCTGACCTTCTATTCCCCGGTCTTTAACACTCATTCCTTCTCCAAAACCGCAAGGATCTGTATCTGTTACTCATCACTCCTTCATTCGACTCATCGTTCTCTCTGATTCACTCATTCTCCTGCCCGCAGGTGCCAGACCATGATGTCACATGTTGGGTGTTCCCATAAATCAGTGTGTCATGCCTTTGTTCGTTCCTCACCTCCTCTGGATCTCTCCCTGCAGTCTGCGTGTGTGAGCCGAGCACATTGGTGCCATATGTAGTAGAAAACATCTGAACGTTCCTCTGTCTCCGCACGCACTTTTCCTGCTTTTCAGGAATCCAGCCACCGCTGGCTAACGGAAAAGCCTAGTGTCATCGTAATTTATTTCTAATGTATCCACACGCACACACACTCTGATTTACACACATCCAGTCTGTTTTTGAGATTTGGGTGAACTGCAGCGTTTCAGGCTCTCTGTGCGTTATCCGCTGGAGGGAAACGGTAAAGCTCTAGGGATGAGAGATGGTTCTCTTACCTTCTCGCTTCGTAAATGTCACCGGGGGTGGATGGAGGGGGGGTCCTCCTGTTCTGTGTTTACAACAGGTCGTCCGGCATGAAGCCTGCATGCGGTGCGTTACTATAGGTGGGAGTGTACAGTGAGCTTCAAAAGTCTGAGTAGTCAGTAATCAGAAGTCTATATAAATTTATATGTGCTGTCAAACGCATCCAAAATAAAAGATTTGGTTTATATTATACATGTGTGCTCTAAATATTTATTATGTGAATATACAATTACACACACATACAGTATATAACGATTATTTATCAAATATATACATGCATGTGTTTGTATTTATAATGTCTTATTTAAAAAAAACGATTATTTTGTATGCGATTAATCATTTGACAGCAAAAACACACACACACACACACACACATCATTCCTTTGTATATCTTTTTTTACCTTTTGTAACTTTTTTTTTTATCCATTTCTTAAAATGCTTTTCAATTTATGTTTTGCGTTCTAGCAATTGTGCCGCTTGATAGCCTTGAATCATTATGAATTGAGGCCACTGAGCAAAACCTTGACCCGGTAATCTTGATGTAAAGACTATTCTCCCCAAACATGTGACTGGAAGTCCTCACATACATCTGACAGCTTAACTTGCGTTTCTGTCTAGTCTGCTTTACCTTTAGTAACACTTTGTGTAGTTCGTCAGGATGCACTGGACTCTTTCTCCATGTGAATCACTCTGGCCCCCGGGGGCAGCCATTTTGTGGGCCTCTCGTGACACTGTGGAGGGGCTCTGGGAGCATTTTCATGTCAAAGGCAGGCTATAAAACAGTCTGGGGGGTCCGATGGTGCTTCTGACATCTCACTACTCACAAGCTGTGGCAGCAAACGTAATCCGGCTGAGATTGCCGCGGCCGTGATGTAAATGTATGTTTAAAAAAAAAATGGAAACGGTTCTATTTATTTCAATGTTATCCAAGATTAAATGGATATACAACTTCAATTTCTTCTCTTTCGTGTCACTTCACTTGTGTTTCACTTGTTATTCTTATTTTGGGGGTCATTATAGTTCTCAGTGCCTCAAAGAGACCAATTAGAGTGGGAGTGAGACAGGAAAATGAAAGACTGCATGGGACGTAAAGGCAAGCTATATAGTCTAATTATAAAACATCTGAGGAAACCAGGGTAGCAGGGTGCCTTACAGTGTTTTTGTCAGAGCTGTTATGTATTTACTTTGTTTCACCATCAAGCATGTTCCCCGTTTACCCTGCGTTTTGTTCTGGAGCAGCCGCAGCCTCCTTACTCACATTTACTGTCATTATTTTTTATTTGCACTCCAAAGATTCCCGTCTTCACTGCCTTCCCTTTCTCTAACTTTTTTTTTTTTTTTTTTTTTATATGTATATCACACTTCTAGACATCCCAGAATGCTCATCAAGACCGGCCTGCTGGATGCCCACCTGTACTGCCTGAAGAGATCTGTGGTCGATTTCCTAGTACATAACAAGTAAGTCAAGATTTCCCAATGAAGGAAGAATTTCACAGCTTTCTGTGTCCGTTCCTGCCAGTTGTATGTTGCGCCAAAAAATTCACATGCACTTTATTGGGATTATTTTGATAAGCCAAAAAAAGAAGAAAGTTGTAGAATTTAGAACAAAGAATAGTTACTACCTAAAAAGAAGAAATAATAAGGTCTGTAAATTTATGACACTGACCGCATGAGCTCCTTTTGAACGCAAGGTCAAATGCTGCATTCATTGAATCAATTTGCCGAAATCGTGCTGGATAACATCCAGATCATCAGGTTTTACACAAACTTGTGGAGGCCATTCTGCTTGAGAGCTGCTTTTATTAAAGCTAAACACTTAAACAAAATGTTTATTTTTCAATTTTACTTTCTTTTAAAACCGTTATGAGTTTAAGTTTTAAGCTTGTATTCAATCAAAGAAAAATCTGTAAAAAAAATCTGTAAAAGTTGTTTTAAAATGTACAATTTAAAAGCACAATCTGCGTTTGAACCGCATGTGAATTTTGAACTCATCACCTACTATTAAAAATAGTTTCAGTATCTGACAAACTGAAGGTCATTAAAATCTTTTCCAATTTCATTTTCTTTTCCCCACATAAAGACAACATGATGGCATTCGCATTGGCAATCACATCCATAAAGTCTATGAACACAATAACGCATTTGTCAGGCCGTCTAGACTGTCAGGAGGTTAAAAAGATGTGTGTTTTTATTTTTTTATTTTTTTACTCTAAAGCACGAAATGTTATTTTTGCAGAAAACAAACTTTCAGTGAACTTTAATTTTGTAATTTAAGTTATTATTACTTAATCAAAAATGATCCAAATGTAATTTGATTGATATTTGCGGGGGAAAAAGTGCTTTCTGAGAGAAAAAAGTTATCAGTTTTGCAAATTAACTCTTCACTTCAATTTGATTAGTTAATATGTGAAAGTTGATGTTGTTTTACTCGAAAAGCCTAAATTAAAAAAGAAAAATTGCTCTTTGCACTTCATGGCAAGCATCTTATCAGCACCCCTTTCACATAACTAGTCGTTTCGCAGTGTCTCTAATCCTGGAGTGGGCCTGTGTCCTCTACAGTCCACCCCTCCATTCCTCCCTCAGCTCTCCATTCATCCTCTCCAATAGCCCTCCGTTCCCCTGCCCCTCCAGTCCCCTTTGTGCTCCTGTAACTGACATTGTGAGGCCAGGCAGCCCGCTGTAAAGTGGTGCGGTGCATGGCCTCTCTTAGGTCCTCTCCCTCTCACAGACTTCAAAAAAAGCGTGAGGCTTCTCTCCGCTTTGACATTTTAATTCACTCTCCCCCTGATATAAATATCATTTCATCTAATCTGCCCCCCCAGCTCTCACCAACTCCCCACTTTCCCTCATCAAAGTAGTTTGACTTTTTTATGCTGCCTTTTCTCTCTCTCGTTCGCATTCTTTTTTCCCCATCCATCCCTCCCTCCCTCCCTCCGTCTCGCTCGCTCGCTCTCTCTCTCTCTCTCTCTCTCTCTCTCCATCGCCCTTGAGCCTGCAGTGCCATGGAGTACTGAAGGAGAAAATGGACATAGTAACTGTTGTTTCTCTCTCTGCATTCAGATGGAAATTCTAATCTTGCCTAAAAGAAAATAAAGAGAGAGAGAAAGAGGGACAGAGTGTGTGAGAGAGAGAGAGAGAGAGAGAGAGAGAGAGAGAGAGAGAGAGAGAGAGAGAGAGAGAGAGAGAGAGAGAGAGAGAGAGAGAGAGAGAGAGAGAGAGAGAGAGAGAGAGAGAGAGAGAGAGAGAGAGAGAGAGAGAGAGAGAGAGAGAGAGAGAGAGAGAGAGAGAGAGAGACTGAGAAAGAGTGATGTAGATTTTAAATTGCTCCAAGTATTCATGATTTTTTTTTTTTTTTTTTTTTTCTCCAAACCGTGATTCAACACTTTATATCTTCTCTATATAAGACACCATACATTCAAGAATCTTCCTCTTGATTTTACTTCTCTTGCATTGATTTTAAATTAAAAAAAAATTTTCAACCCACATGCACATATTCTATTATGAATGTCTTGACATGCTGATGAAGCAATTGTAATGTGTCATTATGGAATCAATGGGATTTATGAATAGTGCTGCTACATTTGTTATTACTATTATTACATTTATGCAGCTATTCCTCCATTTTCCCAAAGCATATTTATCCTTATTTTGTCATACACTTCCATTTGAAAGTATGCAGATAAAATGAAATGCCATTATTACAGCTTTAACAGAGGGTGCTATTGATTTAATTAGCACTATCTAGCACCCCCGTAGAACTCTGCCTGATTTTAACCAAACCAATGTAGTATAAAATAAAAAAAATGACCAGATCTTGAAATTGTGTTGATTGACAACCTTTTATGTCATTTCTATTCATTACTTTATGCTCCTCTGCCATAATAATCCCTTTGAATTAGTTAAATGATTAATCAGTTTGATAGAATAATAACAGATACACTAGAAAATATTTTTTGTCTTAAATGAATGACATCCCTGTTTTAAGTACAAGCTCAAACCTGTGTTGTTACCATATGCTTTTATTTACAGGTCTGTCACCTCAATCAGGGGGGAATTAGTGCCGTATTTAGTGCGCAAGCAATTCTCCAAGTCTTTAAACTCCAAAGACGCAACAGAGGATACAGAAAAGAATCAAAAACAACAGGATGCTCACCACAATTTGGGTAAGCTTCCTCTTGTAATGACTCGCATTTGCACAGTTCATATTTGTCATCCTTTGAAGAGAATGTTTGCTGCACATAATAAATGGTGACCTTTCAAAAACCGCATGCATGCCTTCACAGAGCTCCTCAGCACTAGCAAAGATGAGGCGCTGCTCCAGCTTGCCCGGGAGAGGTCATGTTGGAACGATCATCGTGGAGACATGAGCGAGGCCTACCATGGTGGAAAGCTACGTTGCTATGTTCACATCATGGAAGATGGCATGTGTTACCGCGTCAACACGCTTGCCGCTTATATAGAGGCCAATCGTGTGGTGAGAACAAACCGAAATAACCGTTTCCGTTGGCTTTTTTTCTTTACAGTGAACTGCAATGGATGCAATAAATTCTGGGATGTTTCCTTTGTCCCCTTAGGTTCCAAAGCTGTTTGAGGACCCTCCAATACATCCGAGCGCTGCTGTCTCAGAACGCTCTTTGGTGAGTCCCATACATGTCACAAATACGATGCTGTATGTGATTAAAAATGCATATCGTCAATGTATATTGAAATATATCAATCCTCAAATAAAGTAATGCTGTCTTTTTTGTTTAGATTGGAAGTGACAGCATTATTGGGCCATCTTGTCAGATATCAGACAAGACATCCATCAAGCGTTCAAATGTTGGCACATCATCCGTAATCAAGGAGAAGGTGAAGATCACCAACTCCATCATCATGAATGGAGTCACTATTGAAGAAGGGTAAGTGATCTTACTGAATGTTTTTGTGGGTAATTAAGATGTTTGACCAAAATAACGTCATTTGCATCCTTTAAATGGTTAAATTGAATAATATTTAAAAACTGTTACTAATTAACAGCAGTGTTTAACTAAAAGGTTTAAATGAATAACTATAACAGGTTGCTGCAATAGATCAAATAAATCCAAATGCTTTGCAGACGTTTGGGATCACTTTTCAGCATAGATTGTCAGAAAAATATTGTAGCAGCTTTCAAGTGGTCACAGACAACCTAGAAATATTTTGGAAATTTAAAATGGTGATTTTCAGAGCTATAGAAGTCTTTCAAAATGTCATGCAAATGCCAATATTGATTCTAATATTCTATATTATTATATTCATTATATAATAATATATAAATATTAGAATATATTATATTTATATTCAATTTGATCAAATACATCTGATCTTGTAAAATGTCATGTATTCTTGTGATCTAGATTTTTAGCAGCCATTACTCTTCAGTGTCACAAATCATTGTTATTTGTTAGTTTCTTACTGCTATATGCGCTGCTTAACATTCTTGTGCAAACCATGAACATTTAAGGATTATTTCATAAAAGCATCTTTGAAATATTAAAACGTTTACTTTTTAAAGAATCAAGTGTACAACATAGTGTACAAAGCCTTTGCAATTTCATTATGTCATCCTGTACCGTCATTTTTCTTCAGAGTATTAGATTAGATGTTCAGCATGTAGAAACAAAAGTTCAGATTTTTGCTTGTTAGGTTAAAAGTGGGCCTGAAGCAAACATAATGCACAGAGAGACTGACCTGCTTCTGCCTGCGGGTGGTGTTGGGGTGGATGCTGCTGCTTTTTGTTGTGTTGAGAAAAAGCAGAAACTTGCGTTGTCAGTCCCCTAAAGGTGTTCGCTGACCCTGAACAGGCCCCCAGTGCAACAAATTAACAGAAAAGTGATGAATGTAGATGTAATGATTCCCAAAGAAACAAGTGTCTCACTACAAGTGTTACACGCACGAGTAAAAGAAGCCTCAGCAAACATTCACATCTCTCTAAACTTACATTCTTCTTTTCTGAGATCATAGACTTGTGAATGAACAAAGTTTTTGTTTTTTCTTCTTCTTTTTTCCCACCCAAAACGGTTTAGATTTAAGCTGATTTGGGTTAATAGCAACCTTGCTTGCCATTGAACACAAACTGTCCCAAATCAGCTCTGGGTGGTAAAGAAAAAGGACCCTGTTAGGTGGAGACGGCTTTGGTTTAAACCAGTTTTTCCCTTCAAGAAAACAAGCTTGGAGCCAACGTGGCGACCCTCGTGTACGAATTAGCCTGTGCATGAAGAGCGGAGTGAAAGAAAGGATAGAGGAAGGAAAGAAAGGAACAGCTACTCTTTCAAAACATAAAAAAGTAAGAAGGGATTAGGAAATCCCTGGCATTTAAAAGCGCCACTTGCATTTTTCGGCCCTTTGTTTGCATGTAGGAGTGGTTGTTTACAAAGCTCTGGAGGTTCGGGGTTGATGGGAAGACGGGGGCATGATGGTGGCTTGTGGGGTGGAGGGTGAGGAGGGGGTCACAGCGAGGAGGAGCATAGTGTCAGTAATTAGTGGTATTTCAGCAACTGCATCTTTGGTGGTCTCTCTGTTTAAAACTCCAATCCTTGTAATCTCCCATCTAACCCCCTCTGTCTTACCCGCTCCCTCTCTTTCTTCAAACCTCGCTCGCTCGCTCTCTCTCTTGTACACACCCGTGCACCTGAATAGAGCGCCCTGTGTAGCTGCCAATAGAAACCTGCCTCCGTCAGCTACAACACGGGCCGCGTTGGCCGACGCTGCTTGATCTTGAAGACGGAAAGCCCAGTCCGCTGTCCCTGTTCCGTGAGCTGAAAAACGTTCATTAAAAATTGTGGGTTTTAAAATTTGCATCGCTATATGGCAGGGGAAAGTGTGAAATGGTACTTCCTGTAAGTCCGGTGACATCCGGACACTAAACCGCAGCAAAAGCGCTCCTGTACGTCATAAGGCGATGTTGTTTTTAATATATATGCTAATGTCGCCAATAGGAAAATAAAACAAGCCTGGGGAAAACATTGAGATATCGGGTTTCAGATTGGCGTGGTGGTGACGGGAAGGAGGGGGTTGGGGGTTTTGGGTAATAGGGTCGGGTGAGGAAAGGACAAGACCCTCAGCTGTGCAATTAGCAAAAAGACATGAAAGCCGAACACTCGTGGTAAATATGTTTCACCGCAAGAGAGTGCAGAAAAAGTTAAGAGTTGGCCCAGGCAAACCAAGTAAACATTAAACTGTGCAAATAAAGTTTTATGGTGCCAAAGCGATCCCAGGAAAATATTATTCTTTGTATGGTGTAAACAGACATCAGCACAGGGGTGTGTGTGTGCGCATGTGTGTGTGTGTGTGTGTGTGTGTGTGTCAAGTGCACACAGTTCAAAGCCAGGCTCCCGAGCACTTCACTGCAACTCGCATACACGCATATCAGCCTTTCATTATGCTAATAGGCTCAAAGGTTCCAGACGTAAACTACTTTTTTCGAAAAGAAGTCATGTTGCATATAAGCACTGTCAGTGGTTCTTTACTTATATACTGTATTTTTTTATGTAGCAAGGTATTTACTGCTTGATATCTAGTGTTCAGGATAGAGTGCTAGTTCAAAAACTGCTGGTTGGGGGGCAGTGCAATTGATTCTGTTTGAAATACTTTTGAAACAATGTCTTATAAGACATCTGGTATGATGAGTGTATGCAGAAACCAACGGTTAAATGCAGGGTTGACTATTTGCTTTCTATGTCTGATTTGATTTAATGGTCTGTGTTATTCCAAAGAAATCATTGTAATATTCAATCATGTTGCAATAGCTTCCTCTGAGATGACATTCATTTTGATCAGTTAGCTATCTGAGCATTGTTTTAGGAAATTCTCACGAAGCTTGGCTTTACTCTGTTATGTTTCTTGCTGAATATTCTTTTTCACACAGACATGACAGATTATGAAAGTAAAGTGGGTTATTAATAGTCAAGTGCTGGAGATCAAATTGTGTGAACAGAGCTATAAAAATGGTTTGCTTAGGACTAGTGGTCAAACAATACGGCCCTTGCAAAATCCCCAAAAAACTCTGAATATTAAATTATAGCCAAAGAGTTATTTAAAACAATACGTGATCCTGGATCACAAAAACATGAGGGTTAGTTCTTAGAAATGTAAGATTTATACATCATCTAATAGCTGAATATGAATTAGCCTTTCATCTATGTATGGTTTGTTAGGATAAGATAATATTTGGCCAAGATACAGCTGTTTGAAAATATGGAAACTGAGGGGGCTAGATAAATAAATATGGAGAATATCACTTTTAAAATTAAGTTCCCAAATGAAGTTCTTACCAATGCATATTCCTTTTAAAAATATTGATTGAGCTAAGATATAGTCAAGATTTTTGTTGCCAGCACTACTAGCTAAATAGACATAAGTGTCTCAAAATGTCTTTAAAATACTGAAACAACTCAGTATTTTGGGCATAACAAGTGTTGTTTACACTGCCGTTCAAAAATTTGTGGTCAATATGATTTTTGTTTTTAAAGGAAATGAAAACGGTTAATCAAGATTGCAGTAAATGAATCAAAAGTCACAGCAAATACATGTATAATGCTACAAATAATTTTGCTATGAAATAAATGCTGCTGTTCTTTGAACTTTATATTCATCCTGAAATAGTTTTTTTTTTAAATATTAAACAGCACAAAGGAATTATTTGCATTTTAAAACCTATTAAAACAGAACATGTATTTTAAAATGAAATAATATTTTATATTATTACTATATTTAGTGTATTTTCATTCAAATAAATGCATCGTTGGCGAGACTGCTTACAGACCCCGAATTTTTGATTCCATCTGTTTGTTTTATGCGCTTTGTAAACAACGCTTCTGTCTTCCTCCAGGTGTAACATTCAAGGCAGCGTGATCTGCAACAACGCAGTGATTGGACGTGGAGCCGACATGAAGTACTGTCTCGTGGGGAGCGGCCAGCGCGTAGAGCCAGAGGGTGAGAACGCTGCAGGTTACACTACACACACACACACACACACACACACACAAAAACACACACTCTACACTTCTGTAGTTCCGCAGTGTTCGTATTAAATCCAGCCTTTTGTGTTTGTGTTTATGTGTGCACCCTCACGCCCATGTCTGCCTTTTCGTGTGTGTGATCTTGTGTGTGTATGTGCGTTTTAATCTGTTTTAATAGCGTATTAAAACCTAAGCTTGTGTGTACAATTGAGCTTTATTATTTAATATGCTTAATCCTTGCGGTCTTAGATCACCGCGAGGTTTGTGTGCGTCTATTTGCGTGTGTGTGGCTTCAGGCTCTTGTATTCCGGGTGGTCCGCGCCTGGTCTCTAACCTCTCCATCAATGACAGTGCCTTAAGGCGGCCCTAAGATGTCCAGAGGCTGCACAGTCTAATTGACTGAACAACAGGGTGTTGCTGCCTCGACTGACCCACCAGACCCCCCCACCCCACCGTAACTTTTCTCCGTCTCCACCCCCCACCTCTCCATCATCACTCTCGAGCTGGACTCGATTAGTTGGCCATAACCTCTAAAAATGCTTAGGCTTATTGAAGTGCTCCCAGAAATCCCAAATTACAAGCTAGACCCCCTGTACTTCCCCCGACGCACACCCGCCCTCCGGCTTCGGCGCTTTAAGCGCAGCGCGAAACCACGATTCAGAGTTATCCCAGAAAAACCCGGAGCAGAGGTTAATGTAACCTATTATTTAAAAAGCATTGCTTATAATAACTGCAATAAATCCCCTTCGGTAGCCTTGAGGTTGACACTCGCTCCTTTGTACGCAGATGCACAAATTTAATGTCAAGTCAAAGAGAGAAATTAAGTTCATTAAAGAGTCGCTGCTCGGTTTTGATGTGTCTACCCTCCTGAAATAAAAAGGCTGATTTTTCCTTTGAGGTTGTGCTAGAAAATTGAAAGATTCCCTCTGATGGTTATGTAGCTGAGTGTAGCTTAAATGTAATGGTGGATAAGAATTTGTGCACCATTATAGAGGGTAATGTGACTTGAGAGACTAAAGAGAGTAAGAGAGATGATGTTTTTATGGATGCATGATTTATTGGTCACAACATATCAGACGGTATCTGGCTGACTAGGCCAATACTGGAAGCAGACAGTTATGCTTTTCATTCAATTTAAACAATGGGATAAAAAAGTGCTAACTGTCAAGAAACATCTGTCACATGGAAAATGCTTGTATACTAATAGTGTAACAATCAAAAAAGTCTTGAATTATATATATTATGACTATTTTATTTCCTTGGGTTTTATTAACATCTTATATGATTTTATTCATTTTACACTTAGTCAAGTTACTCATATATTTGACAAAATATATATATGATGAAAGAGTAAACAGCTGCTTAACATTTTTGCAGAAACATCTGTTTGAAGTTAAAATCTTTATTGTAGACGTTTTTGCTGTTACTTTTTATCTATCTATCTATCTATCTATCTATCTATCTATCTATCTATCTATCGTTTCTTGGGAGAAATTTTTCCATTTTTGTCGCATCAATTTGACACTATTTGAAGATGTATGAATTAGACGTATGAAATACACTACAAACTGCTATATGCTGTCAGAGTTGGATTCGTCTATTTCTTTGGCCTAATCAAAACAAAGCAAAAAAGATAACAATTGGTCAGCATCCGGACATATTTTCCATTTTCTTCTGCTAGTTTCCTTTTGATGCCTGGTTTTTGAGTAAAACGTGTATACATTTAATTTAAAATATAAGCGTGTATTGTCGGCTGTAGCATAGAATATATGGGAAAAATGTCAATATTGGCCCCAATCGGCGCATGCCAAGATTAGTGTTCATTTGCAGTTTATATATTACCCCACGTTGCACTGTGGTACACTTGTAATCTCTTTAAACAGCTGCTGAGTGATTAGACAACTCTTAGTAGACTTTATAGCCGTTCCACTATGGTGGTCTAATACAGTCAACTCCACACACACTCTCTTTCTCCGTCGTCTCAGTGTCTTTCTCTCATTCACTCTCACTCTTTCTATTCCCAGCTTGTTTACTGCTACTGGCTGTTGGCGTGTGTTGGCCACAAAGGAGTGATAGACATCTCATAAACTCTAGCCGAATGCTTTCTCTATAAGGTTCTGTGTTCCCAGCATCCTTGTCCTCAGGGGATTGAGTGTGTTGGGTTATGGCTGCTAAAAGCGTCCCAGGCCCTGGAGACGGGGTTGTACGTCCAGGACCACCCGGCCTGCCGCTCGGCACGCTGTTGTAAGGTGCAGTAGTTTTGCAGGTGTTTCGGGAGGCTGATGACATGTACCTTTCCTCAGACTGTTTAGACTCTTGTTCCAGCCTTCTCTCTTTGTGTTCGTCCCTCTCGCTCTCTTTCTCTCTCTCTCTCTCTCTCTCTCTCTCTCTCTCTCTCTCTCTGGCATAGCACGCTCTATTTGTCTTTCCCCAAACTCAGAACACAAAAACAGTCTTTTGTGCGGATTCCTTCACACTAAAATATGTCTTTATGTGGATCATTAATCTCGCTCTCAAACGTTTAGTTTGGAGTGGTCACATTCGGCAAGAGGATATCATCCTTCCTAAGCGAGTGTGTATAAGCCTGACACGTTTGTAAACTGTTTGCTTGTCACTGCGTGATGGAACGGCCCACAAAGGTAAACTCCAGATTTAATAAATAAAAGGGCTTTCCTGTCTTTGAGTTCTAGAAACGGTCATTTCCACTTAAGTGACTCATTTGAGTGTTGAATGCTAACAGAACGCACAGCTCACGTCCTTTGAGGCACGACAGATGCCTGACAGCTCTTTCTGAGAGTCTTGTTTTCTCTCCTCACAGCTGAAAGAACCAATGAGGTCATCGTTGGATCAGACCAACTCATGGAGATCTAGAACCGTGTTGGAGATGGATCGCAGACCCCGAGACGCCCGCATCAACCTGCTTCCATGTGCATAACCCTGCACAGGATCCATTTTTTATGTGTCCAAATAAAAATGGATTTATTTATCTCGAGACTTCTGTGGGGGTTTTTTTGCATTTCATCAGTTTGGTGGATTTTGTAGTACACAGAAAGAAATGCTACTAAATAAGTGTTTATTTAAATAAATGTACTTATTTATTTTATAATAAATTAACTGCAATTAACTGTTACCTTTAAAAAATATTTTTTTTCAGTGTACAGTGGTGTTTTTACCTTTAAAGTGTTGAAATAAATACAGGTAGTTCAATCAGTTAAATGTGTTCTTTAAACAAATTATTATTATTATTAATATTGACTATTAATATTAAGGTTGTTGTTGTTTATTAGTAATAGTAGTAGTAGTTATGAGTATTTATAATATTAAAATAGTTCATATGGTTATTATGCTTAATATTAAAATGTGTATATGTAATTATTAGCATGAATGTAAAGAATATTCAATATTATTCATGCAAATAATTAAACTTAATTTAGTAGTTTTGTTACTATGTAATTTTAATAATGTTCATTTTAATGAATAATGTTTACACTTAATTTAGTATTATTAAAATATTAACATATTATAAAAAAAGTGTATGAATATAAATGTATGGATATGCCCTTTTAAAAAAAATATTTAGCACTAGAATTTATTTATTCGATAATTCTAATATTAATATGAAAGATCCATACTTTATCAATCTTAAACTTTAAATAAAATGTTTAAAATTTATATAAATGTAAATAACTTAATTGTGAATTGATTTTCAGGCCTAAAAGTATACCTATAAAAGCGTTGAACGGATTGTGACACTGCATGCACATTGATGCATCACTTCCTCATTTATATTAGGCGCTATCGTGTGGCATACATGGGTATAAAGCGTTTGATGCATTGAGGCCGAGATCATAAAGTGTGTTTGGTTGGAGGTGTTGATCTTGGTGGGTGTCTGTGTAGTTTGCAGTTTGGTTGTTTGTCCAGTGGATATCCTATCACCCATCTGCGTGACCACCGTGACTGGGACTGCATGCTCTGCTGCTGAAAGGAACAGATAACCACAATGGGGATAAGTTTATTTGTACACAAAAAGACTGAAAGAAACGGACCACCCAGTCAGACAGCGACTACTAACAGTCTCTTTTTCTCTCCCATACTTGCAGGCTTTCAAAAAAAAATGCCTAAAAGGAATACTTCCTAAAGATTTTCCTCTTCGCTGTCAACGATTTATAGCATTCCAGCACTTGTGCGTCTCTTAAATTACAGGTCCCCGGTTCCCTGGTGACGATGGATTCAGAGCCTGAGGAAGATGCTCTGTGTGATTTATGACTATTCTAACTTCTTGTTTTTAGGGCCAATCCAAGTCATTTAGTGTCAGAGGTGGAATGATTGCGCGTTCAGTGTCTTCAAACGCAAGCTTAGTTTTTTGGGCGTGATGAAATATTTTACAGTGACATCTCTTTCGTGTTTCCTCTCGTTGTCTTTGAATCCATAAAATAATTTGTGTATTTATGGGATTGTCACAGCTCCATTCGGCCTCCCTTTTTTCTTTATTATGATTCAAGAGTTTTGGCAGATTGAGCTCCGCAGTAGTTCTGGGATTTCTCCCCGAATGCCTTAATAATAACTTTTTAAAATAATGAATTGTTCCCACGAGATGGATAATGTTTGTTAAATAGTTTGGTGCTATGATGCATTGCGCACGTTAAGTAAAAAAAATGAAATAATTAAAATCCCCGAATGCCTCGGGACCTTACTAAATGGCCGTCGCGTACTAATGCGAAACACGTGTCCTCCATTTTGTCAGTGTGATAACTAATCAGATGTCGTGGCCTTTGCCCCCTCTCGCCGCAGTGTCCGTGCTCGGACCACCAGACCTGGCTCAGGAGATGTGGCAGCCGTTGTTTTTCAAAGGATTGTATATTTAGACAAAGCCTCTCGGAGTTGGAGTCCCCATGGCTGTGTTGGTTTGGAGCTGTGCGGAGCTGTGTTCAGTGTCATTCCCCAGCCTTTGGGCCAAATGTGACAGATGCTTGTGTTTTCCTGGGCCTGGGATCAGATGTCAACTGGCAGATCGTATATCAGGCCCACCTCGCTGTCTCTGTGTAGCTTCCAGCCCGGTTTTCTAGGCCTTGCTCGTAAGTGAGATGTGCCAACCAACCTGATTATTAAACAGATATTCTAATAATATCTATTTAGCAAAGATGCTGCTTTTAAACTTTCTGTTCATCAAGCTAATCCTTTAAAACACTTGATTAGAATTGATTTTACTATTAGAATGATTTTTGAAGGATCATGTGACACTGAGGACTGGAGTAATGGCTGCTGAAAATTCAGCTTCGCCATCACATAAATCAATAACATTTTAAAATATATTATAGATAAATAGATTTCAATAAATGTATTACTTTTTCTGTATTTATGATCAAGTAAATGCAAACTTGTGCAGTATAAGGATTTACAGACCCCAAACTTTATATAGCACATATATATATATATATATATATATATATATATATATATATATATATATATATATATATATATATATATATATATTAAACCTATTCATAAATTAATCATGCTGTTGTTGTTTTTTTTTTTTTTTTACTTTTTCACATTTTCTTCAAAAACATGATGTTATAAAAACTTTTTTTAATATAAATATTAAGCAATTGTTTTTAATATTGAAATTTAGCATATTACACTGATTTCTGAAGAATCATGTGACACTGAAGACTGGAGTAATGGCTGCTGGAAATTCAGTTTGCATCATAATATTAAATTACATTCAAAAGTTTTTTACAGTAGTGTATATTTTAAAACATTTCCAAAAAAAGTAACATGCATTTTGACTAATGTTTATATATATATGTGTGTGTGTGTGTGTGTGTGTGTGTGTGTGTGTATATGTGACGGACAGATAGATAGACCGTTAGATGGATGGATGGAAAATAAGCTGGACAGGTCTATTGGCTTAAGTTGCATGAGATAACAATAGTGTTGAAGTTCTCAGGAAATATATTGACACTATGCCAGAGATATGCGAAAAGATGGACATATCAAATATTACAGTTAAAAGTGGATAAAAACAGTAGGACTCACTTTCTTTTGCTCATGAACATTATGAAATCAAATCATGTTTTGGAGGCAAAAAGGGCTTTGAAAATGTAAGGTATTCTAACAATTTTGGCCACTACCGTAAATGGATGGATGTAAGGATGCAGTTACAGCGATGCTTGTGAGTCATCATGAATCATATGCAGCTTGTTACAGTCTTCAGTTAGAATAGTGTAGAGACGAGAGAGCCGGTGACCTGATTGACCAAATGACAGGCACGGTCTGAAGGACTGTATGAATGTATGTGTGTGTGTGTGTGTGTGTGTGTGTGTGTGTGTGTGGTTTGGGTTTTGAGGGTGGGCGGGGTGTGTGTGTGTGTGTGTGTGTGTAGTTGGTGGGGAGGGGTGGAGAGATGCGAGGTTGAAGTCCTAAGCATGGTGGAGGGTGGTGAGAGGCTCGCTGGCCACCCAAGTGGCAGAAAACCTGCGTGTTTTCTGCTGACCCCTACACATTAACAGAACACTTCCTCAATTTGTCTTCAGTGTTCTTGAGGCACAAACGAAATTTCCTCTCTTTTTCGCCTCCTTTTAAGACGCCGCATCCCCCACAAGCCTCCTGCAAACCCTCACGCCCACCTTCAGTGCACACACACTTAACAATTAGTACTTTCTTACTGCTGAACAAAGACAGTATGGAAGCTGTGTGGCCTGTAAAGGCCAATAACCTCTATGACATGTGAGGGACTGCGCACTCTTTGAAACAAACATGCTGGCTGCTTTACAACACTCCCCGGGACACTCGCTAAATAACGTCCGAGCTTGTTTATCTCGCACGACCCCGGCGAAGTTACAGCCCTTTGACTGGTGGCTCTGTTCCTTATGTGAGAAATAAGGCCAAGCACTTATCAGATTCTCAAAGATCTGTACAAGCGAGAGAAGATGGATGGGTGGTATCAGAACCATTGCACGTGTTGAATCAATATGATTGTTGTTATGTCGTGCACCTGTGCTCAACATTTTGTGCGCAATTTCTTCTTTGAATTCATCCGTCAAGTGCGTAGTTTTAGACCAGGCTCGACGAATGATATCAGATACATACAGAATATATACATACACTCCAACAGGGATTAAAAAAGTAGAGAGAGATAAGTAAGAAAACAAAGGGGTCTGATTTCATCTTGCCACCTGCTAGTTTTGTCCCAACAATACCCCTGTTAAAGGGCCACAAACAAAGACGGCTGAAAAAGTTTTTTAAGCGAGCCATTCATTACGGTGACAAAGGCCAAAGAAATACATTATCATAATTAATCTTATCTGTGGCTGTGGGTGGCGGGTCCTTCCCTTTTGAGACTGACGGACCCTTACAATGCCAACATGTACACATCAGTGTGTCACAAAGCACTTTGGGGGCTAAGAATATTTTAAGCTTTGTAAACATTCGCTAAACAAGTCCTGAATGTTAGCTGGAAGCTAGTGTCTCCCCATGCCTTTATCCACATCAAAACAGTCAGCCACTGCCAATTTGAATACAAATTTTGACTTCCTTTCTTAAGGATATTTCTATGGCACAATGACACAGGTTTCTAGTTTGTGAAAATTCCACATTGATGATTTTATGTTAATGGCTGGGCCAGAAAAGCATTGTTGTCAAACATTAATATTCATGCTTTACAATTATATATATATATATATATATATATATATATATATATATATATATATATATATATATATATATATATATATATATTATATTCTTTTTCTTTTTACTTTTAAATTTTAATTAATTTAATTAATTTTTCTATGTAATACAAATTAATGATATATTTATATAGTGCTGTCAAATGAATAATCGCGATCAATCTCATCACATATTTTTATATTATATTTATATTTAATATAAATTATATAAAGATATACATACAAATACTTTCAGTCTATATATTGTATGAATATGTATTTATTTATATAAAATATTGTGTATTATATTGTATGTGTATATATATATATATATATATATATATATATATATATATATATATATATATATATATATATATATATATATATATATATATATATATATATATATATATATATATATATATATATATATATATATATATATATATATATATATATATATATATATATATATATATATATATATATATATATATATATATATATATATATATATATATATATATATATATATATATATATATATATATATATATATATATATATATATATATATATATATATATATATATATATTGTGTGTATATATATATATATATATATATATATATATATATATATATATATATATATATATATATATATATATATATATATATATATATATATATATATATATATATATATATATATACACACAAAGCATATGTTGTATTGGCAGTAATATATTTAACCCTGTTACATATTAATAGAATAATAATAAATATTTACCTGCCAATACATATATGTGTGTGTGTAGCATATATCACTATATAGTGTGATGTGTGGACCAGGGATGGTATAAGATGTAATAAACACCCAAGTACATGCTTACTGATGCACTCAGTCGTGAGGTACCATTAAAGCTTACTTGGCTGGTGATTTCAAAGCAATTCGTTCATGGTGCCGATGCCTTCAGAAGATAAATAAATTCTGCCCTGAAGCTTTTGGGGAAAATAAACACGTCTTCGTCTGCGGAGCCTCTCAGCTGTCGTTTGATATCCGTGCTTCGTTCTTTTGGAGCTTACCTTTACATAAGCAGTGACGGGCTGTGGCCGTTTATGTTTAGGGGCTGTGTGATGGCAGATTTCTGGACAGCGCATGGTCATCTCCCTAGTTTATTTATCCAAGGCCTCTAGACCTCGGCTCGGACCTCCCTCAGTTTGTTAGGCTTAAAGGGGCCCCCTACTGCATGGAGCAATTCCTCAGATTCCACATTAGCTCCCATTCCCAGCTGCCCATACCCTCATCAAATTAAACAATTTCGAGAAATGCGCTCAGTGTTACCGTAGTATACAGACATGCATGCCCTTGTGCTCTCCCAATAGTTCTATAAGCTGAGAAACCTGTATTTGTGTATTAAAGTTAATAATCATCGAATGGAAGGTGGAATGGTTTGATCAATGTTATATGTAGAGTTTGAACTCTACTGTACTGTACTGTAACTTCATATCGAACTCTGTAAAACATGTTTGAATTCTCTGTATATAATGTACATTTTGAGCTTTTGTATGTTTACTTTTATGTAAATTTTTTTAATAGAACTGAAATGCAATGAATTGCGTCGGTGTGTTTAGGTCAACAACATCTATGAATTGCTGTACAATGACTGAATTAAATTAATAGCATCTGACCCATTTATAACCGGAACAATCATCACGGACAATCTTGACAAGTATATCACTAGGAGTAGCCTTGAAATGGACTTGACCCTGCCATTATGGGATATCTAAAACCCATTGCCCTAAACCTGGGGTTATCTACTAATTTTAGATGTATCAAGGAGTAACAAGTTTAATTTTTGAGGTAGCACTTTATTTTGCGTTGTCCTTATGTTACGTTACATGCACTATTATACTATTATAATACAATAACTTATGCATAATTACATGCAAACCCTAAACATAACCATATAGTAAGCAATGTAGTTAATTCATACAAATCGGTATTTAAATGTGTAATTACGTTGTAACAAGGACATCTTAAAATAAAGTCATAAACCATAAGATGTGTTAAGTAAAATAAAAGCGGTTCCCATGCAAATCACATGCTATGTTTTTGATAAGCCCAACAAAGCATAACTATTTATACACAAAGCTTTTTAATCCATTTTGTTGGTTTGAAATCATGAAATCAGCACACTTTTTTATCACTGTGTATTTATTGTTGCTGTTTTTAAAAAAAAAAGTATGCTTTTTTTGTCATTTGTAATTATTTTATTGTTTTTATTAAGTTTTTATGAGGCCAGAGCAGATTAATTTGTGAAGTCTCCCTCCGCATCCGACTGTCAGCATAAAAGAAATGTGTGGCTGTAGTATCAATAGATGGCCTGTGTGATAGCGTGTTAAAATACGAGCCGAGGCTATTGGGAATGTGCAGAGCGGAGCAGCAGTGCAGTGAAAGAGCTCCTCTAGCACTTCCCCCTCCCGGCGCTGATGTGAGGGGCTGCCTGCCTGGGTGGTCTCCCTCTCTCTCCACTTTGGTGAGCTGTTGCTTAGCAGCTAATAATAGGAGATGTTTGCAAAGTAATTTGCCTCTTCCTCGGCCAATGAGAACTAGAGCACTTTTCCATCAAACCACCCTTTTCAGGGTTTGCAAAGGGGCTACCTCTCCAAATGTTACTGCAACAGGATCAGAGGTAGACTGGCGGAATCCGCTCGCCACTTTCTTCTGCTTTAAAACGAGTTACGCGCTATAGCTGGACGAATGAAGACCGAGGGATCTATACGGATTCGAGCACATAATGTTGGGATGGAGTTGGAAGACTTTGGCTCAAGGAAAGACTAGAGAATATTTCTTAAAGTTGAACCCGGTGGATGCGCGTGTCGCGAATCTTGGATTATTACTATTATCGCCTCTGCCTAACGCGCCGCGTTTGCGTTTAACTTTCTTCAGCGCTTCTTCTGCCTCCCGTTTGGACTATGGCCTCGGATCCCAGAGACCCGGGACCGGCCGGTGGTGTTTTTGGAGATTTACCCCCAAGTTACACGCGCTCTCCGCCGCCTGTGAACTCAGATCTTCTCCGGAGACCCAGTTACTGCCACGCCGCTTTTGCGTTAAAACAGATTTCTAAGGTGACAAACGCTTTTCCGCTGGAATACACACACACACACACACACACACACACACACACACACACACACTAGGCTACGTTGTTGTTCTCCGCGTTCGTGGTAACTTATTTCAGGGAGCCAGGGAACTGTTAAGGGCTTTCTTTAGCCTAGTTTTAGAAGTGTTGGAGGGAATTTGCTATTTTAAAGTTAGTGCGAAGGAGCCGTTCAACGGGCTACACGTACATCTCAAAACCTAGTCGTTGGAAATTTGGAAATGGAGAGTTAACTTCGCTAAATATAAAAGTAGAAGCGCGGACAGCGACTTCTATGAATGAAAGCTCGGTCTTCATTCATCTGGCTCTTCTGTCCGCGCGTTTTGAGTCTTTTTCACGTTTAATTCGGCCCTAATGCCGCCTCGGTGTTCAATCTGGTCGGTCTAGATACAATATAGCGTGTTTGTTTGACAATGCGCGCGTCCTGCTGAGGAATTCACTGATTAAGTTTGATCTGACAAAGCATCAGTGAAGCGCATGAACGCTTGGCTATGTGTCAAAACTCCCATGAGTGAAACCAAAACATGTCCAGTTATACTGCAGCTAGGACTGCCAGTTACAGGGAACTTGTGAGGTAGTTGCTAAGCCGTGAATCTACATTTTTGATCAAATTGCTCATGAAAGTGTTTGCTTTTCTGTTTTAGCTTGTCAGAACCGCTTACAAACGCATTTTCTTGTAACACGCTGCTGTGTGATAACAGACTAACCAAGTATCTCGAAAGATATGTTGACAGCGTTTATTCGAGGGTACGTGATTCAATGTTTTAACGTTCTACAAGCTTATAAGGAGTTTTTGTCAAGCTACAAGATAGATTGTTAACTTTTATCATTTGAATTAACCATCTTCAGCAAATCCAGATAAGGTGAAAATCCTCAGGCCCGTGAGATGTTTGGAGCAAGTCCTTTAGTACAGATGAAACCAAAACTTTAAAACAACAAATCCTTTGAATCTCTGTTTAAACCCGAGTTTAATTAAATTTACAAAAATCTGCAACTATTTAAATGGATGTAGACAAACATATATCAAAATAAAAACAGTTTAACAGGCATTTTAAATTCTCTAAGTAATAACAAGTTAACTACATTAACTATGTTAACCCGCATGGAATTGGTTGGATTTTAGAGTTTAGAGGTGGATTAATAAGGAAACAGTTCTGAAATTGTCACAGTGATATTTGAACGAAATCTTTAAAATGGTTATCATATTATTTTCATCTGGTTTGCTGAGCTTTTGTTTTCAAACGCCTTTAACATTCTCAGCTTTGCAACAAGCAGACAGTGTCACGTTTAGAAATGAAAATAACCAGACCTGTAAATGTTGATTCATGTGTTGTCAGGACAGTTCACTATCCTGGCAGGGCACCGTGTGTTACAACTGATCTGAAATAGCATCACTGTACATGTGAATAAGTGTTCCTCTCTTGTGTCTCAGGGGAAAGCTGTGGGACAGAAAGCACCACTGTGGATTCGGGCGAGGTTCCAGGCTTTTCTCTTTTCTCTGGGCTGTCACATCCAGCGACACTGTGGAAAAGTCCTTTTCATTGGACTTCTTGTGTTCGGAGCCCTGTCTGTTGGTTTGCGGGTCGCTGCCATTGAAACGGACATTGAAAAACTATGGGTGGAAGGTGAGTCCGAGCTTTCATGTTTTGCTTACGTGCTGAGTGGGTTTATTTGTGGGGCTGATGTGAAGGAACGAGTAATTTGTGAGCTGTATGCTGTGACGTAACTTTGGATAGGTTCAGAATAGACATGGACCTTTTTATTGCGACTCAATAAAGAACTCTCTCCCAAGCAGTATGACTTTCTTTGCATAGCTTAACTAAGCTTAGCTACCTAAACTGATTGAAAATGTGATTGCGGTGCAGTTGTTGGGCGATATAGACCCAGACCTTGTGTGGGCTTCTGATATGAAGTCTCAGGATCTTTGAGCGGACATAGACCGTGGCCTCTGGAATTCCATATCTCCTGTCACGCACACGTAGCATTCTTTTTCCCAGCGCGTGCAAGCCTTCTCTTGTTCTCTCCCCATCAGCCTATATTGTTTGTGGTGGGTGCTGCGCTTGATGTTTTTCTTTTTCTCCCTTTCCCGTTTGACGTCCTTTCCATGCACCTCACTTATCTGTGCATTTTCAGGCAGCTTTATTTGGTTTTCACACTGCCAAATTCCTTCTAAGCCCCCTAGGCTTTCGCCACACTGCTGATCCCCTGCACAGATGGGCTGTGTGTGAATCGTTAGCCATCTTTGAGGTGCTGACCCTCCCCCTCGTGCTCGCTGTGTGGTCCTTCACTATTCTTGGATTCCATTCAACAATAAAGGCACCCCCCTTTACCAAAAAAAGTGAATACAGCTGAAGTTTACCCACCTGTTTCACACACACAACGTGCACACGTTCATGCGCAAGTATATTAGGCATCGGTATTTTGTGCTTTTCTAGTTTTGTACTTAAAAATTAAACACGCTATTCACGGTAGCTTAGCATTGGTTTGTTTCAGGAAAACAAAATGCAGAGACATCTTAGATGTAATTGCATATGCTTTTTTCACAATATCATAGTCAAAAAATACACTTTTTGACTTGCGTAAAAGCATTTTTTTTGGCTATGGTATTGAAACAAGTTTATAATTCTGAAATATTTAGTGCTTCAAAAGAGGTGATAGATGAACAAATGCTCACTGGTGGGAACGTTAGCTGGAGTTAAGCAAAGGGAGTTGTCAGATGTTGTCAGTGAAATTTGTGTTTTAATGTAAAGCAGGCATAAAGCATGGGGCTCCTGGAGTGAAACGCCAAAGTGCTGAAAAGGAACGCTGTGCCTTTAAGAGGCAGTGCCTGTGTTTCTAAAGTTTCTGCCTGCGTTGTTTCCCCCAATAGCCCATTGACAAAGCTGCTCTGGGCTGAATGGGGAGTAAGTGGTATGGTAACAAGGAGAGGTTAGTTCTCACACACAGGCACACACATTCACTTCTGCACACATACACATAAAAAGTCACAGGGACAAACAAAAGAGTTTTATAATGGGTCTTGTGATTTGGAATTGAATTTAAAAAGATCCCTGGTGCTGTTAGCAATTACTAAATAGTTGCATATATTTAGAGGGCTTTCCAAAACTTGTTATTACAAAATGAATGTGGCATAAACATTACTCAATTTCCGTGAATTTTAATGACAGGTCAGCTAGGCTACATTTTAAATGTTGCAACCTATTTGTCACAAAAATTCAAATCTGTTGTGTGCGGGGGAGCTGTAAAGAATAACAAAACAGTCAAGGCCTGTGGATCTCACACTTGCCCAGCTGTGCATTTTGAAGCATATGCCTCCTCATTACCCCTGAGGCGGTGACTATCCCTTCTTCACCTCTGCTCTAGCCCCCACCCAAATGTCACCCAGGCCACCAAGTGTCCATGTCCTCAAGGACCACCCGGGCCACCCGTAATTGCTTCCGCCATCCATGAAATGATGTGCGAAAATCAGCAACCTTGTGTTTAGATGCCTTATAAAAACGAACCAACAGTTTAGTAATCGGATTTAGGCACCCTGTCAGGAATACTGTGTGTTTTGTGATAAACAGTAGGATCCATCACAGATATTTATCTGACATGGCCTAAATTAATCAGCATGTTTATATCAGAATGTGTAAGTTGTATGTTATGTTTTCTAGAGATTCTAGAATGTGATGATTTGCTGTTTAAAAAGTATAGTTGAAGTATTAAGTGTTAGTTTATTCAAACATTTAAAATTGCCATTTTGACATTCCAAACCTGCATGACTTGTGTTCTGAATATTTTGTCCATACAATGAAAGTCAGTGGGGTCCAATTTTGTTTTAGACTAGACTCAAATTTCATTGACTAGACACAGTTGAAACATTTTTCAAAATATCTTATTTTGTGTTGCAATTAAGAATGTCACAGGTTTAAGACAGCACAAGGTCAAGTAGAGATGGCAAAATATTCATTTTTAGCTGAACTACGTCTTTAAGTCTTAAGGGTTAATTTTCAGGAAAGTGTGATTTTTAGCAGGAGAAAGAGGTGATAAAATGAAATGTAGGATGACGGGCTGGTGAGCGAAAAAACATTCTAACATCTACACCTTTAAATTGCTTTGGATTTCATGTTTGCTCCTTATGTGCAGTGTCGGATTGCAGAGGGGAATTTGTTTGGAGAATTAAGAGAGGGGGAGAAAAGATTGAGAAAGTGTTTTCAAAGGAGCTCAAGTTATTTCATCTGGTTTCTGACACCAAACCGAGCAGTACCACATCTTGTTTTAATTGCGTGGATTTTAATATTTGATTGAGCTTCTTTAGAGTGAAGGATGAGGAAAGATTTGTCAGTGACGAGTTGCCTATCTGTGTGGGGCAAAAAAGCAGACTTTGATATGTGATTATATGCTTGAGTAATGCTGGCCTCCCAAAAGGATTGTTGGCATTTAACGGTCATTGCAAAAATGTGTGCCGGGCTAAACAAACGGCAAACTTTTTCAAACAGACGGACATGTTTATGTACTCATATACAGTCGTAACTTAATTTTTCTCATCCGTTTTGACACGATTTTGGTGTGCCTGACAGACTTGTACACACAGACAAGCTGTACAAACATTACTCAAATGTGTGCGGGGATATCTGGGTAGCAGACCCGCTTGAGTTGTATGAAGCCACCAGGCAGCAGAAGAGTGGAATAAAGAACATATACACATTGCATGACTGACCATGTCCACATGCATGTAGACTGAGTGAACCTGTACAAGTCCAGGATTTACACAGACACATGTGGACCTTTCAGTGTTAGGAGCAGTTATCTAAACAAAAATGAAATGCAAGGTAAATGCAATAATTCATTAGAAAATACACAGTCTTCCAGTCCTGGTGCTGGATTCGAGAGAAAGCAAGCTCTATGAAGCATTATTGGAGGTGAATGGCAAGCCGCAGTACCCCAGCTACATAAATAAACTCTTAACTGCTGGGACTTAGACCTCACCAGTAGAAAGTACAAACAAGGCCAGAGTCAACCTGGGTCAGTTGAAAATGTTTATTTCAACCCCCCGTTTCCACCCCCCACCCCACACACGCTGGCCTTCCAGCCCCCATTACTCAAGAACGGCCATATGAACTGAAAGCATCCCTTCTCAAAGTTTAGCAACTTTCTAATCCAAATCAGAGCATTGCCAATTAAGGCCAGGGTTTTCATTCTCTATACCTAATCAGTTTGTTTGGCATTGAACTTGGCTTTTGGTTAAGAGCATGATGCAGTTCCAGAGGTTGTCGAGTGCAGCAACAGAACATGTTTTATATCTAGGTTGTAAATGCTTCTCATTGACAGTGGTGACAAACTGAGGTCTAACTCCATGGCAGAAGTGCTAGGGTACACCTTTCTGTTTATATTTTTAAGCTAATGTTACTAGAACAACGCCAGCGGAGGCAAGAGGAGACCAGACCCCCAAGAAGCTGCCCCTCTTGCTGCCCAATTCAGACAGTATTTCTTACATTCAGTCCAATGAGGGTCATTTTCTTTGATCCATGCTTTAAAAAAAAAAAACTGAAACCGGTCACTTTTTTTTAAAAAAAAAAGAGTCTCCTTTTTGTCCTTCTCAACAGTTTGTCCTTTTGGTCAGGGTAAAAAAAAACATTTTCTTGGTACGTGGTGGAAAAGAAATGGTTTCTGGGCTCAATAAATTCATTTCCAGTTTGAATGAAACCAGCAACGTGGAAAAATTTTGCCTTTCACCATGGGATGAATGTATGTTTCAACCACACATTAAGCTGCATTAGCAGCCAGTGGAGTGCCTAATGTGGGTATTTTTCACAGCAGCCAACACTAGGGCTGATTAGCATAATTAGTACAGGGAAGGCTATACATATGGAAATGGCCAGGACCTAAATGCCAGAACCGGTGGAAATTTATGTCAATGCTGACAGAAGTATCAGGTCTGAATAGGTGCTAGCTGAAGCATAGTTTTAGCCATCTTGATTTGTTTTTAATTTGATTTATTTTATTTTACCTGCCACCATGAGTGTTACAATGCATGATACATATGTTTAGTTTTTTCAACAAGGCTGTCAGTTACCTCAGAAAGATGTACAGGAGGACATGCATGTGTGTGCATGCATTTCAGACACAAAGATAAGCTAGCCCTTCCTCCCTCTCACATTGTTTTATCCGCTGGGAAAAAATCCAAATCCAATTGCTTTTGTAGTGAGTTTCTCTCTTTATTTTTTTTCCTGTTTGTTGGGAAACAACTGAAAGTGACTGAAAATGAGGGTGACAAAGACCTGCATTGAGTCTCTTGGTGGCCTTGAGTTAGCGCTCATAGAGGCAGAGGTGGAGCAGTCTCCATCTGCCACTGTATTCGTGGGAGATGGGGTGGTTCTCTCAGTCATGGTCAAGCCATTGAGACTACTTGTGATTGAGAGTTGCAGTGAAGCTGAAATGTTTAAAAAGATTTGCACTTGAGCCAAATCTATCCTTCTTGTCTACATAATGTGTCTGGAAAGAAGAGGAAGAAAAAATCAAACAAAGAACTTGGAATGGACATTATGGGGTCTTGACGGACCCAAGGCAAAAGAGCTGGACCAGCTTGTTTTGTTCTTGGTGGTTTCATATACTAATGTGTGTGGGAGAAAAAGGGAAACAGAAAAAGAGAGTGAAAGCTCATATGGGAGAGTGTGTGCGTGGGCACGCACTGGCACCCGACTGTGCATCTGAGCTCTTGGGTTTACTTGGGTGGTGAAAACAGGTAAAAATGTCTCTTTCAGCACTCTTCCTTGTGGGACTTCCTCCAGAACAGCGTGAGTCCTTTCAGAAGCCTCTTAATCCCTCTAATCTGGCCCACAACACTTTGAAGGTGGCCTGTCCTAATGGAGAAAGCACTGGGTTTCAGAATTTGTTGCTCATTGCTACTGCGCCACATGCAAATGCTAAATTCATAGACAGCGGTGGCGTTTTTTTTCCATAATCTTTAAATTAGGTTAATTTAGCATGATCCTTGTTGTAATTAGTTCTTATTACCTTTATTGTGCAATTTTTTCCCCCCTTCACATTCAAATTTTCCTTGCTTCCCTTCGTGCATCAAAATGGTAATCGTATATATTTTTCAGGTCAGGAAGTTATGGCCAGTGTGTTGTGAAGCATTGCAAAGGCCAAGCCAGGGTGGACATGAGCGAGATTGGAGCTGACAGGGTCCACTGGCGGGGTGACACTGGGGAGCAGGGGGCTTCTTCTTCATAGTTAATTACATGTCACTTTCCATACTGCCTACTGGGAGGGAACCCCCTCACACCAGCTCATTTTGCTGGTCTGCTCCTGGGTGGGACCTTGAGACAGGCTTGCTACCATTGTGTTCTAGCCAGTGAGAGCAGACTGTAGATTAGCTTCAGCTTTTACCATTTGATGTGCTTTACAGTTGCAGAACTATCTAATCTGTGAGACACTGAGGCTGGATCTCTTTCCTGCTATGTTGGGGAACATTGGTCAGACCCTCCTCGTGGATAATTGGCCCGTGATGGTGATGTCACCCCCAAGGCTGTGAAAAATGAAGCACAACAAAGGAAGGGGGGTCTCCACTTGGGAGAGAGTAAGATCTGTATGGCAGTATTGCTGGATCGATATCACAAAACACCTTTAGGCTGCCCTAGTTTTGAGTTTTTTTAAAAAACATAATCACAAACCCCTCTACCCTGTTCCAGTCTCAGCAACTCAAAGCAAAGATTAGTGCTTTGGAAATCCCCCTAGGCCTCTGTGTTTGACAGTTCTAGCTGTTTGAATCTAAAATGTACATCCCAGATCACTCTTGTGCATCACAGACCCCCAACCCCTTCTGTGGTGCGTTTCTGGCTGTGAAAGTATTTGCGTGCCTGTCTCTTTAAGTGTACGGCAGCAGCGAGCTGAGAGAACAGAGCAAAGCTCCCATCTGGAGGGTGGCTGAGTGGAGCGGTGACTGAGCGGCGGGGCCCACTCGGGCCTCTAGCTGGGTGGTCCAGATGGGAGGAACCAGACACAAATAGCTATAATTTACTTCAGGAGCCCCTGTAATTACAGGCCCAAGGATTGGAGCTCAATTCCTGCAGATGCCTGAATGCATTAAATATGAACATGCTGTCTGTAGATCGACACAAATACGTGTTTGCATTTGCAAATGGAAACGGCCTTCAGATTCAGCCCGCCACATTTTTTGAAGTAATGTGTTTACGTAACCTGCATGTCAGATAGCTGTGTGAATGGAAGCAGGAGGTTGAATGTTTGCATGCATCAAGTTGTAAGCTTCAGGGCAAGTCACATGGCATTTATATTTGCGGTGCATTTTTTGTGTGTTTCTGCTCAGCTTTTTCTTTCATTAAACAAAACCTTTCATGTGTGTTAAAGGATTCTTCTTAAAGGATCTCTAAGCCACTTACAAAGCTGTGGGCTACCCCTGACAGAAACAGTACCCCTCTCTCTTTCTGTATTTCTCTCTTTCTGTTTCTCTGTGTCTCTTTCTCTTCCACTCCCTCTCTCAATTAACTGAGGCAGGCAGCGAGATGTGCCGGGGAGAAAAAGTGGCTCGGTGGGCTCAGCCAGCCACTACAGGCTTGTCATCATGTATTGGGATGTGGAGGGGCAGACGGGCAGGCTCTGATCTGGGCCGGTGCGTTTCATGTGCATTTGGCATGGCCGCAGATACCCCGCGTTCTCTTTTCACCACTGCCTCCGTTAATTAGGGGGCTGGACTACGGAGTTTCCTCTGTGCTCTTTGATGCTTTTCATCCCGACTCAACATACCACATGAACAGCATTTCTGCCTCTGCTCTTCTGCTTTGCTATCTTCTTCAATTTACTGCTCACATCTTTGGTCAGACATAGTGACCTGTAGATCGAGACCCAACGTCTAGAGTGACCTTACTTTCAGGAACCAGAGTCTGTCATAAACTGGTGGTGTCAAGATTAGGCTGGGAAAGTGCTTCTGTCAGTTTTAAGTCAAACACACTGGAGAATTTATGGAGGATTTTGTGCAAAAGCCTGTTTGTTAGCCTTGTGTGGAAGTGTGGGTCATGTCATGGTTATTTTTACTCTCCAGTGTGTTAAAGACACAAATGTGATCCACACATCTGTTTCTGGGCTTAGCTGGAATATACACAGGGGAATGAGAACTATAGTGCATTTAATTTGGGTTTAATTACAACATTAACCTCTCAGTGAGGACCGTGATTTTTGTTTTGTTGCAGTGTGACAATTAGCGCAAAAAACATATTGTTCCTCTGACTTCTTGTGTCTTTGACATATAAATAATCCTTTCTGAACATTTGAAAATAATAAATCACAATGTCTCTCTTTCTCAGCTGGCAGTCGGGTGAGCAAGGAGCTACGCTACACAAAAGAGAAGCAGGGAGAGGAGTCAGTGTTCACCTCACAGATGCTCATACAGACACCCAAACAGGAAGGAAACAATATTCTTACCCAGGAGGCTTTGCTGCTCCACCTGGAGGCTGCTTTGTCAGCCAGCAAAGTTCAAGTGTCTCTTTATGGAAAGTGAGTACAACCCCCAGAAGGATTACAGGGAATTTCAAACACTTATAAACACGAGGGCCTGCCTTCTAATATGTGGTTGTACAATTTCTACCCACAGATCTTGGGATCTTAATAAAATTTGCTTCAAATCCGGAGTCCCAATTATAGAAAATGTCATGATTGAGAGGGTAAGCATGTTTTTATTATGCAATTTTTGGCCTGCTTCATAATAATTTTCTTATTACCATTTACTTAGTGCTTTACACAACTAGTATAGTGTTTATTCAACTTAGCTATTTTTGTTCTGTGCCATGAAGTCTGTCTTACTGAAGATTATACTCTATTTCTTTGCAGATGATTGACAAGCTTTTCCCCTGTATGATCGTGACTCCTTTGGACTGCTTTTGGGAAGGCTCTAAGCTGCAGGGAGGCTCTGCCTATTTACCGTAAGCATTCTGCTTATTCTTATGTAATATATAACTACCAATCTCTGATGAAGCCACATATAGCTTCACTGGACTATTTTAAATCTATCTAAACTAAAAAGACCAGAATTAAACAAAGTACTATGCCTGAACTACAGCTCTGAAACTTTTGACCCCCCTCCTTGTTATAACACACGCTCCTATAACAATTGGCCTTTACCTTCAACCAAAACGGTGCTGGCTGCGACAAACTCTGACATCAAGCCCCTAGCAAAAGCTCTATTTAGTCTGTTGATAAGCTGAAGCCTGGTTCCGTCGTCAGTGTGGCTTGAGCTGTCAACAGTGTGTTGAGGGGGCTTTACAGGACAATCTCTAATCCTGCACCCCTGTCCCACCACCCAATCCCCCAGCCAGAAGAAGCCCTTACGGAAAGGGGACAGAGAGAGAGAGGGAGGGAGAGAGATGACTGCTACTGGGTGGGTAGGAGGGAAGGGTGGGGGGGGCAGGGGAGCCTTTGGGTCAGACAATGGTAAGCATTCTTTCAGTTTACGAGTGAGTGTCCATCAGTGAGGGGGCCCTAGAGGGGGCCCGGCTTTGTCAGCACTGGGTAACACTGTGCATTCTCATGGTAATCGCCCAGGCTTGGAGCTGTAAGTTGTCCAACAAATAAAATGGGCATTATTCAAGTCGTGGGCCCAGAGAGAGAAAGAGGGAGGAAAAAGTAGGGAAAATTAACTGTGGATGTTGAACAATGTAGTTTACACTATCATCCCTAATATTTTGTTGGGGGAAAATTGACAGCCATGTTGTATTCTTTACCATGTAAGACTGACTCAGTCAATTCTCATTGGCTTTTTTTCTCTTTCATCAGCCTAGTTTGATCATCATCAGTTTGACTAATTCCCAAGTTTTCTGAGAAGCATGAGTTGCATTTAAAATTTCTGTTACTTATTCTCTGTTTGGACATGTATGATGAGGGCCTGCGTTAGCCACTGAGGCTAATGTCCTCTCAGGCTTCCGCTTCAGTTCAGCTGTTTTTTTTTTCATCTAAAGGGAAGAGAGCGAAAGAGAGACAGAGAGAGAAAGGGAGGGAGAGAGTGAGTGAGGGAGAAAAAAACTTGAGGGAACAAAGAGCAGCAATCTATGGAAAAACAAAAGGGCCCAGGCCGGTTCACTCAAGCAAAAAATAGGAGATAAAGGAGACTCTCTTTGCAAGCAGGAGCAAAGGCGCTTGGTATGTGGGAATGGGAGAGGACCAGCTTTATTTGAAGCTGCTCTTCATGAGTTATTAGAGTGAGATTGGGCCTGGAGTTAGGACACTATTCACTTTTATTCTTCTTTACCCACAAATACTCATCACGGTGAAAGGCCCCTCTTTCACTCAGGGGGTATGGGTTCTTTGGCATTACAACTTGGGGAATTTTTTTAGCTACATAGGTGTTGATTTGGAATGTTTTTCCCTTGTGATATATAATCATTTTCAGTGCCATAATAATGAAATAATGTTACAATTTAGAGGTTGTTTGTGTTCTCAGAATCACCCTTCCATTGTAAATCAGAATGTTAAAAATAATCCAACTGAAACTACACTACACCTAGAGAATTAATCTTGGGCTTTAATAACCAACAGTCCACTTTCTCAATGATCATTGAGTGAGAGAAGATAGATTAAAACCTGCAGGCTAAGGCATTGAGAACACTGGGCTCAAAGCAACATTCAAGACAGTCGGCACAGCCCTTCCCAGCATTACCCCTGCCCGCCTTCATCCTTATCAAGATGTTTTAGAGGCAGAGGTAATCGTTATGACTCGATGCACAAAGTTAAGAGACAGCAGCCTGTAGACCGCCAGCACATTATGCCCCTCCGTGTAACAGGATAATAAACGCTACTTTATGCGGCATCTGTAGTCCGCCACCACCAGGGAGGGACTGGTGCCGGTAAGCTTGGAGAAGCAGCAGCAGGAAAGGGGTTTGTTTAAAAAAAGTGTGCCATTGTTTGAAAAAAGTCATACAACTGACACATTTGGTCTGCTAACTTAATTGAAATGTCTCAATTGTGTTTATTGTGTTTCTTCTTGTAGGGGAATGCCTGATATTCAGTGGATGAATCTAGACCCCCTCAAGCTAATGGAGGAGTTGAGCCAGTTTACATCTCTAGAGGGTTTTCGAGAGATGCTAGATAAGGCTCAGGTGGGCCATGCCTATATGAACCGCCCATGCTTGGATCCCAATGACACAGATTGCCCTCACAGTGCCCCTAATAATGACCCACGGCAGGTGGGTACAGTTTTGTAATGCAGATGGCTGTGTCTTATTAATATAAGTCTGTAGAATTGATAAGTTTGCATCAATTGTGTGGTCTGTGTTTTATTTAGGTCCCTGACATTGCTGCTGAACTTCAGGGTGGTTGCCATGGTTTCTCCAAGAAGTTCATGCACTGGCAGGAGGAGTTGATCCTGGGTGAAAGAGTAAAGGACTCCCAGAATGCCTTGCAGAGGTGAGAAAGAAGGGGAAAGAAAGAAGGAGAGGCAAGAGGAGGGGGTATGTGGGTGGGCCTCTCTTAGGAGGCCCTGACAAGAGAAAGTAAGAGAGAAAACCAGAAAGAGACAGAGATGGAGAGAGGGAGGAATCTTTCTGACTCCTAATAACCTCACACATCCAAGGAATTCCTTACATGAAGAGGGATCAGTTTCCACCTCTGACCCCAGTATAGGAAAGACCAATTAAACATGATGGACAGCCACATAACCTATGAGCAGATCTGAAATGCAGAGTGGAGGAAAATGAAAACACACTGAACAGAAAAAAAGAACATATGATACAAAGTAAACAAACTATAGGTAAACTTAAAGCAAGAGCTCAAGTATTTGACACCTGTAATTTAATCTCATATGTGTGTATTTTCATTGCAGAGTTTAATCTGCAATAAATGAAAGCCTCTGCAGAGAGCTGTATATTGGCCTTATCCGCAGTACTTGAACATTGTTCTAATCTCACTGGAAATGTTAGAGTGATTTATAGAAGCCCAAGAGGGACCATGCGCATCATTTTCATTATTTATTATAATGTGTCTCCCTATTAACATCTTCTTATTATCACTTTGCAACACAGTGTGTTTGAATGTTCTGGTCTCACTCAGCCTTCTGTATTTTCCTGTATAGTGCGGAGGCTCTTCAGACCATGTTCCTCCTTATGAGTCCCAAACAGCTCTATGAGCACTTTAAAGATGACTATGAGATCCATGACATCAACTGGAACGAGGACAAGGCCACTGCCATCTTGGAGTCCTGGCAGAGGAAATTTGTTGAGGTAATTTCCTGTTTTCAAACACACCCACACATCAGTTTGTGAGGTCTAAATGGTTTCAGCCCAGCTGGGGTGGAAAGGTAAAAAGAGCACAGGAGGTCACAAGTGGTGCAAGAGGGTTGTTTTCCTTAGACCAGAGGATGGCAATGTCTGCCTGAATTCCATCAATCCTCAGCTGCCTAGTAAACGGAGTCCTCCTAGGAGGCCACTGACAGACTCCCAGTTATAGGAACAAGCTGTTTTTGTGATAACTGACACCCAGCATGCTCACTAAAAGAGAGAAAGGGAATTACAGAGTGAGAAGAGCATCCAATAATGTCTGCTGCCTCAAAGAGAGAGCAAGAGTGAGGGAAGTGGAGTCAGGGGTGGTTGGGGGGATAGGGCACTGTAAAAACAAAGTGCAGAGGTATTCCTTTCCCCTTAAGGTTGTCGGCCATTCATGGTGCTGATGGAGTAGCCTGAGAGACCATGTGATCTCATCTGATCCATCTGACCTCTGCCCTCTGGCATCTGTGCTCATTATTTCTTGCTTGTCAAGCTTCATAGGGTCTCGTGCTATCTTGTTTGTGTGTTATTAGGATAAAATCTGAGGTTGATGAGGGTACGGCTCCCAGAAGAATGAATGTTTGTGTGGCTTGTCAGAAAAAATAATTCAAGATTTGTTCTGTTCCGCAATGAGTGCACAAGTTCATTCAAAACACACAATGTTAGGTTAAGCAACTTTGCTCATAACGAAATTTATTAAATTGCAGCCAGTCATAAGCCTTTTTATTTTGACCTATGGACATATGCTCTTTCCAATCCAAATACTACATTCTCTGGTTTGCTGTTTAAAACTGTGATTTTGTGTCTAGGTTGTCCATGGGAGCATTCCTCAGAACTCTTCCTCCAACGTTTATGCCTTCTCTACCACTACTCTTAATGACATAATGAAGTCCTTCTCGGACGTCAGTGTAATCAGGGTGGCAGGTGGTTATCTGCTCATGGTAAGACATCCATTACTGTGGCAACTCTAGTTAAGGCTAATGGAAATGTGATGAGCTTGTCTCCATATGTGTGGAGCTATTCCATTACATGTGTTTCTCTCTGTACACAGCTGGCATACGCATGCGTGACCATGCTGCGCTGGGACTGTGCTAAGTCTCAGGGTGCTGTAGGGCTAGCCGGAGTGCTTCTAGTTGCTCTCTCTGTGGCTGCAGGACTTGGTCTGTGCTCGCTGCTGGGGCTGTCCTTCAATGCTGCCACCACACAGGTAAATACACACCTAAATGTCTTAAATTCATACTCAGCCTCAGGGCTTGGCTGTAACTCAGAGTTGTGTGTTCCTCCACAGGTGCTGCCATTCCTGGCCCTGGGCATTGGAGTGGATGACATGTTTTTGCTAGCTCATTCCTTCACTGAGACCAGATCCAACATCCCGTTCAAGGCACGTATCTCATAAATATGCTTCTGGGGGATGAAAATGTTGCTTCTGTTTTTTAAAGATCACAGCTCATTATTTGCCATATTTCTCCATAGGAGAGGACAGGCGACTGCCTAAGAAGAACTGGCACCAGTGTGGCTCTCACCTCCATCAATAACATGATTGCTTTTTTCATGGCTGCCCTAGTGCCTATTCCTGCACTCCGGGCCTTCTCACTTCAGGTAGGAGTTTGTATTTTGTGTGTCAGTACATGTCATCAACCACTGCACCCTGTGATGCCCATTGAGAAAGACTGGCAGGGGCGTTGACTATCTGAAAAGGGCAGTGAAAGTTGGCTTTAAAAAACGAGCTGTCAAAGTTAATTCAAAGTGAGGATGGCCTTTGTTGTTGCTCTTTCTTGCATTCTCTCTTTATTTTATGGCCAAACCCCCTCATTCAACTAAAGTCACGGCCTGGTTTTCAGGTGGGGAGTGGATACCAAGAGAGAGAGAGGTAATGAGATGAGTGAATATATCAGTATATCACCCAGCCATCAGACTGTGCTTCTCTGATCTCCCCAGGCTAACCCTGGGTGGTCTGCACTGTAATGATACAGAATATAATGTCTGTCTGAGGCTGGCGGAGTTAAGGGGTTCTGCTCAGACTCGCTGTGACCTTGGGAGTCCCCTTTCCTTGGATTGTTGACTATTTGTGGAGTGATGGGGAAGGGGGTTGCTGGTTGATTTAGGGTGCATATTTTACTTTCTGGGATTCAATCCGAGGCACTAAAACAGCGAGGGATCCTGAATGCAGAGTGTTTTTTCTCAAGTTCAGACAGCAGCTGTGGAGTCGGGTGGCAGCGTAGAACTCATGAACGAAAAGACTTGGACTTTATCCTGAAGTCTCTCTTTCTCTCTTACTCTTTATTTCAGGCAGCTATTGTGGTTGTCTTTAACTTTGCCATGGTTCTGCTGATCTTCCCTGCCATTCTGAGCTTGGACCTGCACCGGAGGGAAGACAAAAGACTGGACATCCTGTGCTGTTTCTACAGGTAACTAAGATGCGCTGCCCTTACTTAATATCAGCCATTTTTATTATGACATAGCCTTTGGTACTTAAAATGCTGATTTATGTTTCTTTTCTTCCAGCCCCTGTTCATCCCGGGTGATCCAGATCCAGCCTCAGGAGTTCTCAGATGCTAACGACAACCTCCAGCATGCTCCGGCCACCCCCACCTACACTGGCTCCACTATAACCACCAGCACCCACATCACCACTACGGTGCAGGCATTCACCCAGTGTGATGCAGCTGGTCAGCATATTGTCACCATTCTGCCACCCACTTCCCAGATCTCCACAAGTCCTCCATCCATGGTCTTGTCCACACCCACTCCGACAGCTGACCCTTATGGCTCCCAGCTGTTCACCACCTCCAGCTCCACCCGAGACCTTCTAGCCCAGGTGGAGGAGCCTAAAGAGGGCCGCGAGTGTGTGCCTTTGCCGTTCTGCCGCTGGAATCTGTCAAACTTTGCACGGGAAAAGTATGCCCCTCTGTTGTTAAAGCCAGAAACTAAGACTGTAGTGGTTGTCGTTTTTGTGGCTCTTCTTAGCCTCAGCCTCTATGGTACCACAATGGTCCATGATGGACTCTACTTGACTGATATTGTCCCCAGAGACACAAAGGAGTATGACTTCATCACTGCCCAGTTTAAATACTTCTCTTTCTATAACATGTACCTGGTTACCATGGACGGTTTTGACTATGCCCGCTCTCAGAGACAGCTTCTTCAGCTTCACAATGCCTTCAACTCTGTAAAATATGTAGTTAAGGATAGCGATCACAAACTTCCCAGAATGTGGCTGCACTACTTCCAGGACTGGCTCAAAGGTAAGTTATTTTTTTATCAGTTCTTGCTAAGGCTACCATTTTTACTATTATGACTATTTTCACTATGTCTGCAAAAATCAGCCCATAACTTGTCTTGTACCATATTGCTGTTTATTGATACGGATATATAAGTATCTACAAAATATCAGTAAATATGAAACTATGGTAAGAAAATGTCACAAACTATTTTAGCAGTGCACATTTATTGTGTAGAAAATGCTCTTATCTCTAAAGGTGAGACTGACAGTTCAGTGTAAGTTCACTTCTGTCATCTGCTTTTGTGTTTTACCCACCTGGGCATAGAGAAGATTACGAGAGGGTCAGGGGTTATCTCGGACTGTTTGTGACCTCTCTGCTCACATTAGTTTCTATTGAGAGCTTAACTATGAGGTGAATCCACAATAACTAAAAGCCAGCGAATTGAAAAGAAGCTATTTATTTTGAAAGGCTGTGGAAACTGGAGGTAGTTGAAAGACTCTCTTTCTCCCCTATGCTATTTCCTTTTCTTGTGAGGAGATCTCTGTAATTACAGAATGGTTGTGGAAACTGTTTTTCAGCTGTTGCCAGACTTTGTAATTTGGAGAGCACGAAAGGCTTTCTCTGGTTAGTTTATTCAGCCCACACACATTTATTCAGCACCAGGCAAAAAGATGGAGAATCCAGCAAGGGAAGGGGGACTTTTGGTTTATATGTCTGTTTGTGTGTGTGGATTGGCATTAAATCTGACCCACGTTTTTACCCCCCTTTCTTAAGGGAGGAGCGATTTTAACAATCCTCTGTCATAGCTTACTGGATTGTGAAAAGTAGAAAGGTTTGAACAGCTTTTTTCACAGAAGGTCTAATTGTACGCATCCATGCACTATGTAGGTCTGCAGGCTACATTTGATGCTGACTGGGAAGCTGGCAGAATCACCTATGACAGCTATCGCAATGGCACAGAGGATGGAGCGCTGGCTTACAAGCTCCTCATTCAAACTGGCTCTAAAAAAGAACCTTTTAACTACAGCCAGGTGTGTGGTCAACTACTGGAGCATTCAGTTAAATACAAATCCAAAACTTTGCATCTATCCCAAAATTTACATTTGTTTCTTTTAAAGCTCACTTCCCGTCGCCTGGTAGACGAGGATGGTCTCATTCCACCAGAGGTTTTTTACATCTACCTGACAGTATGGGTCAGTAATGATCCATTAGGATATGCTGCCTCCCAAGCCAACTTTTACCCCCATCCTCGGGAGTGGATCCATGATAAGTACGACACCACTGGGGAAAACCTTCGCAGTAAGTAAACCAAAGACAATGACATTAGAAAAGTTGTCATACTTATGGATGCATGTTTCAAAAGCAGTACCTCTTCTCTATTTCAGTCCCTGCGGCAGAACCTCTAGAGTTCGCTCAGTTTCCTTTTTACCTAAATGGCCTCAGACAAGCTTCAGACTTCATTGAAGCCATTGAGAGTGTGCGCACAGTTTGCGAGGAATTTATGCGTCAGGGAATTCAGAACTATCCCAATGGCTACCCCTTTTTGTTCTGGGAACAGTACATTGGTCTGCGTCACTGGTTCTTGCTGTCCATCAGCGTAGTCCTTGCCTGCACTTTCCTGGTGTGCGCCATCCTCCTGCTCAACCCCTGGACCGCAGGCGTCATTGTAAGTCTGCCTTCTTCTCACCCTAATCCATTTCTAACTCCTTTTTTTCTAGCTCCTTCCCCTGTTCTCTTATTTCTCTTGCTCCCCCTGATCCCCTCAACACAGCTCAATAACTTTGCCACCAGGGCAGTTTTCTGGGGAGGGCCTTTGCGGGTTGTCTAGAGGGTGCTGCTTGCATACACACATATATACACACAGTCACACACATACGGACTCTCCCCCTCATCTCTTTTGTCATTCAAATGGGTGTAGCAAAACTTTCTAAAGAAGAAATGCAAAGCTCTCCTGAAGGCTTTTACCTCCAACTGCCTTTGTCCAGAAATTTGGGGACAGGACAGATCTGCCCAGTCACGACCTTGGCCTGCTAAACCCATCCATCAGCGACTGGGTGTAGTGGGGGTAGTGGGTGGTTGAGTTAGTTCATGGACTAGGAGGTGCTGGCTGGTGGGGTCCATAGCTTACCATGAAAAAGCAAGGAACTAGAAGTGGCCATTGGCCTTAGTTGACATTTAGCTATAATATGGTGCATTTGTTTGTGTGTAAAAGCCTTTTATTAAAAAAAAAATAATAATAAAATATAATTTCTTTAAATGATAAAGTAAAGTTTACTGCACTTGCTTTTTTTAAACTTAAAACCAGCTCTGTCCTCTTCAGTTTCACAGCCTATATGTGGCCGCAGTAAAATGGGTTTTACCATCTCCAATTTAAGCATGACCAAATTGGAACCCCTGCCAACATCAAAGGTTTTCAAGGCAAAGACTTAACCAAGTGCTCTATTTAATTTATAGAAAAACTGATTCTCCTGAGTAGGAAAGCACTACACTGCACCAGGAAAGTGGGAGCAGAATGATCTTTATGCTCTTTTATCGTATTCTCACTCATTTCCCTTTCCCTGAAATTGACGAAACATGGGGAGGGGTCAGGATATAGTCATTATGTAATCTGATATTCAGGGTAGATGACCTGAAATGTAGAGGATATTGGTCCAGTGAGGCCTTTTTGCAGTGTGATTCTTATAGTGCTATTTCCATATACACAATTCATTGTGATGTAACTGGTAACATGCTTTTGTCTTCTGCATGACAGGTTTTTATTTTGGCCATGATGACAGTGGAACTTTTTGGCATCATGGGCCTAATTGGTATCAAACTGAGTGCCATTCCTGTCGTCATCCTTATAGCCTCCGTTGGTATTGGAGTGGAGTTTACTGTGCATATTGCACTGGTAAGGCCATCTTGCACAGTAATTCATCAGTATTTGTATTTCTGCCAATAAAATCAGATAGACCAGTTTCATTCTCTCTATTTTCCACATTGTAGGGTTTCCTGACTGCCATTGGGGACAGGAACACTCGTTCAGCCGTGGCTATGGAGCATATGTTCGCTCCTGTGATTGACGGCGCCATCTCTACTCTGCTGGGAGTGCTCATGCTTGCCGGCTCAGAGTTTGACTTCATCATGAGGTGAGTGATTGACACTTCTCCAGGCGGGTCTCTGAGGTCAGCCCATATGCTGACTTTCAAACTGGTGGTGGGCCTTAGGCAGGGAGACAGTTGTCCATGTAGCTGTAGGTTACAGGTGGTAATGTTTGCCTCCCCATCACCTGGTGTTGTCAGTCTGGATGTTAACTCCCCTTAGACCACCACAACACTCTTACAAACATCCTTGAACCGCTTGAATGCACAACAAATGGAGGAAACATCAAGGGACTGCAGCAGCTGCTTGTAAACATGTAAATATACAACCCACTGCGCAGTGACTCAACATGAACACACTTGCTCACAGTTTTTCCCACCCTGATTGCAGGGAGGATGTCAACTGTCCAATCATTTGGTTGTGAACTCCATCTATCTGCTGCATTTGAGCAGCTTTTCTGCTTGGTTTAATGCCTGCTTCACCAAAAAGAAAATATCAAAAAGCTTCTTTTTTTTTTCTTTTTTTTACTAGGCTCTGCTGAAAGCAAACCACAACCTTGAGATCCGCCTCAAACAGACCCATGCCGAAAAAATGGCTTAGAGATTCCAGTATAACATAGCTGCATGTTGAAAATGAAAAATATGCTTTTAACCTTTTTTCAAGCACCCACATTTGCACCAAAGAATAATTTGGAAATGAGGATGAGCAGTGTGGTTTGGGTCTCCAGGAAACTGCAGGGGGTTGTTATAGCAGATTGGGGATTGGAGCAAACCATTTGGTGCAAGCGGTGTGCCAGCATTGGGGCATTCATGGTGGGAGGTCCTGTTTAGAAGTAGAGAGAAAGAGAGAGAGGTCTGGCCCTCTAGCTGGGGAGTAGCATAAATACATTGCTGTAAACATCTCCTGGCTGTGGGACACTGAATAAACAGGAGAACAAGCTCAGCGGCCCCTCTTAGAACGAGCCACCCTTTCCAACCCCTGACTTGGAATGGAAAAGATTACAGTTTATATAAACAACAGAATTCCTAACACTAGGTCTACTCTGGAGGTCTAACCCAGGCGGGGCCCATGGATGGTTTAGTCTTTTTTTTCCCCCCTTTTTTCTTCTTTTTTTTTTTTTTTACTCCTTAAATAAATCACGCTCCACTTTCGGAATGTTGACTTAGTAAAATAAACATGCGCCCTTTTTCCAATCTTTTCATGTATACAGGACCGTCAGACAGAAAGAGCGCTTTTAACTAACAAAAGGTGGACATAAGTGCAGCCAGAGATGGTTGGCTCCTTTGTCTTTGTTTTTTTCCCATTCTTAAATAGCCTTCATGTTTTCACTGAACATTACAAACTGTGTTGAAAAGCATGATTGTGCCTTTCTTGAACACCTATCAAAGAGTCACTCAAACTATGTTATTCTTCTAAATGTTTCTAGCCATTGCTATAGAGAGATGATTGAAAATGAAAATGGTTCACACTTAAGCTGTCTGATTCATCTATGTTAATGAAATAGACATGAGATAAGTGGAAGGCAGGAGTGGAGGGAATGCTTGTCTCCGTCTGAGAAACCCATAGCATAGTCTCTGGTCTAAATGTGGCATATAATTCTCACCAGAGTCTCCAGTAGTGCTGCGTTTTATGCACAGACCCCGAAAGGCCACCTTGGAAATTTGGGTTTTAGAGGTCAATTTAAATATTACCTCTCCCTGACTGTGCATAATGACTGAAATAGGTAATTATAGTGTTTTAAAACCAGAGGTTCTGTGATACAGTACAGGTCTTGGTTCCTCAGGGAGCTGCGATAGAGACGAAACCAAAATAGATCCAAAATGGAGGCTCAGTGGTGCGATGACCGACAGACCTGTAATCTTTTTAACAGGGTTTTTTGATTCATTTGTTTGATGGTTCTCAGAGAGCCAAAGTAAACACATGGCCTCATTGGAGGAGACGGGTCAATGGACAGCAGTTTCCACTGTACGTTCTAAGCAGATATGCTAAAGATGAACCTTTTACCCTCTGTCTTTGTTTCTTAAACCCAAGGTTCTTGTAGATGTGACAGAAGCAAAAATGGTCAGAGGGTGGGAGGTTAAAAGAACATTCCAGACTTTTTTTTTCCAGATTCTGTTCCTTTTTCTTACCTCCAGAAGTCTGAACCACAGCTGAATTGTCTCTTTTTAGTGTAACCATTTAACTAGAGTGCTCTCTAATTTTCTCATGCACTGTCTTTCTTGTGGTGAATCAGAGCCCTCCCTCAATGCTCTGAGCTAAAGCACAGAGGCGCAGACACCCTCATAGCCCTGCAGCCTATTAGCGTGCACTGCATGTTAACACGCAAGTCAGTATACAGGGCAAAACTACTACAGCTCTTCTACGCCTTATATCTCTAGCCTTTACTGTTAGTGCTCACCCGTGAGCTAAAGCCTGGGAAACCTCATTCACCACTCTTTCCCTTGGCCCCTTCATTCAAACATACGTTTTCGGCGCTGCTTCCAGCCTTAAGCAACTCTGCACCACTTCACACTGCTCCACCAGACCCGCTAGCGCCTTTGCCAACCAGACCTCCATGTTCTTGGCAATGAGGGTGGAGGGCGGTGTTTCCTGCTAGTCTTCAGCACTGGATTGAGGTTCCTGCTTTAGTCACCTCCACTGAGAAAATAGCTGGTCTTAGTCTGGTTTTAATCAGACTGGTTTCAGAGATTTTTATCAGAAATTTTTTTTGTATATTCTATACTTGTTGACCTTAGAAAGTGTTGTTGATGTAGTTTTAAGGTTTTGTAAATACAAGTTTTTTTGCACCTTTCAGCAGATCTCCACACTACTGATTTGTTCTTGAGCCAGTATGGCTGTTGAGGGCCAGGAGGAGGGAGAGAGAATAGAAGGAAGAAAAAGATAGAAAGCAAAGGTCTGGCATGACCTGCTCTGCGTAAACATAAAGGTGCCATGCCCTCGCCAGGGTGAAACAGGATCTCAATAAGAGGGGGTATAAAGTTTCTGAAGAGAAAATTACATTAACAGAAGTGGCAGCTTTTAGGAGAGAGGGAGGGAAGAAAGCAGAGGGAAAAAAGAGCAATGGAGAGGGGTGAGTGTTTCTGACGCATAGAATCTGTTCACTAATGTAAACACATCTCCTCAGGAAGTGGCAGGGCAGTGGTGATAGATGAGGACTCCCAGAGGGAGCTAGTACTCACTACGAAGATGGAACCCAGGAATTTCTCTCCAGATTTGTTAGGTCAGCAGGAGAGAGGAAATGTAGGGAAAGAAATGATGGATAAGAGGGGAAGCAACATCCTACAGGAACTCTTGAATATTACCTTCCTCTCAGATGATGAGCCTATTGTCTCATATCTTGTTTGAACATGCTGTGGAAGTTTGGTGGCTGCTTTATCTTTAACATTTTGTTCATTTGTGCTCTTCCCTGCAGATACTTCTTTGCAGTTTTGGCCATACTGACACTACTGGGGATCCTTAATGGTTTGGTGCTACTTCCAGTACTGCTTTCACTCATAGGCCCCCCAGCTGAGGTTGTACCCGCTAATAATGGCAATCATTTGCAAAGTCCCTCTCCTGAGCCCATGCCTCCTCCTATGAACCACCATGGGTATTATGCTGGGCACATCCCCAAGGGACCACGTCACGCATTCTCTGAGACCTCTGACTCTGAATACTATTCTGAAACCACAACCACCTCTGGCATCGGCGAGGAGGAGTATAAGTACTGTGACAGGAGCACATACATCACGTCTCCAGCTCAAGGACCAACCTCTCATATCCTGCTTGAAGCCAGCAAGAACCCCAGTTTCCCTAAGCTCACGGTGAGTCGACCTGACAGGAAAAATATTAATTGAAATGTCTGCGATGTAGTGCTTGAACTCTTTTGTAATGTGTTTGTGCTTGTTCTTGCTTCCAAGGTGGTGAAACCTTTTAATGAAAGCTCTAAAGGACAGAACAGTGAGTCCAAGCAGAATGCAGTCAACTCGGTCAGTTCACAGATCACACGGTGGGACAACAAACAGGAGTACCAAGGGCAGAGAAGACAACATTTACCTAGCGACAGGACCCACTGTCCTCGGAGGACTACTCAGTGTGGCCAAGGGCCACAACCAGGCAGAGGGCAGCAGCAAAACAGGACTACAGCCCCAGCTCACAGCCCTGGGGCATTGCAGAGCCCTAACAATGCAATCACCATGGTTACAGCAACAGCCTCTGTTACAGTGGCATTGCACCCCAGTTTGCCGGGGTCGTACCAGGGTTACATGCATGAGGGGTTTGAGGATAACGAGTCAGACTCTTTTGACGACTCTAAGAGGACTTCTCAAATGTATGGGAAAGCTACACATTATAAGAGGAACTCTTTGGAACTTCAAGACCTGGAATCCACAGAGAAAAACCAGCATCAAGCTAACCAGGCGCTAGGTAAAGACTCTTAACTTTTCATAGCTTTCAAATCCCAATACTAGAGAGTTACGTAGTATAGATTGCTATGAGAATCCAGACAGCTGTCTGTACCGATCATAATGATGTTCTATCTTTTGCATGTGTTACAGGTGGTGCATGGATCCAAGCAGCCAAAGATTGCTAGACTGCTCCCAGCCCCCACATCCCTTTTGTCTGGAATCTCTGGCTGTTTTGGGAACTTCCCAACCCCAGCCCGGTGTCTTTTATCTCTTTGAACTGTACATAGACCTCACACAGACAAGAGGATTTATTTTAAAATTATTAAAAAGGTCTTTCTTAGACATTTATAAATATATATATTTTAATACTAAAAAGAGGGAAACTATTTTAAAATGTGTTGTATAACTTGTGTATTCTCTTGTGTAAAAGTAAGATGTATAAGAGGATTTGGAGGCCTTGTTCCCTCCATTGTATAGATTATAAAATGTGCTATATGTAAAATAAGTGAAATGATATTAGGTTATTGAAATGCAAGGTCAGTGTTCTCTTTTTTTTTCCTTTTTTTTTTTGCTGCTACACTTCAAATTTGAGATGACGTGTCTTGAAAATATGCAGTACCCCTTTCCCCAACATAAGCCAAGATTTAACTTTATATTAACAAGTTCTTAAACTGCAGCCAATAAGAAGCTTATCTGTATTGTTCAAAGATGTAGACTTTATCTTTGATTGCACTGTACAAAATCAAGACCTGTATAGATAGGTTTTTCTCAGTTAAAATTTCCTCAGTTTTTTTTTCCTTTAGCCTATTTATTTTACTTTTTACTGACAGCAACCATTGTGCCTTCTTAATTTTTATTTTCTTAAAAATTAATTTGTCAAACTGTAGTACATCACTATAATGTTATGGGGTCAACATTGTCACTGACATGGACTATCAGTGTAATATTATCATCTGTTTTATGACTTCTCATAGTTATACACACCCTTGTAAGTGTGTGATGGTCTAAGTCTAGTACGATTTGCAGTGAACAGCAAGAATATGGGTCTAGTGTTTCCTGTTACATTGTTACATTATATATTCATTTGCAGTCTACATTTATATACTTGAAGGGGTGGTTAAATGACACTTTTTTAATTATCTTTTATGGTTATTTTAGCCATACACGAGTAAGCTTCAGTTTGTCACTATTTATGTCCCAGCTAAAATTTGGGAGACATCAGGCAAACATGTTGTTTACCCAAATACCATTCAGAAAGGGAATTTTGCATGAGTGCAAAAGGAGATTTTTGTTTGCTTGTTTGTATTCTCCTTTATTGCCATCTCGCTGGCTGCTTTGTAAATAACAAAAGCCCTGCGCAATTGTTTACCTGGTAGTTGCCCTCTGGGCTTCTCCCACAAGGCCAGTGTAGGGACAGATAAACAGCTCTGGTGCTAGTCTTCCTAGTATTCTGTCTGCAATTCAATTCTCTTTCTTAGGTCCAATTTCTGCTGAAAGCTCACTCATTCAGTATTGGTCATGTCACTGCCAGATAAAATGCAGGGAAAAAAGTGTTAATGTAAGTGGCAGCTTCTCTCACTCTCCTTTTCTTTCTTTCTTTCTCTCTCTTTTTTTTAACAAACTGTTTTTTTAAACGAAAACAAACCAAGTAGCTACTGTATCTGGAAAACAAAGCAACACAAAATAAGCAATCTAAAGCACATGTACAGCTTAAGGACAGAAGTAGCTTGGGCAGACAGGAGTCAAGGGTAGGGGATGGGGGTCCTGCATAGGGGTTTTGTTTCAAATGTATGTCATGCCATATAAATTATTTATATTAAATTTTTATTTTTGTAGTTTGTACAGATGTTAGTCACTAGACTGAAGTTATATTTTTAAAGAGTAAATATATTATAAATATAAATATATAATTATATCTATTTGTCTCTGAGATTTTGTTTTGTTTTATTTTGGGGGTGGGGGGAGATTGGGTGGAGAGGGCTTTGAAATCTTCATTTTGCTGTTGGAAATAATGAAGGAAAGGGGTGGCTACGATTGTCCGCCTTGTGTAGACTCTTTGCCTTTCCTTCTTTGTGTAAAGATATGAAGAGTTTCTGCTTTTGTTGTTGTCTAAAACACTGTGACTTCAGAAAACCTTGAGGAAAAAAGAAAAGAAAAACCATTTGTGACCATCATTTCCTTCACCCTTTATAGGAATTCAACTAACAAAATAAAATTGAAAAAAAAAAAAATCTTCTCGACTCTTATCGTTTTTCTTTGATGGCTGCTTTTTGTTTGAAACATTATCATATTATGATGTTTGTATTGGTTATCCCAAACAATTTTTGTCACTTAAAACAAAAACCCACTCTATTTTTGGGTGACTAAATACTAAAAAGATGTGAGAGGTGATTAGGTGAGGGGAGGGAAGGTAGTTTAGATGTATCAGCTCCACACTTCCTGTTTTATTGTTGTGACTCCCCAGGCTAGTGTCCTCAGTACAATAAGCCCACCAATGAAGATGAAAGGCGTGTGCTGTAAATTCCTCGGCTTCCCACAACACAGGCTCATCTGTCAGCTACCTCGGGCCTGTCTGAATCTGATACACCTCTGGCTTTTGAAGTTACTGTCGAGGCCCCTTAGTATCAGGAAAGACAGAGAGCGGGTCAAGGGTTTTGCCTCGTGGAGCCGGAGAGCAGCTATTGAGGCTGTGGGGCACGATCACGTTCTGCTTGTTAGAGTTTCAGTTTCTCAAAAGGAACAAGCTGAAAGCTGTCAAAACTGCTGATGTAAAACTACAATACCTTGCACTTGCAATGCATTTACGATAGCAACCAAATGGCAAACCTACAATAGCAGGTTTCACCACCTTGGAAGCGAGCACCCAAAAAATCGTAATGAAGGCGCAGTCACGAATAAAAAAGCCTTCACGTAAACATCTAAATGATCGGATTTCATCACAAGTGCATTGCAGTTATGTTTATGTTTATCTATAAGATCTTTGATGTTCACATACATTTTACTTATTTCTGTGTTTATTTTTAATGACTGTAAACTCTTCCGACATATTTTTGCAGTTCTGGTGAGAAATGCTTTTACAATAGAAGTTTATGGGCCAACAAGCAAATCAAAGTTTAAAGACACTATTAGTTATTATTCAAACGTTAGGTTTAGGCAGCATCTGCATTAATAACAGGATTTAGTGAACAGATTTAATGTGACTTTAAACTGTATCCTCTGGCATTTAACAGGTTATAAACACCAAAGCAAGGTAGGAAAATTCTTGATGTGCGTGCCAAGATGCAAGAACATCTTGTGACTATAAAAAAATGCAACGTTTTAAAAAAAGAGCAGCATGTAGATAATCTCCTAAAAATATGCTAAATATCTTCACTGGAGGTCCGGAGCTTTCAACAGCTTCCGTTGGGAAGCACTGAGATTAGGAGAGCTGACGTAGTTTAACTACATCTTCCTGAGGAGCTCTGTGACGTACTGAACATGCACCGATTGAGGAAACTAGAGAGAGAGAGAGCTGATCGCAGGACAGATAGGGCTGTCTCTCATTCATGTCTGGTTTTGGCAGCGTATCGTGAGCTGCGGAGCCAAACGGCACTCGCACCGTGTGATTCAAAATGGGGGGTCCGACTCTCTCTCCCTCCCATTCCGTTCTATAAACTCTATCAGAGCAGATTGAGACTAAGATTTGAGTGTGTGTGTGTGTGTGTGTGTGAGAGAAAACAACTGTTTGAGCGCTTTCGAGAGAGCCGTGCTGCAGCAATGGAGGGCAGCAGCTGGCACAAACTGAAAGAATCTTTTAAATAGTCTGTAATGTACGGGTGAGATAACAGCTGACACCTTTAACAACAGATTGCTGGGTCTGGATGGCAACAATCGGAGCAAAGCTGCGTCTATATGGGGCAGGCAAAAAGGGGAGGAAAAAAATTGGGTGAGAACAAAAGAAGGAACACATGATCTGCTGTGCTGCTTGGGTGGCCAGAGGATGAGCGCCCATTGTTGGTTGAATTCAATAGGGCTGATTAGTTAGAAGTGTGTGTGTGTGTGTGTGTGTGCGCTTTACATTTATGGTGACTGGCACGGGTCTCTCTCTCTCTCAGCATGACTGAAAATGGGTAAAAACATTACATTTATATTCACTGTTTATCTGCTTTAACCAGTATTATGGTTTTTGGATGGCTGGAATGGGGTGGTGGTGCTGACAATTTCACAAAAAGGCTGTGCTTTTTATTTATATATGAGATGAACATTGAAATTAGAGATGATCAAAATACTGTTTAAAAGTTTTGAGTAATGAAATGTTTTTTTGAACTTGTTATTTAAGCACCAAAGCACCAACCAAGCATGTTATTGACGACTGAATAATCGCATGAATGAGTTACATTTTAAAATGTATTAAAATAGGAAAACGTAATGTATCTGTAATGTATATAACGCAGTAGTATTTTTTTTAATAATTAAATATTTTTGGCATTCATAATCACACGTCATTATGATCACACTAATCAATGTTTTAAGATATTTTCATCACATTTATGAAAGCATATAGAACGAGGCAATATCCCAGACGGCCCTCATCCTGAAGGTGCTCATTTCTTATTTTACCTCATGCATCAGTTAGACAACATTTACGTATCCGTTAAGTAACACTGGTAGTGGTGAGTTTCAACATTTTTTCTGCTCTTAATTTCTCTCTTTAATTTCACTCTTAAAATAACTCTTATAGTAGCTAGTGAGACCAGAAAACCAACATGGCAATTGTAGTTATAACATATTCATAATGACAGTAAACTAATATTGTCAACACTGCCATTTGTTTTGTTCTGGTACTACTCAAGAAGCATTTCAATATTATTATGTCTAAACAAGTCAAAAGAATTTCTGGGTATTAAAGAACCTAAACCAAAGCCCTTCATATAATGATGCCACAGGAAGTGCTCTGAAGTTTTTCAGCCTGTGTCCATCTATAGGTCTTGTTTATAGGTCTTGATAGTCTATCATCATTAGTTCACTGACCTCATTATACAGAACACAGATCAATATTTACAGAAATTGCTTCAAACTAACAAATGTGTTTGCAATTTCTAGGTCCTGTTCCAACACAGGAACAATATGAATTTTCAAGTCGGCCCCTGCAGTGTAAACATGTTTTAAATAAACAGGAACTAACGTAATGCTCTTTTAATTGATTCATTCTGCCCAGCAATGTTTACAGAAGGGCCTAAATATGAACTTGTAATGCAAATCCAGCGTTTAGAAGTGGTTTGTTTGGTTAAAACAATAACAGTTTGAATGCCAGCCATGTTAGAGTTGCATTGTGTGCTTCAAGGGCTTTATTTGGGGATGTAAATCTTTCTAGACTGCTCTCTACAAATTGTACTGCTATTCGCAGGGCAGAGCTGTCTACGTTCGAAATAGGAGAGGGAATAATCATAAAGCGGTTGTGCGCACTATGGCACTCTGGGTAAAAGACCATCAGATTATAATTAAACACATGTGAGAGGCAATAAAACGTAATGAACGTAGTGAGGAGACTGGCAGAGCCATTTTATGTGGCCAGCGCAACATGTTGTGTAGCGCTGAAAGCCGCGCCATATGTGTCCTCGGGTGCTCTGGGTTTAAACGTCTGTCCATATATGGTAGCTGTAGCACTTTTTTGAAACGCATTCACAGTACTGACATGGAAGTGGCCTTGTGGGTAATGAAGACAATCCAAAGAAGTGTGCTCAAGCTTTTTCGCAGGGCAAGTTGCAAAAAATAATATGAAATATTAGGGTTACGCGTCATGTTTGCAACATTGAGAGAGCGACCGTTCATATATTACCAAGATTTACATGTAAAAAGTTTACTTTAAATGACAGGCTTGGACTTTTTTAAAAAATACGATCGCAAAACGGACGGTTTTGGCAAATTTGACATTCCTTGTAGCCGCTTACAGCTTGACTCGAGGTCAAGCAAAAACCAAAAAGCTTCATTCAAAAGCATTTTTTTTTTTTTACCAGTAAACAGAATGAGTATTAGTAATTGCAGTAAAGCTTTGAAGTGTAATGTTTATGAGAGTTAAAAATAGTTCATGTTTTAGTGCAAAAGCTGCAAGAATTTACAAGCACATGCATCGACTTGGAAGTAGAAGTTTCGAATCTCGAGTTATGAAGGTGTTTAATCACTAGGAGGTGCTGTTCAGACTATAATAAAGACTAAAATATGAAAAACAGCAAGCCACAACAGTCCAATTCAGCTTTCGTGCCATTTAAAAAAGTGAACTGTCTGTTTTAAACTTTAATTATAGACGTAGACACTTGTAAATGAACATAGTAAGACACTTTAAATGGTGTTCTCGTAGGCTACAAGGGAGCTTTCGCCCTCATTGCTATGTATTCAGTCTGGCATGTTCGGCCCAAAGGGACGGGCCAAGGCACAAGGAGGCCCAATATTCCAAACAAAATGCCTCTCATCGCCTAAATCCATCACTGCAGCGGAGACAGGCGAGTCCCTCTTTCTCTGGATGTTTAAATGAGAGAGTGTAAGTATGTATGTGTTGACTGGTCCTGAGCGGGCTTTCTGGCCTCTGGGACGATCCACAGAGAACCAGTTAGTTTTTCGTTAACGATATAATTAGAATGAAGTATTTCAGAGAGAATGTGTATTATTACACACTGACCACAGAACTACAAAACTGTAAAGCGGGAAGCATATGTCCCATCCAGATTACAGAACCCCCCCGTTTCACAAGCAAAATCTAATAACAATGTTACAATTTCTATTCATCGCAGAGAGTATTTATATAAAGGTCTAAAAAAAATGAACGTCTGCATGAATTTTAATAATACACCCTCTTTGTTAGACTCTGTGGTTAGCACACCTGTGTTGACGCGCAACGCTGTCCTCTAGCCGCCTTGAAATGGAAGCATAAACAAGCATATCCAGCTGGGGAAACCCAGACTCACCACAACCCCGCAGACAGGCCTGCCGCCAGGGCCTGTATCTTTTCACAGACGCGCGCATTTGATCATTCCATCTGGAAGAGAATAGCATAAGGATCTCAAAAGACATAGGAAACATTCTGAATTAGCATTAGGAATATTCAACAATTCCTAGAAAACAGTGAGGCATTCATGAACAAAATCAAATATTAAAACACCTCTGTGAATACATTAAATTCTGATGCCCAGTGCTGGTGCCAACGAGCGTGCCAGGCGATGCCAAACTGCATGAAACATAAGCAAGCTGACTCTGAAACTATCCTGATGCTTTTGGGCCAAATAAGATGCTGGGAATTTCCTAGTGTGCCACGTTGATTTTTAAACGAGTAAACACGCTAAAGCAAATAAATAAAAATGCAAATGAACGCCACGGCGTTATTACAACAGCAGGAAATTAGATTTTTAATGCAATATTCATGGGTGAGTTCTGTGTGCATAGTTTGACTGCCCTCTATTGGTAACTACATCTTATGTGCCTGACAAGGGGGTTAGCATCGAAACACTGCACCCTTGTGACATCCATGAATGGAGCTAAATCCAGAAGAGTTCATGATAATAACCATAACATCTGTTTATACAATTTATCAACTTTTGAAGCTGACTAAAAAAATACGGTCTTTAAACACAAGTTTTCCAGTCAATTTAATTGCACGTGGGTCAATGAAAATGAAGGACGTTCAAGAAAAAAAAAAAACGATTCTTATTTCAATACCTCATATCGTGACAAACCCACATACTCTTAATTTTATTTTATTTTTGAAGAATCATCGTGCAGGTCTTTTATTCTGCCCGTGTGGCATAAACTGCAAATAAAGAAATGAATAAATTGTGTCTATTTATTATTTTAAGCAGTCGTTAAACCATTATTCACTGATTATTTTAAGGTAGCTGAAAAATCATCGCCTGAACTAAAACCGAGAACTGTGTTCGTGGATGAAATGAATCACTTCAGAACCGCTTCTTTGTATTAAACCTAATGTAATCTGAACGATTCACGAATCAGTATCAACTGAAGCATTGTTCAGACTGCAAATGTTTTCAAATAAATGGCTATGACCAATTTATCAGTAGTGTTAAAAGAAATTGAAAATTGTATGCTGTTTAAACGAATGCTAATAGCAACGCTTTGAACCGTTCAGCATTAAACGTTGTAGCAACATAGTTTCAACGTTGAAACAATACTTGTTTTAACCACATTCGTGTTGAAGGTGGTCATATGCCAACTAGGTACTGTATGTATTTAAAACCGCATGTCTCTATATGTGTGACTGTTATTTTTTTTCTTTTGTTTTCTCTCCACAGCTCCCATGGTATTAACGCGTATATGGCTGTGATGCTTTTCGTTTAAAGCATAATACAACTTCATCCTCTAATCCATCGTTTTACAAAGAAAGCTTTTTAATGTTTAGAGAAACTGATATATATGCATTGTAAAATACAGTAAATCACATAGACTGCGTATTTGAAAAAAAGCAACAAAGCAATAATAATTGGAGTGATGTGTGGCATGTGTTTATAGAAAGGCTCTTTTCCAAATACCATTTAGGCAGGCCTGCCACAGGTTTGGCATTGACGGACACTTTCCCCTTCCAGATACATTCACAGACAATCCAGAGCCGCAGAATGACAGAGAAGAAAGAAAGGGGTCAGAAGGAAAAGAAAAACAGAGGTTGTTCTGCATGCTCCTCCGATGGGCTCTCTGGGTGGTTTGTCTGTTTATTTAGTCTGTGAAGGTGATGGGAACTGAGCATCGGCCACTGCCAATTTTCTCCACACTGAGAAAATATTCATGCGGACAGCTGGAATCTAGAGAGCGGAGTCAAACAGACTCGGGGCCAACAGATACAAGACCCGGCTCGCGTGAAACACATTTCCAAATCAAAAAGCCCAGCAAAAGCTCCTTCAGCTCTCGCCTTCTTTAAAATGCATGGAGGATAACTGAACTGAAGAAACCATGTCTGTAACAAGCCAGCAGTCCTTTTTAGCCATTCTAAGGCCGTTGTTTCCAAAGCGAAGCTGGGTAGTTACGTCACAAGAAGATACCGAAAGCACAATGCGACACTGAACCAAAATGATTTCAGTCACTTAAAACCACTGATAGATTCAATTTAAAATCAACACTTGAGGTCACAGGAAGTTTATTAACGTTTGTTTGAGGTGAACCTCCAAATCCCTAATCATACGAGCGAGGATCATTTTAAATCAGACTAAATAAAGTTTCAACAAACCGTTTATTTAACAGAAAATGTTAATCAGTTCACCACAACATGATTGCATGTTAAAACATACACGGCAAACAATTATTTTACATTGAAACATGTTTAACGACGCGTGAACACAACCGACTATACACTGAATTATATTTCACAAATGGCAATTTACCAAGGATTAAACAAAGTTTTATAAAAAGAATAGAGCAGTATGAAATGTAGTGATAGAACAAGATACATGTTCCCAATTTTAGTGCAATATATGTAGCACAGCTATATGCATTTAGAGTAGGGGTGAATAGCTGGAGGGGGTGGGAAATGCCACCCAAAGAGCTCAGAGGAAGCAGTTAGGCCTCACACGGAGATGTGGGGCCACCCACTCACAGCCCGATTTTGTTTATTTTCATCCTTTGAGGTAAACTGTTCAGTGTGAGCTGTTTATTAGGCCTTTGATTTGTCATGTGTCAGCTTGTGCTTGCAGGGCAAGTGTATACACTGGTTGTGGCTTGTATATAGTGGCGGTTTGGAGGTCAAGGCTGGGGGGGGGTGATGGGAAGGGTGGGTGATTTGAAGCGGTGGGCTCAAACCGCCTCTCATTTTGGAGTCATCAGGATTAAAAAAAAAAAAAAAAAAAAAAAAACAATGCAGTTCCAATGAGATATGAAAGGAGTAATGCATGTAAATTAAGCATGATTCATGAAAACGGCCTTGAATAACCAGGACACAGCACTCAAAATGTGATTTACAAAAGATTCAAGATGAGGGAACCTTTATTCAGTAAACAAAAACAATTAAAACAGACACAAAAAAAAACAGACACAAACAAACACTTGATATATCTCTAGCCAGATAGGAGATAAGATTATTAAAAGAACAAATTGAAATTGCATTAGCTTTTGTAAGAGGTTTCTTTGCGGTTGTTCGCAGCTGAATCTCATCTTAGATTAGTTGGGTGACATCCTGACCCTCTGTTCTGCTTCAATAGCCGATCTCAAAGCCTGGTAAGACTCTACAACAAGGAGTAGAAAAACAATTTCAATGCTCAGCAGGAAATAGCAAGGTTTTCCTGAGCAACCTCTCAAACCACACAATTTGTCTCACTTCAACGTGTACTGAAACTCAACCAAGTTATTACATAAACAGAGGTGTATGAGGAGAGGGAGTAGTAATATTGAGGCAAATATGTCGGTTACATATTCTGTGAGAAGGTGGAAAATGCTCTGCGGACTTTCAGAGCAAATCCATTTTTCCTAAATAAAATGCACATTTCCGTCCTTAAGTCTTTTTTTATATTATGAATGAGTGGTATGAATACTACTCAGCAAAGATTCATTATTCTGATTTAAAATAAATAAATAAATAAATAAAACATACAACATTTTTGACCCCATACTTTTGAATGGTGATGTATGTGTCTATTTGTATTACACTGAAATACCTTGCAGTTTCCTCATGAATGTGTCGATCTCTGGTAAATTGGCTACAATATCAAACGAGGGAAATTCCATAGATCTTGCAAACTCACTGCAACCCTGGAAAAAGGAATGAGATACAAAGATGAACATAAAATCCATTTATCCTTTGACTCAAACCGAAGTCTCTTAAGCAGGGTGAAAAAAAAAAAAAAAGCTTGTCTGAAGAAATGCATTTAGGGGTAAACAAATAGCAAAAAGCGTTTTGTAACTTGATTGCTACAGGGAGTTTTGTAACTTTGAGTAATAGAGAGGTTTAAAACAAAGCCACCCACTCAGAGCAGGTGTGTTTACACAAACCTCAGGAAAGGCAGAATACTACAAACCTTCAGTTCTTCATAAAACCTCTCCTCCATCTCAGACACTTGGGATATAGCCTCAAATGCTGGGAGAACAGACTCCTTAAAAAAAAAAAATCCCCCCCCAAAAAAAATACATTTTAGCGGTTTTGTACCATATTTCTGTACATAAATGAAAACGTACACAATCTCAATAATGCCATTTAAATTGATTTCTTTTATAAACACATTGACATTATAATATGTGACATTACATATGTGATATAATAAGTGACATTACATTATAATAAATTGCTATACATTCATAACTCATTTCATTCAGAAATAAAAAGAAACAGGTTCAAATTTGTCTAATTCAGTAATTGCCATTCAAATCAAAGCTCTATTTAACCACGTATAAATAATACAAAAACATTAATTTATTTACTTGTTTTCACATGAGACCTTAATCTAGTCCCAGACTAAAACTTATTTCTGAGGTGTTTCAACAGAAAAATTAGCACTGACAGATTTTAGAACGGTGCCTTTGTTTCGTCTTTATTTTGCAGAACCTGATTCACTCACCTCTTCTGAAGAGTTTCCTTCCTCAGAAAGCTCTAGTTGTGCACCATTCTCCGCTGAAGCTCCCTTAGACAATCCATTCAGTTCTTTTACCCTGCCACACAAATGATTACAATACCTAAATAGCACCACCAGAGGGCCTTCTCAGCTAAGCAGAGCGACATTAGTTTAAATCGAGGAAGATAAAAAGCACCTGTTTGCATAACGTAGTGTATTCAGAGTGTATTCACAAGAGTTCATACCCGGCGAGATCATTGCGATCTGAAAAAGTCATAACGCAGATGGACATTAATTATACAATGAATATTATTATTTAATTCAAGCCCTAAAATAGCTTATTGAAATACACAGGTGAAAATTTATAATTCGCCCTAGCTCTCTCTTACCATACAGGTCCTAGAGTTCTCTCCAATGAAGGAATCCCGAAGCACCTGGGTGAGTTTGCTCATCCTGAACGGGATGTGCTCGCTGTTCTGACCCAGAGACCGGATACATTCCTGAGGAATCAGGACAGACGTTAAACATCCAATTAGCTTGTTGCTGACTATTAGAGGGTCAGAGAGCTCTCAGAATGCAACGAAAATATCTTAATGTGTGTTCCAAAGATGAACGGAGGTCTTACAATTTTGGAACGACATAAGGGTGAGTAATTAATGACAATTTACACTTTTAGGTAAACAATCCCTTAAAGCTAAATTTAAACATCACTTTATAGAATTTGGAAAAACAAATGTGCATTTAAAACAACAACAACTATATGAGCTATTTTGTGCAGTAGACAGTAGACAAATAACCTTCAAAGCCAGCAGGCTGCGGTTGATCTCTGCGGTCTCCACTATGGTGTGCCGATCGTTACTGCTGACATCAGTGCCACGCTCATTCCCAGCAAGGTCCACCAGAGAGAACTTCCCATGGAGGAAATTCCGACGCCTTAGAATCACTTGCAAAACCGCATGTGAACGAGACGAGCTGGCATTGGCAAATGTTTGTCCAGACGTTCTGTTACAAGGTGAAATACAGTTGTTATTTTTAATTAAAACCATTTGAAATGTTTTGGCTAAACGAACTGAGGTTAAAATAAAACTTATATAAATATTATTACTTGTATATAATTTTTATTTACCTGCACGCACTTCCCCTCTCAATCATCCTGATGACATCATCAACCGATGACACCGGCACTTCCTGCAGGCCAACAACATTGACCTGCTGCTTTTCATCCTCCAAAACACGCAGCTTTGCTTTCTTATTCAGCAAGTCAAACACCTGCAGCACACAAACAGTTCACCATCGTGCCTGAACAAGCACTTAACGCTTGCAACCACAATTTAACAAAAATCAAAACCAAAAAAAAAAAAAAAAAAAAAGCATGAATACTAATACCACAGATGTTTAATTGAGCATAATACACTAAGCTAAGCATTTGGAAATTTGAGGTTTATTTGAATTTCAAAAACTCATCCGTTCAAGACACAAAATCGTTTTGGAAACATGCAATACAATATTTGCAAACCTTGCCATTGTAGATCTCAAAAAAAGTTACATAAGGGCAAAGGTCCATATCGGCATATCTCTTTTGCCTTAGGAGGGTAAATACATCCTGTGCTGTGAGGTATGGAGAGAGATGAATGCATAAGTGAACGCATAAACATAACAGACCACTATTTAAAGTACATTTGACAGTTACAATCACCTGCCAGGGCGTAAATCCCTTTAGAGCTGTTTTGGCTCTTCCCAGAAAAGTCTCCACCCATAGTCTGCAAATAACGCCTCAGATGAACAACATAGAACATAATATGGAATTTTGTTTTGGAGGCACAAACGAAACGACTTACATGGGTCTTTCCACTGCCTGTTTGGCCATATGCGAAACACGTTGCCATACCACCTTCGAAAATGGTCTTAACCAAAGGTTTAGCCGTGAACCTAAAAATTCAATTCATAACCATTTGAACATACTGTGTATAAAACAAATACTGAATGAACTGCCATGTTTATAACAAATAAAGATCACCCAAAAATGTAATTTGCATTATCAGTTACTATTCCACGCAAATAATAAAGCATATTGTTTACCGTTTTGACAGTGAACTCACCCTTATATAAACAACACTTGCCAAGTTCATGCACGGTAATTAATATTATAAAATCATAATAAATGCCTAACAGAAACTAGAAATAAGCAGCTACCTGTAAACCAAGTCATTAGTGGCGTCTTCATCAAATGAGTAATCAAAATGGAAGGTCTGATTCTCTAGGTACTTGGTTAGATCCACTTTCTGCTTGGGCTCATGCAACAGTAGGGTTCCATTACCAGGAATTGTTACCACATCAATCTCTTTCTTCGCCAACTCTAAACACAAATAAATGAGAACTGCGTTAGAAACTCACAAAGAATCAATTTGATTAAAGTAGATGAGCAACCTACCTTTTTTATTCAGCGGACGTTTACGAACACAGACACATATTCGGTGAGGTTTGACCTAAAAGACACAGCTTGTGTCAAAATCTGAAATTAATACATGATGATATTATTATTATGCACATTAACTCACAGGATCAGACAAGGACATGGGTACTTTCTCCAGGGTCTCTCTGTATTCCTCAATCATCTGGTAAAACTGCTTATTAGGTCGACTTGCATCTCCAAACTAGGAATAAAAATAGAATTGGACAGAAAAAGGTTTTTTATACATATTTACATACACTTCAAGACTGTAAGAACAAACATGACCATACAGAAAAAAAGTAAATAATTATTCATTATAAAATAATACAGACATTTTTGTAATACAATCATTGTTGTGTAAATGTGCTTGATTGGTTCAGTTATCGAACAGTAAAAACAAATTTAAATAATTTTACCTTTCCTTTTTTTTGTGCTTCAGGATTTTTTGCTAGCGACAACCGTTTGTTTGCCATCTTGTTTGTTTCTGAGACCTGAGACATGCGATGGCCTATAAGCAAAAAAACACAAGTCAAGTCAAGTGTTGTAGATGTTACTAACCACCACATCAATAAATGTTAAACCATGCGTAACAAAACCAAAACAGTACATACTTGTTGGGCCCATGGGGGCACATTTGGAAGCTTCACTCTCACAAATAGCCTCAATAGTTGGCAGCAGAGGAGAAGCTGGCTTCGAAACAAGTCTCTTCTGGTAACCTAGAAATCCAGATAGCAACTTTATGAAATATGTAAGATGTTTTGACAATGACTTTCCAAAGTCTCCAAGCTGACAGTCCATTCACTTCAAACAGGTTACCAATCAGTTAGTTAATTCCAATACAAAACATCATGCTGATGTACAAACAGACCTGAAGCTTTGGGGATTGTAGATGATGGAAGATTGTGAGAGAGAACTTCCTCTGCAGCTACTGCCGAGACCACAGGTGGAGGGGCAGGCTGACGGAACAAGCAAGTCTGACGTGTGGTCATCCTTCTAGAAGCTGAAAGGGGATGAAACGTGAACTCTGCAATACGGTGTCTATAGACATGACAGTAATCTCCGAAAAGACTATTTCAATCAGCAATATAATTGGATGACAGTTATGATCTCCTCATCCTTATAATATCTGACAGTGTGCAGAAACATAGTACAGAAAGTAACATCTAAATAGATGAAAAGAACAATTATTGCTACATACAACCAAAAGTGAGAAACCATCATCTATAGTGATTTGATCAGTGCTAGAACTAATGACCATCTCTGTCATACGAAAACTCTCTTGGCTGACAGAAATGGTAGTGTGACTACTTTGATTTCTACAAGCAGATAATTTGTAGAAAAGATCATGTGGACAGAAGTGGGAACACAAGACAGCCTGATTAAGTGTTATAATTCAACCATAATATCTGTGATTGGAGAACATGAAGAAAGCATGCACTTCATGCAAACCTGGCTCTTCAGAAGAACAATGTAGAGGAGCAGCTTCAAATGAGAGACACAATGTAAGTTTATACAGGCGCATGTCAGGAGACCAACTATGAACTGGTACAACAAATATAACTTACGTTCTGAAGTAGTAGGTATTCTTGACGACCTTAAAGGAAGCACTGATGCTCTGACGTTCTGAAACAAAGAACTTTATGAATGACTAAGTAGTCATAATTACAAAACATTATTGGAGGAGTGTTGTACGTTATATGATAATAAACAAGGGAGTGATTTCAGACACAAAATGCTTGGAAAAAAGTGCTACTTGATTTTTCATATGCTTTTGGCATTCAGCACAACTGGTCTTCCTCTTTCCATATTGACAGCCTCACTCAATTTTTGTAGAAGAATGTGTCTAGACATTGTGCTGATGCCTATAGCATTACCATGGTAACTGACATGCACGTACCAGATATTGACAACACTGTCTGAACAAATAGATCCAACTAAATCCTTTACAAAACGACAGTGTGGTTAGTCAATACTTGAATCAAATTTTAAAAAACAAATGTGAAAGGTAACAAATCTAAATTTTAGGGGGAAAAAAAACAACCCAAACAGCTCACTTTTGCTGGTTTTGACACAGGTGCGGCGAAATGGCCAGGGGAGGACTCAGAATCCTCTTGACGGCTTGGTTGAACGTGTTGCATAAGGTCAGAATTGAGTTGCTTAAGCTCATCCATGTCGACCTAGGGGAGAATAGTTTAATTTATCTAGTTAAACATAACACTCAAGAGCTCTGGCTGTACAACTTGAAATACCAACAAAACCTGCAGTGAACATCTAGTAACTGCTTTATGTAAAGGGGGAAAAAGTCATATTACAACAAATTTAATACCAACCTCTTTTCCTTTCGTGATGTCCTTCTCAGACCATTCCACATTCACTGTACCTTTAGTGACATTGACAGTTTTCACAGTGGCACTGTGGATCCTTCCTGCATTGACAAGAAACGGTGGCATGAACAAAACGGCATACTCTTGGTTGAACTTCTGAGACAATTCATGACTAACTTCTTCCCTGTTATTCCCCATTATTTCACATTTTTTTCTTACACTAAACTGTGGATGTCATTCAGCCTAATATCTATTTTGTTTTTAAAGAAGATTTTATTTATTTGGTAAATTATCCTTTCAAAACGACCCCTGCCAACTAACATTAGGTCGTTTAGGAATCACAAGGGGAAAATGACAGGTTGTTTTTTTTTTGCATTATTTATACATTTTCACATATATATTGTTCACATTTAGATACACACAAATATGACTTTCTCTTTGAGTGGCTTTCTTTTAATGCAGTGTTGAAACTTTAGACACCTTCCATTGCCAGCACTCGCTACTATGTGCTGTATTGGTACGTGTTAAGTTTAATTTGAGACAATCTATTTGATTTTTAACAATAACTGGCTTCATGATGCAGTGCGTGTCTGTAAAAGATTAGCAGCTAGCAAACAAGCATCTTACCATCACTACGAATTATATTGACAGCGAGCCCGATAAGAAGCTTCGACAACGCAGGATCCATCTCAGATTATAGTCTGTAAACTGCAAGATTTTTTGCCAACGTTTCTATCTCAAAACTGAGAGTAGTATTTTTCTTCTACTTTGTCCCTATGAGTCGTAAACCAACATTAACCGCTCTGCATTCAAAAATCGTCAGCGGAAGTTATTGGATTATTTAAGTAGGTGGTGCTTCATTTGAACCAATCAGAGAACTGAAAAAAATGACTGGCATTTCAATACACAAATAGGATCTTACAGCCGTCTTTCGTCACACGCTCAGGTACCACATTGCGAGTCGTCTTCACGAAACGTCAAACTAACAGCTAACTTAATTTACTGATAAACGTGGAAATAATACTTTTCGAGTCAGTGTCAAAGAAGGAAAATTATGCCAAGTAAGTAATAAAAATCCTGTAACTTCACTGAGAAAAGACATTGATGAAAAAAAAATAACAAACCCAGTTTCACCGCGGGCCAGTGATACATAGCAACAATTCAAAACAACATTTTGTAAACCCAAGAAATACTTGCCTATTTTTGCTATCAATAAAATGCTAAAATACAACACGAAGCATATATGGATCAACTGTTCTGAAATATTTGTAAACGTATGCATCCCTGCCTGAATTATTTTTAATGATTATATTTATGATATTTTTATTCCCGTTTTGAATCAAATGATTAGCGAAATTCGCTTTGAAGTCCCTATATATATATATATATATATATATACATACATATATATATATATATATATATATATATATATAGGACTATTTTACACACACACACACACACACACCACACACACACACACTGCTTTTTTTTTCACAAATCACATCCTGTATGTATGTGTTTAATAAGTTATAAATGTAATAAAACTAAATCTGGCTACTTAATTTTAAATAATAATTTAAACATTGTGATTTCACTGCTTACAGGGGATAGAATAGATGGAAAACACAAAGTCAAGTCATTGTTGCCGAACCACCGTGAGTATTTTCACCATTACATTAATATATGCCTAATAAATTCAATTGATATTCTCTCTTCGTGGCTAAGGCTAGCAATAGATTTGTAAATACATTCTGGCTGTTAGAGTTCATAAAAGATTTTGTGCCTCACAAAGACCTAGGACACAGAAGTGCATGAACAAACACAATATGTGCCAGGAAAGGTTTACGAGAGACACATTAATCATATATATGAAAAGAAAATGTTACAAATGATCAAACAGAGTGTTTTACTATAACGCCATCCAATTTTTTTTTTATATTGTGGTATAGGCCTTTTCACTTTTTTACCCTCTGTAAAGCCTTGGCTTTATATGAAAGAATATTCAGTCCTTAAGAAACGTAAACTGTTATTTCTGCACTACCTTCTTTGTTGTGCCTGCTAACCTTTCCATTATTTTTAAAATGTACATGCAGTATGTGTTTAACCAAGTATACATGTCTTTACATTTTTAAACAGCACACAGATCAGAAACATTGTGATATAATTATAATCAATATGTATTTTCAGTCATCCACATTTGCATTCGAATTACTAGAAAATTAAACTAATTCACTGCAATAACATTTTGGGAGGTCAACTCATAGTAAAGGACATATAAGAATAGATTATTAAATTATGTATTTGTGACTTAAACTGTTAAAATGAGACCGATCAGACAGTTGTTCAATATAAAGAATATTATTCAGATAATTTTTTTAATTAACAAATTAGGAGAAAAAAAATTATGTTTTAGTTTTTTATAAATATATTTTTATTGTAAATTTTAATGTAAATAATCATATTAACAGAATAAATAAAAACAAATATATTAAAAAAGCATATAAATTTAAAAAAATGGAGTGTAAGTCTCTTTGCCAATATTTGTGTAGATTTTGATAGGCGTTCATTCACAGGTAAATTGGTAATCACATCCATTCAGTTATTGAGCATATCTTTTTTTTTTATAACCAATAAAAACCACTAGAGGGACTATTGAGCTAAACAGAGCTAATTTATCCCTAGTGACTGGTAAACCACCTCCTGTCATGGTGGTATACCTTTCCTGAAAATTCCCGGACTGGGAGGGAAAACGGTGTTATAACCAGGCACAAAAGAATAAGGATCTGTACCTCTTGAATTTGCATATGTATTCAGGGTGTACTCAGAGCCCATCCCTGATGAGATCATGGCAAACACTCAAAATGATTTATCCTTCCCGTATTCCTGTGATCACAGTTTCAAGCCCGCTTGTGTTAAATGCTATGCGGCAGGGATAAAAGCCTGGCTGTGCCCTTTCGTATTATCCCAAGCCACGGAGAAAATCAGGTTGTTGTTTCATGTGACTTTCACCTCATCACAAGAGGTTTTTTTTTTATCTGGTATAATAGTGAAATGACTGCACTTGTCTTGGCACACACCCTCTGCTTAGCTGTTCACTTCCATATAAGTCTGTCCTTTCATGTAGACAATCAGTAATTTCCTTAAATTATAAGTTTGTTCCGGCATCGTGTATTCAGTTCCCTTTATGCCGTCTCTTTTATTTCCTTGCACATTCAGTCTTTAGGTAAGTTGTTCCTCTCTTCTGTTCATGTTGCCAGAATCTCTATGCTTGAGTTTAGCATTTTAAAGTTATTAGTTTTGTGTGTGTTTTGGGAAATCTCAAAACATATCACCTAGCGTCACGAAAAAGCTGCACCCACCTGCTCAAAACAAGCATTGTGCGAAATTGTAGTATTTACGCCTATGCACAAAAGCTGCAAGCATTTTAATCCCTTGGATAATTTGAAGCTGGATAATTTGATCCTGCTGTTTGGAATATTATCCTGAGAGAGCTGTCAGCACATTGCACATTTAATATTTCCAAAACGACAGCATTGTTAACAATTGTAGTAAAAACAAGCACAAGGGAGACTTGGCGGATTTTGACATTTGTGTACTGTGCTAGTCAAATAAAATCAATGAAGAATCGAAAATCGTGCAGGAACCTGGCATCAGCATTGTGTAAGGGGTCCGAAATTCACACCCATTGTGATAGTAAAACAAACATGTTTAATCACAGAGGATGTGTAGCTGCATAAAACATCAAGGTTACCTTTTCAAAGAAAAGTACTCTTTTCATTAGTAGTTTCTGTTGTCGAGCTATTGAAATGTAACAGAGGGTTACAATATCAGAAGAGCAGTTTATTTTAGAATGCAGATGTACTGACCCCTCAACACAGAATATGGCTCTTACATCATATAGCAGATATTTTTTGACTGATAGCTTCTGTATTCTGCGTCATCCTGCTTCTAGACAGAAGGGTGGCTCCCAGAGGATAAAACTCATAGCTCATTTTGGAATATGCGCCTCAGACGTGATTTGTTTTAGAAGGAATTTCCAGTTCAGCAGCACAGTTTGACGGATATGTGAACAAAATCATTTGCAGTAGATCAAAAAGTTACAGTGACATCTGTTTATTTTTTTTTTTATAAGAAAAAATCTCATTCAGTTCTTGACATTTATACTTAGCTTCTAGTTTTACGTTATGTTTATGTGTAAAGAAACTAAAAGGAATCAATTAATGAAAAGTTTTAGCTTCGGTGCAAAGTCATTTTCACTTTTCTCTTGTTAAAAAAAAAAAAGGAAACATCAGGGTTACAGTGTGGTTTCTATAATGGAAGTTAATAGGGTCAGTGTAAAAAGGTTAAAATGCTTATTATTTTAATAGCGTAACCATGAGATTTATGTGTGTTCACATGATTTTAGTTTGAAACTAAAAGTTATGTCCGATTTTACAACAGTTGCCATAACAATGAAAGACCCTAAACAGCTATAAAAAGTATGGTTTTAATAAACACATTAGTGGAATAACTTGTGTACAAATTAATGTGATTGTAAGCTTCTCGTTTCTGCTTTTAAATCCTCCAGAAATCGTTTTTTGTGGTTTTATGCCTCAAAAGCCGTCTTTTGAGCTTATCTTGAAGTTAATTTTCCTTTAAATGCACATTGCGCTCTACAGAATATCCTCAGTATGAAAGAAATCCTTTAATAGCAGTTCACATTTCATAATTGCTCTACATATGTCTGTCACTGGAAGCACATTTATGTGACTAAACGAATAGGAACATTTCGAAAAACATGTACTTTGCAGACATTTCCAAAACATCATGAAAACTAGCCCGCGTCCACAGAAGAGCCATTTGCTCACATAGATGAGAAACAGATGAACATTTTTCAACATTTGCAAGTAGAGGCAGTGAATGCAATAAAGATACCAAAGATAGAACAGACGTTTGGAGACAAGGGTGAGGGCCTTGATATAATAACACCAATGTAGCATAACTATCATGGAATCAGAGAATGAGTAAGAGATATGTTTTATTGCAGTTGCCAACATGAATCTTTCTTAGTTTTTCCATTTGTGGGGTGGGCGGTTACATGACCATATGCTGCTCATATTACATCAGGACGGTGGCACAGGATAAGGAGTGGTGGGCCCCTGTGGGGATTGCATGTGAACATTGATGAAAAGAGAACATACGCTCATGAAAACTAAATAAACCAATGCATAAATTACTAACACAGACTGATGGATCTCCATAATCAGCAAAGCAAACGCCTTTGAAGTAATTTCAGTGCTTATAGTGGCTGTTTCTCACAATCTTACCATAAATAAAAAGGGGGAACATTTATATTCCTTCCCTCCTTCCTTCATTAAGAGATGCCTGGCTCCGAAAGTCGGTGTCAGTGGAGTCAAAAAGTCTGAGATTTTGAATGCATTTTTTTTATTACACAGAGTATCATGTCAACATAACAGTTAGAGTGGAAAGTCGAATTGAAATGTTAGTGTAAATATCGTAGTATTTGGTTTGGCTCCGTTTTGTTTTAATGACAGCAAACTTCGAGAAGCATGAATTGTGTAAAACGCGAATGATAATCAAGTTTTTCACCATGATTCAAGAATGATTTAAAGAGCATCTTGTGCTTCAATGGAAGGAGGTCTGACCTGTTTTACAAAGGGGTTTGATTAGTGGCCTTAAAATAATAGGAAAAAAAATTTACATTATGTTTATTTCCCTAAATACATTTCTCAGACCCCGGTGTATATATAAACTGTCTTTAAATGTATATCTTCTGCTGTGTTCACAGGCCGGCTGTACATTTTCACGATTCATAAATCAGAGTAAAAATAACAGGCAAGCTCCGAGCTTGGAAAAAGTTCATCTCCAAACTCGAACGAAACAGCATCTTGTTATTTGAGGTTCCACCTCTGCGATTGCCCATCCGCCGTGCTCGCCTATTTTGAGATGACAATGAGGTAACTTAAAACGTAGACGTACCGCCTGATTACAAGGCAACATTTGAGCCGTCCCACCCTCTTTCACCACAGAATGCGTGCATGCCGGATAATTACCCTCCCCTCTCACACACAATAACATCACATACACTCACACGCTGTGTGCCGATGCAAACACACTGAGCTTGGGATGTGCATGGTTTTCATTACAGTGCCTGTGATTCCTGTTGCTTATTCAGAAGTCTCACTCAATGGCAAAGCATAGCTCCTTTCAAGAAAACGGTTAAGGTTTTCTGTATTTGGTAATAATGTGTCAAGCATCGAGTTTATGTTAATGTAACTAGATGAATGTGGGAGAAAGCCAGCAATAGTTTTATAGCATTATAGAATAATCATTTACTCACCCTCATCATTCCAAAAACTCTTTTATTTTCATTCTGTAGAAAAAAGCAAAACATTCTGATTGACAATGGTGAGTAAATAATTGTAAAATATTCACATTTCTGTAAAATATATATATTTTTTTTATACAGTTACTTTATCCTAATTAGTTATTTACAGGCTATTAATGCCTGTATTTGAAAGACTCAATTACTAAAATACTTTAAAAGCATCTACATCTGTCTATCTACATTGTCTAGTCTAAGTCATCATGTATATTTAACTTGTAATGTATAGCTGTAATATGAAGTCATTTGTTTTACAAAATGGCACATTGGTGTAATCTTAGCAGGAGGCCTGGAGTTTTTTGTGGTGTGTTTGGTGGTTATCCATCTGAGTTTTGTCAAATCAAACATTGTTCATGAGATGACATTGCCGTCTCCTCCACCCACTCATCAGTCTGAGTTCAGTGAAAATCACTGGGGCTTGAGCCAGAGCTGCTCATGAACATAGACATACACAGAGAGGAACTCTCCTTAACTGCTGGACTGAATCGAGTGATGTAATGCATCTTAATCTCATCTTAGTCCCTTTCTGTAATCATGAAAGGCCACAATTGTTCTGAGATTTCTTTTTGGAAAAAATGGGAACCACACTGACAGACGAAACAGAAGTTCTGTCGCAGTTTAGTTTGAAACATTCACAAAAAACACTATGTGAAGACGGTTGGTGGGTGGCAAAGAGGAAAAGTTGGCAAAAAAGAAGTTCAAGCTGGTCATTTTGTTAATGTAACTGAATCATTTTTAACTGCCCACTTTATGCTTGATCTACATAAATGTGAGTTTGTGATTTGTTGCATTCATAATTGCATATTGTTGGTATGACTCAATATGGGAGAGATCATAGATGTAGTCATTGCGTGTTTGAGGGATTTTTATTATTATTATTTTTTGAGGTACTCATTCTTTGGATTAAGTTTCATTACTTCATCAGCAGATATTATGGTTTCCTGTACTTAAAGATGAAGTGTGTCATTTTTGCGCGACCAACTGCAATAATAATCAGTTGCATCAAGCTGAGACTGAATGTTTCAAGCTGTAAAAAAAGCTTTAATGCTGTCTTTACACACACGCACAATAATGATAATAATTACTATTATTAATATAATTGTTAATAATCTGGTGGAGTGATTTAAGCAGTCCTATGTCAATATGTTTGTTTGACGAAGACGAGTGTTTTTTTTCTAATAAAATTGAACATCACTTCTCATAATGTCACGTTCTCCGGACTTTGTTTATGTTTTCGTCTCGTGCCATGTGCTCCCTGTGCCCTGCCTTCCCTCAATGTTAATTATATCATTGTCATCAGCTGTGTCGTGTTAAGTTAGTTAATTTCCCTGTGTACTTAAGTCCTGTGTTTTCAGTTCCGTGTGTCCGATCTCGTCCGTATGTGCGTGTGATTATGTCCTGTCATTCTGCCCGTCTGCCTGCCTGTATATTGTTTATTTCATCCCGAGTGGATTAAAGCCTTTTTGTTTTCGTTCAATCTCGTTGTTTGCTAGCCTGCCTATCACACGCGTGACAGAAGATCGGACCGTACAAAAGTACAGTTTTAGCGGCGATTATTTCTTTTATTTTGTGGTCATGTATTCCCCGTACAACGACCCCAACTTCTCATCCTCCTGCTGGAGCAGGAGGATCGCTCTCGAGGGTTATCACGAAGGACTTCCTCGCCCTCGCGAACGACTCGCTACCCGGACAGCTTCCTCTGCTCGATCCACTGCCGAGGATTAAACACCACCACACGAGCGAAGCTGTCCGGAGACGGCCCTCGAGAGAGCGTCGCCGCTTACATCGAGTGGGTGCTGGTGTCCTGCAATTCACCAATGACTGTTGCGCTGGAGGACACCGACACCAGCCCCACTCAGGATCCAGAGCCCAGCTCATCCCTTCACCGTGTGGTCGAGCCCCAGCCTGAGCCCACCGCTGACACGGGGGCGGAGTCGAGCGTGTCCACGGACCCATCGCCAGAGAGAGCGACCGAGCCGTGGAGCGTAACAGGACCCGAGCCGAATACGTCAGACCAGGTGCGCGAGCCAGCAACAGAGCTCACCACGGTGGAGCGAGCCGACTGCAACAAGAGCGCGGAGTGGAGCTCCGCCCAGTGCACATCGGCTGAGGGTGAGCTGATTCCCCACCTAGGGCTGCTGGATCCCCAAAAACTCCCTCCATTGCCCGCGCCTGTGCGCTCCGCCCGTCCCGTGCCCGCGCGCTTGCGCTCCGTCCGCTTCCGTCCCGTGCCCGCGCCTGCGCGCGCTCCGTCCGATGCCCGGCGCCTGCGTGCGCTCCGTCCGTGCCCGCGCCGCGTGCGCTCCGTCCGATGCCCGCGCCGCGTGCGCTCCGTCCCGTGCCCCGCCACGTGCGCTCTCCTCCGTGCCGCGCCACGTGCGCTCCCTCCGTGCCGCGCGCCACGTGCGCTTCCTCCGTGCCGCGCCACGCGTGCGCCCTCCCGTGCCGCGCCACGTGCGCTCCTCCAGCGCCGCGCCTCGTGCGCTCCTCCAGCGCCCGCGCCTCGTGCGCTCCCTTTTTCCTCCTCCCACCCTTGTCACACAACGACGATGGATCCCAGCAGCCCCTGCGCTCACCTCAGCTCTCCAACTGGAGCTCGCCACGGTCTGCCGGTCTCCGTCGCCGTCGAGGTGAAGGATCCTCGCCTCGCCGTCCTGCCTCCGAGACCCAGACTCCTCCTCGGCTCGTAGACCCGTGGCTTGGGCTCCTAGCTCCTCCTCTCTCCACCGTGGTCCGTCAGTCCACCAGCTCCACCAGGCTCCATCGTCCCCCCGGCTCCGCCTTGGTCTGTCGTCGACCATCCGTCGCCTCATAAGATTCCTCTCCTCCGGCTTCACCTCGTCCCTCCATCCCACCGGCTCTGTCAGGCTCCTCCTTCCTCTCGGCTTCACCTCAGTCCTCAGTCGCTCTGGCTCCGCCGCGTCCTTCCCGTCCCCCGTCTCCGTGTCAGTCGCCGAAGCCTGCGGCGTCGCCTCGGACCTCCAGCGCCTCGACGTCACCCTGGCTCTTCGGCTCTCCGTCTCTGCCTCAGTCTCCTCCGCCAACTGCTCCACCGCCGTCGGTCGGCCCCATGGAGTCGATGGTCACTTCCTCCATGGCTCCTCCCTCCGTCGACTCCACCGTGGACCACCATAGCTGGGCTCTGGATCTCCTCCTGCTCCGGACTCCTCCTTTCTTCTCCCTGGCTCCTCCCTCCGTCTGTTCCTCCCTGGACTGTCTGTTTACCCCCTCCTGGGGGCCGTCCTCCACCAGAACCTCCTCCCAAGATCCTGTACCTCCAGTTCCCAGACATTTTGTTTTTGTTGTTCCTCTTTAGGTGCGAGGACGCACCTTCCGGGAGGGGGGTGTAATGTCACGTTCTCCGGACTTTGTTTATGTTTTCGTCTCGTGCCATGTGCTCCCTGTGCCCTGCCTTCCCTCAATGTTAATTATATCATTGTCATCAGCTGTGTCGTGTTAAGTTAGTTAATTTCCCTGTGTACTTAAGTCCTGTGTTTTCAGTTCCGTGTGTCCGATCTCGTCCGTATGTGCGTGTGATTATGTCCTGTCATTCTGCCCGTCTGCCTGCCTGTATATTGTTTATTTCATCCCGAGTGGATTAAAGCCTTTTTGTTTTCGTTCAATCTCGTTGTTTGCTAGCCTGCCTATCACACGCGTGACACATGTCTTCTCATTGCACAGTTCTCTGTGCTATTTTAGTGTTAGTTTTAGTCCTTTTTACTCAACTGTGTGCAGTCCACTCATTATTCAATTGGAAAAAACAAATGAGTCTCTGGGTTGTGAATTGATCCAAAAGTTAATTAAACGATGGCTATAGTTCAGTTCAGCTCCATACAAAAGTCGTTTTCATAAATACAACATGCATCATGATTTCTTGTTCTTCTTTCTATCTACTTTTAGTGCCGTAAGGCAGTTGAGGAGTTAGAAGTTTGGCCAAGTTTGAGTGGGCTGGAGTACTCCAAATATATTACACATACCACCCACCACCAAAACCACCTGAAGGAAACCCAGCATGAAAACAGCATTTAATGGATCGTTCATAATGACTTACAAAAGATCACAAAATTCTAGACGCTTATAAATTTGTTCAGTAAAGTCTACTGCCTCAGACTTTTTTCTGGGTAATCTTAAATGATTTGACACAATACTATAGTTGTTCAGCTTTTTTGTTTGATATGCCTGATATAAAAATAGCATGGGAGTTTAAATTATTCTTAAAAGCTTCTGAAATATGAAAAGAATGTATATGAATTCTTGTTATCTTTTAGGTTATTCTGACATCCTGACATAATGCTAATAATTTTTTTTTTAATCCAGCATACTAGTGTATTGGTTGCTCATTTTTAGTTTTTTTAAATTGCATTAGATTGCATTGAGTCATGCTGATGTTTTCCAAAATGTTTTATTAATTTGGTCTACATAACATTTTCTAAGTAAAAGGAGTGGGGTTTTTTTTGCAATCGCATGCTCTGGAAGTTTTTAATTTACCAGCTAAGAAACTAAGCAATAAGAGAATCACCAGATGTTTTCATTTCACTTCTTGGTGAAACCTGAAAACCGTAGAGTTAGTAATTCACAAGTTAAAGAACATTCACCTCAAAATTTGAACTGGCATTATTTATTCTGCCTCAAATCATTGAATACCCTTTTTTAGGAACTCAAAAGCTTTTATTCACATTCATTAAATTAGTTATTCATTGATAATTGTACCCTACAGTGAGCTGTTAACCTCAGAGCGCCTGCAGCCTGATTAGTGAGTCAGCGAGTTGAACTTGTTCTTTTGGTTTAAGCAGTTGATCTGATTCATGCAGTATATCAGGCTGATTTATTCACAATTCAGTGACTCATCTTTTCACACAGCAGTCCTTGTGGTAACAACTCACTGAAGAGGGAGGTTGTCTATAAATACCAAATCTGGATCTGTTCTTCATATCTGTGTGAAATATTTGTTTAATGTTTTTGACATTGCTAAAGATATTGGACTGACCCAGTGTTTAGCCTATAATATTAGAACTTTCATTCAACAAGGATGCATTAAATCAATAGAAAAAACAACTTTGAACTAATTTGAACTTCCTTTCATCTAACAGTCATGAAACAAATGTATTTACAAAGATCGTTGATGATGATAATAGTAATACATGTTTCTTGAGAACCAAATAAGCTGATTTGAATGACTTTTGAAGGGTCGTGTAACACTGAAAACTAAGAGTAATGATGCTGAATATTTAGCGTTGCTATAATAGGAATAAATTACATTTTAATATATATAAAACTGTATTACACTGCAATAGTATATATTTTTAAATGGTATAGACATATATGTGTATTGTTGGGTTGCTTGTTAACAGGTCTCAGCTGATGCATATTAATGTTGAGAAACTACACAGATTTATTTCTTTATCTCATTTAGTCCACACCATGAGGATTACAGCATGTCATTGCTATTAAATTATACAGGGCCTCTGGTTTTTGTTTTCTGCATTATTCAGCAGGACCATGTTAGCAGCCAGATAATCTCATGGCTAATAGAACACGAACATTTCACTTTTAGTAAAACAGGAAGACAAACAAAAATTTTTTTTTGCTTTCATTAAGGAAAATAGCATCCCTGCGCGCTGGATATAGCATAACAAGTACAGCTTCGCAGTGTGAATACACACTTTCCACCTTCCCCCAGATCTGTCTATCGAGTCTGCACTATATCTGAATCCAATTTCATCCGGTTACACGCCGCACAGTCTACCGCAGCCCCTCGACAGCCGGTTAATTGACTTCAGGCTGGTGAGATGCTTAGAGCAGGGAAAAAGCAACAAATAGATTTACATTTCAGAGTTCAGCTACGGATAGTTGTGACAGCCTTTTACCTCTTCCTGACACAAAGTTTGGCTTAAGCTCACAAACTATATATCTCTAACAAAGAGGCATCTGTCGCTGCTCCCTCTCTGAGCGTGAGAGGATGAAGAGAAGACGATCTCGTCACACGCGAGCCGCTGAAACGCTTATTATGTAACTGTGGAGGGTCCACAGCTGCAATGAATCTGTGTGCTCTGTAAACCTGAATGTCTTCCTTCAAGTCTCATCAATCGATCTGTTGTGAAACTTTGGAAACGGAGCCTTTCCGAAATGCCAAAGTGTGGTGCTTTTCTTATTTAACACCTTCTGAATTAATTCATGCAAGAAATAAATGGAAGCGAAAGGCAGTTTAAAATGTCATTTTATTATTTCTGTTCTTTTTTTTCCATCTTCCAGTTCACGATACTCACTCCCTTGTGGAATTGAAACATGATGGAGTTCTTGAGCAGAGTAAGATTGACATATTAGGAGTCAATTAGCTGAATTATTACATTTGGCCTGGCGCAGATGATCCAGTTGGAAATGTATCTGGAAAACCTCTGCTCCTATTATTTGTTTAAAGCTCAAATTACAGGAGCAGCTTTCCTCCATACTCTTTAGATCTTGCCAGATAACGAAAATCGTTCTTAGGAGTATGATCCGTACAGATGACTGCATTTTCTGTAAGCCGCAGAGTCTTCGAAAGCGCTCTTGGTCTTAAGGGGCTTAACTCCGGTTCCTGCTGAACTGAGCCAGTGCTAAATACATCAACTGTTATCAGCTCAGTAGGCACAGGAGGTTGAACCCAGTGCTGTATCTCACACTGGCCTCTGCCAGTTACAAGGGTCTCTACAAAGCTCCGTGTTTAGCTTCGGATTGATTGTAAGTCTGCATCGTGATCAGAGCTGGATAGCAGGTTTATTTAGGATATACAATATAGAAAGTTTTGCATCCGAGTCAAGTATTAGCTCAATACATGATGAAAAAAACAATGTGCTTGGATCTGCAGCTGTTTGGTCACAAATTTGTGCATATTTTCATATTAGAAATTCAGATATCATTTGATTTATTAAAAATACTCAAACACACACACACACACACATTAAATAAAATCCCAAAAGAACCAAAGTGGAAGGTTAGTTCCGAAAGTCTGAGCATAGTTAATATGCTTCTATTACTTAATAGTTTTTGATATTATTGATGTTATTCAATTCTAGTTAAAAAGTTACATCTTACAAAATACACCATAGTTGCATTTGTAAGTTTATTTATCTATTTGCTAAAAGTTATTTATTAAAAATATCGGCCAAGTTGTTCTATATTTGGAATATAAACCTTTTTAAACTTAGATTTTAGTGTTGCCCAGACTTTTGGAGTTTGTTTATATACTATGAGAAATCTGTGCACAGGGCACACTGTACTGCATTAAAATTAATAAAACAAATGCTTCCATGTAGTTTTTTGGTAACACTTTACAAATAGATAACATTAGTTAAAAACATTAGTTAGCATGAACAAAGAATAAACAATGCTTCTACAGCTTTTAGTAATACTAATTTTAGCGTTTACTAAAAAGTTGTGTTTGTTAACATTAGTTACATTAGCACTGTGAGCTAACATAAACTAACAATGGATAATTGCATTTTTATGAATTAATGTTAACAACAATGAATAACTAATAAATGTATTGTTTATTGTTTGTTCATATCAGTTAATACATTAATGTTAATAAATGACACCTTATTGTAAATTGTTACCGATTTTATAGGTGTTTTACCTATATTTAAAATTTTGCACTTGCGTTTTAAGGTTAACAGAAGTATTCATCAAATGAATGTTTAATATTTCTGGCATAAATTAACCAGTACATTCTTTATAGCATATATAATACATCGACTGACAGAAACATAAAGGGGCTTCAGGGAAGTTCAGCACTGCCTATGTTCCATTCATGTATGTTGAATAGTGCTCTGGCTTATCGCCAACTTGACCAGACCACCCTGTCTGACCAGGCGGGTGGGACGAAGGATTGCTCTGTGACTTCTTTCCCTGTCGGGTCATTTCCCGTAGTTCCTCTGGATCAGGTTTGTGTCCTTTTTCCGGTTTGCTATAGCATGGCCAGCCTTCATGTTTGTGTTCTCACCTCTTGGCTGATTTTGAGTGTGGGCCTCAGAGGAGCGGAACTTAGCCACTGTGAACATAGGATATCCGAGATCTGTTCACAGAGTGAGCTAAGTCCTGCACCTCACGAAACTTCATCAGACATAAAATCCAGATGTTCACCAAATCATTAAACAAATGATAATTAAATGTAAAAAATCTGTTTAAACATTACAGCATTAAACTAAAAAGAGTTTATCTTCTTTTTTTAATATGTACTGACATGTATTGTATTTTCAACACACACAAACATATTTAGATGTTTCTTAATCTTTGGGCACTTTTATATCCATGTGTTAGGTTTTTTTTAAAACGTGTTGCTGCTTTTTAAATGTTGTGTATAGATTTTAGGTTTAACTTTCATGCAATAATGATTTTACATGCTTAAACATTTTAAAAAGTTATTTCTCCCTAATTATGCTATTAAATATTTCAATAAAGGTAAAATTGTTTCTGTAAAATTGTTTGTAAATATAAAAACAAAATATAATTTGTTGTGATGTGAAATTGACACGAAAATATTTGTGATCTTCTGAAACAAACAAACAAACAAAAAAAACATTTTAATAGAGTATTTAAATTCCATTTTGAAAATATATTTTTGATTGTAAAAAATATTTTTCAAAGGCAACCATAGTCAAAGTGCCCATAGATGAAGAAACACCTCTAATTTTTGGCCTTTTGAAATGAATGAATGAATAAATCAATTATATAATGTAAAAAAAAATTATAAAATCTAAATCCATTTTAGTTAATCTATTAAAATAGTTGTAGTGAAGTAAACTTTTCAGTTCTAAGACGTTCAAAATACTCAATGTTTCCTAAATAATTTTTTTTCATCTCCGATAAATGCACATATAAAAAACGCTACATCCTCTGCTTAATGAATCCATTATCACATTTTTCCTCACACATCCAGTTATTTAACAAAACACTGTGGCACCATTTCCAGAACCTACCGCTTACACCACCCATTTCTAAGACGGCCTCAGCTGCCGAAGCCACAGCTTTTTATATTACCATTACGTCGGGTCACATACGTCTGTGCGGCACGATACCCTAGTATCACATTTCCAGTTTCCCAAAACCACAGTCTTAGGACGAAAGCCAGTGTTTATGTAAAGAACAAAAGGCGGCAAACAAAACATATGTGGAGCCTACAGATACGAACTTTCTATTTCGGTGCTCTTCGGTCCTCAGCTATGGTTCATTCTGAGGGTAGATTATTTAGTCCTCGGGCCGTGGCGAGAAAAAAAAGGTTTGATCCGTTCTCTTTGATTTGGATTTGACGGCCTCATCCATCAGGGTGTAAGCAGGGTCGACTCGACGGAGACTTTCCTGGAGTAAACAGTTCACAGCTGGTTGGAAATCCCTGGCAATGTGATTTTATGATACAATCCCAAATCACTCTGCCAGGAATCCCTCCAGCTGGCCCATTGATGAGATGACCAGGAGAAAGTGAGGAAGAAAACCAGCAGCTAACGTAATAGGCTGCCAGTAAGCTCCGGTGACACACGCCGTTCCTGACCGCTGTGGTATCGCACGTCTCTTGTTTCACACTCTGCTCACGGGGATAATTTGCCCACACTCTTGAGAAAACAGACTTTGAATGGAGCCATAGTGTCTTCTGTTTACACGACCCTGGGTCTTCCGTGAGTGTGTGTGTGTGTGTGTGTGCACCTTGCCATTAGATCCTGTTGACAAGATTTGTCTTCTCTCTAGCAAATTGTTACCATCTTTAGCCAAGTATGATCCACACATCAAAGGGTTTACCATGTTAAATGGTGCTCATCATGTGGAATGAGTGTATCATATCAAGTGACTGACATAATGAGAAACACAGAAAATTGTCAGGGTCAGTGCAACGGCTACATAATAGACTTCATTTTCCGCATGAATCATCGAGCTGTTGTTTTGTGCGGTGGCTCACGACATGGGGCCGTGATTGCGATCGGCCTCTGCTCCTCCTCTCATGTCCGTGGAGATGTTGCTATTTTTCATCCCGGCGACTCTAGCCAGAAACTAATTGCATTAGAGGCCACATTAAAAGCCAGAAGCTTGTTGTCTGAGCTAAATGCAAATGGATGTTTTTACAAAGAGCTGTTTTCTCTTGTAGTGCTTAGCTCGAGCCTTTATTACTGGGTTATGGGTTTCTATTATGAGGGCGCGTGTCATATTGGTGACTGCGTGTGAAATTCACTGGGTGACTTAAAATGAAAGAGGACGCGTTGCTCTGTCCCTAGACAATTGCCTTTTGATATTTCTTTACATGGGCATGTCTGTGAATCTTTGTGAGCATGACGTTTTCTTATGATGGCAAACTCACCCATGTCTGCTTGTTTGAGATTATCTCCAGACAGCCATTATGGAAAGGGTCTGAAAAAAAAAAGAGGGAGAGAGACTTTTTGTTCAGTTTGAATGTCTTTCATTATCTCTTAATGATACGTAGATGTTATGAAGCAGGCTGTGAAAAACGTCTCTTGTGCGACGTGCAAGGAACCCTTTCCAAAAGGTCTTTTTTTATAAAACCATCTTAGCGCCTTTTATCACATTATTAGAGTCTAAACAGCTATATTATATTTTTTGTTTAAGTTATAAAGCATATTTCTAGCAAATTTTTTTTTAAAAACAATTACAGCGGATAAACATGACAATAATTAAACTGAGATGTTGCTCTTAATATGCTCAAAGTATCCTATATTGAGTGCATAATTAATAGGATATTTCAGAATATATTTAAAGCATCATTATTTTTTTTATAATGCCTTTTTTTTTGATTTCTGCAAAGAAAAAACACTTTCTGTTTTACAATCCATGGTGTTATTTCATTTGTTAAACACCAGCTCTGGTGCAAAATATGACTCAGCTTGTCTCCACTTCATTTCATTTCATTAAATTTTTTTATAAAAAAGTCAAACGTGTCAAAGATTTAAAACTGGCTTTATATCTACCTAATTCCAAGCTCGGGTGGATTTATTTTTAATAAAGCATGCTGAATTGCTTACTGTACTTATTTATGGAGAATGTGTATGTATTAGTTTTTATTAGTATTTTAACATCAAAATCGGCACGCAAACATTCATACCTTTCTGTTTGTTATCTTTATTCTTTATTAAAAAAGAAATATGCAGAATGCAGTTTCGTTTTCTACGTGAATTCTTCATCTTTAGCGATCCATTCCTTTAATGAAACACTTAGCGTCAAGATGACATCCGCAGGTCTTGTAATTGTCTTATTTGTCAATCAAGTGCGAGCTATTAGTCAGACTAAGTTTACTTGAGCCCGGTTACTGAGCAGTCATTCAGAAAGCTCAATGGTTTCAAGTGGGGAAAGGGTGTTTTCCATTTCTCCCTGACAGCTTAATATGTATTACTTAGTTCAGTTCCATGAAGAAAGCTCACTGAAACCAAATAATTGTCACATCACTTGTGAAACTGCTAAAGCACCTTTCAGAAGTCTCATCAGTTCGACACAATTAAGGCATTGTTCAATTCAAGTCAAAAAGAGTAAATGCTATTAGATGAAAGCACATGAATAAAACTCTGTTAAGCAATAAAACGTAAATATTTCAAAATGATAAATGTATGTAAAAGCTTTAACCTGTTTTTTTTTATATAAAACGCTGAAAGCTGTCTTGTCTGATACAATGACTCATAATATAATGGAGTTTCATCAATAGCCATGTGAACTAAAAGTCACATTGCAGAGAGTTTGGAAAAATCAAGAAACCTTTGGCATGCTTTTTGCTCTTTCAATTTATTGTTCTCTTATTGCAAGATTAATGCACTTATAAGTGTCCAAAAAAAACAACAACATTATTTTGCTATCTTTTTTCCATTACCCCCGAGGAGCATGAATTAAGATATCAATTTCCAACAATGTTGTTGAAAAAACATACTTTAGGCTTTTAGTGACAGGTTCGCTCGATGTCGTGATGTCTATCATCTACTCGCCTTGAGCTGCTGCAGCATGCCTCGAAAATTATGGCAATTGAGACCAGCTCTGGCACCTTGTATTTTATTTTCTGCCTGCATCTAGTATTTGACACTCTGTTATGCCCCTGGCAGACAATCACAGGACTTGTGCTGCATGTCTGAAATAACGCCAGCGCCCCTCTCCCCATGATTACACATGATTTTCACAGTCTCAGCTGTTATGGCTAGACGGCCTCAGGGGCAGCCCAGGACACACGTGATTGGTTTGGCTGCTCTGACGCCATTGCCTTGTCCTGGCAGGGAGGAAACACTTATGTGGACAAAGGGAGGCATTGCATGCTGGGAAGCGGGTGGGCGGGCTTCCCAAGCTGATGCTTCAGATAAAGTTGACTGCGTGCCCAGTGCGTATGGAAAAGGCCCTTTGGCAGCGGGCTGGGGTTTAGAGAAGGGAACCGTGATGCAGATCTGAGCCTGAGAAAACGAAGGCAAAGGTGCGGGACTCGCGATAACAACGGCTTATTGCATGATAATCAATAAAGCACACAAGAGAGCACGCATAGTAAGCGTTCAGTAAGAGATTAAATGTCCCCTGAAGCTTTGGACGTCAAATCTGTTATTGAATTCTTCGGTAAATGTGGCTCTAGGTTCAGCTGATGAACACTTTCTGGAAATAATCAGGGATATCAGTGATTACGCATCCAAAATGAGATTTGCTGGTTTCTAGAGGGTCACCTCCCTCCCAGGATTTTGTTACCACAGATATCGCACATTGCAATTACTTTAAGTGTACTTGAAGTACTTGTTTGTGACTTCAAGCAAACTGAAACTGATTTGTGGTATCATTAACCATCATTTTAATATGAAACAGAAAAGGTCAAGGTTTTAATTTACTGTCTATAAAACCATGTGATTTTGTGTTGCAGTTTTGTAATCAAGTATTTAAATAGTAATATTATTGAATTGCTAACGAGAACAATATTCTTCTTTACATTTTTTATGCTATTACAAATCTTGAGAAACACTTTATTTTCATTTAATTACGTTTATTTAAAAGGTCAAAGTTGTGATTTACAGTATTAAAAAAACTAGTTGTTTTTCGTTTTCCAGGTTTTTAAAATCAAGTATTTGGTTAATACAAATATCATTGTGGATGATTGAAATATTAACGAGAACAATATTCGTCCAAGTCTTCCTGCTTAATCACATCAAATAAAAAGGTCAAGGTTTTGATTTATAATAAACAAAACCACGTGTTATGTTTATTTTTCATTTTTTAAATACAGTTTTTATGTATAACAAAAAAATCACTTTTTTTGGTAATTGTAAATCTTGAAAACTACTTATCCAGTTTATTTAATCATGTTGAATCAAACGGTAATTCTAGAAACATGGAATAACACACTCAGAGGAATTTATCACAGTCTGTCACGGATGGTTTACATTTTCCTGAGGAAGGACCACATCAAAAAAAAAAAAAAAAATCACACCGAGGTTGAACCACATTTACCAAAGTACTTTCAAAGACACTCTTCATTAACTAAATATCTAACAGGCCCTCAGCTGGAAGAGCTGTCTGGGGGCATAATAACTTTGACAATTATTTACTACGCAGCAGAGAGTGTATGATGCATAACTTCAAAAAACGCTTTCTGAGGACACGTGAGGAAGAGCTTAATCAGACTCAGACTAAATGAAAGCTTGGTTGCAGAAATTTAGTGCGGCCCTTAAATAAATGTACAATGTCCTGTGAAAGAACAGCAAAACACTGAAGGTTTCAATAGACTGCCTCGACACTACAATAGACCGTGAGATTCTGCTTTGAGCCTAATGCGTTCCATGATATGGCTCTTAAAATGTACAGAATATTCTAGAATACGGTATCCCGGTGTACTGAAAGGAACACTGGGGGACAGATTATTGAAATAATAGATAACTGCTGATTTTGGCTAAGTGAGCAATGTTACTATTGCCAGCCGTATTCTCTGATCAGCAGTGCTGAGACAAGTAGCTTCTGCACCGCTTTCCCACGCATAAATGAAGGTAGGGAAAATTTGGGGACTTTATTGGACTTGGAAAAATGCAATAAAATCTCTCTCTCTGAATGCACCCATCTGTTGGACCTTAGAAGACTTCCTGTAAACAAGTCGTAGAGAACAAAACCTCTCACACCAGGTCTTTGCTCATAATTACCCTTTCATCTTTATTTTCCTCTTTTCTTTTCAGCCTGCTGTCTGCCCGCTGTCTTCTGCTCTTACTCACATTATCACTGTGACACTCAACAGGGCCCTTGACATGCTGAAGATTTATTATCTCATTTCACGGATTTATCTCGAATACTGATATTTTACTTGTCGAATTTTATACTCGAAGCAATTAGCCACATCGTATCTGGGACGGGTCTGAAAAGACGGGGCTCATGTTATAATATGACTACTTAAGAATTTCCTCACTGTGATTGTTTCTCACTTGAACAATGACATTATTGTGATGCTTTTTTTTTTTTCATTTTAACGTCTGTGGGGTTTTTTTTTTCTTACATTTTGTTACTAATTAACATTGTTACTTTCTTAGGCTGCCATTGTAGAGGAAATTAGTAATGAATCCTAACCTGATTTGTTCAGATATGGGCCGTTATGATGTAATTTCCCTTCCCCCTCCTCATAATTTGTTTTCGTGCATCATGTGCCATTTCCTTTCCCCCTGCTCTCGTCTAGTAGTCTTTCAGCTGCCAGGAATGGACATTTTTATACAGCTACCCATTTACTGGTAGCAACACCACACAGACAGTTTTGTGTAGCTTGAATTCGTCCAGATTAACCCCGTTGCTTGTAATTTACCTCAGAGAGATGAGGTAGCTGCAGGATTACAGGGTCTACATCCTAATTTGATTTGACGTTCTGTTAGGTTTAATTATTCTGAAAATGAAGAATATGACACAGTTGTTCAAGTGCATGACTCAAGCTGTTTTGCTAGGCACGCTCAGATTGTTTAGTCAATCGAAAACAAGGAAGATCTCATTAGAACACAGATGAATTGTGGCGTGAATGTGGCTTTTTTAATTGTAGTGAGCGTGGTATTAAAATCAAACTAAGCTCTCACAGTCAGAACACTTCATTTTTATACATAATGTAATTGTAATCATTTGTAAGCTCGCAAAGCTTTAAAAATCTTTGTACTGGAGTCATTCATTTTTCCTTTAATTTTTTTTTTTTTGATTTTAAGCTTGCAATCATTATTTCGAAAAATAAATATTGTCAAAATATATATATATACGTTTGAATAAATGTTTGCATTAAATAGCTATATCTGTTGAGAAACAGGAAATGCAATTAATATGAATTAGAGTAAAATGTAATTGAAAACACGTTTGAGTTGTAAACACATTTAGTGAACAAATTATATATTATATTATTATTATATATAATTAATAATATATATTATTATATTATATCTTGTTACACATTACATGTACTTATTTTTATAATAACAATAAAATATGCATAATTACATTCAAGTTACCCTAATCCAAAGTACATGTAGTCAATTAATATTTCTTAAATGTATAATTAAACTGCAACAAGGACACCTTTAAATAAAGTGCAATCGAATAACGTTCTGCACATTTACAGCCTTTGAATATATAGCACGTCTTTTTAAAATCCTAGTCAACCAAAGCGCAGAAATACTGTAATCTTGTTTGTTAATTATTCCTTTAAGATTAGACACTTTGCAGTATTTATGGATTTAATCCTGACTGTACTTCGAGGCTCATTGACGTATGTGAGTGCTGCTAAAGGCCCAGCGCACAGAACCTCGGCCACGCTGTTGTTCTAATCACGTCAGCGATGTCAGGTGGAAAAGATGGCTTACTTCCTCTCTGTCTTCCAGGACCCAATTGAGAGAGGCAAAGTAGCAAGACAAAGCACATGCTCAAGGTCTCTTAATCACGCAAGTCCTGGAATTAAATTACACATGCATTTCTTCCGCTGCACTTCTTTTTTCTTTAAACACAATCACATTTTTTTATCGGCTGTCGCTATGTGTTTCTTTATAAATTGTTTACTTCAAATAACTGTTTTTAGATATAGTCTCGTTAATAATATGTCCCTTTTTAGGGGCAAAATGAAACAGCTAGATGGTTTCATTAAACCATCCAGCCTAAACAAATTGTTAGGAGTATCAACAGAATCTGGCGGCTATTAAACCCAATATAAATCCAGTTTCCCATGCACTGAGCGTCTAAATGGAGACGTATAAATGCATTGCTAAACTATGAAGTGTTTTACTGCATATTACATTTTTGCTCTTGTTTTATGCCTAAAGCTTGTTTGATGTCTGTTTACAGTGAAACTTTATGTCGGAACTGCGGTTTCAAGCAATATGTGAGGTTAAATACAGGTTCCAGCATTAAAATCTCATTCCAAGCTCGATACACAGGCCCATAAAATCTCCCGCCACATTATAATGAGCAACAATTTCTGATATTTAAACAGCCATTTATGAGGGGGGGAAATGCCAAATTTGCACTTATTCTCTTTGAATATGAAAACATTTAAAAGCTATAATGTAAAAATATTTGTTATATTAATAAAATTGTAATTTGTATCATTTGGAATGATACTATCACTTTATGTTTCTTCCTCTTTTTTTGGATCGGTTCATAAATATACGCTAGAGATTTCAATCAGCAATTTTCATATCCGACATTGAATGCCATTGTTTGTGATTTTTCAAGAATACTGATCTGCTATTTCAAAATTGCTGATCTTTGAAACTGTATTATATTATATTCCGTTATTTTATTTTTACATATAGCAGGAGTTAACATCAAAAAATACGAACAGGTGAATTATCGCAGAAACGATACCGTATGCAGACAAAAGGGATAAGCCTCGAGGTTCAAGCCCGTAGCATATAATCCAAAAGTTCAGGTCAAGCAAATCCAGAGGCAGCTGAATGTTATTTTAGCAAAGCATTAATGCAGCGGCTTTGTTGAAAGCTACCACATTGCTGCATCCCAAAATGAAAGAAATATAAAACCCAATTTTTTTTTTTTTTTTTTTTTACTCACAATTAAATCCGGGTGACTCGCACTCTCCAAGTTGAAATAAACCAATGCTGGCTCTGTTGTGGCCATGGCCGTGGTGATCCTCACAGCCAAGCGTTCACCAGGGCCGTACAGAGCGTCCATACATGCGGAGACTGATCTCCACTGTAAGAGTCCCGAGCAAGGCTCTGCTCTACACTCCTCCTCTAGTCAGACTCAGGAACTGAAAACGGAGGCGTACACATCATTCAGAAGTTTGTCTTTGAAAACCACACCCATCCCAGAGCAGCGAGAGGAGGGGAGAGGCTGCCTTTTCCTTAAATAACACCAGAAAGGGGAGGAAACTTATGTTTTCAGCCTCAAAGGATCAGGCAGGAGGCTGTGTTTGGAAAATAAAAAGGAAACAGAAAGTTAGTGATATCTGAGGTCACGCAGGAAGTTTCTTTTCATGAGAGGAAGGCCCCTCTAAGATGAGGCTGCGTTGGACGATTCACTCGTTTTACTTAATCACGCATCACATGTCATAGGTTTTATTGTCATTTGTGTGCAAAAGTTCTCAAGCTATAAATCTTCCATGGTTATGATCATCTCTAATTATTCTGTCTTAAATCATATCTTGTTATCATCCAAAACAAGAGCACGGTTTTAGACACGCTCGAGCGATGTTCTTTACGTTTGATGACCGACTTGTGTTTACAGCACAACTGTTTGTGTTGCTAGGTAACTGGCTTCTACGTTATCATCTTAATCCAATCAGTCTCAATCACAGCCCACTTGCACTGAAACTAGATACCACGTATCCACATCCATCAATACTTGTTGCTTAGCTGTGTAAATGATGGCTCGAGTCATCTATAGCAGCGGTTCACAACTGGACCCAGATTTTTACATCGGACATCATGTGGAGACCCAACAATTTACCAAAATTAAATTTCAGAGTTTTATACTCTTGGCAGGCATTTATTGATTGCATAAAACGCATTGTGGTTGGCACAAAACCGTGCCGTCGTTGCAGACTAACCCACGCTTTATGCATTCTGGGTTATATGTTCTTTCACCGAGTTTTGTTCACTGTTTAAGGATGAGGATGTCACGCAACCTGTCCATGTGCTTAATTTGCCTGTAGTGAAAGATGAATTTGTAGGAAAACACAGTAGTTTGATTAGATACTCAACAACAAGGGAAACTTTTTATCCTCTGTTAAAAGCTGATAAGCTTATTGTACAATTTGCATCTATCTCTGCTTTTCTCAGAACAGTCCTGAGACTGCAGTGAACCTCTCATAATGTATGTATTGAAATGCAAATCCTTTCTAGTGCATATCGACCATCATTTGGCTATAGTGGATGTCAGAGCAAGGTTAAACATATAGTAACATTTTGAAAAAAATTACAGAATTGGCAGATAAAGATGGCTGTTCACATGTTTCCATAATGCTCTTGTTGTTTTTATTGTATTGTATCTGAGCCTGATTGTGTGTATGTAGTCAATCTGTTTGTAAAAAGTCAGACATTGTGTTGATCAACAATTTTTACCAAGAAAGTTTGCAGTTGATTGGACCTTACATAGCAAACAATGTGTTTGGTCACACTTTATTTTCTACTAACATCACCTAACAACAACAAACCAATAACTATGACCTCAATAAGCTACTAATTTGCTATTTTTCATTAGTTTTTAAGTTTAAATATTGGATATAGATGTAAAATACAGTCATGTTCTTTATACTAATAGTATGTTAATAGTAGCCATGCTATTAAGCATCTAGTTAATAGCGAGACTTGGTCCTTATACTAAAGTGTTACCATATATTTTTTTTTTTTGTGACAGAACACGGTTCATTAAGGGAATAATTTGCAAACTTAGTAATTCTAATTCTAATTTCAACTGATTAAACTTCTAAATACAAAACTAACTGATTCATGAATCTTTTGGGCGAACTTTGAATTAAAAAGAGCTACGTTTTTAAAAATAACTTATGCCTCATTCTGTAATCTGTAGCTGCATTAAAGAAGCAATAGTGCCTATTCTCGTCTTTTTTCACAAGATGTCAAAGTTATTCCAACTAGAATATTTTTATTTATTTATTCATTGTTTTTTGTGCATGTTTGACCATCGGAAAAACTGTCTGGACTGTTTAGTTACCATGGGCTTCTTGAGGCAGCCTTCAGAGACGGTCCTGCGGGTTATGGCTTTGACTAATCAGAGCACTATACTGTGGAAGAGGAAATGACACAATTAACAGCCCTGTGAGGACCTGCTTACAAAGGAGAGGTCTAGAAACAAAGTATAAAAGTTCTATTTTGTCTGGCCCGTTGCCCGGACAGCAAGTGAAAACAAAGTTTGCTCACACACTCACTATCGGGGACTTCAGACAGCCAGACAGCCAGACCTTCATGAACACTTTCACCTGTAACTCCCAGAAAAGGAAATCCACTGTAGGGGGAAACTGTGAACGTTTGTGTGTGTGTGTGAGTGCATGCATGTATTAAGTTTGCGTATGTATGAGTCATACTGTATGGGAGACTCCACCCTTGCGTAGGAGGGCAATTGAGCTTGTCACTTACTCTGTCCTGGGAAGAACTGCCCAGACAACAGCTCTCTTTGTTCAAATGTCAGTTAAACTTGGGTAATGATGAGATCTTTCCAGCTGTCCAATCCCAAAGCTATTCCGCTTGCTTTATACAAATTGACCAATGGCGTAAAAGTATACAGTAGTACACTCAGAAAATTGAATGCGTGTTTCGTATTCTTCTTCTCCTTTTTTAATAAATTAGAATAACCGAAACAAATTTGTCAAGTAAAAAAAAACAACAAAACAATCGAGATATATTTTGAAACCGTTTTTTAAAATGTCGCTTTAATTTTTACCTGTAGATTCTTAATTTTAGCACATTTATAGCTTCCCTTGCTGTCCCGCAGCCTTAAATTACAGAAACATAATTATATTGGTTTGTGAATATGTGTTTATGTGTGCTGCCTAATTGTGGAGTAGAAGGGAATCCAGGACATGGAAAGTTTCTGGGATCACCATCCTGTTTGATTGGGTCTATGAGCAAGGCAAAGTTTAGCAGAGCACAACTTCACTAACCAAATGTAAGCAAATATGTGACATTGCCCATGTTAATTCCTTTGCACAAAATGTCAGGTGTTCTTGCTTTCAATGAAGCTCCAAAATTCCTTGAGATGGGAACCTGAGATGAATTAAAGATCAAATAAGCCCCAGATTAGACTACTTTTGATTTGTTAGTGTGTGATAGTTTAATAAATAAAATAGGCTATTTATATTAAAATGTACTGTTTAAGATATAATTCAAACAAATATTTCATAAAAAGGAATCAAAACCAATTTTCATTTTTAGTCATTTGTAAATGGGACACTTTTTCGCGCTTTCTGCATGCATTGCTGATCTGCGGGCTACTATAGACTGTATCTAAACAAAGTCAGTGTTATGATTTAATTAGTCTTACAGAAGTAAATCAAAAAGCAACAAATTGAGTGATGCAAAAGTGGTTAATAATGCATTCGATTTGTTGGTTTATTTTAGTTCCACATTTCAAGCTGTCAAATATAATCTAAAAGTAGTTATATGAATGATGTTCTACTATTATGACCAAAAACAGCTATTTAAGTTCTTATGCTATTATAAGAAATGAATGTGCCAGCTCACTATTCCAATTTATAATGTCAGAGTCATGCCACAGAATTTCATAAATGAATAATTCTTTTGAAAAAATCTGCGTGTAATATTTTTTTAGGATTTTTGTGAGAGTCATGATTGATATGCTGCTCTGAATCATTTTTTACATTTCTTGTGATTGAAAGTTATTTTCCTTTCAAGTTTTTTGAGTGTATTTCTCCTCTTTGTATTTACAGTAAAAAGGTTTATATATCACGTCAATTATATTTCTTGTGAGTTTACCTCTGGAATTTCTGACTTTTTAATCTGAATTATGAATTGACCTTTTACGGTTACGAATTCTTTGCGAATTCTGGGTTTGCATCTTGCCATTTTATATCTCACAGCTCTTTAGTTTATATATTAATAATTTTTAAATAAACCCCAAATGTGTCATTTTCAACCCTGCTACTTTCAAAATGTTGCCTCTGTCGCTAAATGACACCTGTTCCTCTCAGTTCTTGTAGATCTGTTGACCGCACAAATCAAAATTGATCCTGTTCTCAATTTAAAATGAATCTGAGGGAAATAATATTCTGATATTTGCTTTGAAGTCTCTGAACACTAGGTAACTTTAGGCCTGAGCTTGCGCAAAAGAAAATAAGACCCATGTGGTCATGTGTGCCACTTAATAAGGGACATTGGGTTTTGCTCTGAAGTAATCTGCCAGCTGGCTGGAGAGCCAAAATCAAATATTTTGTTTGCTTGCCACTCGGTCCAAATAAAGCATGTCTTCGCCTTGCCGCCTGCATTGGCTTCCCACAGCGACGGGTTTGTTTGCACCAATTAAGAATCATTCATGTTGAAGTCTGCTCGCCATTTCATCCAATGTGGCTCTTGGGTTTTTCGTTCATGTTACGATACAGTAAATTTCGAAACATAATACATACGTATAACATGCAAACAGACTATTTATACATTACCTTTCTTAATCACTGATTGACATTTCACCTTGTTGATGTAGTCTAGCTGGGTGTGGGAACAAGAGGGTTTTGTTTTGAAGGGAACTGTAAAGTAGGAATGGCGTCTGGAAGCACTTATCCGGGGGCCTGACTGATTATGCTGGGGAGAGACTGCATGTGCGCTCTGTAGTTTTATTTAGCAGACTGCACGGCAATTAACTAATCACTCCGGCCTAGAAGCAGGTGATTATGCTACATTTCATTCATACGTCCACCCGCCCGCCGTTCACAATGTTGTCTTGCAACCTTTGTCTTATTTAACCGTGTGCACTGAAATGGCAATTTTCTTTGCTTTATGATTCCTGAAGACCAGTCATTATTGTATAACTACTGAAGAGTGATTAATTCTTCCTATTGGTCGGTTGGAAGTAGGTTAACTATTACCTAAAGCTTGCCTATCACCACACCACATATTAGTGAATAAATCAACCCGCTTTATAGAGCAGTTTTGCCCTTGTACATGCAAAACTAGCACCTAGAGGCATCCATTAAAAGATTTTATTCGTCATTTAACAAGATCTGACTGTACTACTTCATATAATAGGCATGTACGTTTCTATCTCTGGCAAGTTCTGACAGTCTGACAATGAAATGTAGGTTCAGATGGATTTGGACACACCCAGTAAATCTCTTTATCTGTTCAGTGGCTGGTGTTTGTTTCATTCAGCGGGAGAAGAAAAACTGCTTCGGAAAAGTGCAAACAGTATATGTCAAGCTGTCGAAGAAAAAAAAAAAAAAAAAAAAAAAGCTAAGTCAAATGAACTCCACAAAGGTCATCAGCAGTGAGCCATTTGGTCTTGTCTAGTTGATAAAATGCCTGCATTGTAATTTAATATTTACGTTAGTAGTGCATGAAAGACAGCATCCAGAGGAAGGGACTTAGAGAGCAACAAGACGTGTGCAAGTGTATGTAAAAAAAGGGTGTTTTCATAGTGATGCCATAGAAGAACTATTTTGGGGTCCCCAAACAATTCCTAAAGCCTATTCACACCAAGAAAGATAACTATATTCGCATATTCACTATTGAACAGCAACGGTCTCTTCATAAAAGGCATGTTACTTAAGTGTAATGGATGGCGATTGGCTGTCAATGTTTAAAAGTGATTCTTAAAGTGGCTCCTGCGATTTCGTTCTTTTGTGCAGTTATTGCTGTAGTCATGGTGTAGATGTTTAGAGCCAGATTCACTAACAGCTTGCATCAGCGGAAACCATTATTTTGGAGTTAAAATAATACTACCATGTACTAAAGACATGCAGTGAAGAATTAGCACTGAAAAGCGTTGAATTAGCATTGACAAAGTTATTATTATGCTTTTATATTGCTGGTATTTGCGCCTATATTTAACGCCCCCCCAAAAAACATGTCTTAAAGCAGGCGGTAATTTGCTGTTTTTGGTAGATTGCACCGGTCATTATGGAAATGTTCTGTGTTCTTTAATGTGCACATTGTCAGTAAATCACACACAGAATTTTCCCCTCCCAAAGATAATTTGCCCTGTTTAGTGAAGCCGTCCACTGGAATGATTTTTAAAACTATGACTTCTTTAAAAACATCATCATCATGTGAACAGGCCTTTAAAATAACCATTTTGATTTAGAATTCTATAAGGAACCTTATATGCACTGAAAGGTTTCCACGGATGTTAAAAGTTCTTTGTGGAAATACAGATGCTAATTAAGAACCTTTAGTGTAGCGTACCTTCTCTTCACATTGTCTGGCGCTCACTGCATCTCTGTTTGTGTTGTTGTGTCATATCGATTGCAATATATATATATATATATATATATATATATATATATATATATATATATATATATATATATATACTACAACTGCTGTAACGTGTTTGGTCCTTTGACCTAAAGGGTTTAACCACCTTGCACACATGCCTCTGGTCACAGTTACACCCAGAAAAGTGTGCATCATAATTAAAACCATAAGACTTGAAGGATGAGATACTCTGGCATTTTTTTGTGCATATTTGTGGCTGATTGGGAAAGCGGCAGACAGAATCATCTGCTTTTCTCAGCGCCGTGCGTCCTCAGTCCTCTTATCATCACGACCTCACTGATCGAAGACTTGAAGACTAAAATACCTGCTGTGGCTGGAACAAAAAAAACATTGCAGAGCTATAGAAGTTGCGGTTTTAAATTAGTTTATTTGTAATTAATTCATTTTATTCATTCTTTTTGTCATGTTTTTCTTTTTATATGTCTGCAGTATATATGACACTTTGCACAACAAAGAAGAAGAAAAATGCTACAGTCTGAGACTGATAGTCAGCCTAATATTGTGACTAGACCTGTTTGTTTTCATTTGTATTAAATCATATTTCAGTGCTCCGTAATCAGTTTAGCTCTGATCTCCAGATGAACTTCTAACGAGATCCACTGGTTCTCATTTCAGGGCAAAAGGCAAAGAATGTTAGAGCACATTTTATTTATAATGCATTTTCTTTAGTCTGAACACTGTAACAGTCTGAACAGTGCCAATTAAAACATGTGCTATGTGTGCTACTGATAATATCACAAGAAAAATAAGGTGTGCATGCATGACAAATATTTTTGCTAAACTTCAATTTACAAATTCGGTTTACAAATGAAATGATTAAATCTGTTATTATAATTAATGTTTATCAGGCAGTCTTCCTTTATGAGCATGTTCAAGTACATTAAAAAAAAAAAAAAAAAAAAAATATATATATATATATATATATATATATATATATATATATATATATATATATATACAAAAGCTAGAATCATTGTGTATTTTTATAGATTATATAAATAGCTATTTGTATGATTTTTTTCTTTAAATCATCAACAAAGAAATGGCATTAAATACGTACTTGGTTCATGACATATAATGTTTATAAAATTTAACCATTTTCATGATGACTTAACTTTACTTTTCCCCAGATTATAACGATCTACATTTAAATATTGTGGTGAGCGTCATTTATCACTGGATATGAGTATTAATTTTGCTGTTTTTTGAAAAATCTTTGGGCGAAATTAAATTTAGATTTGAATTTGCTTCAGCCTCATTTTGTGCTAAACAGTAGACATGCTTAAAAGCAATAACAAAAGCATCTCCGTTAACTTTGTCCTTATTGGCTGCAGATGTTCAGTGTTTTATTTTGTCTAAATTGTTATTTGTTTTGCTGGAAAGCCATGCTGTCCTATTTAATTCTAACATGCGTTTGCTGTGTTTTACCAGTGAGGGCATGTCACATAGCTGCAGTATTAGAGAGCCTCTTGATGAAATATGCCTTTAACCTTAGTACAAGAACACCTTGTGTTCTCGACAACACTGCACTGCTTTTACATGATGACATGTTTTTTTTTTTTTGTCTCATAATGACAAGTCTTTTGTGACTTACTTTTAGGGTTCTTGCTCTTTCTTTCTTGTTTCTGTATCGTACAGTATTTTATGTTTTCTCTCTTTAGCCTTAGCATTCTGACCTGAAGAAAACCTAATTATTAAGCAATCCAACATGGTTTGAGGAAATCAAAGAGCGTCTTGTGCATCAATGAAAAGAAACCCAACCTTTTATACAAATAAGTTCATGGTCAATGTCACAAGACTTTGTTTATTTGCTTAGTAAGCAGGAAAAATAGTGCTAAATATCTGTTATTCATATTTTCATTGACATCTGAAAAACCTTTACGAAGGGTTGTTACGAAGAAAAGGTGCTCATTGGCTTTCAAAACACAAGGATGTAGATTGCTTTTCTTGTTCTCACAGTTCTTTTTCAGCGACTGTAAAAAGAGGAAATTATTTGCATATTTATTTCATCACTGAGCATTTGTTGTGTTTTTATTTTGTTGATGTTCCAGCAGGTTTTTCAGGACCGTTTAAGCGAATCAAGTAATCACAGGTCGACACTTCGAAATTCAATACAAATGGGTTTGTCTGGGTCAGACCCTGATGGGGGAACAGTCAACACGAGTGCCATCAAACCATGTGTTTCTGGCTATCTTGCGGCATCTGGATCCAATTTCCGCCTTTCGTTCGGTCGCAAAAAGCGAAGGGAAGCTTATGCCATGAGTCACTGCCCTGAGGCATTTTGTTCGGTGGCTAGCCGTGTACACGGGAACCAGTTGTAAAGCCAGCCATTGTAATCTCCTCTACTCTGAACACAAACCCAAGAACTGGCCTGAGGTTGGGGCCGTGTTTTTTTCCCACACTTGAACCACCATGAGACTCCTCAGTCTGGCTTGGGTGAGACAGACAGCTGGAGCTTACTGTTAACAGGCCTCTCTCTCTCTCTCTCTCTCTCTCTCTCTCGTGCGCTGATAATCACCAGATGGTCGATAGTGAGTCTAGGTCTTTACCTCATTTGTCCTCTCCAGAGGTGCTCTGATGTATTTTAAGGAGCACTGAGAACACTTTTTAGATGCCAGTTACATAGAGTGGAAAGCATTTATTGAGCTGCCTTGCCTTCATAAGGAAGGTCATTCACATAGCTTCAAATAATAATGGTAATGACAATTTTGATATTATAACTCATACTGAGCATATTGTTTTATGTGTCACAGAAGAAAATAAAAAATAAAAAAAGGCTAAATTGTGGCTAAATTATGCCACAGAATATTTAAATGAAATGAAATGAAATTCTATGTTTTATTTATTTTGTGTGTGTGTTAGAGTGAGCTATTTGGTGAGCTATCCATATTCATTATGTAATTATTATTTGTAATTATAATTAATTATAATTATAAATTAAACAGTAACTTGCAAATTAACTTAGAAGTTAATGTAAACTAAACAAGACCTTTTCCAATGAAAAATAACAAAAGAAGAATTTTAATTAATATCTGTGCACTGTAAAAAATGACCATGATTTTAACTGTAAAAAAACTGAAATTGAATTTTTGCAATGTTGTTAAATTCATATTTATTGCATATTTCAGTTTAATGAGTCTCACTATGATGGTGTTCATTCTTGTGTGAATGACACAGAGCACCTTTATATGTTCATATTTAAAAGCTAGATGGGCTTTGTGTCTTTCACATCACCACTAGTATTTAGTTGTTATTTTAAAGGTACAAAACATTTAAGTACTGTACTGGGTTGGTATATTAACATTATATAAGAAATTATGGTATTTAACTGTAAATTTAACATAAAACCGTAAAACCTAAAATGTTGTTACCATATTTTTTGCACTTCAGTTTTTTTTACCGTATATTTTACATATTTTTTTTTACAGTGTGATGACACTGATGTTCCTTGCTAATTTTAAATGATCTGTCTTTGATAACTGAGTTTCAACATTTCTGTACATTAAAACTGTTTGTCTGTAATGCTGTTGCAAAAATTTCCACCTATTTCACACTCATTGACATGTCTAAGTCCTTCCGCAGCTCGTTTGCTTCAAACTGACAATTCTGTCAACATTTACCCTCCCTTATATTGAGTGAAACTTGCATTTTCCCATGGAACACAAAAGGAGTCAACGTGCTCATATTTTCCATATAATGAAAAAGTATTGTTATCACTGACTGTCAGGTTCAGTGCCAATTTAATTAGTTTTTTTTTTTTTTTCATTTATTTATGAATTATTTAATTAAAAGCATTTAAAGATTAACTACTCATTTATCTAAAATGAGTCTTATTAAATCCATTTGTATACTCAAATAATTGTAGTAAATTCATATATATATATATATATATATATATATATATATATATATATATATATATATATATATATATATATATATATATATATATAAATAATACACAAAGTGTATTAACATTTATTTATTTGTGTGTTTAAAATGTTTATTACTCCTTTCATATATATATATATATATATATATATATATATATATATATATATATATATATATATATATATATATATATATATATATACACAAAGAATAAAAATCACGTCTAAACATGTTGGAAATGGTTTGAGCATCATTTTAATTTAACATTCTCCATTTACCGCTTTTAAATGAGATTGTGAAATTGTGAGTGACATGACTTGTTGTAATTTAAAACAAGAGAGTGTGTGTGTGTGTGTGTGGTGTGTGTGGGTGGGTGTGTGGGTGTGTGATCCAAGTTCAAATCCTGTTGGCTTATTCTCTTTTTCATTGCATAACTAAATACGTTCAAATTAGAAGACCAATTACAACAAATCAGTTCAAACTAATTATTTTTGTTAAAAAGGCTTAATTTAATTGTGCAAAAATAGTTCCATTTAATCTCATTTTTGTCTTTCATTAAAAAAGAAGCAATGAACACCATCAGGGTGTAAACGATTACATAATTTGTATTTCTGGGGCACCTATCCCAGTTCATTCAATTTTTGTAAAATCACTCCACCTGTTTTAGATAATGGCTTCCACGTTTAAAACTGCATTTGAAAAGCATTTCTTGAATTGAACTAATTCCAATTATTATCATTTCAGTCTTTGACATTTAACAACAACATTTGTTTGAACAAGATCCTGGTGCGTTTGCTGTTATGTTTCAGATGTGTTTGGGTTCTCTCTCTCTCTCTTACCACAGTAGCGATGTGCTGAGGGACTAAATGTAGCTTTAGGACCTAAGTGTGAAAACAGCTCCGTTTTCATTGCCTGTCTGTTTTCCTCTCTTTCTTTTGTAATAATGGCTGCCTCACTGGTGTTGAAAACTTCTGGTGTGTTGAGAGTAACTGTGTGTTCAGGCCTTAGACCGGCTCTGTCCACAGCTCTGGAAATGACCTCATTAGTTTTCACATCCTATGCATTGTGAGTGATGGAGAGGGTAGTGATTGAGACTATGGATTTAGCTCGCATGGTGGGTGATGTGGTTCCTCCATTTCCTGTTTGGTTGTTTAGCGATGTGGGGTTTTGATAGTTGCTAATAACAATGAGTCATTTCAAAATAAACCTAAAGTCTTTCAATTTGAAAAAATCTGCGATGCCCTGCGTGCCACAGAGGTGCCTGTTAGTCTGAGGACTGCAAAACCTGTATATCTTTTATACTGATGTTAGTATATATTTATTAAATAGTGTGGTTCGGATAATTTTATACAAAGTTATATCCGTTTTTTTTTTTTTTGTATCCGACTTTATTGAAAAAATGTTGATTAAAATTAATAAGTAAAAAAAAATTTGGTCAGTTAGAAGTACATATTTCAGTCAGAAGTAAATTTGCTGTAATATATGTTGATTTATAACTTTGCAGACATTTCCATAACCTATAAAAAAGCAGTGAAGATATGAAGATATACCTGTCAATATATAGGTAAAACACCTGGAAAATAAATAATTAAAAAAATAAATATATATATTACAGTGTGTCTTTGTATGTAAAAGTTTATATGTAAAGAAAGAACATTTTTATGGAAGAATATCTTTTTTTATGGAAGAACTCTCTTTTTTTTGAAGAATATCTCTTTTTAATTAAAAAAAGCCCCATACACAAGCAGTTTTGCACTGAAATGATCACTTGTTTGAAATACACAGTAAAATGTACTAATTTAATGTTACTTTAATAGTGCTTTACCATGCAGCTTTAAAGCATGACAGCGTCTATTCGCATTAACTTTCATTATATTGAAAAGAGTCGCAAGGATATTCTTCAACAAAAGAAGAAAAGTCGAACGAGCTTTGGGTCGATAAGTAAAGTGAGTAAATACCGACGGGATTAGAATTTCTGGGTGAACTTTTCCTTTAAGCAATGGGAAAAAACAACATTAAAAAGACAAGTTCAGTCAGACCACCGTGCGCATTTGACAACGGTGCATGGTTTATTATTTTAGGCTGCTTAAGTCTTTCTGATTCCCTCCTCCCTTCACTTCATTTGGGTTAATGTCCTCCTCTGATTTCCATATGAGTCATTTTGTGGTTTTGGAAACAGGTCAGTATCTGACTGTAGCTCCCACTAGAGAGTGGAAATAGAGTTAGGGTAAAGACTGGCGTGTTATGGGTGGGCAGAGGGGAGTACACACAGTAGCCTTGATGCATCTGCGCTCACGGTTGAACTCAGGGGTGGTTTCCGCAGGTTCCCGGTTGGGGTGCTGGGGGGTGGATGTGATGATAGATAGCATAAAACAAGAGAGCCCGTTTCAGGTGAATGATAGCCTCATTTGCCCTTTTGCTGAGAGCTGGATTTATCGAGCTCGGCTTTTCCAGTCGCTGCTCTCCTCTAAGAAGCTTTTGTTGTTCTAAAACACGATCGTTAATCTTTGATCATCTAAGAAAACAATTCTAAGAAAAAAAATCCACTGCAGATGGACATCAGGTATTCGTTTTCTTTATTCGCAAACCCTTAAATGACTTAAAGAGAAGATGAAATGAAAATAGCAAAGAGACATTCATACAAAAGTAATATAAATAGTAGCATTAATGTTTATAAATAAACTAAATATAATAACAATATATTATTATAATGAATACGAAATAAGGGATTTTCTTTTTTGGTTTTCAAAAGTGCCTTTTTTTTTTCTTCCTACCTTCAGGCAGAGTGGTATACGGAGGTCTAGTAAGCTGCTTTATCTGGGATGGATCACTGTCATCATTACCATGCAATCTTGGCAGCCACCGCACTCAGGCGGCTCATTCATTTACTCCTAATTGGGGATCCAAGGTGGGTGCCAGCTGTGGAGATGCAGAGTACTGGGGGTTTTTTTTGATGTGCATCAATAAACACTCCCTCATACAATATTGCAAACTAACAGAAACCAGAACGTGATGCTGCTTTCTATGCCAGTGATCATTACTGTAAGTTCACTAGAGCCTCTCCAGACTCCCCTTGCAACTGCATTCTTGTTTTACACAGAAATACATAGCATGATGACATTTTTTTGATGGTAGAAACCATGAATTACAGATTTTTTAGAATATGATAATGTCAGATTAAAAAGTTTTCATTAAAAGCAGATTAAAATCTGTACTTGTCACAATTTCTTTTCTTTTCTTTTATTACATTAGAATTTTTTTAATAAATATAATGTTTTTAAAATAAAATTTTACCAAATAATTGTTTACAATATTATACTTTTTTGTTTATTTAGTTTTACCTTTATTGTATTTAATTGTATTTAATTATAATAATAATAATGAAATATAAAAAAATATGTCATTTAAAGTAACACTTTGTTTTGTTTTGTTTTGTTTCTTTTTGTTTTGTTTTTGTTTTTGCCCAGTACTGCTGCATGGTTGTGGTAACCACTTCAAACAGGTGTCACTGACGCATATGGGACATTCTGTCCCCATTTAAACCTCGGAAACGGTAATTGTTCCCAGAACATTAGGGAATAACTGTGTGTCAGTGCGTGCAAGGAAGAGAGGAAAGTTGGAATCAGCCCTCAATATTAGACTTTGGCAACGTTCTCTCTCTCTCTCTCTCTCTCTCTTTCTTTTTCTCTTCCTGCACTTCTCTCTGGCCTATGTGGAATAAATTATGTTCAGCTTTGGTATGGGTTACCCAGTCCTGATGAATCATAAGCTTGTGATTTCAAAATGTAAAAATATCACAAAGAGCTACATTGTTACAACAGGCAACCCCCACTTCACGGACAGCAAGTTTTTTTTTCTTTATTTTGTCTATTATTTCCCTTTCCATGCAGTAAATCAATGCTAGTGAATGTAAACCAGTTTAGAAGTCGCATGTTATGAAACCCATGAAAATGTCATATTATTCCACGCGGATTTACGACAGCTGTAAATCCTGTTGTATGAACGGCCGTTAAATAATCAGTTGACCAGTGTACGGAGTTCTGAACTCTTTACGATTTCACTACGTAATCAGAAGCGCGATTAACCAAATGAAATCAACTCATTTGTCAGGCGCATTCCGCACCCATAGTTTCTTCATCGCTTGGCCATTTCCCCGCACAGCTCTCTAGATGGCAATGAGACTGGGATGCCAGGCCGGGCTGGAAAAGCCATCAGGCTGAATGTTTGATCCAGACTGGCGTAAGTTTCATTTTTTTTTAATGGCCAATTGAACGGAGATTGAAGCGAACAACCCGCTGTACATTTTTAGGGTTTGCAAACACAACCGAGTTTAGCATTCCCATTCCCAGACCTTTCAGGCATTATGGGATACTTGAAGCCGGGGGATGATCAAGGCGACTCTGCATCATGTTGCAGGCATGGCTTCCTTCTCTGAGAACCTTTGATATTAGTCACTGACCGGATGAATGTGTCTCTGGAGAAAAATAGTTTTAGTTTCCCAGATTTTACGGGTGTTTATTGACAAAAGTTTGTATTTGTTTAAAAATGACTTTGTTTAGAGCATGAAATGTAATGCTTTGGGAATGGGTTTTTATCAACGTGACGCTAAAGTGATGTTGAATCACATGATTAGATGCGCTGTTTATTCAGAATTTAGATTTAGATGTGTATTCCTCTGTTTGCGGAAAGTTTAAATTAGAACAAGGATGAAGAGCATGTGATATTTGTTTTTTACCCTTTGTTGTTATTTTTTTTTACTTCCCTTGTCATTGTTACAGGTTTCTGAGAATCATTACAATCAAATGCTGTTTGCATTACGTTACTAAACAGAGAAAGCAGAACTTTATACATAGCATTATAACTAAACAAATGCAGTTAAAAAATGTCTTTCAAGTGTTAAAAAACCCCCAAAACACACTCACACACATATATAAATATATATATATAATATGTATTTCTTTAATAAAAATAACAGAACTGTTATATATTATAATAACATATTTTATTCATGCAGTTCCTGCGATGGCAGAGGCTGAGAGACTAGCTGTCTACAGTATTTCACAACTAGGTTATTAGTCAACCATCGTGACCACATTTCTCTAACTATCCGTCTTTTCCTGCAAAGCCATGTAACTCAGCACCTGCAAAGTCTTCACAGACATGTAATTGCAAACAATTAACTGATTATTTATATCACCAGGTCTTGGGAAACTTAATTTATCCATCAATGATTGCATTAAAAGGCATCATCTTTCTTTTAATGACTCCTCTTTTAGAGCACAGAAAAATTAGGTTTGGCATCATATGCATAATGTGCGTCTACACCCGGACTAAAAGCATTATCAGTGGGATCAGGAAGAGAAGGACAAGAGGGTGTTTTCAAAAGCATGTTTTTGGTGATTCACACCGCTGAATCTCTCGCCGAGGTACGGGGATGATGAGCGCTATTTTCTCTCATGGCCATTTCCCCTCAAAATCTTGCTGCTTTCAGCAAAATAGCCCTTTATCTTAGAGCGTCAGGAGGATGTCTTGTATTAGGCGACGTTCGTTCTTGAAACAGTGTGCTTGTGGGCAAAAGCAGCAAGTGAGTTGAAACTACTTTTAGCTCGACCAGTTTTCATTGTGTACAGAACTAACAGGATTTGGCGTTTCATTTTCTAAATGTTGTTTTTATTCCCTGAGAAAATAGGTTCTAGAGAAAAAGATAGTTTGGGTGTGGAAATCGTAGTGGCAGCAGCATCAGACTGCTGCAGAGAAACTGGTTGAGTTAGTGTTGCCGAGGGTGCAATCTTGATGACTTGTCAAGGGGTGTAACCTCAGTGACTCAGATGTGAAGTATGTTCCCATTCAAGGTGAATGAGTCACTGGGTAACAAGAATACTGCTCCTTAAGTGAGCACGGCTCATATTCTCCCATGCTTTTTTACTCTAACGAGAACGTTCAAAGGAGAACTAATTATTTATGAAGGAGCTTTGGGCCAAAATATTGCAGTATAGATTTGTTTTTTAATTTATTTATGAATAAGTTTTCATCTGGAGGTCTAAACAAGTATGAATGATGCGTGTAAGAATATAGTGTGCAGCTGTGAAGCTGAAATGATTACATATTAAACAATGTGTGCAGCTGCATGAGTGATGAAACTATCAGAGCAGTAAATAGAAAGCAAGGCATTCAGGGTTTTTTTTTTATTTATTTTTTTTTAAAGCACAGCACTGCTTCTGAAAAGGTGCGTATTTTTGCATTTCATACACTGAAAAAATATTAGGACAGAAATTGCACAAAACATTGAATTAATGGGGAGTATAACGACTGGAATACACTGAAGCAATGGTGCAGAAAAAAGCAAATGTCATAAAGTACAAAGAAACTCAGAAAGTCATATATATATATATATATATATATATATATATATATATATATATATATATATATATATATATATATATATATATATATATATGATATTTGTGCTGTCAAACAATTAATCACTTCCAAAATGAATGTTTTTCTTTGACACATGCAAACTCATCAAACATATGCATGTATATATTTAAAAACATATTTTGTTTATATATTACATTTTATCTTTAATCTAATTATATAAATACATTAATGTATACACATGTAAATAATTTCAAGACACTGCAAGTGTGTGTATTTATATATATATATATATATATATATATATATATATATATATATATATATATATATATATATATATATATATACTTCAATATTCTTTGTTTGATTTGTACATTTTAAAAAAGCATTTTTAAGCACCTCATGTGGTCCAGCACTACAAAACACAATAAATGAATCTTAATGTCTGCAAATAGCGCATTTCTGCAGTGCCTTGGCATATGAAAACCTTGCCTTGTGCACGATGCCTAAAGTGCAATTCAGTCCGCTCCATACAAATAAAAATTGAATGCTTGGTGGGAAACTAAATAATGCATCAACTGGGCAAAAATGATTGTGATTCACTTAATCCAGAGGGCACAAGTCACGCAGCTCATAATGAGACGCCGTAGTGAAGTACAATAATGACTCACACAGGAAGGAACAAACAATGATCCGTGAAGTATGACTCCCCTCCATTCCACAGCACGAATTCAACCAGCAAATACATAAAAACAACAATCTCTAGATTATCATGCAAAAAGGAAGAAGCAGCGGTAGCTCTGATTTCACCGGGCTCGGTAGGAGGCCGTGCAAAAAAAAAAAAAAAAATCTTATATAAAGTTATACATGAATTTGATCTCCACTGTCATAAGAAACTCAATTACATGAAAATGTGTCTGTGCGTGTGCGAGAGCTCAGGCAGCGGTCGTTATTGATGTGAAGAGGAGTGTCGTTTTCAGCGATACGAGACATGCCTTTCTTAAGACTGCCTGACAAACATTATTAATCATTCCCTGCATTTAAAACCTATTGTCCTTAGTATGTGAAACAGTTGGAGGCTGTTAAATGTCAGCCGCTGTGGCACCTTTAAATAGTCTGCTTAAGACTTACTAGAATAATTAGGAGGATATGCACTGGCTGAATAAATAGGTTTTATGTGCACATCAGGCAGCTATCTCTGTTCTGCAGTTTAGGTGCCTGACTTCGCCCCGCTTTTCTACCGCGTGTACAGAAGTCTAAAGCACATTTAATGAACGAGCGCTGATATCTGTATGCACACTGTAGGAGCTAATATTATCTACTTGAGAGCCATATGAAATGATATGAAGTGTGTAAATAGATAAAAAAAAAGGTGTTTTAATCCCTACTCAAGCACAGAAATTGGCTTTATTTGCAGGCAGTTATTTGCCAAGAAAACGTTTGTCTGAAATTCTATTATAAATCAGAAGTTTGGGTTTAGATTATTGTTGTTTTTCATTCGTTCGTTTTTCTTTTAATTCAGTCAGTTCTTTAGAAATGTTTATATCCTGCAAAACCGTACACTTATCAAAATATGTCATATTTAAATGAGCCTTGAAATGTCAACAGCAATTTTAGAGCGGACTTTCATCGAGGCAAACAGGTAAAATTTCTGTTGTTGGCTTAACCTCGATTTGAGTTTACTGAATTTATCGCTTCTCTGTGTTTAATGAGTCATAAGCGCACAAAAGTTGCTTTTATTCCATGCTGCTCCTGCAAGAGAGGCTGTTTTGAAAATACATTTGGCCTATTTTTGAAATTATATTAATTAGATTTCTTGGAAGAGGATGATAGAAAAAGGACCCTCATAACATCTGTTTATTACTGAAATATAAAGACAGCCAATCTCTTAATTCAGGCCATAACTAAAACCCAATTTAAGAAAATTCTGGTCGCTGGATTGTTTTTCAAATATATTGTTCTGATATTTTATTTTATTTTTGGTTTCATACAATAAAAATAACATACAATTAATTAATTTCCTACATTAAATTAATTCCGTACAATTAAAATGACTAAACTTTACGAAATGTAATATATATTTGTTTTAATCGAGAAGCCTTCAGTCTTTACTCATTTAAAGCTTTCTTAGTTGTAAACCCTTTCGATATGAAATGCCAGAAATTCATTAAAAAAAACATTTTGCATCTCATTTTTTCTCTGGTAAATTCTTTAAGACTAACATAAATTTAAGTCCAGAAAAACAGGTGTGTGCCGTTCTTCTCAGTACACCCAGATGGAAACCTGGAGTAATTATTATACTATCAAAAATAATGGCTGAAGTGCCGCGGTGCTATTTATCATCTCAACGAGCAATCGAACACTGTAATTTATTTGCTGTGATTATGTCGCTTTGTTCTTTTATAAATGGTAGCCGGTGTCCGTTTAGTGACTTTAACCACAGCATAAAGCTTTTATTAGAAATTTCGCTACCTGGGCCGTAGCCATAGCAGAGCGCTTGTTTCCACGCACTGCCCGTATTCCAAAGCCGTGTTTGTTTTTACTGGAGATGATGGTGGCGTTGTTCTGAAAAGGCAGTCAGGCACATTTTAAGCCGAATGGAAGGGGTCACTGAAGAACATCTCTCCAGCTTTGAGAGGAAATCCACTGCCATGGTAAATCTGTTCACCATTCCTCGCTACGAGTCCAGCTGCTTTGTCACATCTTTTAGAGCGCTGTTTAATTTCACGACTCAAAAAACTTCTGTGGAGAAAATTCAGCTGGCAAGGAAATGTGAAATTTGCAGCAGACTACTATAATTACTCGACTCCTACAGATGCTTGGCAACGAGTGTGAGATTTGCTTTTGTGAATTAGCATCCAAGGTTAACTTCTGTCGATTGTGATAGACAGCCATTTTTATGTCATCTTTTTCAAAGGGAGTGTCGTAAAGGATGATAACTAGAAAATCCAACGCCCACTCGACAGCCTCATCCATCCCCCATTCTTTTCCGTGGCAGGCAGTTGTCCGTGTCTGACGAGCGCCTAGACGAGCGTGTTTGTGCTAGACTGAACGGCTGCATTTTAAGTGTCTCTTGGCAGACACACTGCAAATACCTGCGCCAGGTGGATCGGTAACCCCGACACACACACACATACACACACACACACAGATCAGGTGCCACTGCAAGCACTAGAATTCCTAACACGGTCAGTATGGAAAGGGAATAATAGCCTAGGTTTAGAGTAGGGTTGCAACTAATGATTGTTTTGCACTGAAGCACTAAATATTTTAGAAGGAATGATCGTGCTCTCTTTATTTTATGCTCAATCTGAGTGACGGGCATGTCTGTTATTACAGCCTCATGCTTGTTTGGTGTTAAGACACTACCTTCTTAAAAAAAACAGAAAGATTCCAGAAGGAATTTTGGTGAAGCAATGATATAGAAAACATTTTTTTCCTGTATGGATTACTCCACACCAACATTTTTGTAATTAATTACTTACCCGTAAGATCCAAACCTGTAAAAGCTTTGTTAGTCGCACTGCAATTTAAGATATTTTGGGTGAAAACCAGGAGGCTTGTGACTGTCCTATCGCTATGTTATGAAACTATGAGAATATACGTTTTGTACGGAAAGATAGCAAAAAGAAGGATTTTATTCAACAATTTGTTACTGTGGTGTCACCGTAGCACCATTTTGGAGAGTATCGAATCGTTGAATAAAATCATTATTTTTCTTTTCTTTCCATACAAAACATTCCATACAATTTTCTCACAGGAAAGTTTTCATTTCGGGATGGAGTAACCCTTTAATGTAACAAAAATGTTAGTATTTTAAAGAAACTTTCTCCACTATAAATGCTAGTATGTATTTATTATATTGCATTATATTGCGTGTTATTATATTGCATTAAAGTATTTTTACATTTAATTATTTATTATTGTTATTATTATTATTATTATTATTATTATTATTAATAATTTTTTTTTTACTGTAAGTGATGTGATGGACATTTTCCATGCACAGCAGACAAACCTAATTGTTGATAATGATGTTTGTCACTTTTTTTATTATTATTGATGAACTCTATGCATAATTAATTTAAAGTTTAGCTGGTGTGTCTATTGCAAGCATAGTATAGGAAAATCGTGAGAAGCAGTTTTCCACGGTAGGAAAAAGGGCAATACTGCTTCTGGAGCTCATTACTAAAACATTACACGTAATATACTGTAGTTGATTTAAGTTCAGTTAGCAGTGTATTCATTATATTAAAAACTCACTATAAAACTATGGCTCCAAGTACTGTGTTAATATGAACCAATTTTCGTACTGAAATAGTTTTAACTGTTTTTTGTGTGAGTGATGTGTTTAAAGGTTACAGGAAATGTCTGTAAACTGGAAGCAGGAAACTGATCGATACCTTATCCGTTCTTCTACAGAATTTTAGTTTACGTTTTATTTCTCATGCAGGTAAATGCGCATCCTCTAGCAACATTTTAATGTACTTATAACAACAAAGAAAGTGTTTAATACCTAAGTTAGACAGTAGTAATGGAGTAATGTGCCTTCAGGGGGCGCACTATTAATTTTACCTCAAATAAACCTGCAGAAAGAAAAACAAACCTCCTTCTTGCCATATGTACATACTGTTGTGTTTGGGACCATATGGGCGAGTTTATTTTTAGTTGGGTGAACTATTGGGTTTCATTAAGGCTGCTGTGAGGGTCCCAGACGGCCCGCCTCGGTAAAGACCACGCAGTGCCAGAGGCCGAGAGTGGTTTCCTGCTCGTGTTGTGACGCAGAGCGGTGGAGCACACATGCTTACATACACACCATCTCTCACACACAAAGAGCGCGTAGAATGGGTTCTTTGTGCTGCTGTGGTGCCATGTCTCTGTGCTGACAACATTTTTCCCCTTCAAAGACCAAATCCAACACGACTCCAGCTGCCCCAGTTCTCTCCGTCTGTCTGTTCGGGCGGGCGAAGAAAAGGGTCTGGAGTCAGGGAGACGCTTAGCTTTAAACACTTTACTTCAAATTGTCTGCTCTGCCAAAACGGTAGCTGTGATTAGACACTGCAGGGTGTTCTAATACACACGAGTCCCCCACAGGTGTCAGCTATACGGGTTAGAGGTTTTCCAGACCAGCCGCGTCCTGCGTCTCTGATTGCTGCTCAAAGCTTGGAAAATTAGACATCTTAAACGTTCTTGCCCTTTAACACCATTTGAAAAATATTCCCTACTGGGTGAAAGCAATGATATAAATAAAGATGGAAAAGCTCCTCCATGTAGATGTTTGTTCTCATTTACCTCCCCCAGTATTGCTTGCGTCTTATTTTTAGGCGTCTCTGACTCTCTGCTTCCCTCTTAGGGCACAGAATGGAATTGCAGAGCTGGTTCTTCAATGTATTTGCAAAAAATTATTGCTGCTGACAAATCTCTGCCAGTGAATAAAATGCCGTAATGCTTGCTAATAGAGCAAATAGTCAAATAGATTGAAATAGAATGTAAACGCTCACAGAATTTGAAATGCGGTATACATACATACATACATACATACATATATATATATATATATATATATATATATATATATATATATAATAAATGTACTACTATTTAAGTTATTTTCAACCAGAGAGAGTTTTATTGTGCTCATATACAGAGGTAATTTCTATTATTCCTTTTTATAAGTTTAGATTTATGATATTTATTAGATTATGTATCTATTGCATGTATCTCTTATCGCTTCAAACGTTTGTTATATTCGAACGTGAGTGCCCTGTTAATTGTGAATCAGAGCTGCGACACGCTGTAATCTCGCCGGCGTGCTGTCACGTGGTTCATGGAGCTCTCAATAGTTTCAAACAGCTTCGCACTTTCTTATGTTTGAGTGGGCTTAAGTAAGAAAGACAGCAGCCTCATTATGTTTGCAGCAATTTCTAGTGATTGTTAACCAATCATGTGCATTGATTGTATTGATAACTAGGCTGACGTTTCATTTTGTGATTGGAGGTGATAAAGAGACAGCAATAATAATATTATTTTAATATATTTTAATATGTTTATTATATTACAATTAGCAGATAAATAAACTCTTTCTTGTATACCTTTAGGTATACCTTGTATACCTTCACTGAATCTCATTCAACTTCCTACAAGGAGGGAAAAATTGCAGAAAGACTCAAAATGTAATAATATTATAACTAACTGGTTATGATCGCTATCAATGTGTTTCTCACGTTATCTAATTCTAAATTATAGCAACTACCTGCTGTCTAAAAATAAAACAGTAACTATAACGTGTTTCATAAAATAGCTACAGGTACTTGCTAGATTTCCGAGAGGTAAACTAACGCGTTAAAATGCCCAAAACTGCTGTATTTTCCTCAACTTTCTGATTCGTGTGCTTGACTGAAATGAATAGACTTCAATAGACTGGAACTATTGGCTGCTCCATGACACTATTTACTGCTGCATTCCTCAGTTCCTATGGAAGCCTATGGGAGTGTCGCAACCCGTTCTCAACGGCTCCGGACATCGGGATATTCTGCCAGAATTCCAGTTTGAAGCGAACTTATACGTTCCATTAAAAGTGTATTGAAGAGTGCAAAACATGAATTTAAATTGGATTTAGTGAAGTAAACATCGGAACATCTTTTGTGTGGTACAAAATCAAAATCCTCTAGTTTATTTCTATGTAACTGATTACTGCAATAGCTGATTACTGACCCGTTTTCTGAATAATACAAACTCAATTATATTACAATGTTTCTATGTATAGAGTTGTGTGCTAAAAAGAATAATAATTATATTCACAATGTAGAGTAGAAGTAAAAGGGAGATTTCAGCATCAAACAAGATATAAAAAGATGTTGGATATCACGCAGATGGTTTAGTAAATGTCTCAAATTAATTTACATATTTCACAGGAAATGAATGTGTTATACTGTCAAGAAACCTTAGCGGGGACCGTAACTGTTCGTAAAAGAGATTGCATGACCAAAAACGGTCGACAGGAAAGAGATGATTTTGCCTGCCGTGTTCTCACTCTGGAAGTGAACAGGGACAGGCAGGGGAGCACTAATGATCTTTTTTCTCAGTCGTCTTGGCTGTCTGTTGTAGCCTATTTTTGTCTGATTCGGTCGCTGAGACAAACGAGACAGCTATAGACGTGCACAGACTCAGTGCCTGCTGAGCAGAACTGCATCAGAAGCTCCTGCGGTAGGTTTAACTTCCTCAGCTGCTGAAGGAAGTACACGCTATGTTGAAGCTTTTTACATCAATATAAGTCTCCCACAGGCTCCGGGAGATTGAATCCAGAAACCTGAAGGACACTGCTGACAGTGATGTTGAGTGTGTCGAGGAGTTACCGTTGGAGCGCTGAAATCTAGTACTAACCATTCAGTAATAATAATTTATGATTTAGAAATAAAAATGTTATTGCTCTTCATAAATTCTGCAAGAATATGGTGTACAAAAGTGAAAAAAAACAACTTTTTCTTAGCATAACCATATTTTCCTCTGCAAGCGGTATGTTTTAATTTTTACTGCAATGTAAATGTATCAACATCAAATTCCAAGCACGCTCAAACACTTCAGTGGCAAGGGAGTGCACTGGAGAGTGATTACAGAGGCAGTCTCTCTGTGCCCATCGAGATGTCTAACCTCTCAATATATGCTTTGAAAAGAAAAAATTCTGATAAGTGTTTACCCCAATACAAGTGGACAACCTCATCGTGTCTGACATAAAAAACTTTTTTAGAAGAGAGCAGGAATAAGTGCGGCATTCAATAAATGTGAAATCTAGGTAATGCATAGTTTTCTTCTGAAGAAAAATTTTCTTTGTTTTTGGCAATAAATCATATCTTACATAAATGTAAACCTTTTGTTTAATTTAGAGGTACAGATTAGCATTTCAAAGATACAAATGTTTTATTACTTTTGCTATGTCGGTGAAGTGTTGGTTTAAAATTACTGCGATATTTGTCGCAATATTTTTACCCATTTACAAAGTTTATTAAATTGTGTATTCCATGTGTTCTCTTATGTGAATATTATTATATTATATTATATATAATAAAACATTTTCACTGATTATTGCATTTATGTGGCACCGCTGTCAGTTTTACAGAATCTGTGTTAGGAACGTAACATCAACCTTTACCTAGTTTATATGTTTTTGGCATGAATAAATTATAAAAGACACTGAAAACTGCCGGTGACATTTTAAAGATGTCTGAGGCGAAATTTCAATGGTTTGGGCTAATTATTTTCTGAATAAATTAGCTAGATAGCTTCTTTATGAGTGTAATAGAATGACTCATTGCGTCTCACAGTTTTCAAGTGAATTAAACTATTGCAGTGCCTCTGCTCTGTTTACTGACCTTAGACCAATGAGAGGACAGATGCTAGTTTAGCACTTTGAAATAGCAGGACTGATTACGCACTTCCTGCCCCTTTTCCCACTGATCAAGATAATAATTGGCTGCCTGTGTAGGTGGCACCATGGGGTTATTTCCATGCTATTAGTCCATCAGTCCAACTGCTTGATTTTGCCTTGCCATTTCTCAAAGCAATACACTCTACATGGTAATTAAAGACGCATTATGCAGCGAATATTAAATATCTGTTTGATGTCACCGGAACAAGCCAAAGAATTATTAATAGATTTGGCAAATTTATTTATGCAAATTCGCGTTCGCTTAATAAAGTTCAGTGATAATCCATTTGAAAACTCATTTGTAGATACCAAAAAAAATCTAAATGCACGCTGTATTGATTATAAGATCTTTTAATAGACAGGACATTTAGACACAAAACGGTTCAGTCTCTTTTACATGTATCCTACAAATCCATAACTGAATAAATCCTTCCTAAACAACCGAGGAATATGGAAATAAAACGGGCAAAATAGGAAGAAGACAAACAAAGCTACTCAAGTCCAGTCAGATTTGAATTCATTAAGGCATTTATAGAGCTAACAGGACCATGCTTGTAGGATACTGAATAATTTATTAATGCCAAGGTTAAACCGACAGCACTTCAAGAAAAGCTTTTAGCTACTTAGCTCTGCTTGTCAAAACATTTCACAAATGCTAATGATAAGACATCTATTTCTGCTTTAGACAAAAGTAATTAAGCAAGCTTTGCTTTAGCGCACGCTAACAAAACAAAATCACACTTAATTCCCCTTTGAATTCGTTCTCACTTAGCATGGTAAATAAATCTACCCTGTAGACACGTTGTATTGCCATTTGTGAATGAAAGACCCATTTTACCTCAATTATTACATCAAAATGATGGGCACATTCGGAAAGCTTTGGAGGATGGTATTCATTTAATAAATCCAGAACACTGAATATGTAAATGACAGTTCATGCAGAATGCATTTCGCTCTTCACGTTCTTTTTAATCGTTTTCGATGTAAACATATGCTAGACTAAAGCCTTTGACCGTTGTTTTTGTGTTTCATTTAGATGTCCTCAAGGGTCAAGGTACAGAAAACTTAGAGCCATTTTAACAGAACGCATTTTGCAATTCACTGTGCTACTTTTCAACTGCTTTTCTATGCAAACATGCACCAGAGAGATCTGTTTAGCCATTGTGCTTTTGCACTGTCTAGCAGACGCTTGAAAGCATTTTAAAAGCAAGTTAAAAGAGCTTCAAAAAAACGCATTCACAGATCTTGTTTTTTTTTTTTTCTTTTCAAATTTGACTGCTTGCGTCTAACAATTTTCAACACAAAAACCTGTTCTTTTTGAAAGTCTTTTAGATTTTTATTTTTTTAAGATACTGAGAATTTAGGGGCCATTGAAACAGAAAGCATTTTTGCATTTCACTTTTCTAAAGTCCTTTGTTTACTTGTAATCTTGTTCGTACATATTTCACTTTTTTTCTCATCTAAAATAAAAAGTGAAATTTAAAAAAAATGTGCCTCTAGACCTTGTGTGTTTAATGTATTTCAACACACACACACACAAATATGCTTTCTGTTTAAATTGCCTCTCAGCTTTGCTTTGCTTTTTCAGCATCTTGCACATGAGTGTTAACATATCAAGTGGCTGTTCAGTGTTCACACAGAAAATGTTATTCCAGTGCACTTCAAAATATAGTCAAAAGTCAAAATTTACTACTCTAGAGAAAAATAAATGCACTGAAATCAATCAAAAATACATTTATTTATACCAAGTATAATGCAAGGAAATTTATATATTTATGTAATAAAAATACCCTGCAATTGTACTTCTACTATACTAATCTGGCAGACTTAAAGTCTGCTGAATTGGAACAACATATTTTCTACTTAATTGTGCAAAAGTAGTGCTGAAGTCCAACTAAAAGATACTATACTTGATTGTGCTCAAATGGGACTATTGCAAGTATCACTTCAGGTACACTTTGAATACCTTGCATTTAAACACCGATATTATTCAAAGATCACACAGTGCTCATCAATTGACATTAAAATACATTTTAGGCTTAATATTAAGAAATATGTAATGTACTTGCCAAATAAAGTCGAGCAATATGTCAGTATATATGATAATAGATTTAAACAATACTTAGTATGAAATAAATGTATTTTAATTTTTTAGATAGACGTTTCTCACCGTCGTGCCCCCAGCCAACATTTTTGCAGCAGCTTGTGCTTACTATACATTTGCTAACATTGCTCATCGAAAAGCTCCTTGTTATTGAAGAATTACGCTGCATCCGTTTCTTTAAATAAAATAAATCTCACATCTATCGCATCAATGACATTTTCTTTATCATCTTCAGTTCCATTCACGCGTGTTTGTTAACCCTCGGCGTCTATGCTAGTATAATCTCAATTGCCTTGCTGTCAGGTGTGGCATAATGTATTCTGTGCTTTGATCAACATTCGTTCAATCTTGAGAAGTGGTGTGCTTTCAGAGAGTCTATACCTTGTGAGTATACCTCTTCAGGTCGAGCCGTGTCATATAGAAATGCAACGGACGAAGGGCAGTTCGGAGTGGTTCTTCACGAGGAAGTGTGCGCAGGGAGGTGTCGTGTGTATGTCAAACACAATAGATGAGTCAACAGTTGCCATGTTTGATTTAGTCAACATCCTCTCAGGCAAGCTCCTACACATCTCCGCTGCTTGGCAGAACATCCGTTCGGTTCCCCGTCCGTGAACTTACGCCCTGTAAAATCAGCTTTCCATACAGCTTTTAAAAACGCACGCTCTCGTAACACAGCAGGGCCAATCACGAGAGCTGTTCGATGTCAGTATCAAATAATACTACTTAACTCCAGCTGTAATTATTTATGTGCACTTCAGCAGTTCTTTGCCTCCTAAATGGCCTTTTGCACCACATTAACATTTTTTCACAACTCAGCGAACTGAATATAACCCTTATATACGAGGGAAGTCTGCGCTTCGGCGACTAGACAGTTGGCACGGATTCGTGGTTGAGGTGTCATCTGCTCTCATTTCCTCTCCGTGTTGCTCTCCTCCGTGGCTACGAACTTTATTTCTGCATTGGCTGTGCGGGAGGCGACGCTGCTGTCTCTCACTTTGTGTCTGAAGAGGAAGGGAAAGGTCTTCCTGAAGGACTTGCGGAAGCTGGCGCCCATAAAACCGTAGACAATAGGGTTGATGGAGGAGTTGGCATAGGACATGCAGTTGGCCCATGTCTTGATCTTATATGTTGCGTAGTTGGCTTTGAAGTTGGGATAGAAAGATTGGAACAGGACAAAGATCTGAATGGGACCCCAGCAGATGGTGAAGAGAACAACAATGACCACCACCATTTTGGAAATCTTACTCCTAATGGAAATCGTTCTCTCTGAGAGCAGGTGGACCTGAAATAAACAAGGTTTTGATAAGATTTTAGCAGGCATGGGTCTGATATATGATTTAAAAAAAAAATAATAATAATAAAACTGACAAGTGCACGTATTTTTGCACATATTAGTATGCAGAATTTCAGTTATTCTAACGAAATACATTTCTTTGTTAATCTATTGTACTGAAATCTGAAACAGAAACTTATCTGTTTGGATGTTAAGAAATATATATTTTAAAAATACCATGCATTAAATAGAATAGAATGCACCTCTTTTTGAATTTTCTTTTTTTCAGTTTCATATTTCAAATGAACTTGTGACAGTTTTCGTACGGTTTAAAGTAAAACAAAAAAAAGCGAAGCGATTAAAAGTGTAATAAAAAGTAATGTTGATATAAGTAGTTTGCATAATTCTTCATTCATATTTACACATTTAAAATAAATACAATTTAGTTTTAAAATATGAACAGTGTTGTACAATCTGATGTACTAGATAAGTGACAGGCAAGAACGTTTTGTGTATGACATTTGATATTGTTAGTTTTTTGGGTTTTTTTTTTTTTTTATAAAAAAATAATAAGTAATGCTAAGAAAACTTGAAATTTCATATCCCCTGATAATCATAATTTAAAAAAATGCAAGGTATTTGTTTCTAGATATTAAAATAAATTTTATTTTATGATTTTTTTTTAATAATGTATAGGGAAAGTATTTTTTATTTTAACTAGTTAAAATACTATTTACCTTAACACTATTAATCTGTTGTTAATATGTTTTAAAAAGGTATGAAAGCAACATGAATACAATGACTATATTTCATCATTTTAGACATCCTTATTAATCACTGACCCTTAAATATTCCAAACCGCAATATGCTGTTGTAACTATACCCAGATAAATAAAGCACTCACAATTTCTGTTATAAAACCAGTTGAGTTTGATCTCTGAATTACTAAATATTTTCTGGATTAAGATCCCACAGCAGAATCATTATTCATGATGAAGATGAACAGTATAGACCATCGCAAAGAAGATAAAACAGCAAAGAAAATAATATGAAACAAAAGCATTCATTAGGAAAATGGTACAATACAAAATCCAAATGTGATTCCACAGCACAGCTTAAATTATATCTAACTCCATAGGAACTTCAGAGTTTTGTTCCTGAAAACTCACTAAAAAGACATTTAAGCTCGTGTAAACATCTGCTGGCCAAAAAGCAGTATATGATGACTCAGGAGTGAGCGAGAGGTCACTCGGCTGTAATGTGGGAGATTTTTTCTCAGATAAGATAGAGCTTTTAGCAGCTTTTAGTCTGGAATTCAAAGAGAAAGTGTGGGAAAGATATATTCCCCATGTCTCAAAAAGTCTCTGTATTGATAGAGAGGTATGCTGGTGGCAGCATCAAGCTGTGAGGTGGCTTTTCATTATCACAGACTGGTTTTCTTGTCAAAGAGAAAACACTGCAAATCTCAGTCTGGTAAAGAATTTTGTGACACTGCTTGAAAAACTGTGAAGCATAGGTGTGAACCCTATCGCCAAGCTTCAGGAAAAAAAAGGGCCCGAATCAAATGTGAATGTTTCAGCTGTCTGATGTGTCCAAGGCACGTCTCAGCCCAGTAATATCATTACTTTTTGTAGTTTTTGTAGTTCAGCAGCCGTGAAAGTATATCTAGAGTAAAATAGTTTAATAGTTATCTGTTTCAACAATTATTCTGTAAAAAAAAAAAATAATAATTAAATGTATGCTTGTTTTTCATCAAAGCTTATACCTTGTTTTCTTCAGATTTTAGTTTTTTAGTCTTTTTCCAGAAAAGTTAACATTATTGCATTATTAAAACGTGAATCATTTTTTGTGGCTTTCTGTATATGGATTCTTTTTTTGTATTTTTTTATTAGAAAGTAATTATCTTACTGGGGAACCTTCATACACAAAATGCTGCCTGTAAAGTCATGACTTTAGGTTTCGGACACCGCCTATGTGAAACTGTACCACACCTAAACCAGATGACTTAATGCTTTGCAAAATATTTAATACGTCAGGAACACTCTTTTATTTAATTGAAAATATTTTATATTAATATAGCTAATTTTATAAATATTTAAGTGCAGCATGTACAAAGCTCTGTATAGCTATTTATGAATTTATTTTTGCACCTAACTAATTTTTATTTTACCTTGTTAAATAAAGGTTACCACTACAACTCCTCTTTTTCTTTACTTTTGAAGAGAAGAAAAGAAACCAAGATGTTTCACAGCCTCTCGGGAGGATATACACCTGAATAATAGATTAAAGCGCATATAGCCTTTCATATCCATTCAGTGGAGTGTCATCACTGATGGTTGTTACCCACGATCGTACCTGATGGTTGTTATCCACAGGTTCCACGGAGGCTTGTCCCACTCTCTTCAGCATGAAGGAATAACAGAAGGAGATGGTAATGACAGGCAGTAGATATACGGCTATGAACTGATAGAGGATGAAAGCTTTCTCGTGGGTCTTTGATGGAAACCTCTCCATGCAGTATTTTCTTGGTCCGTACCAATAGCCGTCCTCAAGCCTCTGGTACAGGAAGATTGGTATGGAAAGGATGAACGAACCTTGTTGCATAATAAAAACCAACGATGAGAATTTTAGTGCTTTTTCATTTTTAAATATTTAATTGGAGTATTCTGGGTTAAATGCAGTTAGGTGGCGTCATGCATTTACAAAGTGGTTAATTGTTTAAAAGAAGAAAAGTCAAGTAACGTCTAAACCCTGTGGGACTACTTCTGATAATTGCATGTTTTGGTCTGTACAGTATAGCAAAGTAGATGCATTGCATGTATATAAATACAATACATAAAATTAGTTCATATATATTACTATTATATATACATATATGCTATATTTATATTTAATCCCATTTTATGTGGCCTTAACTATGTACTTACGTCAAAAAAATAAGTTCCATTATTTTGTTCATATTTTCTTGCAAAATACTACTAAGGTCGGATACGAGTGAGGTTAGGGAGAGATTTGGTGGTAGGGGTAGGTTTGAAGGTGGGGTAAGTTGAAAGGAATGGGTCAACGGTGTAATTCTAATTATGGAAATGAATTATAGATTATTGCATGCAGGTATCTGTGATATAAAAGTGCAATGTGAATGTATGTACACAATAAATGCATTGTCTCAACTGATTAATGTTAGTTCATAGTAGCAAAGGCCACCTAATATAACGTGTGTTTAATTGCTGTGTATGAATACTAATGAGATCGGGCTGAGATAACAGACGAACAACGTTGGAAAGAATAAAGAGATTGTCTGGACCGATTCACACATAATGCATTTCTGCAGTCTTGTTCCTCTGTTTTTAAATTTTTTCGTAAACAAACATCCAGACCGTTGACAGTTATGTCATGTCTGATTGCATCTTGTGCATGAGTCAAAAAATCTTTGAAAAACCTGTCTCGAGACAAAGCATTCTTTTTCGCTGCTTTTGTCTCACGCAGAGAGCGTGTTCTATATCAATGGCTCCATCACCCATGTGCATCACTGGTGGGCTGAACACATTTTGCATTTAAAAACATAAAACAATTAAATGAAAAATTGAGATGCTGAGTCCATCTAGTGCAAGTTTACACAAACAAACAAAAAAAATAACAGAATGTACGTCATACGCTGAAATGTTAGCGGTTGTGATTTTGAAGCTATAGAGATTGCGGTTAAAACGTTTTCTCCACTTTAGAAGGCTTTTGTTAACTCCTGGGCTGTGCGAAGTACTTTTATGAGTACTGACCCCTATTCCCTGCCATTATAAAGCTCGGAAGAGCCTGGACATTTTTTTAAAGATGTATAGTTCATCCGAAACTGAAAATGATCCCATAATTGACTCAACTCAAGCCATTCTAGGTGCATATGACTTTCTTCTACACAAATCCATATGAAGCTATATTTGGTGGGTGTTATTTTTTAATAGTTTTTTTAAAAGTTCAATAAAATGCATCGATCTATAATAAAAAAATGACCCGCATGGCTCTTGGGGAGGTGAATACAGACCTCCTAAAACAAATTGATCCATTTTTGTAAGAAAAATATCCCTGTTTGAAATGTATTAAGGGTAATCTGGCGCATATGCAATTTCACAATACCATTCTAGCAGATGAAGCAGGACACTGGTGTAGTGTACTGTAGATCTGATTGTATTTGTCTGAAAAAAAGAAAGTCAAATATACTCTTAAAAATAAAGGTGCTTCATGCTGTCATAGAACAGGGGGCCGGATTCGACAAAGTGGACACACTGAATATATATATATACATATGACAATAGTTTGAGTTGGCAGTAGCAGTAGCAGAGTTTCGTTGAGGACGTAAAAATCTTTAAATACTCCTACCTTTTTTAACGTATAATAATTATAACATAGATGTTCATTAAAACATTTATGTTCTGCCACGTTACCACAGTTACTGTTACTAAAGTCAATCCCTTGTAAATGTGGGTGGTTTATTAAAACGTATTCTTAGTGTTTTGTTGTCACACAACGTTTCTCCTATTTTTTCTGTCTGTGTTGTTAAGAATGTCTTTAAACTACTATAAATCAAAGAATCTGTGGTTTGTACGGAAAACTCTGCTCCAAACTCAAACGCTTCTCACAGCGAGAAATTCTCGTGTAACAAAAGATGCGAGCTATCGAATTGTTATTGCTCGCTTTTCACTGTTACGTCTGGTCTAAAATTTGGTGCTGTCATCTTGTGGTGACATTGTGAAACTGCACATTTTCTAAATGATGCTAGGTGGCCCATCTCTAATATATTTTAATAGACATGCTGCTGGCTGCTTAAAATTCATCCGCGGGCCGCAGTATTGAAACCACTGCCATAGAATAACCCATCTGTCTAATTGGTCCCATAAAGAAACTTTAACATCTGACGAACTTTTCATCGACGTGAAGAACCTTTTGAAGCACCAAGTGTACACCTAGGATGTCTTAAGGGTGAGTAAATCATGGAGTAATTACCTTTTTTGGGTAAACTACTCATTAATTAAATTATTTATATTTTTCACGTTTTGCGTGTGTGATATATAATTGTAACAAAATGACTTACCGATCCAGATGCAGACGCTAACAATCATAGCGACACGAGGGGTTCGATGGTGCAAGGATTTCAGAGGGTACACAGTCACATAGCAACGGTCTCCGCTCATCGCCGTAAGAGTGATACACGTCGCTTGTACGGTCACCTACGCATTGCCAAATCCTTTGTTATCTTGTGTTCATATCATTATGAGGTCATGCAAGACAGACACGCTCCAATGCATCAGAGTAAACACGAAAAATTGGATTTAACTAATCTAAAATCTAACACATCAAAGACACATCCGCACAATGCTTTCAGTGCAGGCCAGTCTTTAGCTCATCGCCTTTTGAATTAATTCTAGACACACAAAAAATAGCCCCATTCACTTGTGGTTTTGTCTGGTGAATTAATTGAACTGAAGTGCCTGATTGCTCATCTTAAATGAAAAGAATCAGGTAGGAGGAGAGGCTTTAGAGAATAAAGTCAATCATTGTGCCGGGTGTTTTTATGCAAGCTTAACTATCCTTTAGCTCTTTGATGCAACAGGTGTGAACAAAGAGCTGTTCCATCCCATCGTCTTTTGTGCAAGGTATCTAATGATTAAACAAAATATGCGTGCTTGGCCTCAATCTGAGGAGGCCCGTGTGTCCGACAAGATAAGATTCACAGCGCTTTTGGAACAAACCTGTACGAAAAACCCAGCAAGAGCAAAAAAAAAAAAAAAAACCTGCTAAATTATGCAGTTTTCCTCCCACAGCGATTGTTTGGTGTTCGCGCAAGCTGTAATTAAATATAACTAAAAAGGAATGCTGGTATTATTCAAGTCAATTTTTATTTAGATCCAATTGCCCCGAAACATTGCTTCTTAAGTGAATTTACTTCAAAGTATAGCTGAAAAGAGTGTCTAAGTTTGGCGGGCTGACATATCCCTTTGGTCACATAGGCAGTTTTCTTTTCCTATGTTTGTAATGCTAGCTTTTATAAACACACTGTGTCCTACTTTTTTTGTTCGGCCGATGCAGTCTCTCACAAGGCAGCGGATAAAGATTGACTCACATCTTCCATTATCTACATGAAATGAGGGATGAATCATAATGTCGAACTGCCATACTAAAAGAATCCTTCCTTCATGTGCACACAAATGTAAAGTAAAAAAACAAACATAAAAACATGTCCTTAGTGTGTTTCTGTTCAGTGGTGGTTTTCTGTTTTGATGTATATTTTGTATAGTTGTTTTAAATGGAACTGTTTGAGTTCTCAGATGACTTTTTTTATGTGCTGTTGTTGAGAGAACACTGTTATTGGGAACTCTTTGAAGTGTCAAGCTACAAGTTACAGTTTTAAAGTAAGGATGATAAGTGTTTTGGTAGCTAAAAGGTAGCTTGTTATCATTTAATTACAGCGAAACTTTTCTGAGCCAAAACCGAGGACTTGTAAATGAGTCTCAATTACTATTTATTAATATTACTTATAACTAATACTATACTGTAACTAATGTACTGTAAAAACACTATAAAAAGGTTAACAGTATGTTTAAATACTATACAAGGAAAACTGTAAAAATTAATTTAATGTAATCATTTTAAAGTAAAATGCTGTTAATTGTAGTTTTCAGAAGTCACAAATAAATAAGTAAAAACCCTCTAATCTGCTAAACTGTAGACTGATATTTCCACAGTTATTGTTTGTAAATTACAGTTTTGTACTATAAAATTGTCTTTACAGTTTTCGATTACAGCTGCCATTTAAAAAAAACAAATTTTATTACAGTATAGAATATCTTCTGTTTATGTATTCATTGTTTGACTTTTACTTGACATTTCACTGTAAAAATATGGTAAACAATGCTATACCTAGTAACTATTGTAAAGCTACTAAAAAATGTAGTTCAGTAATTTTGCTTCTTTTAGTTACTTACCTTAAACACTGGGGGCACTAGCACTTTTAGCCCATAATGTTTAAAAAAAAGGGTTTAATGCATTAAAATGTAGTACTAATAAGCACAAGCCATATGTATGGAGCTTGTTATGTGCTATGTCAATTAACACATAAATAAATCTTTTTTAATCAATAATCTGGCAGTGAAATCATAATTTGCGAAAGGAATATATCTGAAAACTACAGACTGGAATTATACGTATATGCAATTTTTAATTTTATTTATTTATTTATTTTTGGGGATTTTAAATGTAGACAAATGCACGTTTTTTTTTCAGTGCACCTAGCTTGCTTTTTTACCTTTTTTTTTCTCATCACAGTTCCAGAAGCAGCATTGTCTCTGCCAGACAGTCAGAACGTGCTTGTCCAGAGAGGAACATTGCTTTTGATATAGGCGTTGAAATGGAATCTTTATGCACCTCTCATACTAAAGCAGCTACACTGGTTTTGAATTTCTATCTATAATTTGTAATGTATGTATATAATTTGTTTCTCTATTCAAACTAAGTGTAATAATCATTTTTATTTGCATTATTAACAGTAATTATTGGATATTTAATAAACGTACGCAAGGCAATACAACCCAAGTAGGCTACTTGTAACCAGGAAAAGTCAAACATTTGGTCATGAATATGAATTAGGTGACACGACTTTCATTTAATGGCCATATAGCGATGTCACAATGAGTTCATCTTGAGCTGCCCCTGACTCTAAAACTCATCCTGTCTGTCTCAAAACGGACTATATTATAGATCTTAATTAGTGAACAAATCCATTTACTGTTACTGGGGGACACTGCCGAGTGCTAGACTGAAGTCCAGAATCCTATCAGCATCGATCTTTAAACATTTATTTTCTCTTACTTTTCATTTCACAGTGACTTTGATGGTATGGCCATTGTCCTCAAAACAATCTGAGATGGCACATTTACACTACACAAAAGAAAAAAAATAGCATATTTTTAACGATGCCTCTTTGTGCAGTGTTGTTCCCTGAAGTGCTCTGCTTACCTGTTGGAGAAAAGCAACAAATTTGCACATGAAGTCCCCAAATATCCAGCCAGGCAGAGGATAAAGGGTTGCAGTGAACGGCACGCAGCACAGCAGGAAAATGATGTCGGTGGCAGCCAAGTTAGCTGAGGAATTAAATATATGTGAAATGAATGATCAGTTTCATTCGATTGTGAGGTGTGGGAAAAGTGAGGTGAATGCGAATGTGAGGTGACACTGTTCGTATTACTGTTATCTTCAAGGGGTACAGGGATTCTGGCAGTGCTTGAAATATTGTGTAGTCGAAAATAATTGGAGACAGAAATGGTGGAAATGTGAGGTGAAAATGCAGTGAATTAAATGCAAGCTCGGACAGCGACACTGAAAATCAATTTGAGACACTGTAGATGATCTGACTTTATTTTCTTCCATGCACAGTTTGATAAAACTCAAATACAGTTGCACTGCTAAAATGCATTTATCGTAACTATGACTTTTTTGATTGAGGATTTAATACAGATCCCATCAATTTTAAGGCATTTCCTAAACTCACAGTCTTGCTCAAGAGGTTTTTGAGGAAATGCAATAATTCTTCTAGCTAGATCATACATCATTCTGTGACTAATAAATAATTCACCGACACAGCCAACAAGAGGTTAAACTCCAGTTTGCTTCCTGTTACTGCAGTTCCTGTGCAAAATTATTTGTGAAATTACTTAACATTCAACTGCTAAGACATGTTTTGGGAGGTTGTCTAATGAGATAAAGGTCGCAAAGCTTTTGTGCAGAAAAAAAGTCAATTGGCTGCAACTCACCAATGTAAAAGTTAGTGGCGGTCCTCATCTGTCTGTGTTTGGAGATGACATAGATCACCAGCGAGTTTCCGATCAGCCCCACTAGCATGATGAGAGAGAAGAAAAGGGGCACCAGCCAAGCGTCCGTCAGGAAGGGATGCTCCTCGTCCTCCGTGTCCTCCGTCGAGGAGTTTCCAATGGAGCTGTTAAGCAGCTCACTTGAGTTCCAGTCTTCACTTGGAAACATAATTTTAGACTCGAGAAAGACCTTGAAACAGGATGAAAAAAGTAAAGTTTCTTCTTTCCGGCAGTGACAAAATCCTCATGCCCATCAATCCAATTAACCTTCAGAAAAATGCCGTTAGAATCTGGTGTCTTTTCCTAAACTTCAAGCTAGTCACTGAAGCAGTTTTTTTAGCTAGGCGGTTGTTTGAAGGACCCGTTTCTCTTTAGACGCAAGGACGCAATTTTTCTTCACCTCTTTGAAAAAGGAGCCCTGCGAGCAGTATCCACTCAAAGGCAGAGTGGATTCACTCCCATTGGCTTTATACGCAGCCTGCACACACGTGGGCAACCGAATGATTGTAGAATGAAGTACTGATGTCAGGTCGCCTAGCAACAATTTTAGGGCTCTCTCGCTCTCTCATTCCACCGCTCTGTGTGTGCAGAGAGAGCGAAATATAAATGTGGTATTTACCCTGCAATATTCACATAGCCTAAAGATACGCAAACCTGCGCAAAGAGATCAATGCATTTCAATTTGTTCTACTATCACATCTCATTTTTCTAACCTAGAAATTACTGACCACAACATGGAAAAACACAATTACTGCTTCTCGGGACTGCACTTCTCATCCTGCCAAATTGCCATATGGGATCTCCTTTGTTGAGTCCGGGTTACTTTTTTCTTACTGAAGGCTATATATGCACTCTTGGAGCAAATCGAACCAAATTCCGACTATGAATGAGCAATTCAATCAGACCTAAGGTCTGGGAGAATGAGCTCACAATCATGGTTGAATCACACACGGACTGCTCTGATAAGAGCACAGTGGTCTCGCAGAACACTGATGAAGACACGGAGACCGAACACTCACACAATTTCTATTCAGTAAAATTCAGTGCTTCAGTTTGTCTGCTTTTTATTGTGTTCTTTGGCCCCTGCGCATTAAAGCATTTATTTCCACACACTTAATGCACACAAATGGTTGCAATAAATCAGCGTTCTGTTTGTTTGGAAAAGTTTAGCATCTGTTTTTCTCATTAAATGTATATGTTAATAGTGCATTAAAGGAATGGTTCACCCAAAAATGTTTATTCTGTCATCATGTACTCTCCCTCAAGAAGTACTCGCCCCAAATCTGTACGAATTTCTTTGTTCTGCCGAACACAAAGGAAGATATTTTGAAGAAAGTTCGTAACCAGGATGTTTTGGGTCACCATTGACTGAGTAGAAAAAAAATACTATGGAAGTCAATGGTGACCCAAAACAGCCTGGTTACAAACTTTCTTTAGTTTTTTTTTTTTGGTGGATTGCCGCTATACTGTCACCATCGTTGAGCTAGGTGCTCGTGGTTTCATCAACCAGCTCCTGCCTCTTTGCCCATTTTCGATTATCAAAGAGTGACGTGCGATGCTGGCTCCGCCCCCGAGCTTCAAAACCCACAGACATAGGCCGTTCCTCAAACAGAAGACTACATCCTCCAGAGGTCGCATTTGTAGGCTACATACGCCATAAAGAAGATCTTATTATATAATATTAACAGTTATAAATTTGACTGTTACACTTAATTAAGTGTAAATCATTGTGTTATAATTCGCGAAAATAATGCTCACTTAACTGAAGTGTCTTGATGACGTATGCAGTCTACAAATGAATCCTCCGTAGGACGCAGCCTTCCATTTGAGAAATGGCCATCTATATACGTATAAATGTCTATGTTCAAAACATATGTATTGTATTTAACAAAAACAGCAAACATGAAATGTGAGTGATTAAATTTGGTTTGTAGATAGGGCCATAGTATTGAAAATAGGGCACTGGAAATTTTTACAACTTCATTCATGCAAAATCATTCATATCTCTTTAAACACGCCCATGTTTGTGTTTGACTTGTTCGCCTGCTTCACGTTGTCAGGACTCATCCATCACATTTTTGCATCTGCTGATCTGCAGAATCCAAGAATTAAAAAAAACCAAAAACAAAACAAACAAAGAATCAAAAGTTCAGTCAGATTAGATGTAGCTCATAGCGATTGTGTTTTACAGCACATTTTTTTCTGAAACCTTTACTACACACTCTCAGACTAACAATGAAAATCAAATGAATCATTAATGTTATTATAGCCTTTATCATTCAGTTAATACTTTAATCACTTATGAACTGAACATGACAGAATGTTACACCTTTCAGCACTAGAGGTTTCGTTGAACATTCAAGCTTAAAAACTTAGTATGCCTGTCTGGTGGTTTTGAAGGTTGTAGGAAACCATAAATTTGTATTCTGCCGCTGGCATTCTTCGAGTCTCTGGAGACCAAGGCCTGGTTCAGCTCAGCATTCAGATGTACCGGACAGCTCAGATTCAAATGTGTCATGTCGACGGGCCGTGTTCACAAAGCTCCTGGGAGTCCAACCTTCAACATGGCACGGTGGACATCATCTCCGTTTCTCCGCAGAGATTGAGTGTATTATTTGTAAGTACTTGACCATAGAAATAATTGGCAATGTCTCGGCTGCATCGATACAGTTTTTAGCTATCCAGTCATGAAATATGTATGCCCTGCAGCAAACAAGACAATCAAAAATATCAAAGATTTCATACAGATTACATTCAGAGCAGAGCCTAAGGCTGGAAATGTGCCCCAAGCACATTTTAAAATCTAATTATCTTGCACAGGGGCAATATATTGTAGATTTTTTTTTTGCTTTTATTTTTTAACCTTTGTGGGAAAGAGCATTGCTCTGACCTTTTCTCAGTCAATAGTCACATCCTGCCAGTGGAATCTAATCTCAAATGTGCCAGGGGATATAACAGCTGTGGAAATACAGAAACTCTCCGTTCCGCTAAGCGCCACTGCATAAACACTATATTTCATTTCTCCATCCTGCAGATCGCCTGGCATGGCACAGATGCTGGGAAAAAAAAGTCACTTAGCTAAGACTTTGCTTTGGATTGGTTTGCTTTTAATTTGTCATTCAGAGAAGCCTGTGGTTATGGTTCATGGGACAAAACAATTAAGAAAACTGAGAGGGAAAGTAATTGATGCTCCGCAACTTTTTCATTTTATAACAGCCTTATGTGTTGGCACTGATAGGCTGACAAATATTTGCATAGTGGTAACTGAAGCGAACGAATCGAATTCCTAAAGGCTATTTAAAATGTTAATTTTAAAAGCGAATATCTGCAAAAAATGAATTTTGTCATTTTTTTTTGTAGGCATAGGCAGATGACCTCAAAGGTAAAACACAGGAACTAAAAGAACGAAATATATTTTGATGAAGCGATTTACCGGCTTGAAGAAATATAGTTCCCACAACATTGCTAATAAATGTACGAATAAATGTGTTTGCTATGTGTGCTGTGTATATATTTTTTATTAAAATTGACAAATGTAATTACAATGTAAAAAATAACTGTTTTCTGATATAATATCTTTAAAAAAAGAATGTTATTTATTCATGTGACATTGTTTCTCTTTAGTCTTCAAGTGCCACATGGTCCTTCACAAAATATTCAGATATGTTGATTTGGTGCTCAAGAAACTTTTCTGGTTCTGCGGCTTAACATTTGTGTCGAACCTGTGATACAAAAAAACTAGATTTTTTTTCTTTCAGTGTTCTTTGATGAGTAGACAGTATAATATAATATTTATGTGAAAAATAAATCATGTGTAATGTACTGTAACTTGATGACATATTTAATGTCTTGGTCTTTGAACATGTCTTTGTTTTCAGGCTTAATGTCTTACATGAAACAGCGCTGAAGAATTAAAAGGGCAGAAAGAAAAAAAAAAAAAAAACGTCTGTTTCTTAATATAGGTGTATCAATTATGGTCATTATGGTCACTTAGCAACCACTTCCACCAAGTATACACCATCTGGGTCAATCTTTATTAACAAAGCTCTGCAAAGTACACATCCCTCATAATATTTTTATCCCTCTGTAGTGTTTTTCCTCTCCGTAGGTGAGATGGCAGCTGCCAGAGTGCTCCAATTTACAGAACCATACCTATGTCTCTTTTAAAAAATGTGTCACCCTATGGAGTTTCCTCTGTAATGATTGTTTTGAGAAGACAAAAAACATCAGTACCCCAGGAAACAGCAATACCGCCAGCTACTATTCCTTTGTGGGTCTCGCTTTAATCTCAAAGCCAGTGGCAAAAGAAAATCTATCCACCCCATTAAGGCTAAACCCTTGCTTCCATCCTTTCCTAAACTTATTCATCAGCATCTCCACATGCACCCCACTGAATTCAATCATGCTGTTCATGATGAGCCGAGCAGACTGTTGGAATATATGCGCGACTTGTGCAGCCAACACCGCGAGAGCAATGTGCTGATGGATGAGGTGATTCAATGCTTTTTACATTTTTCTGACTGTTGTGGCATAATGATTGGTGAGAAAATATGGAAGGAGGAAAGGTGATGTCACCCCAGCGACACATCACCGACATATGCGCGCAATTCACATGCCAATTATTGTCCTAATAGAATACACATGCATTAATGTTATACACATTCTTAGAGTATCAAAGAAAATATTTCAAATGAGTGATAGCTTTCATATCCAGTACGTAACAAACACATCAGAAGACATTTTTGATGTAAGCCGAATAATTCAAATGAACACCTTTTTGAAGTTGTCTTTAGATGCCAGCTTTTAGAAAAAACGTGTTTGAATTATACGGACAGCATTGTACGGCAAACCTCAGAAAAGCACAGCTGCCTTCACTGAAACATTTTCTTTAGATGTTAATGCATTTAATATAAGTACTGTCTGATGTTTATGAAATATTTTACAGATCTGTCATATGGTTTTCTCTAATGACCAGTGTCAATGCGGCTCTTCCTGGCAAACGTAGCTGTGATGGTTACAAATAGTGGCGCAAAGAGTACTTCACTGTAATTATTGCTGAGAATTCTTTCAAATTGAAATGCTTTGATGATCTCACCGATGCACTTACCTGCGTGAATCAAACCTTCGGTAGATTTGGAACTGACTGGGATTGTTGATGATTACAGAGCTTGATAATTGGTGATGAAGTGGCTCCAAATTAAAATTTGTACCCGAGTACCGAAACGTCCCGTGCTGTCAGCAGCAGCATGCATTTGAACACAGTGCCTCTGTGGTTTGTTTGAGCTGAAGAGATGCTGATTATAGAAACTGGAGAGACTATTAGACCTTGAAGTGGAAAAATGGCTTGTTTAAAAGCAAAAGCCAAGATGATTTTTACATCTTTTCGCATTGTTGGTAACCAAAGGAGATCAGACACACGGCAGGCTAAATTAGTCTTCTTTCAGATTTGTCAAGAGATTGATAATTAGTGTAGATTTTGTTAAATGGTCAATGGTAGCGCGATATGGGGCGTAAGTGAGGGGAATGTTTTATCTGAAGTCACAAAGTTCAATCTGCCCCGAGTTCTTTTTTTCTCTCTTAAATTACAGGCTTTGGTCCTCTAAGTCAGTGTTCCAGTGGAAAAACGTTGATGAGCTTGTAAAACGGCGGGGAAAGATTGGGAGTCGGGATTACTGCAATGTAAGGAAATCCTGTGACATTGTTTGTCACCTTGCCTATAAGGATTGAGTTAAAATGCATTTGGAAATTAATATACTGACCCTCATGTCATAAATAACTTTTGTGGAATGCTAAATAATTTATTTTGAACAGTCAAGTCAAGTCATAGTTATATATAGTGCTTTTAACAGTACAGACTGTGTCAAAGCAGCTTTTGAGTATTAAAAAAATATAAAGCCATGCAGGTTTGAAATGAAATTAGTAAACAATGCCAAAATAATAAAGTCATTTTTTTGTGCTTTCAGATATCACAGCCTTAGATATGACTTGTGTCCCTCTCACAGGGATGTTTGCTTCTCTTGTTTTATCGTTCACCAACTGAAAATCACAAATTTAGAAAAGTAATCAAATCCCTGACTCTAATTACGAGCTATAGTCAAAATGATGCTTGCTGTAGTACCCACCATGAATAATACATCAGACTTCGGAGACTATTTTTCCCCATTAAACACAGGCTGTGAATATCATTATTCATAACAGCAATGTGCATATTTAATGAATATCCTAATGAAATTACCTTTTTTGTAATATTTGCAATAAAGTGACAGTCTGTGAGCAATGTTCCTTGTCCATATTTAAAAAGAGACAAGGACAGAACGGCCATTACCCTAATCATTGTGTTTCTGAGTCAAAATTAAAGCATGTGGCTGACTGCTATTTTACCACTTTCCTTGATTTCTATATGACTTCATTTTGAGCACTCAACGCATCTTCTTCTGTGTGCTCTTCTCTTTATTAAAACCATCAAAGACCTTATAATGCATTGAAATCATGCAGGAGAGCAGATCCTTCCAAATATATATAAAAAAACATCATAATTAGGAATCTTCTAAAAAGAAATACCTCCCGTCATTTGACTACAGTCCAGTGAGCTCATAAAGGACGGTGCGGTTGAGAAAGCTGTAGACCCGAGGCTGGTAACCATGCCAACGTTTTCTTTTTCATTAAACCACCCAAACTCGTTTTAAAATAATATAATAAAGAATTAAGCACACTGTGTATGCTTCAGCATGTTTTCTCTCAACTACAGAACATGTAGGGAGCAGCATAATGCGTCCTTTGAGAATTGCTTTTTAACAAAACATTTGAAATATAACCAGCTCAGCTAGAGTTTGCATGAAAACGCATTTCAGTTTGCATATGCAAGCCACAGAACGGCTTAGCAGGTTTAAAAATACGAACGCTCTAAATAAATCATGTCACCGCGTCCACATATTTATTTAGCGATTAGCTTTCAATAAGCGCTTTTCATGGGATATTGGTTTTATTTTGCGACAATAAACCCTATCTAGATTATTCAATACGTAGCATAAATAGCAAAAAAGTGATCAATACAGTTTGGTGTTCCAATATAATTGCATAAGGTACGCCGCGTCCTTCATGATTTGATGCACAGATGCTGAGGTCACCGGAGACATAATGTTTGTTGTATCTGCCAGTTCAACTATAAACTATTCAACATTCATTCCGCTGTTGCAAACAAAATTACCTCTTAATCATCGCTAATGACTAGTATTCAATAGTTAGACAAAAAGCACTCTTGTTGGGTAAATGGTTCGACCTTTGAACTTCCATTCATGTGTACTCTCAGACATCACTTTTGTTGAGGTATGTTGATGCGGATTCCGTAAACACAACACAATAGCGAATACAAAAGTATTTTTCATTGCCGGTTCTGTCTTTTCTCCAAAGGGCACATGATTAACAGATTCTGAGCTATTATGCAATCCCACTTTCAGTTTCAGAAGACTGACAGTTGTTGGTTTGTTGTTTGAATCGGGGATTTCTGTACCGTTCACATGCACAGTAGCACTTATGCATGTATTTTTTTTTACAGCTTACCGTGACAACATACGCAGCTCATTTCCAGTATAATGAACCCTCGTAGTTGTTTCTCAGGCTCTCCGTCCGCAGCAAATCGGATTTATATCAGTCATCGCTTCTGTTTGCTTGTTAAGAATCTTTCCCTGTCCGTTCGCTGCAAGAGTGTGTGTTTAAATTCAACATAAAAGGATCTCGGAATCTGAGGATGGAAATAAAGTACTTTGCACAAGCGAGGAAAAGGTCTGCGTCTAGGGGAGTGGACGTGGAAATTTGTCGTCTTTGATGTTGCTCTTTTTTCTGTACAAAAATAGCAGATATTGAAATTCTGTGATTCATTTCCATCTGTGATCTAAAATCTCATAATGGTGGTGACATTTGCATTTCTCTTTTCAACAAATAATCAAAAAAAAAAAAATCTATTTGCTTTTTACATTCGGTCTTTAGCAGCAGGAGATGTACTCTCTAATGCGAGACACACGATCTGCTTTGGAAAAGCAATCAGTGGACCTGTGACAAATAGTCCGGTTGAGATGTTCAATCTACACTCTCTCATTATAGGTTTCTGCTCAACTGTTGCAGATGCTATGCTGTGAAGCACAGTTTTCTTTCTGATTTCCCCCTTAAAGCGACAGTAAAATAATTGCAAGGAGCTTCTTGCAGCAGCTGAGACTGTGATCTTTGTGACTGTGTTCTCCAGAAGGGTCGCTCACATACTTGGGGTCTGAATCCACAGCTTTTCACTTAGCAGCCCAGTTCCTTAATCATTGCGAACACCGGTTTAAAAACACGAGGCAGCTGCGCCGGCTCCGTTTACCTGTAACGCTGCAAGAAAAATGTCTGTCTGGTGTAATGAGGTGGTTAAGCCGGTTTTGTTTGTCATAAAACTATTACTGGAAAGAGCTTGGCCGGTTCCCATTCAAGGACATGTCAAAATGCAAATCACATTCCTGGTTAAAACTCTTTTCTCCTTACTGCATGGGGGAAAAAGGTTCACAGTTTGTGACAGAAGGCAATTTGCACGTGTCCTTCATTTTAACGTGTAATCAAAATCTCATTCTCCTCCAACATCATGATGTATTGAACCTTGATTCTGCTATGTATATATATATATATATATATATATATATTTTAAAGGGGTTAAAAATGATCAAAAATCAATATTTGAGCAAGAACATAACCAGACAGTTTTCAAAACTTACTGTAGCCTGATTCACAACAACTCGTTTAAAATAATATTTTCTAATTTGAACGATACGGGTAGATTTTTTTGCTGGAGATTCAAGCGTGGTATTATGTCATTCAAAGCCATTTTTGCAACAGACTTATTAAATGTTATCATTTTGATGGCGGATCGTAATCCAGATAGGATCATGTCCTTATGAAAGACATGTGAATGAAATTTAATTATTTTCAGTTTTAAATGTGCATCTGATTACAGATAGACTGGGATTACACAAGATTTGTATTTTAAAGACAGCCAGTTCGAAAGGAGCATGATTTGCTTTTCGGGGCTAAAGAATTTTTTAATATGAAATTCGAATGGCGTGGCAATTAGAAGTTAGACTGTACAGAAATGGAAATCAAAATGCTAATAAACACAATACTCATGGTAACGCAATGCTGATCTTGTTAACATTAACAGTGAGAGAATAAAGTATGATGATAATTATTGAGAATTATGATAATTATTAATGTTATATGAGCTAACCAATCGCTAGGTTAAATAACCATTGGTAGAGCGATTTATTGTCATGCTTTTTTGCTCAGTTGGACAGGACAAACTTGTTACTTTTTCAGACAAAACACTTATTTGGGTCATATATTCCAAGACGTAGGCTAGAATCTGTGATTGACATGTACAGCATTCACTCTCGTGCGGTGACTGGCAGTTATACTCCTCAAAACATCCGATTAATCTGCGCTGGAGCCATGCCGGAGCACAACCAAGGTCAAGGAACATAATTCCTCAAGCAGATGCAATTCCAGGATTTCAGGCAGAGGTGACGACAAAGAGGCAAAACTTACAGACTGCAGCTTTAAGGAACTGTGAGATGTTCTTTGAGATTCAGAGAAGTCTGAATATAAACTGTCAGTGGCGAGAAAAAAGTCAGAATTATTGTTGCCAAGTCTGTGGTTTTCCAGGCAACATTCTGCTATTTTAACATTGACATTGCTACTTCAACAAAAAACAAACAAAAAACATGTATTTAATTTTTAATAAAATTTTTATTAAGGGGCCCCCTTGAAATCTGATTGGTCTACTTTTGAGTCAGTTGGGCAAGTTTGGCTTGGAAAACCTGGCAACCCTGATTGCGAGATTAAAAAGTTGCAACTACCTTTTATGCCTTCTTTGTTAGAAACAAAAGGCAGAATTGCAAGATGCAGCCTCAGAATTCAGAGGAAATTCAGAATTTATATCTCAATTTATATGTAATTCAACTCTGCATTAAGAGGATAAAAGTAAGTAATCAGATATATAAACTAAATAAGAGTCAGAACTGCGACTTAATAAATCTCAGTTACCTTTTTTATCTCAGTGAAGAAACAGGTTTGAAAATGTATTATTTTTATTCGTTATTGCTGGACGTGTGAGTTTAAAACTTGTCATGCAGCTCTCTATAGCAAGACATTTTCTTCATTAATCTAGCACCTAAAGCTGAAGAAATGCATCTCTTGATAGCTTTGTGCCCTGACACTGAAAACACATGGGGCCGTATGCACCATCCGCTCGGCTCAGAACGCAGAGATATGACACATGACAACACTTCCGGATGAGCCGGAGGAAAACGTCAGGTTTGCATCATTCCAGCCTTTTATTAATCTGCCGCTCTGGGCCCACTGATATCGGACATATGTTCCTTTCAGGCGAGCGATGTTAAAATTATCATACATCATGCGCTCTCAGATGCACCCTTGTTTTGTGACTTTCGCTCACATATGCTTCACAGGCTTTGACACTCATTAAGTCCTATTTACTAAAGCTGAAAAGCTTTTTGCTCTTTGGGTTTTAGCTGAGGAGATGTGCCTAGAATGAATAAAACACACTTAGGGCATTGATTTGGTTACACTGTTGTTTGCACTTCAATTTCCCTCACTTAACCCGAGGAGATATTTCATTTAAATTGTCTCTCGTCCCCCATCCAGCTATGTAATGTTTTAAACTGATTATATAGGAGATGACTCAGCGACTGTCTCTAGGACAAATGCAATCTTTTGGTTGGATGGAATTCAGTGTGAACTTACATAATCGCACAGCTTGCGTTCAGCCGTATGAGAAAGGAGCACAATAATGTAGCAATAATAGAAAATGAATCATAAATCTTTTATCATGCATTGACGATTTGGAAAATTACCATGCATTGAATAACAGGAGAATGACCTTATTTGCTGTATATTCTGTCTTTATTCTAGATGTGTTTTTTCATAATTCATAATTAAAGGTTCTGTATGCCTTGTACATTTTCAGAATAACTGGCATAAATGGCTCTATTCGTTGACTGATGTACTGTTATTTTAATATTATTTATTGATTAATATTTTTAAGTATCTTTTTGTGGTTGTTGTTTTGATTATAATTTAAATGGCATTTCTGTAATTTTGTCGTGGTTTTGTGATGAGTTTTACTTTTATCTTTTATTACAGTAGCTTAAATATTACAAAATGTTCAAAAGTTTTTGGTCTTCTATTTATTGTTTTATTTTAGCTGTATTTCAGTACATCTTTCTCTGTAAAAGCCAGCTTTGCACACACACACACACAAATATTTTTTTTTTTGTAGCCCAAAACAAAACACTCTCTGCTTCACTGCCTTTGACGTGTTCAGGTTTGCTCATCCGTCTTTGGAGGGCTGGATTTTATAGAGACAACGTCTGATTAGCAAAGTAGCCGTAATATATTACAGCACCTTTAATAGCTCATTAATAGCGCTAATTAAAAAACAAACACATTTAATTAGAAACTGAAGGCTGTTCCTCAATGATATGTAACATTTGCGTTGCAAAATTGTTAACTGCATAAATACGACTAACTTTAAACGACTTCAGAAGTCTGTTATTACAACTCTGTGTGAAATAGGGGTCATATTTCAGCATATGAAATGTTTGTTTATTATATCGAGCTAGACTGATTGATTGATTTCAGGCAGCCCAACATGAATCTAAGACACTATCAATAGTAAATGAAAAAGCCTGACTTTGCCACAAGGAAAGAAAGCTAATGAAAGCCTGGCCGTAGATTCGACTGTTTGCTAAAGTGATGAATTTCTCAGAGACAGAAAGGGAAGAGGGAAATTGGTGTGAAGCACGGCATCCTCTACTAGCTCTGAAAATAAGATTCCTGTGGCGCCTAGGAATTGACCATTTGTGGAACAGATAAGCTTATACCAATGCGTGTCTGACCAATTGTTTGCATACAAAACTATCTCACACATATTTTATCTGTTCACTCACCATCTCACGAGAATTCACAGTTCAGAGGGCGCACGTATCAGTGTCTGACGTCGGATTGAAAAACGTGCTGTCCGTTCTGGCAGAAATGACACTTGCACCTCCAGTTAAGCATCATTAAACAGACTAAGTGGTGCTTCAACTGAATTTTTTTTCTCCAGGTTTAGAGTGATGATGCAAGTCATCAGTGGATTTTCTCCTGACATAAGCCTGAAAATAGATTTGATTTATTAATGAGAATTTACTGCCATCGTCTGGTTGAGACATGAACTACAATAAATAATCAAAATTATTATTTTATTTTTCTTCCGGACAGTTATAAAACAATATATATATATATATATATATATATATATATATATATATATATATATATATATATATATATATATATATATATATATATATATAAATTGTTAGATAGATAGATAGATAGATAGATAGATAGATAGATAGATAGATAGATAGATAGAAAACCGATTGTAAACAGCCAAAATAAAAACAATAAAAAACAAATCCTTGATATTTTAAATGATATAACCATCAAAACGTTAAAAATAATTTATAATCAAAGAGAAACCAATTAAGATCGTCCCTGCTGAGGAAGCGTGACGTTTAGAGTCACGTGCACAGCTCGAGCGCGTCACATGATCAGCTGATGACTCCTTCCTCTGATGGATGCAGGATTTTCAGCCTTCGCCGCTTCGAAGGGCTCACAGGAATCATTTTTTCACCTAAATACGATAATCTAACAGAGATTAACATCGCCGTAGCTTTAGGTTTATTCGCGGGAGAACCTTTAGATAGCAAACCTGGCGCTGTTGTTGGAGTGGATGATGAACGGGCACGCAATTTTATACACCGGGGTCACTTTGGCCTTCTGGGCGACCATCCTGATCGTCGGTGAGTGCTAATGAGACCAGCTGACATATGGACGTTAATAACACACGCATCTTAATAGAGCCATGCTTATTAAATCGTACGTAGTTGTCTTTATAATTCGTTACTGTTCCTCGTGTCTCTTTGACCGGATAGCCATATTTTGGCTCGGTACAACTGACGTTAGCTGTCATATACTAGCACGACTACGTCAAACATTCATTTAAATGTCGTTTTAATTGTATTTAATGCTGTCGTCGTAAAGGATCGGCGTAAACAGTTTCAAGTGAAGCTATGGAGTTAGTACCAATCGTTTTTTAAGGCTGTATTTAGATATAAACCTGCCCTGAACAGAACGTTTTTGTTATGTCAGCTGGAATTGAAATGTTTTTTTTTTCTGGTATTTGTATTTTCACCTTTTTCTCCACACGTTGGCTGTAAACGACATTTAATACACTGTTTATAGTGTTGTTTTTTTTTTTTTTTTTTTTTTTTTTTTTTTTTTTTAATAGCAGTTATAGGGTAGTTGAACTTGGCTTTATGACCAAATGAGGAAGATAGCTCTCACATGACTGTGAGCTTTCACACATACCCTCTATGATTCTGCTGAAAATATCCATAATACTTATTCAAATAATGCCACTTTACAGGATGCTTTAAATTTTCCTGAAATGTTAATCTTTTTTTTTTTTTAGGTTTATCACTTTCAAACGTTTTCATTTCTGGTTAACCTTATGCAGTTAACTAAAACCCTACTAATCCATTTTTTTGTTTATTTCTTGGCAGGTATTTGCTATACAATTTTTGACCTTGGATTTCGATTCGATGTAGCATGGTACGTGTTCAGTAAGACCAGTTTTTGTACGACTTGTCTTGCTGACTGTGGTAACATCCACAAGACCCATTTCAAAACTCGAGATGAATGAAATCAAGCTAATCTGACCTTCTCTGTCACAGGTTTTTAACAGAGACTTCTCCATTTATGTGGGCTAATCTTGGAATTGGCCTGGCCATCTCTCTGTCTGTTGTTGGAGCGGCATGGTAAGGCCGTTTCCTCTTTTTTTGTGTATTACAGAAGTTGACAGCTCAGGAAAAAAAAAAAAAAAAATCATATTGGAAATTTTGACATTTAGTAGTGCAGCTTTCCATATCCTCTTCTGCGCTCTTAAAAAGAGCTCCATGGATAAATGCATTCAACTATGTATTTCTATCAATAGCTCAATCACCAAAATGAATATTGCGTGCTTCTTTTGTCTTAGTTTTACTTAGACATTTGAAATGTGAAGGTAATTTACAAGTATGTGACTCCGCAGGGGAATTTATGTCACTGGATCCAGCATCATTGGTGGTGGAGTCAAAGCCCCTAGAATCAAGACCAAAAATCTTGTCAGGTATATGCAGTTTATTTAATGTTTTAAAGGTTTATTTTTATATGCAAATTTGCTTTTTGCTACCACAGAAGCAATTGTGGTCCAGGATTAGCTTATGTAGCATATAAAATATATGCTTTTGTCTGAGATTAAATTAGTGGCACTTTGTCACAGTTCATTAAATGTTGTTTCTTTTTTTTTAGCATTATCTTTTGCGAAGCTGTTGCCATTTATGGGATCATCATGGCAATTGTCATTAGCAATTTGGCAGAGGTAAGTTAAAACGTATTGACACACATGTTTGAACTCTAGTTTTTAGAGCGAGTGCTAATTTAAAGAGATTTTAGTTTATTTGTTGTGTGTTAAGAGCTGATTTTTACAACATTTCAATTCTGCATTACATGAACACCTGTAGTAGTTGTAACCCTTTTTTTCCCTTCATTTCCTGTCATTAAGAACTTCTCTGGTACGACTCCAGAGACTATTGGCTCAAAGAACTACCTAGCAGGTAATTGGCTTCTAAATCTCTTGCCATCTGTATATGAAATATTTTCTTCCTCTTCTGTTGAATGCCACATTTGTGCTGTTTTTTTTTCAGGCTACTCCATGTTTGGTGCTGGACTCACTGTTGGCTTTTCCAACCTCTTCTGCGGCATCTGCGTTGGCATTGTGGGCAGTGGAGCTGCCCTCGCCGATGCTCAAAATGCCAGCCTCTTTGTCAAGATCCTCATTGTTGAAATTTTCGGCAGTGCCATTGGACTGTTTGGAGTGATCGTAGCCATCTTGCAGGCAAGTTCCTGAAAATCCCTGTACTTGTACTCTTGTATTAGTTTAATATGGGCTGTTTTGAACACGGTTTAATAAATAGGGCGTTGCACAGCATATGAATGCATAAAACAAAACGTATTTGTAAAATGTTTTATTAAAGCTCCTGCTTTCCAATCAAACCCATGCTAAGGATGCGAAAATGCAGACAATAAAACTTGATCCAAACTTTTTTTCATGACAGATGAAAGCTTTGGAAGCATTGTGTAAATGTAATTGACACAACATGAGGTCGTATTTATTTTTTAGCATGCGAAATGTCAGACTCTGTGTGATTGTTCACATTTACAGCTAATCATGAGCCCTGAATTGTTAGCATGACCTTATTAGACATTTAATTTCTAGTTACTGCAGAAAATACTAACTTACACGACCTTTCAGGTTTTCAATTATTTCAAACATTTTGAAATCTGTGAGGTGCTGCTGTACTGCTATAAATTGCCGTTTTTATTTTCTGAACTTATTTTACTTTAAAAACTACAGGCATGCCTTCATTCGTTAACCAAATAATACTCCTAGTCTTCAGGCCTCTTTTTATGCCAAGAGTTGTTGGCTTTCCTCCACATTTGTTGATAAAATTGCAAACAAGAATGAGTTTGTTACCGTTTGCCTTTTTTCTTTTTTTTTTTATTTATTTTCTTTCCAACAGCACTGTGCTGTTCAAAGTACAGAAGTAATATTGTAATTAAACCCATCTGATTTCCAAAAGGGTGATCTTTTGAATTATTTGTCATTATCCATCTAGCTACTTATGACCACCCTCTGGAAAATGAATATTTTATCACCATTTCCAGTCACACACTTTAAATTGATCTGACATGCATGCTTGAATTCAGATTGAGATTATTAAGCCACACAAGAGCAGCTCATATTAAAACGTGGGTTCTGTAGCTGCAATAAGATGTTTATGATAACTTTTTGGTTTCTCCAGGCAATATTTGGGATCATTTTATGCCCCAGTGTTGTTGTTTTTTTTGGCACCTGTGTAATCATTAACTATCTCTCTCTCTCTCTCTCTCTCTCCCTCTCCCTCTCCCTCTCCCTCTCTCTCTCCCTCTCCCTCTCTCTCCCTCTCTCTCTCTCTCTCTCTCTCTCTCTCTCTCTCTCTCTCTCTCTCTCTCTCTCCCTCTCCTCTCTCTCTCTCTCTCTCTCTCTCTCTCTCTCTCTCTCTCTCTCTCTCTCCCTCCCTCTCCCTCTCCCTCCCTAGACATCGAAAGTAAAAATGGGCGATTAGATGACTACACAACCTACAGATCAAAGATGCTGTGTTGCTGGTGCAAACAGGAGGTGTAAATACATAGTAAATTATTTAAATGTATTTTCCTTTGTGTCTGTTTTTAACCATCGTTTTCTGAAGATTGAAATATTGTATTTGCACCAATTTGTCTTAAAAGAGTGCATGATGATGTCAGAGGCAGATCTTTGACGACTTTCACACTTAGTTTGGCATCTCATAATTCACTTAATGTTTTTGGCCATACCTCCATGATGTCATAAGATCCAATTTAAATGATAGAATCTTTTTTTTTTATTTTTATGAAAAGGTATTTTATTTATTAAAATAGCCTCATAATATAAAGCGTGATCCTGCGTATGGTGTCAGAACTGACGGTCTGTTTTGACATTATAGGGTGTTATGTTTGTAATCATCTCAAATTCCAATATATAGTTCGCTGTGATTGTTCTGTACAGTACAAGAAAAGTGATAAATTGCATTAGTGTGGTTCTTTGCATTGGGTGGGTGTAAATCGTGAAGTATTCTCTTGATCGCTGTATGCAAGAATGCTCTTGTATTTGCGTGAAGACACCTGGTGTATCCGGTGTGTTTGACCTGATCTCACTCTCACGTGTTGTGTTCTTTCATGTAGCTACTGAATTCAAGTAAATTCTATTAAGAAAAGTCATACCAAATTACGATATTAAAAAGTAATAATACCAGTCATCTCCAGTCGTATTTCTACCAGTGTAGACCCTCACTTTGTAGGGCTTTCTTCAGTTCTGGTTGGTTATAAATGAGAGGAAATAATAATCTGATGTGTGTACATATTAAAAGCAGTTTTCTTTCAGGTTTTTTTTTTTTTGTTTGTTTGTTTTTGTGAAGCATGAGGATGTTTGCCATTCCGTATTTCCTAGTCGTCTTGTAATTATTATTTTTTTTTTCTTTTTTTGACAAGCAAGAAGTGGTCTTTATCTCCCAGGACACTGTGGTGGAAGCTTGTTTTCACCACGGATTTAAAGAAAAAAAAAAAGAAAAAGTTTTTAGTTTTTATCTTACAATTCAGATTTTTTTTTCTCATAATTCTGAGTTTAAAGGTAATTGTGACTTATCCCACAATTAATTTCAGGAAAAAAAAAAATCTGAATTGTGAGATGGGGAGAAAAACTTTTTTTTTTTTTTTTTTTTTTTTTTTTTTTTTAACCCCATGGAAAAAACAAGCTTCCATAATAAGTTACTGTAAACTCTGTGAACTATATGTAATATTTTCTTCGCTGTTAACATCAGTTATTCTGAAAATAAGCAAGTTCACAGGACGACAGCACTGCAAACAGATGGACTTTAATTGGCCACAGACATGAGATTCCATATTTAAACAAATAGAAATGAGGCTATAGATTGTGCTGTTATAAAATCTCATTTTCACAACCAGCATTTTTGTTCACTTGTTTTTGGAGGGTGAATTTTCAGTGTTGCATCAGCTGAAATATTTAAAGTTACAACCCAGTTATCCCTCAAGTCCTCATGTTTAAACATGGTGTTGACCCTTCACTGGGATTGTCTACTAGGTCTCAAACCACTGTTTATAGCCACAATCAAACTAGAAAGATTAGTCGGCATTCTTCTAGCTCTACTGAAATCTTTACTATCTGTGACATTTTTGTGAAGGTACGTACTAAACATGATTTTACTAATTCCTGAATGTCCAAAATCAGCCTCTGTTAAATGTCTGTTTAAATTAACGATCAATCAAATGACATGCTCCATCTGTAAAGCACTATGGTCTTGTGAATCAATTCCAGTCTAGTGACCAAGATCATCTGTTTTCTTGCGCTGGATCTGTGGAGAGATGCGTTCCCTTTTTTTTTTTATGTTACATGGATAAGTGTTTATTTTAAAACATTCCAACTTAGACCTGGTTGTCAACCCGCTCCTGCTGGATCACACCGTGAGACCGCTTTAGGTCTCATTATTGTGGAGCTTCCAGGATCTGGATTGGCTGACCGCGGTTTAGTGGTTTAGGAGTTGTGCGGTAAAGATGACCTCTTAACCATTTCTCCTGTTTCAGTGATTGTTAAATATGTTAATGTGGTGATTCCATTGTTTTGATGTGTACAAGTGGATCTTCTAGACTCCATAATTGTCCTTGAAGAAATAAAAAAGAAATGTGAAAAACAGTTCAATGCATTTAATTGTAATGTTTTTGTTTTATAGTTGCTATAGTATTATCACAGCTTAAATATTTCTTTTAAAAATGTTATACGTTTCTGATCATTTTTGGCAGTATACCTTAGTGTCACATGGTTCTCCAGAAACATTTTTACTGTCAGTGTGGAAAATAATTGCTAAATATTTTATCAACACTCTGTGAGAAATAGAAGGTTTCTGTTAAAATAATTTCAAGTGGGTTCTGCAGATGCACTGTGGCTTTTAATGGTAATAACTTTTGTTTATTTACTCTTAGTTAAATAATTGTATGTCCCTGGGACATCACATCACATCACACACACACACACATATATATATATATATATATATATATATATATATATATATATATATATATATATATATATATATATATATATAATTTTTTTGATTATTAATGTATTATGTTTTCTGCAGTATACATTTATTCACATAATATTTATTTTCGGTTTTGTAAAAAAAATTGGGTAAAATCTTTAAAATCCTTATTTTGAACGGTGGTTTGTTTCGGAAGTCGTGAAGCGAGTTTTTACAAGTTTACATTTACGAATTTTTTTTTTTTTAAACCATTTTTGCAAAAAAAAATGGTGCGTTTTTGTCGTTTAAAGGAAAATGAAAAATATTATATATATATATATATATCAAACAAGGGAAATTGTCAGCGTGTACAACGACATGCATTATTTTGCTGTCTGAAGGTTCTTCATGATTTATTAACTGCAGTGTTGTTCGAGCCCCAGCGATCAGGTGACAGCTTCAAACATCAACCAGATGGCGCCAGAGGATGCGACACTGTTTCAAGTATGGCTTGTTTAGCAGGTGCATCGCTTGTCACGCTGCTGCTTGATGATTATATACTGTATATATATATATATATATATATATATATATATATATATATATATAAACTTAAATAAGGTAGCTCCTTAAGAAACACGAATCTGAGCGTCGACATCCATTCGTGATCGCAGTAACGTGCATTTCACTGTTGACTGAACTGCAGTGAACAAACATTTGCCCAAAGAATACACCGCCATGGATGTTTGTTTCTCTCGCGCTCAATCTTGCTCGTGTGAAACATAAACAGCATAATCTTAACGGAAGAGCTGCCTTTAGGACGAAAAAAAGCTTACGTGTGAATGATATTTAAATATTTAAAGCCAGAAATGCCACAACAAAACGGTCCACGCTCGCGTGCAAGACACCTATCGGATTGTTTTAACTGCGCCCTCTTGCGGCGAGTAAGCGAACCTCCGTTTGAGCCCTCCGAGTCTCCGTACTAAAGAAAACCTGCCTCCCTATGCCTTTATTCGCACACCCATCATCTCTCCTCGCCAAAAATCAGAGAACGGACAGATGAAAATACACGGCAAAATATTTAGTATCATCACTGGAGTGTACGCTTCTGTCAAGGGTTCTCAACAACATGGAGATATATAATATTCCTGCAATATGGCATAATCCTTTCATCAGTGTGCATTTCTTTCCGAAAAATGAATTAATCGGCGTTGTCGGCAGAAAGAAATAACGCTATCCGGCAAGTAACTCCCTCGTTTTATATGGATGTTACGATAAAACTAACTGTATTTCACACAGACGACACATTTATGGCTGAAACTGACAGTTCTTCCGAAATAGACAGTGAGCTGAAGTGAATACAACAAAGATGAATCCCTTCTAGAGGAGCTCCCTAGCTCGCGAAGGATCAAGGTAAGAAATGGCACGTTTGTGTTCACGATTTACAAAATTTGAAACGTCTTCTTTAACATCTGCGTGACTTCTTTTGAAACGACGCTCTTTGTTTTCCTCTCGCATCGCACGCTATCTTTATTGCCTGCCATCTTGATCAAGGCGTAGAGAGATATTCCACGTAGAGATGCTTCCTATGCGATCTCAACTCTTGGCCAGATCGCAGTACCACAAAATAGGCTTTATTTTCATCGACATGCACATTTCAGCTCCTCCCAGCAGAGTCGAGTGTAGGGATGATGCTGTGTAATGGTACCCACAGCATCCGTGGACAGCATCTTGCCCCAGCGTCTCCAGATAGGAAGCTGGCAGGACATGTGGTGACTTTGTGGCCGAAGATCTATGAGCATGGAGGAGAATTCAGAGTAACGTTTTTATAAAGTCTGGATGCTTCGTGCTTTGCAATGGTGTTTCGAACGCATTCATCTTTTTAATTGCACGTTCTTATTAATAACAAACACTATAACACCCAGTTATCCGTTAAAAGAGGGACACGATTAAAGCTGTGTTTCAAGTCTGTATTCTTTCTTAAACACGAACAGGTGCATTTAATTTTTTATTTTTTTTGGTTACCATTTTTAAACGTTTTTGTAATCGATTATGTTTACAAACTTAATAGAAAGTGCGTGCGTTGAGCTCGAGGTGGTTCATGAATCAGGGCTGGAGCAACTAGAAATGTGTTGAATATTTACAAATGTTTGGCACATATAAACAGTTTCTTATTAACCTTTTGATTAGTAAATTATTGACGAGAGCACATCATGGCACGTTAGTCTCATGGCAACTGCTGTTTACGGGGTCCAATTAACATGCAGCTGTTCTCCCTGTTTATTTCATCGGTGATTGCAGTATATCATGTTAATTGCACATATTGTAATACGGTCCATTCTTAAATAAACATCGCATTTGTTTATTGTCGTCTCATAGAGTATATGGCATTGAGTAGCTTCCCCAAAACCTCATGTTTTTTTTCTTTTTTGATGTTTTGAGGGGTTTTAGGATTGTTCATTGCCCTTGTAAACAAACTATTTTTCTTTCCTGAACAATTCGGAATGCTTTTTTCAGGTATTTTTTCCTCTCGTGCGCTACCATCACAATCCCTAACAATAACACACACCTGTCAAAAAGGATCGAATGTTTTGAGTCTATTTTGCTATAGATTTTGCTCCTGACTTTTTACAAATAAATTGAAAATAATATGTTTTTAAGAATACTAGAATTATTTTCTGCCGTTCTGATTCGGAATGAAGGCTATTCCGGTTGTTTTGAACCGCTTAAACGGTGTTGTGATGAGTGAACGTAAATATATATGCACGTCACTGACAGCATGGAAAGTAAAGGTGGCAATTTGTTGTTTCGCCTCGACTCATTAGCAGTCAATCACTTTTGCTGTCTGATATGTGCTCCATTGGTTCTCAGTGGATCCTCCGAATGGCTTTCTCTCAGCATCTGTATCTGTTCCTCTCATTCACCCGCACAATCAGCTTTTTAATCTCTCTTTCTACAGCGCGATACCTGAGAGCCCAAGGGGCGGATTGTCCGTTGGTCCGTTTTACCGTTTGTTTTAAACAGGAGCCGCACTGTTTGGCCAATCTACCTCCACCCACCAGAGATAAATGACCTTTTGAGTCTGCCTGCTTGGGTTTGATTGGAAATCAGCGGCGAATGTATGTTGTGTTTTATTGAACGGCGCAAATTTAGACTCCGGATCGCTGGTCATACAGATGAGAAGCGAAATCATTGGGGTTTTGGGATTAGTTGTCATGGGAACAGTAAGACCCGTGACACAAAGGTGGCACGAAGTGGACTGCTTTGTTTTGAACGCTGGCTTTGTCTGGTTTTTGTCTCTTCCTCAAAGTTTAAAGTTCATTTTTCTGCGCTCGCGAGCATGAAAATAACTAATTATTAATGATACCAGACCAAGCCTAGTTGCGCCCTGGAGTACAGAATGTGTTTGTCGTTTGTAGTTTATTTCTTAGGGAGTTGCAAGTGTATTTAGGTGAATGGGGATAATCATGTCTAAGACTATCCAGATGCCAACTTAGAGGTCCGTCCAAACGACGGCTTCAGCTGTGGCGGTTTAATTTGTCTCTTGGCTCGGAGTAGAGTGAGCAGCTGGACTTGAGGCAGGCAAAAGCTGGGGCCGCGGTCTGTGGAGCTTACAAGCTAACAGAGCTGGAGCGCAGCCACCCAAGACTTCCTTCTGCTTGTTTGTGTGCTGTGATATAGACTGTGTATAGAGACAATGCTGTCTCATAATTAGCCACTCGGGTTCACACTTCGGTGCGATGACTTACCTTTGTTATGCTCCGCATTAGATACATTTCAAAGCCTGAAACGTAGCGAAAGGCCTCGATTATGTAACTGTTTAGTGTTCGTGTATGGCAGCTGAAACTGTGTCAAGCTTGAGTTAGCCTTACAGGAATATTCTGGGTTTAATACAAGTGGAGCTCGTTCGACTGCGATTGTGATGTAATGCTGATTGCCACAAAAAAGTTATTCGGACTCATCTCACATTTTCTTAAGGTTGCAGTCGTTTAGAGGATTCGCGCGCAGAAATGAGAAGCGGCGTTGTTACTGTTAAACTGAAATTAACAAAATGATTTCTGTCAATTGAAAGGTGAAATAAACATAATTTAAACATAATATGTGTGTGTGTGTGTACTGTGCATATTTATTATGTGTATATATAAAAGTACATATATATTTTGAAAACATTGCATTTATTTACATGTATATATTTATATTCATATAATTTATATCATATATAAATGTTGTATGAACAACATGTTTTTTACAGATATAGATGCATGAGTTGTATTTATATATACATAATACATATACACATTACACACACACGTGAACACTAACTTTTTTTGGACGTGATTAATTGTTTGACAGCACTTATTAAAATACTATAATACATTAAAAACAACAAAAATACAAAGGAAAAATTTAAATGAACAATAAAAATACATATAAAATAATGCAAACAAACATGACGTGAAACTCTTAGATTAATTCTTGTGTATTATTTAATCAATAAAGTGAGTATTTTTATGTTTACAAATTGGCTCTTTGTATTTTTTATAAAACAATATTTTATTTGTTTTGTTGTTTTCAAGAAAAAAAGCCATTTTGCCTTGTTTTAGGCATGGACTATTTCTTCCATTCTGTCAAACTGCACCGATTAAATACTACATTGTTTTAACTTCAGCATCAGTATCGTATTATTGCCATTTTTACATCTCTGCATTTTCTAGACCTCTCATTTTCTCGCATAGTCAAGCTATTGTAGAGAGGGCAACACAACACAGCACAGGATCTAGTAAGTGATGTTTACATCGCAGGAGTGAGTTGAATGCGTTTCGAGAAGTGTAGGCTACACTTGTGGTGAGATTGAAAGCGTAGCTGAGTGGGTCTTCAAGCAGAGTACCATTCAGTATAATCTGAAATTGATGTCACGTTTGCATCCCACTGAACAGGTGCTGGCCACAGATTTCCAGCCAGAGGAGGATGGAAGCCTGCAGGCAGAAAAGCACACTATTAATGTGGAAAAATCGTCTTAGGTCAAGGAATTTTAGGTGGATATTTTCAATACGTGGGCTCTTAGCTGCCTCCCACTCAATATGAAGCATCTAATTAAGCTCATTTTAATCTTTAGCGATTAGTGGGTGGGGTTTTCTTCTGGGATGTTTTGCTGAGTCTGACTTTGTAACCCAATTTGAGCTTGACAGCTTTAACTAGAGTATTGCCAAATCTGTTTGAAGCTTATGCAAAACAACTTATGCCTGTATTATGTTTCTTTTTAAAGAAAATTGATTTAGGGTTCCTCACTGATTTTAATTATTGTGTTTTAGTAGTACCTGTGAACGAGCGTTGTTCCGTTGTGCATTTTTTCCTCCAGCGTAGTTAATATAAAAAGTGTTTTGTTTGGACATTGCGGATATATTTTTCCTAAACACTCTGCCATTGGTCGGTCGAAACAGATAGTCCCGCCCTCCCCAAACTCACTCCACCGGATGAGCCATGAGTTGATCGGATGCTGTGTAACACCACTTCAAATAGAAACAAACATTTTTACATTAAACAAGTAATAGCGTAACCGTAAATGTACAAAATATTGGCAGAACGAAGAACACTTTAGGCTTTTAGACAGTATTACTTGTCAATAATGTCCAACTCATAGGAGTGGCAAAATGCCAATAACCTTGATTAACGAAGGTCTTTATGTCCCAGATCCATATATTCCTGTAGCAAATATCAATATCTTAGTCTGATTCATTAAGATTTTATTAAGAGTCAAATTAAAAGTCGTAAAAAGCGTCCTCCTCTGTTTTTAACACCTCTCCAGATTTTAACAGGATGAAATGCTCTTTACATTAATAGAAGTGTAAGTGTTTTACGAAGTGGCATGTAGCATATGTTGTTTGCGGAGCTCTAGAGCACAGGTTTAGGGATGTGTGCCAGTGTGAGGTGAGTGGTGTCATGTCCACAGGGAGGCTGGGATTCAGAGTAATGAAATGATAGCCAGAGGCCAGTGACTCTCAGCTCCACTCTCTTCACCTGCTGCCATGAGTGTTTATCAACTCTTTAGTCCGCACGGCTATGACATGTCATGCCACTGACCCCTCTACCTCACATCCATGTGGCAGTGCAGGGGAAGTGAGTGGACGCAGTCCCTTTTTTGTTACTAGTTTGTGAAGGTGAACATATTTTTTGGACTTCTAAAAAAAATAAATAATTATTGTAATAAAAAAGGCAGTTTATGATGGAGTCTGTAATTAAAAATAAGACCACAGTGTGGCTAATTGTATTTGTTTATGGTGTAACACGCCAAATACTGGTGTAATGTCACGCCATATTATGCTGCATGCTGTTAGAACAAGTCTGCAGCCTAAATTAAATCAACTACCGTTCTTGTAGCATGTCCACTTTCATAGAGAAACGGTGCTTTGAATGTACCAATTACAACATGGAGAGGGTAGAAACGTGTCTTGCTGCTTATTTCGAAATTCTCAATAGAAATTTATGAACCCTTAGGGGAGTGTTAGTATCAGATGAAATCTTAGACGTTTTTGACCTTCCGTATACAGCAATGCAGCTAACTCACGTTTATGGCTTGCTACAATAGTCTTGGGTCTTGGGTCTAGTTCTAGCTCTAGGTCCCGTGGGTTTGGAACGATATGAGGGTAAATTATTAATTAACTAACTCTTCAAAATTCAGTTGGAATGCTTTTTTTTGTGGTGGTCTGACAAAATTATATTCATTGGTTAAAAAAATAAATAAAAAAAATCTGCTTTCTATATTATGATGCATAAAAATGGGCTAAACATACAATGGTCATTTTTATGGATCTTTATAAAATGATCTGCCGATGTCTGGCAGCTATATGATTTTCAGCAGAAAACAGCTATAATGCAATTAGTTACATTCACACCTCACTAGTTCATACATGCCTTCAAGTGTGATAAGTTTCACACTTTTTGGTGTGAGATACTGCTTGGCTTCTTGCTGGCCACAAAGTAAATATAATACTCTAAAAGTGGGCATGCCACTGTTAAGAGAAACTGAGTGATTGCCATTCCTAACAAATATATGGTGTTCGAATATTCACACACTTATGGTGTCCATGTCAATTTCATTATAGAATTTATAGCTAATTAAATTATTTATTCTTGCAGGGAATTTACTTATGAACTTTGCACACAGTAGATATTATGTATGTTTTTAGTGACAGTCCATGAATGTTTTCAGTTAAGTTGCTGTGTTATGAGTTCAAATTTCACTCTGTGAAGAAATGACCTGTCTTGAGTCATTAAACTCAGGTCTAAATCAATTTACAAATAATGGCACTTAAGATACATGGAAGATAATTGAATGTAAGATAATGTAAAAATGATTGTATAAGCCAAAATGTTCTAGTTCTCTACCCATTACTTGTCCAGAAGTAAAGCATTGGAGAAAACCCCTTTCAGTTGTTTTTGCCCTTAATGCGGAGCGGATGATTTGTACTGATCTTAATGGTGCTGAGAATCGCAGACTCTCGCACATGTATGATAAAATTTCCTGTCTGTTGAGTGACTTACTTGATGCTGCCACCCTATTAAACATGCCTTTGCTTTTAAACATCAAAGTCAGGGCCTGATTGGCGTCTCTAGGCCTAATTAATTTCTCTTAGGAGGATCTGGATCGGTGGAATCCCTTCATGTCAAAGAGAGTGTGAGTTTTTCCATCATGAGGCTGAGAAAAGCTCCGAGGTGAATTGTGTTTTCATCTACTGTATTTTGAATGAAGCAGGAGGGTGGCTATAGGGCTTTTTAATCTTGGAGGAAGACCAAAATGGAAAATGCTTCCAGTAAGGAAAAAGCACAGCTTGTTGGGTTGGACCCAATTTATTATTATTATGATTTTTTTATTTTATTTTACTGTATTTTATTTTTTTGCATTGTTAAAATTCTTACAAATATGTTATTTGAAGGTTTTTTTAATTGTAAATGGCTTAGTTTTCAATTAAGAAAACATTACTGTCTCTACATTTTTTGCCTTTTTAATGACATTTTTTGTAAAACTGTATAGTATTAAAAATGTATACAAGCAATAGTGGAGGGAAAGATACAATTTGCTACATTTTTAGGGCTTCTTCCATAAGTTTTTTTCCCCTCTCTTGGTTTGAGAGCACTTTTCATTGGTTGTCTGTGATATTTTACAATTATAGTTCAGCTTTCATAGATTCAAATCTGAACTGGCTGCTCCAGTAGCTAACTTGTTCAAAGCTTATCTCTCCAAAACTATCGTTACATCACAAACACAATATCACTGCCCATGATCGTGTTTTTATTAAGACATGTGACGTTTCATTTGTCAAGTTCTCAAAGAGTTCCCAATGGAAGAATCACCTAAATGCATTATGGTACATTAGTGTTTATCAATTGTAGCTCTCAATACAATCTGCCGTCTGACCAGAACCAGAATCTGTGGTTCCCGAACCATTAAATCTCACATTTATGCCTCCATCTAGCTAGGCAGTTTGTAAACAGATGACTGATGAGTCTTTTGTGAACCGCAGCCATTAATGTCATTTTGAATTATGAAGAAACTAGAGAGGCTGCCCACCTAAATCTCCCAGAACTCTGCGGTCTGTCCATTTTAATGTCACTATCACATATGGAAGTTACAACTGTGTTCAAAAAGAGAGCTTGCGAGAGTGATTAATATATTGTTGGAAAGTGCTTTAGGCTGTGGGAGATGGCTGGATCTGTCATTTCCTGATGCAGATGTGCTTTCTGAAGCACAAGATAACCTCCCACTCCACCAGATGTTTCTTTATTGAGTCACTCATGCTGTGCTTCACCTGTTTCTTTTTCCATTCTGGCTGTTGCTTTGTCTCTTTGTCTTCAGGAAGGACACGGTACAATTGCCACACAATTATTTTTCTTCAAATCATGAATATCAGCCTTGAATGACCATTCAGGATATAATTGTTGGCCTACAAGCTGTCCTTCTGCTCCGATTAAACTGTTTATGAAAACTAGGCTATGGTGGAAAGTAACACAGTCAAACGTTTGGGGTTGGTTTTCGTTTTTGTATTTTAATGCATTTAAAAGTATATTAAATTCTGAATTTTTTGCATACATTACTCAAGTCTACAGTGTCATATGATCATTCTGATATGCTGCCTTTCCGCTCAAGAAATGTTTCTTTTTATTATTATTATTATTACTCTTGAAAACAGTTGTTAATATTATTTTTGTGTATACCGTGATTTTTTTTTCAGGGTTCTTTGATGAATCGTTTGATGCATTATAAATGTTTTTGCTGTCGCATTTGATTTAAAGCATCTTTACCAAATAAGAACTACAATACATTTTGTATAGGCATGTACTGCCAAAATAGTAATAGTTTTTACTGTTTATTTTACATTTGATTGTTTAGTGAATGTTGAGTTGAAGGCCAACATGAATAATGTAAACCAGGAAAGTGCCACTGTTCGGTTTGTTGGTTATAAAAAATTAAGCTTATAGAGGCTGTACACATTTTGTTGCTAGCTTATTTGATGGATTCCCTTGTGTCGATGTAAAACCTTGCTTTTTTGTAAAATATTCATTAGCCTCTATTTCCGGCTAATTTTGTTCTGGGCCAGCCTGAGCTGCTTGAGTTTGTGCTATAGTGTCAATCTTTTGGTTATTAAGTTAGTCTAATGTGGGAACGTATGTGATTCAGGGGCTTGGCTTATTATTGATCCTGACTCTGTTGAGACCAAATTGCTAACTTCTGGAGTGTTCAAAAATATAACCTCATTAACATTGGCGTTTTCAACAGAGGCTTTGAGAACCAGTGCATGCATAGTAAGTCCCTCTTTGAGAGTATGAATAATATTACAGTTAAGTGGATATACTAAATTAATGAGCACAATCCGGTGGAACTTATTCTAGGGCATCTGGAAGTGTTCCATTTATTGAAGAATTGATTGGATAGCATTTGAAAAGAATAGCTGATTTGATATTACCTGATTAATTAACTTTATTGTCATTCCATATTGCTTTATTCCCAAAATGACTGTCGAATTTCGATATAAAGTGCTTTGATATAAAGCTTTGTACTGTTCGATGGCTAAGAAGTGAAGCTAAGGAAATGATGTGTGGTAAGAACTTTGGAGAAAGTCTTTTTCCTCAAAATTTTGCCAAGAGGGTCTTCTTCTTCTACGAGGCCTTTGGAGCTGTGATGAATATTTTACGAGCTTTGGTATTGGGACTTCAACATACAATATATTCTTTGAGATAAACTTCTAGGTTATAGAAGAGAGTAAAGTTTGAGAAGGAACTGATGACAGCAAAATCTAAGACAAGGAGTTTGCAAATGCGATTCTGAGAGAAGACCATATATCAATGAAGTAGCAACTTAGAGTGACCTTAGTCTTATTGGGTTAGCGTTATATTGATGTCCTATATTAAGGACCATTACTGTGCTGAAACATCCACCCACAGCTCCAGCTCCAGAGAAAGATGCACAGTGCAGAATTTGCAGCCTCCGTTGGCTTTCTTTGGCAGTTAACCTGAATGATCACAGGAAATGCGATAATTAGAGGGAACCGTGAGTGAGGCTGAGAGTCTGATTTCAGGTCTCTCTCTTGTTAAAATAAGTGAACAATAACTGAATGATGCACTGCTGGGAGTGTGCAGTCACTGGACCGTAAAGCCACGGGAGATGAAAAGACAAAAATGCTTTTTAAGTTATTTTTAAGTAATATGTGTACCACAAAAGTCATTTTGTCACTAATACTTTAAACTGTATTCATGCGTCACCTGATTAGATTTTTTTTTTTGTAATGCAACAATGATCTCAATGTTACAAAAAAGAGATTATTTTAAATAAATGCATTTTTTTTTCACTTTATGGTCCTAAAATAACGAGCACCAAATCAGAATGATTTCTGCATGATGAAGACTGGAGTACAGATGGAAGAAGGAATAAATTACAATTTTATATATATCAATAACAATTTTACCCCCCATAGTGTACGTCTAGGAATGTTTTTATATTACTCTTCTGCAAGAAATGGTTATGTAGACTTGTTAACTACTGTATGTTTAACAATAAATAATTAATGATATTCTATCTATAGATATAGTGGCAATGTTCTATATCGTGTCTCCTTTATAAAGGAGAAAAACAAACCCTGGTTACCATAGTTATCTGTTCATTTTCTATGATGAAAACAATAAGAAATGTCTGATTGAGTGGGTATTTGCAGAAAGGCTGAATATGTCTGTGTAGATGTTGTTGATTTGTTGAGATTTTTTTTTTTAAATATAATAAACTACATTTTAAAATGGATGGTATTAAAGGGGTAGTTCACCTCCAAAAATACAATTCTTACATTAATTACTCACTTATGCTGTTTAAAACTCACAAGATCTTCGTTCATCTTGAGAACACAAATTACAATATTTTTGATAAAAATCTTTCTGACCCTACATTAAACAACTGGACACCACTGTGGAGACTGACAGAGAAGAGAAAAAAAAGTGTTGTAAATTGAACGACTGATATCACATGGACAATTGTAATAACGCTCTAACTACGTTTCTGGGCCTTGAATGTGGTAGTTGCATGAATGTGTATCCAGGGGCAAAAAATCCTCAGATTTCATCAGAAATATCTCAATTTGTATTCTGAACATGAACAAGTCACTTAAAGGTTTGAACGGCATGAAGGTGAGCAATTAATGACAGAATTTTTATTTTGGGATATTTTTGGGACAATTATCTTTTCAACTAAAGACTCATGAACTCTCCTTTGGTTGACTTAATGCCAGTCCCTCACAACCTTAATGTTTAACCCTCCCCTAGTAAACTTCTATTCTTATTTTGTATCTTAACTCTTCTCCCACCTCTCAGTAACAGTATTTTTGGCTTGTTTCTGTGTCTGTGACTGCCGGTGTGATTCATTATGGGGGTTGGTGAGTGTTGAGCGATTCCCTAAAGGAGCTCAAACCAGGCTAAGCTATGTGAATTGTGTCAGACAGTGTTTTTTTTTTCCCTAGTGCTGATGATGGGTATTGCAGAGGAGTCACACATTGCGTAGGGAGGTGGACGAGGGTGCAGGCGAGGTATAGTTATGGGCCCAGTCTCTGCAGGTGTTGAGAAATCCCAATATCCGATACTTCCTTCCTCCCCCACACGGTCAGCCTGTGCGTTAGCTCTTACAAGCTGCTGATGTGAGCCCCCCACCCGAACTGCCGCAGGGGAGCTTTCAACAGCTGGCCATGTGTGAAATCAAGAGGCTTTCCCATCCAGTTTCATCCAGTGATCACGCCAGGAGAGAGTGAGAGGAACAAATTAGCCGCAGGTCTCGGACTTCAGGCTGTAGATTCGCAAACTTCTTTGCCATTGGCCTTTTACTTTTAGGGTTGACCAGAAAGTCCTGTCAATGTTGTAATTTTTCACAGCAAGACTTAAAATTAACAAATATTATTTCTAGTTCATCCCAAATAAAGCTGTTTTTAAATAAAGTTTTACCATTTCTGTGTACATTACATTGTCTTGAATAGATTTTTCTTACATTTATTTTAGTTTTACAAGGTTAATGAGGCTTTTAAAAGCGAGTTTGGACTTTCTTTATCAATATTATGCACACAAATAATCATGTGAAAAAGAAATGTTTTGTTAAAGATCATTCATCTCCAGAGTTAATTGTATTCTCTTTGTAAATTCATATGGATAATAATTGCTATGGATCTATGGTTCTATAATTAATGTGCGGCATAACCCTAGTTTCAGTCCAACTTAAATAATATACTCGCAAGGTTCTAGGTTGCTTATGTTCATTTAATAAACGGTTTACAGCTGGTGGGTCTCATCAATCTCTTCTTTGGTTTTACAGTTATTGTTAACGTTAGACCAAAGACCTTTTTGTTTAAAAGTTTAGCATCAGAAAGATTTTTCAGTGTTATATTTAAAAATATAATATATCACAGTGATAAATTCTTAAAATATATATAAAATAAAAACAACTTTACTAGCCCCAAACATTTAAACACTAGTTCACATATGATATGGTAGCGCATTAAATTGAAACCGCCACTCCGTTATAGAATCTTGGTGCTAAAGCAAAACCAGTTGAGGCCTACTAATTAATGTAAATGCTATAAATGAATTAGGCTATGCAACATTCAAGCACACAGATTATTAGTACATCTACTACTGCAGTATTAGCACAGTTATAGGGAAGCTACTCTGACATCGTATTAACATAATTAGTGTTTGGTTAAACAGTAATTGTCTGCTGCAATAGAGATCAGCGAAACCTAACAATACACAATGCTTCAGTTTAAAGCTTTTTCTGCATTTGGAATTGTGCTTTGTTAGGCTCAATAGGCATCTGAAGTTTGGTCTCACCCCAACAGTGAAATTATTAATGAACAGGAGTCTAATATAACTCCCCTCGTTTTTGTTTTTTTTAGGTGATATTAGTAAATCGCAGTCTGGGAGGGTTCAGCGGTGCGGAGAGGTGACGTTGACCGGATGCGTGTAGCGGAGCGTGCCGTGTGGCTTTGACCATGAGCCGGCTGATGTTGGGCCGGACCCTGGAGCGGATCTGCAAGGCTGTGCTGTTGCTCTGCCTGGTGCACTTCCTCATCATGATGATCCTCTACTTCGATGTCTACAGCCAGCGCTTCGACATCTTCAGCCGTTTCAACAATGGCCGTGGAGCGAACAGCTCACGAGGACCCCACCACTATTACTACAATTTCTCCAGCGGAAGGCCCAACACTACCTTTGCAAGCTACCTGGCCACAGCTGACCATCTTCTGCCCAGCACCAAGCCAGAGGCCAACCACACACCACCGACTCCTAAGCCATTACCGCCATGTCCGGAAATACCTCCTGGCTTGGGTAAGTTACTGTTTGTGCGGGCTGCGCATTTAACTCTAAATAAAATCTAAATTGTGGCTATTATTAACTCAGATGTTTGGTTGACTACACACTACAACTCAAAATTCTGCTCTAGCACAAAATTTCTAACAATGAAAAAATATTTTCTTATCAACTGAAACTATGCTGTCTGAGATTTATTAGGCCTTTTAACTCTGAGTAGAATTAAATAATAAAAATAATAATAATAATTAGACATGCATGATATTGGATTTTGGCCGATATCTGGTGCCGATACCGATATATTTTCCTTTTGTTTGGAAACAACAAAAAGTCTCTCCAGTTCAGAGATTTTAAAAACTAAAATATATTACACATTAATGAATAAATCTTTACACAGTGTATGAAATTATTTAGCCTAATTTACAAGTCATGGTTGTGATTTTTATTAATATATAGCTATAGATAGCTATATCTTCTGACTTTCAACAAATCTGACTTAGACTTAGACTGATTTATGCAGTGTTATTTATGCTTTTGTTTTTATTACAAGTATCCCTATACTGCCCCTTGAATGATAAAATGCTTTTAGTATTATAATATATTTAAAGTCAGGTGTTTTCCAAGAACCTCTTTGCTTAGATCACGCTTCCTTGTTGGAACTTCATAAAAATAAAGAACAAAATCCCTCAAATACTACAAAGAATGAGTAATATGAGAGACAGTAATACATGGAATGCACTCAAGCCTCAAAACTGTCAATTAGTGGTCTTAACAGTTGAAATCTAGGAAGTAGAAGATGACTGGTGTGTTTTAAGGGACATGTGGGCAGGACCCCAGCCGCTGTTCCACGTCTCAGAGCCATAATAGATTCTCTGCAGACTCCAATTACTGTAAAAGCCGTTGTCTCGCTCTGTTTTCCGAGCTGACTGGAGAGTTAAAATGGATTTAACATCAGCATGTACTTCAGCGCACTTATATTTCATCCGCCGAACCGCTTTATTACTAGTCTCTTACGCAGTGTGTGACGTGTTCAGAGAAAATGACCTGTGTGCATGACTAACAGGACTGTACCAATTTACTGTCTCATTACTGTGTCAATCTATCCTTGTTCGCTGTAGAAGAAAATATATGGAGAAAGTGAAAGAACTGCTTCCCTAGCTGTTATTATTATGTCACAGGAAGTCAGAGCACTGTTGGAAAGGGCGAAATACCTCTTCCAAAGTAATATACCCGATCTGCATTAAATAAAAAAAACTCTCATTAATTACAATGTCATTGCACTGCATTTTCTAGCTCATAATAGGGCAAACCTTCATAATGAATGTGCAGCAGCGCTATTTGATATGCCTGCGAGCAGTGGGCCTTTGCCACCCATATCCTTCTAATGAGTTTAAAGCAGAGCTCTGGAGGGAGTTGAGCTGTGTCATATGACTCAGGGGTCTCTCTTTTTCTGTTTTTATACGTTTTTATGCCTACCCTCTGGAGTAATGACAGAAACCCAAGATGGCCATCTCCAAACTTGTTATTTTCACACTCAGGGCCCGAAATGCTGAAAGAATTTGATCGATGTCTTTGGGGGCTCTTCATGAAATCAGATTTTGCCTCATCCGTGAGGCAGAGCAGAATCTGTCATTCACTGAAACTTTGACAGGAAGTGTTCAAATGAAAACGCTCTACTGTTTCCACCGCGTCCTCTTTCCTGTCTTCTAGCTGCTGGAAGTACAAAGGACCCTGTGTCGACCACCGTTTTCAAAGACATCCAGTGTTTTCAGATGCTTCAGCCGTTAAAGTGTGGAACAGGCTGTTTATGAGACCATCCCAGCCTCCGGAGTTCAAAGCCACATTTTAGTTTGTCGTTGGCAATGCTGCTTAGTCTTCAATATGCCACTGTAATGCGTATTTGATGTTTGCTGTCAAGCCAAGACAAGTGCGTCTGCAGTAAACGCTTGCTCTTTGGCGATTAGAAAACTGTAAACATTTTGAAAAATCGTCTTGATTGAGATGGCATTAAGCTGTTATTAGCCCAAAGAGATTTCGCAAATGAACATTGATTGGATTTGGCGCACCCTTTCCATCATCCTGTTTACAAGAGCTGACCTGTTGATGTTAGTTTAGAGAGACTCTAATGTAATTGAGGCATGTAAGAAGCAGACGTTTCCTGAAAGAATTTCTGTGTCAGTCCCAGGTGTGTAGAACACGGGTCTTTTTGCGGCAGAGGCCTGCGGGGAAAACCCAGGGTCTGTGGTAGATTGCATCCCAGCTGGCAGGTGTGGCTGGTGGCTGATGATGACTCACTGGCGCTGTCTTTCTGGAGGGGAGCTGTGTCAGTGTGGCAGCCACCACATAAACGGCGGGAGGCCTTCCGTGTTATAATCACTCACGAGCAATTAAACCATTAAAAATAGCCAACAACACTGAACGTTTTCGTGTCGTTGCTTAAGATTTGTACAATGTAAATTCTCTGATCGCTTACCTACAGTGGAGTGAAAAGCTGAAGTAAAAAATTAGCAAATGTTTGGTTTCTGTCCAAATCAATAAGGTAGGAGAAAATATAGGGAAAAAAAGTCAGTCTCTAGTTTTAACGTGAAACAACATCTCATGCTTCCTGGAATGACTCAATCAGTGTTTCAACTGTGGTTAGACGTCATGAAACAGATTGTAAACAAAATGCCATGTACAATTTTATTTACCTCAGACAAGTCATCAGTGCCCACAGCTTGTTAGTTCGCTGTAAAAGAATCTAGAGATGAGCCTTTCACAAAATATTAGACTGTATACTCATATTTTACTTTTCCTGGTGATTTGATGTTTGCAGATTTGTGACTCGTAGGAACTCCTTTGTACAGATGATCAGATATACTTTCTTTCATTAAACTAGATGAGGTGCGAATCGTTCTTTGGATATTGTGATCATCAGATTGTATATTAATTTGTTGAGTTCATGTTGTTTAAGTGTATCTATAATTATGCCTTAATGATAATTAAAGGAAGAGAAGGAGAAACCAAACGCTTATTTTGAAATTTGCAAGTTTTCGTTTCAGCTTTTCACTTCTACTACTAATAATGTGCTTGTAATTGAATTAGAAACATGCTAAATAAAAGCATTGTCACAAGTACCCTCATCAAAATAACGTTCTAAATGCGAAGAGTGCACCTGCCAAAGTGAATAGTTCAGTCAGTAACTCATTTAAGCGTCTCATAGCGCTGATGTGTTGGGATGCCGTAGCCTGTGGCATTCTGTCCGTGACAGTACTCGAATGAAACGCGGCTTGCCGCCTCCCAGCCAGCTGGCTCAAATGGTAGAGGCTCTGGCCCATAGAAAACTGACAGTCGACTCCATGAGGAGGGACAGGCATTCTATCTGGCCCGCTGACATCGTTCTCTGCCTCAGGTTTTCATCAAGCAAGAGGGGAAAGCTCATCTCAGAAATAGCACTTTGGGAAAGGGCAGGGGCACAGCCAACACTTTAGCAAAAACAGATTGAGAGAGGTGAGACTCAAACAATGAGAAAAGGCAAAGATGAAAGAGATTGTTCATTATTTTCTACACTCCTGTGACTTTATTAATAATCATTTTTGGGTAAATGCTTTCTTTAAGATGGTCCTTTTTTTTTACATTTTTATTTTTTTGAAAGGTTGCTGATAGTCTAGCGCTTTTAGGTTTAGTTTAAAACCAAATCATTTTTTTTACCTGCCGAAAAAAAATAATAATGTTGAAGACAGAGAAATGCAAGTAGTATAGATGAGATAATTGTAGTATTCATAGAAATTGTGCATATGCACAGTTTCTCTCTGTTGCTTGCTAGTTGCGTTTTGAGACGGCCACAATGTGTTAATATAGCTTATAATACAGTTTTACCAGAAATCTATATGTTAATCGTTGTAAAAAAAAAACAGTTTGGCACAGACACAGAATAAAGTCTACTATTTTGTGTCTCAGGAATAGTATCAGGGAGACACAGCCGCAGCTTAATTTTCAGTGATTTTTTAGTAGTTGGAGGAAATGTTTATTTGTATTTTTTGGCAGTCAGCCTATTTTCTTTCACCGGGGCAAGCAGTATTTTCTCTTGGTGTTTCAAGCTGCACTGCTTCTGCACAAGTTGTAGTAAATGTTTCAGTAAGGGCAGCCTCAGTCAACAATCAGTCATGTGTGTAAGATGTATATGCAGACAAATTTAAAATATGATTTTTTTTATAGGTACCTTGAAGCAGTATTTGAATCGATGCCCCAGTTTCCCCTTCAAAAACTTCAAAAATTCACACTTATTAAATTATGCAGCATGTTCTTACTCATCATAAGAAACACGAATATATTAACAAGAGCATTATGATCTTATTTGGTTCCGTTTTAGATAGTGATTTTACTGGAAAATTTGTTTTGAATCAATAACAAAATTTGAACAGAGGAAAATTTTTGAAAACGTATCTTGTTTGTATTTAATACATTGTTTATTACTGTTTATTTAAAATTGGGATTGTGATTTTTTTGGTGGTCCTGTAAGTCACATGCCCTCCTCAATGCAAACACTGCGGTTAAACCTTCTTTAAAGACTCTCCTTTCAATCCCTCATGGTTAGTCCCCCAGGCGCCCCCCTGGCATTTGATCTATCTTTTTTAATTGAAGTTCATATTCAGATCTCCCTAATGAAGAAAGGTCTAGAAGAAGTCTTGCTAAGAAGTAGTTAAGCATCAGCATTTTCCTCTCTAACTTCGCAGCGGTTGTATAATCTTATAGAAAATCCAATATATAACTTTGATTGAGAAGCCAAATTGTAATAATCTTAGTTGAAGCTTCCATCTACTTCCCTTTTTGTAAGATGTAGTTCATTAAAGCTTTAGCAATGACACAATGCGCTTTTATTCATCCATTTCAACTTTGTTTTAAGATGCTTCTTGGGATCTCGCTCATGAATTATTTATGACCATTCTTCGGGTTTTTACTGGATTTCTCATGCCCTAGTGATAGTGAAACAGCTTTTTAGTGTTTTTCTAATACTTTCTTGTCTTTGTATGGGCACCTCGGGGTCTGTAGGGTTCTCTGCTTGAGCAGAAGGTATAAATAGCTCTTCGGCATCGCCCCTGTCGGGTCCAGGCTCCGCCCCTCGCCTTCCCTGTAGCGCCTGCCTGCTTCCGCCAACTCGCTCACTGAATATTTCGTTCAAGTGTAAGGACAGTTAATGTTCCTTGTCTTACAAGAAGAATACCTTCATATATTACTTCGTAATGACACATTTTTTTTATCCGCACTTGTGCAGCGGCCTTTATGTATGTGCATTTAAAATAGGCAAAATTCTACAAGGTGGCGTTTTTGCAGCTTTGATGTGCAAGAGAGTGAAATATTCAGTGGTATTTTGTCCACTGATTTCATCTCTTGATTCATCGCTGTTGAATGCACATTCATCACAGAATAGGATGTTTGGATTTGCTCAAGATCACATCATGTATTTCTCATCAGAAGCGAATTGCTTTCAGTGAGATTGCAGTTTCTCAGATGTTTAAGTGATATGAAGTGACTATTTTTTTTATTTGCGTTTGAAGTGGAGGAATTTGAAATAATTCTGTCAAAATTTGCATGATCAAACTAATTGTATTCTGTGGTACTCAGAGACACACAAAAAGGTTAAGGTGGAGGTTAGCAAGACATAAAGCAATTTTAAGGGGAAAGATTTGATGTAATAAGATGTGTAGTTTTCTTATGTGATGCAACGGCTTCTCAACACCTGATCACAAAGACGGCAAAGTGCTCTGGAAAGGGAAATTTGCATTTAAATTAGTTTTGTATGCTCTTTGTATGTTATTTTAGTATTATTTATATACTAATATATTTAGCAATAACTTTTTTATTCAAGTATTTTCATGTTTACATGTCATTTATTTCATTGTAATTGCATTTGAAATTTTTAAGGGATGTTTTGTTAATCTAATGTTTATTTTTCATTTAAGCTTGATTTGAAAATGATTTTTAACAGGTTTAGTAACTGTGGCATGTGTTTCAGACACATTTTTGTTTTGATTAACTGCAGGCCTGCTTGGACGCTCAGCGAATCCGCAAAATATGATAGTTAATGGGGCAGCAGTATTAAGATTGTCATATCGGTTCAGTGTCTGAGAGAAGATTGTAGACACAGAATCAATGAATGCCAAATGTGAACTCAAGGAGCTAAGGCGGCGAGCGCTAAGGCAGGCAGAGAAAATTGCATCCATCCCTGCCATAACACCCGGGAAGCCATTAAGATGTTGGTCCCTTAACTAGACGAGCAGCGAGCTTTCCCAAATGATAAATGACAAAACAGAGGACTAATATTGTCATCTGGAAGAGGATTACAAAATTGTTGTTGTTTTATTTATTTATTTTTTGCTGTGATCGCTGTGATGGAAAGCTATGCGCAGAGAGTGTGAATGTCTGGAGCGGATATATTTTTTATAGGATGGATACGTGGCTGAATTTAAAATGCAGATGTGAACGCAACGGTTTCATTTCACTCCTCATAAACCCCTCTCAATAAAGCCGTTTATAATATGAAACCTCAGAAACGGAGAAGAGAATGTCACTGCTATTAGTTCATTTTTTATTTATTTGTTTCCAACTGGTTTAATTAGACAGACATTTCAGTTGTGTCAGTTTCTGTTGATTTATTCAGAAGTGTTTGCTTATTTATTAGCACTGTTTATTCATGCATTATGTTTGGTGAAAGTTTTCCTGGGATTATGTAAGGAAAGCCAGCTCTGGGAGATCAGGGGTATGTCCTAAAAGAGATCAAAGGATTTGATGCACACATATTGGATTAGGCCAAACCCTGTTAATACAATAAGATTAAACTGATGGCTATTATTGCACTAAAGGGATAAGTGACCTCGCATCCTGTCTGGTTTAACCAGTGGACACAGGTTAGATCAATACGGGGTCTCGCAGCAGCCTGTCGCTAATGTCATGCTCATGCCAACTGGAGACACTCCAGTTCTCATTTCAAAACGTTTGAAGCTCTGAGAATATGATGATGAATCTCATTGGCATGAAGCTCTTGGCAGAAGTACCTTACTGACTTTTATTTATATATATATATATATATATATATATATATATATATATATATATATATATATATATATATATATATATATATATATATATATATAAATATGTATTTGTAAAGTTTTAGATTTAGTGTTCCTGCAGGTACAAAAGCAAATATCAGTGGTAGATACCTTTTTGGGACTAATATGTAATATATTTTTTGTCCTATATAAGTAAAGGACACCAAGACTATTATAAAATTATATACAGTATATATATATATATATATATATATATATATATATATATATATATATATATATATATATATATAGATATATATATATGTTTACCACTTTGAGATACACTGCAACTACAGAAATAAAAAATGCTCCTCTGAAATATTAGATACATACATTTTTATGGAATATTTAAATAGTTACATAATCTAGGAGGTTGCAGAATCTTAAAAAATCGTGCAACAAATCACAACATAAAAACATTTGTCATACAAAATGAAAATATCTGCCATATCATAGTTTAAAGTATATGTCTAAATTACCATTCCCATGCCATTATGTTTTTTTTTAAATTCCTCAAAATTATGAACGTATAATCAAAAAATTCTCAATACAGTTTTTTTTTTATGCTCCATAAATGGTAATGACAAATATAATGTATATGCTAGATCTATCCTCATTTGGTATTTGTCCTCAATTGCAGTGAGAAAAGCGGAATGGCTCACATCGCCTACAATTGTCTGAGTTGTGAAACATGGGCACCAAAATGCGAGAAGAGCCATGAGAATGTCTCAAATGAGTCACTGCCCCCACAGTGACATTAGGCTGGTCAGATGGAAGGCAGTGTTGAGGGGGCCGGAGTGGTAAGAAGCGGACCGCTGTCTCTCTGAATACCTGCCAGTGGCATCACATGTCACATTTGATTCGTGACAAATGGATTTTGTGCTTTATGTAATTAAGAATAGCTGTCTCTTGAAACAAAATAAGTTTCTACAGATTCTTGTTTAAGCTGTGATCACAAGGTCGCCAGTTTACTGCGGCAATAGTGAGAGTTTCCATTTCACCTTTCAAGAATGAAGGACAGCGTAATGAACGAGAGAGAGTGAGCTCTACCACAGAACAACTGCATGCCACAGTAATTGATTTTTAAAAAGAGGAATGTAATCCTTAAGCTCTGGCAAATTCCTTTCTGGCAGAAGGTCTTTTCAAGTTTTCTGTGCTATATTTGAACTGTTTTCAGGAACAGAGAAAGAGAATGAGAGTAAGCGGGATACCTGTTAAATGTGGCTTGCTGGTGAAATGGCTTACTGGTTTCTACAGTGTTTGTTTTGTAAAAACAAAAAAAAGCTTAAATGAATCAACGGATGCTCAAAATATACATACATATATATATATAGTTTCAAAAAGTGAAACTTTTATGTTATCATTTTAATGATTATGGATTAAAGATACAAAAAATACCCAAATCCAGTATTTCACAAGATTAGAATATCATGACAAAGTTCAACTTTGTAGGCTACCTGTGTCCCAATCTAGTCAGCTAATTAACACCCAATTAACACTAATTAACTAATTAACACCCAAAACACCTGCAAAGGTTTCCTCAGCTTTGAAATTGTCTCATTCTGACTTAGTTGGCTTCAGAATCATGGGAAAGACTGCTGACATGACGGTTGCGCAGAAGACCATCAATGACACCCTCCATAAGTAGCTAAAGTCTCAAAAGGCAATTTCAAAGCTGGATGTTCACAGAGTGCAGTATCAAAGTATATTAACAGAGTGTTAAAACGTGGCCGGAAAAGGTGCATAAGTGACAGGAATGACCGCAGCCTTGAGAGGATTGTCAAGCAAGGGCGATTCAGAAATCAAACTCAAGATGCTTAAAGTCTGAAGTGTGAAGTTTTCACAGTCAGTGGGGAGCCATGTTATCTGCTGGTTTGGGTCCATTGTTTTTTTATCAAGTCCACAGTCAACGCAGCTGTCTAACAGGAAATTTTAGATCACTTCAAGCTTCCCGCTGCCGACAAGCTTTTTGGAGATGATGATTTTGTTTTCCAGCAGGATTTGGCACCTACCCACAAAGTCAAAACTACCAGTACCTGGTTTAATTGCCTTGGAATAACAGTTCTTGATTGGCCGGCAAACTCACCTGACTTAAACTCCATTGAAAATCTATTGGAGGAAGATAAGGGAACAGAGACCCCCGAAATGCAGACAAGCTAAAAACCAATATCAAAGCAACTTTGGCTACCATAACATTTCAACTGTGCCGTCTTGATGCTGTAATTAGTGCAAAAGGAAGCCCAATAAAGTACTGAGGACATAATACAGTACATTAACACACTTTTCAGAAGGCCAACATGTGTCTATGTTTTTTTTTTTTTTTTTTTGTCACATGTAACATTCTAATTTTGTGAAATACTGGATTTGTTTTTGGTTTTTTTTTCAATAATCATCAAAATTGAAAAAAAAATAATAATAATATGAATATTTCACTTTGTGTGTAGTGAACTAATACAAGTTTCACTTTTTAAAAACAAATTGAAATAAACTTTATAAGTTTATAAATAAAATAAGACTTTCCCTCGATATGCCAACTTTTTGGCATATATATATATATATATATATACAGTAGATAAGTTGAATTACTAGATTTTGAGTTCAAATACAGAAATAAAATATATTTTGACCCAGTCCCATTCACATTGTCATACACTAAAGAGCCTGAATTAATATGGCAGCACTTTTTTTTTTATTTTGTTATAAGACTTATAAGTAACTTGTTGTCTTGTTATGCTTTCCTTAAACTTGCACAGCAATGAAATACTAAAATCATTGGCTGGATTTACTGGATGTCTGAACTCATAGTATAAATAAATAACTGGACTGTAAAGGTCCTTGCACACGGAGTCAGAACTTTTAGTTTTTTAATTTTTTTTGTATTCCTATCAAATTGCATGTTACAGATATGAAAACCAAGAAAACCTGATCTGAATTTTTTTTTTATTTAATGATGATCGAAAGTGAAACATGACCGACACCATGAGGTCTTACGATTTTTTTAAAATACAAAGATTTCGGACGAAAATGTCAGATTCAGTGTACAATGATCTTAAGTCATTTTGGAAAGGCAAATGTATGCATTTGGCAGTTTAATTTAGAATTAGCTTTTTCCTCTACTTTGTTGAAAGCATTCACGTGATCAAACACATTGTGCTCAACAAATTATAATTTTTTGCATAAAATAGCCATGTATTCAATGAGTAACAAACTTTTTTATCCAGGTAAATGAGAATGAGAACAGTTTGCATAGAAGTTGATGCAGCTTCTTAAAAATGTTATGTTTCATTTTAGTAATTAAATAAACTGAACTCACAACAGCCATGCAAATAATTTTCTTAATTTTATTCAAATTCTTCAAACACCTTATTGAATTTTATTTAAACTTAAGTTAGTGTATTTTGAATGTACAGTAAGTTGAAGAGCATACAAGGTCAGTAAGTTCTTTGAGCTGTATTCTAAGTGAACCAAACTAAAAAGCAGCAGTCAATTTTGTTAAAATCTACAGAAAAGTTGGAAGCTTTATCAACAAGATGCCTGCTGATAGCTTACCAGTTGTTTATGACAATAGGACGATTGTTGCTAGAATACTACAGCAATTGGACCTTATTGTATTGTATTGTATTTTGGAAATGGTGTTGGCATTTGGAATGTTTTTTTTTTATAACACAGAAAAGGTTGGTATCAAAAAAGATCTTCTGTTGCTATGTTTCATGAGAGTTTTGTAGCGTTTGTTCAGTTCTTTGATGCATATTGATTGTTGCAGTGAAAACAGAGAAAATAGCGTTTTTTTTTTTTTTTTTATTCTGCATTGACATTTTGTTCCATTTAAACAGTTTAGAGCAGAACAATTTGTCCTTGTTTACAGTCCTTGTTTACCCCTGGCAGGTTTTTCGTCACTATTATTGTCCTATTCCATCAGCCAAATCCCAAAGCCAGAGAAAAAAGTGTTGAAAACTCAAGAGTTCTGTATAGTCGTTGTCAGTGGTAGTTAATGTCAGCCACAGATGAATGACTTCTATTAATTAGATTTAAAGACAATACGCAGCGACATCCACTAGTAAGTGGGCTGCTCATAAATCATGAAGACTTTAGGTGCAGCATAATGAAACTGATGAAAGTCTGGCTGCAGAATAGTTTTAATGGCTCGGAATACTAACTAAGAAGAGCAGTAGATGTTTTACAACTTGTAAATTTTGCAGTTCAAACATGTTGTCGCCTAATTATAAGACACTATTATAAGGCTCGAGCACATGGTGTTTTGTTTCACAGCAGCTGTAAAGTTAATGTTATTGGGTTTGACAGGTAAATCAAATATTGGCTTATTACTTTTTTATTAGAAATGGAGTGCGGTGATTTTACACCTTGATAAATCTATATACAAGGCCACACGGACTGCTTTGAGTCAGTATATCTCTCAGTAACTTTGCCACACAAACACTTTAAGGTGTTTTGGTCCACTTGCCTGGTGAAATGGCTGAAGCGTATATCCCGTAAATCGCTTGTACCTTGAGGAAGTAGGTCACCACTGTAAATATCCCAGCAGTAACAGTTCCTGCCGGTGTAGCTGTATTGATCATGCAGCCACGGCCTCTGGAGATCTGGCTCAAAGGTTTTGTTTTCCCACACTAAATAAGAGAATGGAATTGTGCGGCTCTGATGCACTAGTTACAGTTCTTCTAGGTCTAGCTTTAGAAAAGTCTTTTGGTGGAAAGGAAATGCAGTTTTCTCCTCGTCATTATTGGATAGGCACATTCAATCGCGTCCTGTGCCTGTCAATGCAACAACTGTGAACAATGATTGACTAGTATTAGGTGTTCCCTGTATTCTCAGAAGTCTTTGTACTGTTCCTCTGTTCTGATAGCTCTCATATCACAGCACGCTCTTGTAATCTTTCAGACTTTTTTCTCAGAAAAATAGTATAGGATAGGATTTTTTTACCCTTAGCAGAACTTTAGCTTTGTTGTAAGCCTTGGCAATATTGTGTATTTGTTTAATCTAGTTCTTTGGTAACACTTTAGAATAGGGACCATTTATTCACTATTAACTATGCCTTTTTCCTCAATAAATTTCTAATTTGCTGCTTATTAATAGTTAGTAAGGAAGTTGTTAAGTTAAGGTATAGGGTAGGATTTAGGATGTAGAATGTCATGTAGAATAAGGCATGAATATGTGCTTAATTAGTACTAATAAATAACTGATATTCTAGTAATATGCATGCTAATAAGCAACCAGTAAAGAGACCCTAAAATAAAGTGTCTTTTTGCCAAGTCTTTGATGTCAAAAAACAGCAGCAACAACAATAATAATAGTAGTAATATTAATAATTAAAATTATAATTATTATAATATTATATTATAATTTTACAACTTTTGTTTATCCTTGCTGAATAAGTTGAACAGTAAAAAATATATATATATTTCAAATAAGTGCTGTGGTCACCACAAAAAGCTTTGTCATCACAGGAATAATTATTCATTTATAAATAAATGTAGTTTATCAGTAAATGCAATTTTTAAATATATTCAAATAGAAAACTGAAATAATATTTCACAATATTGCTATTTTTACTGTTGCCTTTTTGAGAATGTCTTGTCAACACCAAATTTTGAACAGTAGTGTATACATGTTATGAATAAACAGTTAATGCTCAGTAAATAGTAGTAAAATATATATATAGCCAGACATCACTAATGATCTTCAGTTTAAACAAAATGTGTTTAAGTATACCTGAGTGTAATTTTCTAAATGACCTCATTAAAAATGTATAAGCTACATAAGAGACACATTAAAAATATTTAATTATATGTTTTTTGTAGTTGTAAAAAGCAAACCATTGTTCATATTTTCCTTACTGGCACAGAATGTGTTGCCTGTGTGTTAATTTCTCCCAGTCGACTGTCAGTTTGGCTGAATCAGCTAAAAAAGATTTTTATTCTCTGTTTGTCTCCCTTTTCTCTTTCAGCTCTTTGTATGAAACATGCATTTTTTTAGACTTAATTCAGAACTGATGGTCAGAACCAAAAGTCTGCTTTGGAGCTTTCAATCAAAATCATTTTCTGCTATAGGCCTTCTGCTCAGATATCTCTCCAGCTGGCAGTGGAGAGGGGTGCATGTGGCCCAGTTAAACCCCAGGCTTTGGTGCGGCCACAGAATGATAAGGCCGAGCCAGTAACAAGCCCTCAAACCGCTTGGCCCAAACTCCAATTACACTGGAACCCTGCTCTGAGTTCTCAGCATGGACATGAAAGACAGTTTAGTGGGGTATAATTTCACTGCGGCCATCAAAACCGCCCAAGGCTTCTGTTGGGTCATATTTATGGCTCATTCGAGGAAAAGGAACTAACAAAATATATAGCAGCTTCATGGATTCCCCCTTTGACCGTCGGCACATTCATGTACAGTAACTTACTAGCTAGGTTTTTTTTTGTAGAGAATTTCTCTTTCATTTGAGAAACTGTCTGTGGATTTCTAAAGTCTTGCAATCGACAGCTAAATTCCTGAACAAAGACAGTACTCATTTTCCATAGAAAGGACATGCAGTGTTCAATGACAAAGCTGGAGGAAGTGATCATAGTACCTTCTGGGATCTAGGATTAGAGCTGTTCAGAAAAGGCTTGCCAAGCTGAAATCTCGCTAATTATTAATTACATACCCAAGCACTTGGCTCAGGGGCATGGCATATTTTCTGGAAATATGTTGTTCTCGGAAGGCAAAATACAACATTTTACCCTACTAAGTACTGATGGCCTCTGATACTGCCATCGTATGTTCAGCAAACAGCCTGATAAGGGCTTTTGATTGTAAAGGACTGTCAAGCAGCTAAAAAATGAAAAATGCACAATGCAAATGTGCTCTGGAGTGTAATTGCTGTCTCATAGTCTCAGCCTCTGTTAAGAGGTTATTAACTGAAATCATTGACCTCGTACAATAGCACTCTGTAGTGATTAGCGAACTTATCTAACAGCTTATTTTGAATTATTTAAAGTTTAAATGCAATTGCCACTATTTCGTGAGGGTTCAAGTAGTTTTTTAACTGTAAATATGAACTTTTTATTTGTGATAGTGTTTTTGTTGGCTTTAAAGAAGAGGTTCACCTTGACCCTGTGCGAGGTTGCCAGAGATGTGCAGGTTTATGTGGTATGTTTTTCAAGCATCATTATATAGTTTTTGGCTAGGCCTATTAAACATGCACAAGAAATATGAGTACTTAAAGCACCAAAGGAAAAAGAAAATCCCCAAAACACAATTATTACAAACAGTTTTGGTTTTTGAGGGAAGCAGGTGTTTTATTCTGTTCTGCTTCATTGAATGTTGTAATCAGTTATTGATTCCTGTGTTTTTCCTTATAACCTGCATGTCTGGGTGAATTGAGGGTCATTAGAAAACTTTATAGTAGGTTCAAGGATCATTTACTAAATTAACAGCATCCCATAGTTAATTCTGGGTATCCATTAAATAAAATATGCTGTGAATATCAATGTGTCGGTTTTTGAGCAATAAGTTTTCGAATCAAAGTCAGTAAATATAATAATAATATAATATGTAATTGTTTTTGATTGAATAAAACCAATTAACAGACCAGAAAAGGGTTTTTACGCTTCTAAAGATGCACTGCTCTCAGCGAATTGGTGCTCTCTCTGCAAAAACAAAATCCTGTAGTACACTGCATCGTTTTATTTTTTACTTTTTTTCTTTACCTTGTATTGGCCTTGAAGTATAAAGTGAAAAGGGATTGGCGCATTGAAAGGTGTTTCAAAAGCAGTGTGTGGAAACAGCACAATTTCACAGCGGTTTGCTTCTGTCCTGGAATAGAACACTGAGAAGAGAGATTGCAGGAATGAAGATAAATTGTTTCATATTGCTAAACTATACAAACATAAACCAGAAAGCATTATCAAAGACTGTTGAGGTGATAGCTGGCTGATCTTTTCCGTTTCTAGACATTTTTTTGCTTCTCAGAGTAGTTTTCAGCTCTGCTATTGATAGGCCTGGTTTCATGGCACCCTTAGCAGAGCTTGGCAGAAGTGTGTGTTCCCAGCTCTAGGGTGGTGCTTCCGGCTTCTGCTCATTACCTATGGAGGTAGTGGTGTGAGATTGCCTTCCCCTCTGGTTGGCCCAGCTTCTGTGGTTTCACATGAAAGGCCCGGTTTGACTGTGGGTGATGGCAGCTGGGAGCCCTAAACAAAAGGATCCTTTCTGTCTTCTCTCTGTGTCGCTCTCAGCTGGCCCTTTTATTGCCAAGACTCTAGCCCTTTTGGAAGTCAAATCTGTTACATGGGCAGTGAGGAAGATGGAATCCGGTTGCCTGGGTTGAGCAGGACACAAATGGGAAAACTCCAACACACTGGGGAAGCCATTTCCAGAGCACCCCAGAAAGAATGCACCTGACATCCAGCACTGCTTCAACCTTTTGTCTACTGCTAGTTAATCTTTCTGTGCGTTTCTAAACACCACTGGACTCTCCAGTTGGAGAACCGTCTAGTTACATGTTTATCATTTGGTAGGTTTTTTTATACCTAAAACATGAATATTGTCTATCATTTCTCACTCTCTTGTCGTTCCAAACCAGCATGGATACAAAAGAATTGTATTGTATTGTATTTTTTTTGTTTTTCCTATGACTGCACTGCAGTCCAAAAACCTTTCCAAATATCTTCTTTGTGTTCAGCGGAGGAAAGTATGCCATGTAGGTTTGGAATTGCATGAGAGTCAGTCATTTTTCAATTTTTAACTCTTTAAATAGACCTATTGTGCCACTCAGATTTGTATGTAATTCACTATTCATTTACCATATTTTTTGTGGCTTTATGAATGTTGCTGTGCGTGTATTCCTCAAACAAATCTGTGAAGTCAAGGCTGATAAAATATTGTATTCGCTCTCTGTTTTATTTTGTTCCATTAGGCCCGTTTCACACCTCAAACTGAAGCAGCACATTTATTTTACCGCCCTTACAAACAGGTTACAGTTTTCACACTGCCTTCATAAATGTACTGCTTATGCAGGCAGAAACACTGTCAGTATTAAAGCACAATGTGATGTTGCTGCAGTTAAGCTGCTTTTTTGTCTTTTACAGTTCATTTATAACACTGAACCAGAGTCATATGCTTATGTTTATGAATCACTATTGACAGATATTGCTGTTTAATATTCTTCGCACGTTTTACTACGCCTGTTTTTGTTCGTCTCTTTGTGGTGGATTGATTTCGTGACAGCGTAGGGCTACAAGAACCGCTCATCTTTTAATGAGAATTACAGGAAGATGTCTCTCTTGCCACATGATTAGTCAAAACAACAGGAAATAGGAATGAGTCATCATTAATGGGTTCTGCCATCATTCCATTATTTCAGATGCCATTGAGCTACTAGTACTTGATGATGTTAAGTACAGTGTTCGGTGTTTTTGCTCTTGTCTTGCACACTTAGAAATGCTGAATGGACCTACACTGTGCGAGAGGATGCTTGGCAGGGCCTCAAAAGGATGTTTTCGAGTATTGAACAAAAGATGTGGTGTATGTGAAGTGAGTCTTACCATTCACTTAGAGAAGACAGCAAATATGGCACCTTTTCATTACAGAAATAGCGCTGGTAAAAAAGTGCAATGTACTCGGATGATTGACATCGACTGAAGCTTTATGGCTGCTGCTGTGAGAAATGGCTCAGCACACTGCAGTGTAAGGGATAATATACAGTCAGCTGCTTCCCTTCGCCGTTTATTTTGCAGTAATGACCGGCTCACTGCACAAAGTCCTGGTATTATAGACCTACTCAACCATAGTTGAAATTGTTTTATCACTTATGCCTGTACAATGTTGTAAAACAAACTTTTGATCAACTCTTCAGCCAGCCATTGTTTTTTTAGTTTGATTCAAATTGTTTATTACATCAGTTATTTTATATTAGTTTTAAAGCTGTAGTATTTTTCAAACTTCCGATATAAAAAAATAGTCTATGACTGTGCACTCAAGCATTAAAGTGAACATTATTATAGTGTTGAATTAATACTGATTTAGGTTTTGTTTCCCTACGCTCTCAAAACTACATTAAATGTGATCTGTATGCATAAAATGTGTGTTTAACAATCTGATGAGTTTTGTAACATAATTTATAATTTTGACACATCAATTAAAAAAAGGCAGAAATGTGAACTTTGTTTTGTCAAGTTGTACTGTATTTTGTTGTTACTAGAGATATCGCTGTTACTACCTACCTTTTTTATGAAATTAATTAAAAAGATATGATATATCACAGGGCCAGAGTTTGCAGGTATGATTTTTCCTTATATATAATGAACATCTTCAAATGAATAGTTTTAGATTTCTCCACCATTATAATTCAATACTGTCATTCATACGTTTTTCCTTTTTTAAACAAATTGTATAACATTGTAATTCAACAACTCTTGAGTTGCACACAAGCAGCAGATCAATATTTCCCTATTTTTTAGTCATTATCGTAGTGTCTAATATAATATGTATGCGATTCCTAAATGTCAGATGCTAGTATGTCGATTGTTTCGATAAGAGACATCTTATCAATATCACCTTTCATTTCCTTCATGGAAAATCTCGCTAACCTCTTTGTCTTCCCCCAGTTATTTAGCATGCCTATTAGCATGCCAATATTTGCATGCTATCATTTATAAGCCCCTGCTTTGACTTGACGTTGTGTCCCGGGTTGCAGCATAGCGTGCTAGCATTCATCACTCTCAGTGTTCCCCAGTGTCTGCCTTACTTACGGCTGGCTGACACCAGCACTGAAGGAGCTGCTCCATCAAAGGGCTCCAGTATCTGTCAGTGAGTCACCAAGTCGCTCTGTGAAATGCCAATCGAGCACGGCATGTCCGAGGATCAGTCCATTTAGGTTGGCACATGCCGAATAGAGTAGTGAAGGGTGAAACCGTACCCTCTGTGAAAGGCTATCGCCTCACCTCTGTCCTCACCTTTGAAGTCGTGCTGCACTAAACAATGTGTTATTGAGCAGGATGTAATTTTAGAGAGCCGCGGACTGTGTTGATCTGCCGCTGAGGGCAGAGACTATGAATTATTGAGTCCCTGGGCGATAGATGCATTTGGTTGCCCTATTTTGTCGGTCTGTGTGAAATTTAAATTGTGATGGTCAGATAGAAGGGAGCAGAGTTCAAATACGCTGTGATCGAATCTTAAATCTCAGATGAGCAACGTTGCGGAAGAGATTTGTAAAGGGCAATAACAACTGCATTGGCCTGTAGTTTAAAGCACCCATTCATGCCAAGAACTACTATAAAAAATAATAACTATATCAGTGCCCCCCCGCCAATTTTGAATAACAATCTGTTTATTATAAGTATGCATTGCTTTAAATGTTTAGATTTTTTTTTTTTAATTAATCATCAACTTGAAAGTGATTTAATTAGATATCCTTTCTCTGTGCCATTGCTGTGTCATTGTAGTGGTGTGGATAAAAAAATATATAAATATAAAAATATAGTTTTGGTTCTAGGTGTGAATGGACCTTGTGAATTGAAACCCGTTCACATTATCAGATTATGCCTGTTATGTCATTTGCTTGAGTGCTTTGATGTTGATTTGATGTTTGATTTTTTTTTTGTTGTTTTTTTATTATTCATCAACTAGGAAAAATCATTGGGAAAGTGATTCCAAACATATAATTTCTCTGTAATTATTATTATAAGTTGTGGTATGAACTTCCATTTTTTTACAGAATTAGAATGATAATTAAAACCTTATAGTTATCATTCTTGTTAGCAGCTATATGATTTGTAGGCATTTGTTGATTGTGATTTGTTGTTTTAAATAGTTTTTTAAGCATATAGAAAACTTGAGCCATTACTTTTTATATTTAAAAACTAGGCAGAAAAAAGGCAGATTGGCCTGTATGTTTCCTCACACCATGACTTTGAACTAGCACCTGCTGAGGATTAATTAAACATCTGATATGTACAGAGCTGAGTGTTGCTTTGAGAACCGCTCTGCCCAGTAGCAGTTGGTTTTCTGCATGGATGAGGTGCGTGGAGCAGCTGGTCTGCTACAGGTAGTCTGATGTTTCCTCTCTACAGCCTGAAGGAATTGCTCTGGAGAATTCTGGGAGATGCATCCATCTATCCATCTATCCATCCTTCAGTCAGTCTGTCTCTCTGTCTCTCTGTCTATCTGCCTGTATGTTTATATGTCTGCCACTCAGTTAGCTTATCTATATGGATAATAATCAACAGTGTGTTTAATTTTTCAGTCAACCATTGTCATTAAAATGCCTATTGCAGGGCATGAATGAAAGTAAAAAAAAATATTTTGTAGAAAAATTTTGTAAAAAAAAAAAAAAAAAAAGCATTTATTTGTAAAAAACACAAGGCTTTCTATTTTACTATATTTTGAAACGTGCTATATATATACATATTTGTATAGACGTATTTTATATTTAGTGCTTATACCATTAAAAATGGTCATTGATAATAACATTTATAAATGTTTAGTTTCAGTTTTGATCAATTTAATTTATTTGGTGAGTAAAAGGCAAGTTCATATTGATAATTCAGTGATTTTACAGAAATATAACAGTAATAATAGTAATAAAATAATAATATAATATTTCATAAGAATAGTACCAAATTAAATAATATTTAATGAAAGTAAGAAGTAAAAATAAATCTTACCATTTTTGATGTTTCGTGATATTTTTAATCAAGTGTTTTATCCAAGTTAGTTTATTCATTGTAAGTTGGAAAATGAGAATAATCATTTGAAAAGATCATCATTGTTAATACCTAGTAAAATATACAATATATCTTCTAGCCCAAGTGCCATCTAAAATTTTGGAGACATTCATTATATCTCTCTCCTCCTGCCCACTCCCCTTTAGTCATGTTCCCTCAGCCCATTTCTCTATGTCTTTCTCTCTTTTTTTGTTTCTCCGACTATTCGCCTCCAGTTCTGTCCTCCCACTCTCTCTCTGTCTTTCCTCCCCACCTTCAATCCCTCTACTGCTTTACTTCTCATGGCTCTCAGCGTGCAGTGTTATATTCAGTGACTCCTCCATCTGTTCATCTTTTCCTCTTCCTCTCCCTCTCTCTCTCTTCTGCTTCAGTGGTCACTTACAGCCACGTGGCTCTGCTGTGTAGTTCACTGGGCGGCCAACACTCTATCACCATAGCTGGAGACATTGCCGTAGAACACGGGAATGACCCAGGGTGTCTTAAAAACATTTGCTGTGACTAATCTCACTTTTCATCCTCTCCTGAATAAATGGCCCCCACAAAATCGCACCATGGTCCAGTAATGATATCAGATGGAAAACCCTGATACTTTGATATATTTGGGAGTTTAAATGGCTACATCATACATACCATGTGAAATTCTAGGGTTCTGTACCTTTCAGAATATCATTTAGAATGCCTTTAAAATTCCAGATTTCTCCCTAGATTTTTATGACGATTCTGAAAAAAATATCCTGATGGTACAAATGATGTATAAAAATATATATTTTTAAAAGTTGTTATTTTTATTTAATGTTATTTTTTGTCATTTATATATATATATATATATATATATATATATATATATATATATATATATATATATATATATATATAGATATATATAGATATATGTATATATATATTTATTTATTTATTTTTATTGTTTTCATTTATGTATATTTATATACACCAACAAGTTCATATGACTGCAGTTTCCAGAATAAATGAACACTAGAGGCAGTAAAGTTCAGACATCTTTTATTTCTTTTCACACAAATATACAGAGTTTAGATGAACAAAGTGCTATTTTTGCATTACTTATACAATATATTACTTTAAAACAATATTAAAATGCTGGGAGATTTGAACACATGCTTTTAAACGTTAGCAACACACATGCAACTTATATTTGTGTGTGTTTTCATAAGTGGTAGGTTTTTCGGTAGCTCAGTACAAAGACGTGCTTGAGAGGCAAGTTAATCAAGTTTAACCAAGGTTCGACAAAACAGTCCAAATCTGTGTAAAAATAAGTTGAAATGGCACGTTGCTTCGACAAATGCCTTTTAAATCAGTTTTGCATGCGTTAACACTATAGGTTTAGGTTTGGATTTGGTGTAGGGAATATTTCCAACGTGATAGAGCATTAACGTTTATTAACAGTCCCTCGATATTTAACATAATAAAAACACAGCAATACATACCAATATCAACAAGATAAAAACGTGCCTAGGTTCATGTGTTGTTTAAGCTCCGCTCAGTAGACATTTCTCTTTAAAAAGGGTGACAAAATGTGCAGTACGGCACATCAATACGGTGTTGCGCAAAAAATGCACAGAGATACATATTTTTATGAGACCAGGCTGGAATTTAAAGGCATAGTTTACCAAATATGATTTATTCTCATGTTGTTCCAAGCCTGTATGCATAGCACAAAATCAAATATTTTTAAGAATGTTTCAATTTCTGTCTTTACAATGAAAGTAAATGATGTCTAAAACAACACTGGACTCCACCAACTTTTATTATATTTAAAAAAATGTGAAAATATGAAATATGTTGTTGGACATGTAGACATGTAGAATAAAACAGGCAAAGCACTCTTACTGCAAAACATACTCGTTCGTCTTAGATCGGAGTTTTTAGTGTCTGGCTAAAAGCTAAAGGCTATGCTAAAGGTTACAGCCAGGTGGAGGATGTTCTCACTGTTTGGGTTTGAACATCACAGCAGGTGTCAAAGTAAAGAGAAATAATTGGATTGTGCTTGAACCCAGTTTAAGTTAAGTAGATTTTACAGATACTACAAATCTCCTGTCTGAACAGGAAAAAGCCTGACCTTCCCTCCAACTATGACTCAGTGGGTGACATTTGTGTGCTGGTGAAGTGGTAGTGCTTTTGACAGGATTTGTTTCTCTTACTCCCTTTCTCTCTGCAGTACAGTACGTTGCTCTCCTTTCTTTTTTCCCTCTCTCTCCCTTTTTCCTATTCTCCAGCTGCCTACATTATTATTTGTGGTGATGTTGCGTAACTTTGTTGGCAGTTGGCCTGAGAGCCATGCTAGAGCTCTGCAGGGGTCAGGAGAAAGTGTGATGGAAATAGAGAGAGAATTAGAGAGAGAAAGCCAATAAGCGAGGGTGTGTGGCCAGATCCAGGTAATAAACCCTTTGTGCTTTAAGGGCAAATGCAGTACAGTATATTACAGTTTCATTGGGCTTATCTCTCATGGTGGCCTGGCTGATATTATATAATGACGTGTTGGGTGCACTTAGTCAAAGTCCCTTTAAGGCAGGCCAGTTCCTTGGTGGCCATCTTAGCCATCTTTTCCTTAGGTCCTAAAATTGTGGAAAACTATACCTGTTTGTAAAGATAACATTTCAGTTATAAATTCTGCAGCATTGCAAATAATGGTAAAAGCTATAAAATAATATTTTTGTATATGTATTAGTAATATAGTATATTAAAAAAATGAGTAATATAGTATATTTAAAAAATTATAATTATTAATAGATAAATGTTATGTGTGTGTGTTTTATTGTATTCTATTTCATTTTATTTTCTGTTAACTTGCATTACATTTAATACGTTTATATTATATATCTATCTATTGTTTTTAAAATATCAAAAAATATATTGCATTGCTTAAATATATGAATTTTTAAAAGTTAATTCAGATGCTTTCACGTTAACAAGAAAAACCTGTAATATTTAAAGATAATTATTAATAGCATATCCATACCTTTCAATCCTTTAAAAAATGTCATCACCCTGACTCTTGGAAATAACATAGTAGTCAGTCAGTGAGATTGGAAATTGTTTTTTTTTTCAGCTGAGACTATGCTGCAACAAAAATGTTATGACGAAGCAGCGGAAGAACCGGAGGCAATTGTTTACCTCCTCCAGTTTTATCAATGGCCTCAGTCATTTGCGATCCCAGTGGATGGAACACTCTGTATGCGAGCAGGTGTTCAGATCGCAAGGTATTCATCGCTCTAGACCATTTTCTCTCCATTCCCTTCCACGCATGCCACTTGACTGCTCGCCTTACTCATATAACGCTGCTAATTAGAAATAGCCGGAGCCTTTGTAGAGATCACTTCAAAGGGACCTTTGGAGAGATAGAGGGGATCGGCACACGGTGACGCCACACACCGGATTTATTGAAAGAAGGATCTTGTGATTAGGGTGGTAGCTGCATCTCATAAAATGGACACAGCAACCCTTTTTTCTTTCGTTCTATCTTTCTGTGTCCGTGAGGAGCGGTCAGTTACAGCTTATTTATGGAAACAAACCAAATGAGTTTAGGATGATGATAGCAGAGCACAGAAGGGTAATGTCATTATAAAAATGACTATGAAATTGTCACTGCCAGCATATCTGATTGAATGAATAGAAATAGAAATAAACACACTGATCTTGCATCCAGAAGGTTCTCTAAGGGCAAGTACCTTTTTCTCCGGACAGGAACAACATCTCAATTACATCCGTAAACAACTGCTGTACCCTGCTGACCTGCTGCTTCTTAGTTTAATGATGTGGCTGATAGGGAAACGAGCGCAGGTGCAGCAATAGACCTCGCATACTATCAACTAGAAATGTATTTTTAACCAAAACCTGTCCTCTGCCTCCCAAAATAGAGCAGCAGGCTGTGAGATGTTTATACAAAGCTGCTGTTCTTCACATCTAAATTGATGTGACCGTACCTGAATAATAGCCACTACCGCTGCTCCTGCCAAGGTCAGCTCAATAACTATAAGTTCCATCACTTCCAGGTGTCGAGGGGGTCAGATTTCACAGTGGTGATCTTTGCGTGAACTTTTAAGAGCTGCTGTCCGTGACCTACCTATACTTTAGAGTTACACTGTATACACTTGTATGGTGTACATGATAATATATACTACCATTTTAAAGGTTAAGGTCAGAAAGATTTTGATTTATTTTTTCATGAAAAAAGAAAAGGCTCACCAAAGCCTTCTCACCAAAGGCTCACATTTATTTGGTCAAAATACAGTAAAAGTAATAATAATGAAAATATTATTACAATTTAAATAAACTGTTTTCTGTTTTGATGCATTCAGAATGTAATTGATATAACTTATTATAACAAAAAAAAACAATGTACAGTAAATGACTTGAGTGATGCGCTGGGTCAAGTTAATTCATAAAAGTATTCTTTAAAAAAAATCTTACTGGCCCTATACTGAATTCTGAATGGTTGTGCTTATCTGTGCAAATTTATTTTTATTTTGAAATAGTAATGACACACTAATATTTAAAATATTGCAGATACAGAGAAGGTGATGAGTACTGATAAACAGTGCATGAATGTACGATTTAAAAATGGCAATCCAATTTTGGGGATCGCAAAGGTTACGTTTAACAGTGTTAATAAATGATTTGTATTTTTATAGATTAACTTTAAATCAGTGTTAAAAAGCAGTTAAGAGTATCTTGATGTAAACATAGGAATCTCAATTAAAAAAATTATACTGGACAATACGTATCCTATATATTTTTGTGCACCCCAATGAAATAGCCTCAATTTGAAATTAGACTGTTGCATTTTGCTTCTTTTGTTGCTGCATGAACTTAAATTAATCAACTGAACCACTGGACACAACAGAAACACGTCACAAATAAATTTTAACCCAGTTTGTTAGGTCATTGCTTTGAGTTGATTTCATCTGATTCAGCTCAGTGTTAAAAGTAATTCAATGTTTCCTGCCAAGTTTAATTATTTGGTCAATTTAGCTTTATTTTCTACCCTCAGCTATCAGCCAATCAACTTGCAGGCCACAGTGAAATCCTTTACGGATCACAGTTTAGGAACCGTTTGCTGATTTACAGATCATGGAAAATGCTTGCTTAATAAAAGTAATGTAATCGCCCTTAAAAGTTAGCACACTCGTATCTAATCTGGAATTTTCCATCATGACCATATTTGCTCCACTAACGGTAGCTGATTTGTTATGCATTCGAATTTTCTAGACAGACTTAATCTTTATGTTTCGATGAGAAAACATCGTGCTGTTACCTAAAAATGGCCCTCTATACATATTCAGTAGCAACACAGACTCCTTCGCTAATGAGTGTTGTAGAAGTCCCTGCGGCCAAAACTACGTCAGTTCACCAGCAAATAGGGATTAGACTGTGGCTAGGTGTAGTCGCGAAATCTTTTACTGCTAAGACTCGTTCAAAGTCTTTGTGTGAACATGTAATCAAGCCTTAGTCTTCTTTATTGATTGGTTGTCTCAACTTAAGATCTGTGGATCAATGAAGAGGACTCAAAGAGAGACCTTTTGCGCTCCCTCTGCTGGACAGACAGCTAGTGATGATTGTATTGTTATTGTAATAACCGTTCTCAAATTCACTCTATTAAAGTAATGCTGTTGAAACTTCTCATAACATCTCTCTGTCCTTCTTTTCTGCTCTGCAGTGGGACGTCTCCTCATTGAATTCAGCTCCCAGATAACCCTCGAGCGGGTGCAGAGAGAGAACCCTAATGTGACAGAAGGGGGAAAATATACTCCTCCGGACTGCCGGCCAAAACAAAAGGTGGCCATCATCATTCCGTTCAGACACAGAGACAACCACCTAAAATATTGGCTTCACTACCTGCACCCAGTCCTGCGCAGACAGAAGATTGACTATGGGATCTATATCATCAACCAGGTTTGTGTGTATATGGGTTTTTGTGTTGGACACTTTCACACTACAGCTTTTAAAGGGATAGTTCAGGCCAAAATAAAAATTCTATCATTAATTATTGACCATCATGTTGTTCCAAACTCAAAAGACTGTTAATATGTTGGAAAATTACGTTAAAACATGGACTATTTTAACAATGTATTTACTACGTTTTGTGGCCTTGAACGTGTCTGTATGTTTTTATGCAGCGCCTGGAAGCTCTTAGAGTTCATTAAAAATATCTTAATTTGGACAGAATTTTCATTTTTGAGCAAACTACTGTATCTCATTAGCAGTCCATATGATCCGGTGGTGGTAATCTGTATTTTTCAAATAGGATATGTGGTTTATAACTGGTCTAAGATGGTTATTAGAAAAATCTGAGGTAGGTATTAATTGGGACAAACTGATTGACAACCATCAAGTTTGGAAAACCATCTTAAAGGAACACACCACTGTTTTTGTAAATAGGCTAATTTTCCAACTAGAGTTAAAAACTTATGTTTTACCATCTTCGAATCCTTTCAGCCGATCTACGGGCCTGACACGTTTAGCTGCAGCTTAGCATAGATCATTGACTCTGATTAGACCATTAGCATCTTGCTCAAAAATGACCGAAGAAATTCAATATTTTTCCAAGCTGGGGATTTTTAGGCACTGCGTAATATCATTGTGCCTTCTGAACCCATGGTAAGTTCCTTAATTGCACAGGAATGAGAGAATATTTCCTAGCCATATTGGTCATCAGTACATGATGTAACTACAGAAGAGTCGAGTTTTAAATAGGAAAAATATAGAAACTCTTTGGTCATTTTTGAGTGAGATGCTAACGGTCTAATCAGATTCAATGATCTAAGCTAAACTGCAGCTGAATAGACTGCAAAAAGGTAAAACTCAACTGTTTAACTCCAGGAGAGTTGTAGAGCTTGTTAAAAATAAAAAAAATTAAAAATAGTGGCATGCTCCTTTAAGCTCCTAGTTTGTTGTTGGTCCAGCTAATGACCAACTAAAAACAAATTCTTAAACAACTCTTAATCTGGATTTTCCAGCTAGTATATCAGAGTTTGTTTTGGTTGGTTGCTGTGAAAGCTGTTTTGTTATAAAGAAACCACATAGAATGATAAAAAGGTCTTATTCATTCTAAAACAGGAAGTTCACCTTCTGCTCCTGAGTTGCTAAATAGCTTCAGTGCAAAACAGCTGCCTCTAGTAGGTCTATTCACTGTGGTACTTACATTGATGACAGCGTATTAGAGTTCAGAGCCAAATATCAAAACCTCTACCATGGTGGCTGCTGTCAAGGTTAACTTCAAAATATTGACTGGAAATAGGGAGCCTAGAGGGTGTTGTGTTTGAATCTAAGTCAGTGGAGGAGATGATTTAGCACGCTTTTAAGTGGAAACAGTTATTAATTAATATATTGATTGTCCAGATATCATCAACAAATATACTATCACATAGTTGTACTGTTGTTTGGAGTTTATTTGGTTATATATTTATTTGCTTTTATATGAATTTGGAGGTTGGTTTCCGATAATAGACATGTCTATAGATATCCCCTCCAACATCTGCAGAGAATGCTTCAAGGAAAGCAACCTGCGGGGGTTGGGGGAGGTGGTTAGGATTGAACTCTGATTTGGACCAAGCAATCGAAGCATTTGTGTAAACAGCTGGAAGCTTTGCTGCTCTTCCGCCTCCCCTCTTTCATCAGTCTGTTGTTCTATCTGTGGAGTGACCCTGAAGGGGCGGCGGAGATGTTCAAGGCCATGAGAAATCATTAGCCTGCTTGCCACATTGTTGTCTGCCTAGGCCGGTTGTTTGGGTTAATGAGAGCGATCAAAAGTTTGCAGCTATCCATCTTCAAAGTTTGCAGAGTAATGATGTGGCCCGTCAAGCAGCAAGCACTGAGAGATCTATCTTTGGAGTAACAAACCAGGACAAAGTGTCTGTAATGGATGGAGCATTGGCTGAACTCTGGGCTAAGGTTACCCGTCTTTTCTTGGAGGCATCACATCACTAAATGCAGGTTAAATATGTGACAGATTGATGTTCGTGTTATGACCTTTTTATTTTTGAGATTTAAAACAACTGCAAAGAGACAATACGACTACTCTGTTTTTAAGTGCAGTCTTTAGTATCCGTGTGACTGTTCGAGTTGTTTTAAAATGCAAAGCAATGGGATCTTCTTCAGAGTCAGCCTTATAGATTACTGCAGACCGAATGATTTTAGCTAGCGCTGTCAATCCATTACAAATTACAATAAAATGAATTGCAGGAAATGCAGTTTAGTAAATCAATCACAATAAACAGCATAAATCTATATTTGCTGAAAAAAGATACCAGATGGGAATGTTTAAATAAGGTAATGTTGAGTTTTGCGTAGTTAAAAAATCGCTATGTTAATATGTTATATTTACATATAACTGAATATACAGTACATAACTTGTCATGTTTTTTATTAAATAAATTACTAAAGTGTGCAGTTGTGCAGTTTTGTCTTTTCATAGTGTTATTTTTATATTTCAATTTATATGTATTTGCTTTTTATAATAATAATGATAATAATTAATTTCTAATTTATGTATTTCATTTCTAATTTACATTAAAATATATATAAAAAAATTATTTAATATAATTTTTAATTTTATTTTAAATGTTTTGCTTTTTAAAATAAATTTTAACAATATGACAGGTGTGCATATGCTATTTATATTATAATCATATGTTTATTTAAAAATTTATTGAAATTATTTATAACTGTTACTTTTAAAAAAATCCTTCCATTTTGCACACTTTTGATGTTTTCTGTAAAACCTGAACTCATTGTAGTCTTTGTAGTCTCATATCAAACAGATCTCTTCTTCTGACTCAACACTTGTTAAGTCAGGGCTTCAGAGATGCCCTAAAAAAACTTATGCTAACATTCATGAAAAGATGTTGTTTGCATGTCTGTTTTGTTTGCTCAGGCAGTGCTGCCAAAGTGTGTTGAGAGGTTCTCATCAAAAATGTAAAATGTGTAGCTAGTTATTTGCGCTGTCAGAGCTGAGCAGTGAGAGACGCACACCATCTGCACATACACGCTCAATAGTGACATTAAGCACTCTGCGTTTTCATTACGCAAGCAGTAACTGGAAATTTCCTCGCTCAGCTCAATGTATCAGAACAAAATGAGCTATAGGGCCAGTGTTTTGCTCATTTCTCAGTACAGGCCGTTTGCTAAATGAGCATTTCTGTATGTTGGTGTAGATAACTATACATCCAGGGTACCTGTTTAAAGGAATAGCTCACCCAAAGATTTTAACTCTGACATCATTTACTTGGCCTCGAGTAGCTCCAAATCTGTACGGATTTCTTTGTTCTGCCGAACACAAAGGAGGATATTTTGAAGAAAGTTTGTAACCGGGCTGTTCTGAGTCACCATAGACTGATATAGGATTTTTTTTACCTACTGTGGAAGTCAACGGTGAAAATTTTCTTTAACTACCATTAGGAGACCCAAACCCTTTCCATTTTGAAAGAACTACATGTTTTTTAATTTACTTTTGATTGAGGGCTGTGTCAATATGGATCATCACCCATTGTGTTCACAATATACCACAAGACATGAAATTGTCAGAGTGCAAATTTCTTCTGTATTTTGGCTGAAGAAAGTCCTTTTCAAACAGTTATTTTGTAATTCATTATTCAAGACATTTTACCTAAAATGAAATCTGCTAAGTAAAGTCTGCCTCAGACATGTTCAGATGACCAATTCCACAAGCATTTCTTATCATGAAATGAAAGTACTTGAATCCATCGCAGTCTTTCTTGAGCATCTTTTAATCAACTGACTTGCAAAATAGAACAATATTTTTTTGTTTATTATTCATTTTAACTTCATGGCCTGTTTGTCAAGCTGTATCCATTTTAACCATTCCTTTCTATAAAAAAAGTTTACTCGCTTTTGACAGAAGACCAAAATTGAACAAATACTGTTCTCCCGAAAATTTTTATTCTGTTATCATTCACTCGCTCTTGTGTAACTGTAAATCCGTATGAATTTTTCTTTTGTGGAACACTAAATATTTTCCTTCATAAAATTTTTTAAAACCTCTTTATTTATTAAAAAAACTTTTTTTTATTTATTATCAAAGGACCCTACTGACTTTCATTGTATTGAGAAAAGCAGTAGTTAAAAATATCAAAAGAAAGAAACTTGAGATTTGAAACATTATAAGGATGAGTAAATTATTTTTTTGTATGAAAAATGGTATAAAATCGCAACTTTATGAAAATCAGTTTTTATTAAATTCCTCAGGCATTGCATTTTAATGACAGTCACATTATTAAGGAACTGGAAGTGTTTAGAATCCTTTATTTCTTTTTTCTTGCTCTCAATTCGGAGCTTATAAAATATGGCCTCATTAGATTGAAGTGATTTATTTTAAAATTGCCCTTTATGGCAATAGATTTAAACATTCATATGTTCGCATACGATTTGCATTTCTGCAGAAAGGCTGCCACGCTGAAGGTTACAGATCGGTGCATCTTATGAAGACGATGCATCATTGCCTTGACCTCTGCAAATTGCTGTTGATCTGAAACATTTTGAGTCTCGTCCAGTTAATTTAAACGACGGACACTGAGTTGAGCCAGGTTTTCTCTTAAAGGTTAACACGTATGCGCTGCCTACAGTATGTCAAGTCATTCCTCATCAATATCACCCTCTAGAAAACACACTGTATAATGTGAACGCAACACAATGTGACAGGTGCTGAAAAAATAAAATGTATTTAAGGCAGGTCAATAAGGACTCTTTGGTTTCGCGCTCCCTCCCGGTTTGTCTTTTCCTCTTCCACTCTTTCCACAGGATGACAGTTGGGAGTACTTCATGTATCATGCTCACTAGAGTGTTAAATGATTTTAAGTGAGGCCGTTTTACCAAGGACTGGGGGGAGACGTGCTAATTCCTCAGATCTTTGGGCTGCCGGATAAATGCTGCCAAGTCCCGAGGGTGTTGTATTGGCGGCTTTGGAAGGGTGTAGCTTTCTTATCTCAGTTTTTCTCACATCTGACCACCTAAAGGGCTTTGCCACCCTGACTTAAGTGTTTGTTTATAAATCAGGTGTTTATCCACCTTCTTTGGTACTGCTGGGATTCAAGAAACTAGCTGTTTAAAGGGTTGGTTTACCTCGAAATTAAAATGCTGTCATTAACTGCTCACCCTTCAAGTCGTTCCAAACACATAAGACCTTCGTTCATCTTCGGAACACAAATTGAGATATTTTTGATGAAATCAGAGATCCATCTGACTCTCCATAAACAGCAATACAACTGAAATGACCCAGGTCCAGAAACGTAGTAAATATCGCTAAAACAGGATGTGACATCAGTAGCTCAACTTGCTACAAGTATTATTGTAACAAACAGTTGAGTAAATTGTTGTATTTATGTTTTGCGCAAAAAAAACTAAAGTTGAGCCACTTATGTATTTACGACGTTTCTGGAGCTGGGAACATTTCAGTTGTGTTGCTGTCTATGGAGCGTCAGATAGCTCTCAGATTTAATCAGAAATATCTTAATTCCTGTTTTCAAAATTGAATGAAGGTCTTACAGGTTTGGAACAACTTGAGAGTGAGTAATTAATGATGGAATTGAACCCTTTAGTAGAGAGTTAGTTCATTAACTAACTAAACTTGTCCAGTAAATCTCAACAACACCAAAAAGCTAATGCCATCTAATATCTAAATGTGTTTTCCCGTCGCTTTATAGAAGCTAGGCAGATGCCAACATGGAGAAGTTGTGTAACATTTTATCATCTGTAAATCTTTAGATTTGTACTATTTTAATCAGGGATGTTTTATAGAGGATCTCTGAGAAACGGTGAGAAAAAATTGTCTCTGATGCATTGCTTTAAAAGCAATGCTTCTTCAACAGTACCGCCTTCAACAGTAAATTTAAAAATAATTACTGCTGTACTACATATCACCTGCTGGGAGCAATGTTTTCATTGTTAGCATAATCCTTACAACTCTTTTGTGCAATTAAAGATATGTATATATTTTGCCTGTTTGAATATCTGCCAGCTACCGTATGAAAGGGTTGCAATGCTATTTTCGAGGTATTTGACTGTATGCAGATGGACTTTTTGGCTATTTTTATTTCTTTGGGCATGTTTTTAAAAGTGTCTGGAGTGGGATCCTAAAATGCAATAATCTGTAAATTGCCATTTAGACAATGATTGTGCATATATAATTTTGATAAATGTGAGACTGGATCACAAAACCAGTCAATCATTTTGTTAGTATAGGACAATATTTGGCCATGATACAGCTTTTTAAAAATCCAGAATCTAAGGGTGCAAAAAAAAAAATTTAAAAATCTAAATATTGAGAAAATGGCCTTTAAATTAGTTTTAACCTTAAATTATGCTTTAATGTATTTATGGTAGGAATTTATAAAATATCTTCATTTAACATGATCTTTACTTAACATACTAATGATTTTTGGCACAAAACTAAATTCTATAATTTTGACCCATAGAATGTATTTTTGATGGCTATTGCTACAAATACACCCCAGCAACTTAAGCCTGGTTTTGTGGTACAGAGTCATAAATAGTCTGGGCTCCGAGATTTATTTATTTCATTTATTCATACTCATTTGGTCAAAAATACAGTAAAAAGATGAATGTTTTCAAATATTATTACAATTTCAAATAATGATTTATATAAATGTAAAATAACCTCAAACATTTGTACTGCAGTTTATTCAATTATAGATGCAAAATCGTTTTGAAAATTATATAAACAAATGCATTTATGTTCTTTATTAAGACTCATTATTCAGTTTCAAAATGGTTTTTCTGGAATGCAATAAATACTCACGCCTGCCTGTTCTTTCTTTCTCAACCTTCAGACATCCTCCAGCTCTCTTTCACCACACATAGGGGGCATCTAGCCGCCTCCTCCTGCTTCACAAGCTGATTGTTGCCATGTCTGGTTATGATAGCTCTGTGCTGGGTAGGACGAGGACTGTGTCTCGGCAGGGACTGCCAGGGACACAGGCCAATGTTTCCCTGCCTCCCATCATGCAGATCGTGTTCACTGGACAACTTCCCAGATGCACAGAAAAAGAGACAAGTTAATATGCTGACCGTAAACCTGTACTCAATAATACAACACGATGGGCTTCAGTCCGTTTGACAGGATGTGTTAGCATAACTCAGTTTGATGTTTTTTACAGATGTCCATGTACAAATTACCCTCTTCGAGCCCTGAGATGCATCTTACCTCATGTATCGTGTATCTCCAAGAACATTTTAAGTCTGTATTAATGATAATATTATGCTAATAATAATGTATGAGATTCATGCTTTGACATGTATTATGCAGAATAACCATCCCATCTAATATACTTATCAGATATTTAGCTTAAAAACACACAACCTTTACAAGAAACTTAATGCATTTATACAAAAAACGACCAAATTATTCGCAATTTATTGATTTACAGATAGTCCTAATTTAATTTCATCAGTTGCCAGAGGCTACTTTATGAGTATGGATACAGGGATACCAAAGGCTGGTATTTGTAACAAAGCCAAAATTCAGGCATCGATCCGAACCTTTGCAGGATTTAATGTGTGATATCAAGTTTATGTTTTTCAGTTATGCATTTAACACACAGGATTGATGGATGCTAAGGGCATTTGGGGATGTGGGATATTTATGATGTGGCATTGCCGTCACCACTGACCTTTTAGATGCCGTGTCATCACAGCGTGTCATTTCCCGCTCTGTTCTTTTCCTCCACTTGCCTGCCTCTTGCTCATGTGGGGATAAATAAGGAATGGAAGTGAATAACAGCCCTTTTTTTTCACTATTTGTTTGCAGAGGGGGAAAATCGAGCTCAGGCAGATTGGATGTTCGAGCCTCTGTTGAGCCAACAGGGAAACAGCTGAACATGTTATTGCATGTCACTCACTTGGCAACAGCAGGCTTTCTTCCTGTTGTGTTTGTGTCATTGTTTTGTGCTGTCTGTGGTTCTGGTGTCGGGGTGAGTGCAGTATTGTATGCTGTCATTCTAATGAGATTAGATGCAATTTCTAAGATGTTTAGTCAAACGGTTGCCATCTTGGTGGATCCGTGAGGAGGGAGAGGGGCGCTTGGTGTGAGTTTGACATGGACGTGTTGTGTCTAATCTTCTGTCGTGATTAGAGTCCAGTTCCCATGGCCACTACAGATCTCAGACACTCCTGCACTGTCAGCACCGTCTGTTAGCAAGTGTTGAAATGATTCAGGCAATTGGGTATTCTTCGGATTAGAGCAATGCTGATATTTCAGTGAATGTACTGTACTCTGTTAATCTTATCTCCATACATTTTAACCATAAAAAGCAAAACAAAATACATGCAAAACACGTACTGCGCTAAAACACTGAAACACGGTTTAGCCAATTCTCTTGAAGTCCATAACTTTTTGCTAGCATGGTCTGTCGATGATCCCAGAAACATTTGGTAAAAATCGTATTATGGTTCAAAAGTTATTAGAATAACCTTTTTAAAAGTTTGTACAAGTGGTGGCACTAGAGAGTTTGAGTTAGAGACTTTAAATTTGCCATGGAAACTTGAGACTGTCCTCTGTTTCACAATTTTCACAAAGAAGAAGAAGAAGAAGAAGAACGTAAGCAAAAACAATATGTGCCTAAGTACCTTCACTGCTTGGCCCCATAATAATAATAATAATAATAATAATAATAATAATAATATATACTGTTAGAAAATTACATTGAATTCATTCAAATTATATTCTATTTTGAACAAAAGTTGTTTCTTCAAAGTTTCTGTTCATCAAAGAATCCTGAAAAAGTATCACAGTTTCCACAAAAATATTAAGCAGGATCATGTGATGTAATGGCTGATGAAATTCCAGAGCTGTATCACAGAAATAAAATATTTTAAAGTATATTAAAAATAAAAAAAACATTTTATAAATTGCAATTATATTTTACAATATTACTGTTTTATTATGTATTTTTAATCAAATAAATACAGCCTTGATGAGCATAAGAGTCTTTAATGTATATTCAGTATTCTTGTCAGCCTTGTTGGTTGATGTATATTATTGGAATACACTATACAGTAACAGATAGCGGACGGTCTATTTACATTTACAGTATTTACATTGTACAGTCCAGCGCACAAATCTGATATTTTATTTTTCCTCTGCCGGTTTACGTTCACTTAAGAAAATCACACTTTATTTTCATAATATATTTGCATTTGACTGCTCTTGCTTGCAGCTGCATTGCCAAGAGCGTTCTTCATAGTGCACGTCGTTATACTTGTGTAAGTGTTTGAAAACAGCTGCATACAGCATCACTCAAACAGACTGTATTCAGTACTACCAATCATGTAAAATTAATTATATTATTATATTTTCATAATATCAGTTTTGTTTTATTTTAGTTTAACTCAAAATACTGCACCTTTGGACAGTGCTTTGGACATTTCTAATATGAATAAAAGTAATCTCCCTTGACCACATATTTTACTAAAGACAGGTGAAATATTCCTTTCCTTAGAAGAAGAAGAATATCAAAAAGGCAAATCTGCTTTCATTGAATAGCAAATTATAATGCGTCTTCTTTAATATTTCTTCTTCAAAACTCAGATTACCAGTTTCTCTTTCTACCTGCTTTTTCCACTCAGGAGTGCTAATAGTAGAACAGGACAGACTGCTACCCAATTTCAAGATGTATTGCCATTTAGAAAATATACATATTTAAATGTTCAGATTTTAAATATTTATGTCTAGTTTCCTTATACTTTCTGTGATTTTTACAGATCCGTCCTAAGCTAAAACTGAGACTTTATGTGCACAAACATTATCATCATTGCCAAGCTCAGATCGAGTGAAGTCGAGATCATAGCATTCTGCTATTTAATCTGGCGTACAGTAGATATTCATGCTCTAAATAAGTAACTAAAAGCTTGTATTACAGACTGAATTGAAAAGGAATCTAATCTGAGTACATAAAACTTACAGTATATGGTGATTTTTTTTTAAAACTATAACGTTCAAAACATCTGCCTTGTCAAGAAGGCTTATGAAATAATATAGAAGGAGAACATTTCATTTTCCTTTCCTCTTTGATTCCATTGATCCCCCCCTCCCTCCTAGATGTGAGCTCACACAGAAGATAATTTCTCAGTCTATAGCCTCTCTGCCTTTTATGATGAACATTTAAAGTTTTATTCCTCCAGTCAGAATCAAAGTTTGCATGTCACATGATCTGTAGAGACACAGATCGCATCAGCTCAAATCCATCCATAAATAAATCTGTTGAACGAAGAGCTTTCTTGCCTTCTGCAGTTAGTGTGGAGCTATTAAGGTTTATCTCTCTTCAGCCGGTCAAAGAGCATCATTTGGGATTGCAGGCAGGCATGTTAGACACATAAACTTTTTCTTTTACTCGCTGAAGCTAAGCAGGGTTGAGACTGGTCAGCACCTGGGTGGGAAACCTAATGGGAAAAGCTAAAGTTCCTACTTTAAGACTTTGAAAGGGATTTTTTATTATATTTTATATTTTATGGACCCTGCAGTGTGTGTGTATATATATATATACACGCACACACACACACACAATATGTTTTAGTGCTGCAATGAATATAACATCCAAAATAAAATAATTTGTGTACATAATATATGTGTATTAATTATGTGTATATATAAATACACACACAATATATAAATATATATACAAGTGTATTTATTTATAATATAAAAATTATATTACTAGGAATATTTCCTTTGTAAATATATATTGTATGTGTTTTTATTCTTTATATATATATATATATATATATATATATATATATATATATATATATATATATATATATATATATATATATATATATATATATATATAAATATACACAGTGCACACACATATTATATCAACAAAAACTTTTATTTTGGATGTGATTAATCGTTGCCCAGCACTAGTGTATGTATATATAATATATTGTATTATGATTATTGTTGAGTGCACTGTACACAAATAGGGCACAGAATAGAGCCTGAAACAATTAAAACTGAGCAAACTTTAACATGTATGTGTGTGTGTGTGTGTGTGTGTGTGTGTGTGTGTGTGTGTGTGTGTGTGTGTGTGTGTGTGTGTGTGTGTGAAATATGAAATATATATGAGCTAATATTGTAGAAATGTAATTTTTATTCAATATGCAAGCTATTGCTAGCTAGTTTGGCTAAATACTGCTTTGTAGTTATTTATTCACATTATTTATAGTTCCCAAAGAAATATATGTACAGTATTGTAATTTTTTGTTATAATAATGTGGGTCACAGGGTTAAAAGTTTGACTCAACCCACATAGTCAAAAAGGTGTTTTATGTAGAAATTCTGAAAATGAAATGATTATTTACTACGCTTTAAAGGAAGCAGTAAGCACAGTGTGCATGGTTTGTTCCTCATCCCTTGCTCTGACACAGCATGGACATTCTGGTTGTTGATGGCTCATCTCTCGCCCAGATTGAGCTCTATTAGATCTATTGCCTATAATACTGCTGAGACAGTAATGGCGTACTTTGAGATAAAAAATTAATAACGGTTTCAGCTGCAACTTTTTCCCTTTCTGTCTCAGTTTTATGTTTCATCTGTCTCTCTCAGCGTAGCAGTTGACCTTGCTGGGAAAGCATCTGCCACAACATGAAAACAACCCCTGCTGAGACTGATCTGAGAACTGTTGAGTTCACCCGAGAGCTGAAGTCTGCCAGCTCTGCTTAATCAAGATTATGTGCTCAGCAGTCCCTGCGCAGTCCGCGCTCAGAGCAGAGAGGTGACTGGCTATTCAGGGTCAGTATTGGTAATCAGTGCTGTCGTTTTAGGCTGTTGCCCAGATATAATGGAGCGGTATGTTGAGAGGGAACGATGGCTTCTGTTGGTGACAGTTCTATTGTGCTACTGTGTGCATTTTCCTCTGACCTTCATTTCAAAATTCTCAGTTGTTATGTATTTGTTGTAATCCTTCATTGTTGTGTACATTTGTTTTCACACTTTCTATGTTAATTGTGATGATCTTGTGTTAATATAACACATATCTCTCTATATATCTATCATTCATTCATTCATTCATTCATTCACTCACTCACTCATGCTTATCTATCTATCTATCTATCTATCTATCTATCTATCTATCTATCTATCTATCTATCTATCTATCTATCTATCTATCTATCTGTATCTGTAATTTTCTTTGTTCGTTTTAATGATCTATTTTAAATAATGCATTATTTTCATGGCCCTGTGTGCCTGTCAAATAAAATCATGCAGTTTCAGGAACAAATGTGTCAGGAGGCCTGTACAATAGTCCGTTCAATTAGCCTCTAACCCAACTTTTAATTTGAAACATCAGCTTGAATATGGCCTTTTTTGCCATTTGTAAGAGCACTTATCCATTCACTTTATATTGGTGGAGAAGAAACATGTCATCGAGTAAACACTAGACCTTGGCATTCATCTTAATGGATTGTGAACATATTATGTTATGTATTTAGTTTATTTATTTATTTTTTTGGATAAGATTGCTTCCTTGAAGCATGTTCCTCCAATTTTAAATAGGACAAAATAGTCTCATTTGCATGAAACTGAAAAATTCCATTTAAAGTCAGTGAAAAGTGGATATTCATTTTCTATGGTTATCTGTTCCTGCTGACTCCAATTTGTGATATTAATGTAATTGAGTGGCTGCAGTTGTTCTGGGCTGTGTTTTCGCCTCTGAGGGATAAGGCTGTGTGGGGGCCAGCTGTATGCCGGGGCATACTGATGTCGCCTGAGCTTTCTGTCCGCTGTGGGCGAGCCTTAATGGCTTTCGTAATATTCCTCCAACCTTCACAATTCTTTACTCGTTTCACATATTCATCCACAATGTTCACCCTGTGCTGCACCTCCAAACAAAATTTGGAAGTCATACAAAAACACGATTTTTGAAGGTTGTTAGAGTGGATCCTCTCAAAGCTTGCGGGGAATAGGGGATATAAACATCCTGGTGGAAAAGATTTTAATGATGTAATGTTTCATCCTCACTCTGCAACAGGGTTTGTGGGGTTTTTCACCATAGGTACCAGGCCAATGCAATCAATCACTTCATATCTCAATGGTGTGCGATTTTGTTGAATTTAACCACACTAGCCTTTCCAAACGCTACTCCATGTTGCACTGCATTTGAAGAAAATACTAGAGTTGCTACGAGCATCTCTCAGCACGCTCAGCATCTAAAATGAGTTGCCTTTAGAATCAACCTACAAGCTTGAGTTTCTCTGGAGATACTATTTGAAGTACTCACTCGTCTGCTTTCACTTATGGTTCTTCTCAAGGACTTAGTATCAGTTCTGCTTCTCGTACAAAATAAAATAAACAAACAAACAAACAAGCACATCACAGCTGTTTTGATCTGCAGTGCTTTTTCTTAAATTTCACAGTCGCCCTCTTTTTTTATACGTGATGTTTACTACTCCCATAATATTTATTCATGGGGAAAATATAAAAAACATCCTAGGTTCAGAATATTAAATCAGGGCTACCCAGACAGAATGTTTGAGTTTTATTATTGTTATCATTTTTATTTTTATTATTCAGAAAGGAAGAATAACATGTATTAAAATGGACAGTAAATGTATTTGTAATGTTACAAATAAAAATTCAGTTTCAAATAAGTATCGTTCATTGTACTTCATGCTCATCTATAAAGTATTAAAATGAGCATAAATCATCCTGTGGTGTTTTTACAACAAAAATATTAAGCAGAACCAGCATAATTGTTTTCAGCAAAATATTTTTGGAGCACCAAATCAGTATATTACAATGATTTCTGAAGATTTGTGGTACTGAAGACTGGAGAAATGAGCTGACGATCCAACTTTTCCATCACAAGATGCTTTAAAATAGAAAACAGCTATTTGTGTGTATCTAGTCATTTTTAATGTCACTAACATTACAACCTTTGGCAAATCCAGCGGTTATTCAGCTAATAAATCACTGATGTGCGAGGACTTCTGAAATTTGAGTATCCAGTCAGATTTCAGCTTGCCAACTCTAAAAGGTTTTTCCAGTTTGCCCCAATATGCATAGGATGTTCTGTGGGTGGACCATGCCATCTTGGACTGAGGCTGTGAGAGGACAGATTGGGCTTCACTGGCACCTTGACCTCTGCTTGAGTGGTTCACCCACCTGCTCATGCGTTTAGCCAGGGCCATGGTGTGAGTGTCAGCATAATCCACCTGCCACACTTCCAATCTAGGCGAGACAGCACTCCTCAACCCTGACCATGTAATAGGCTGTCCTTCAGAGTGGAAACGTCCCATGGGCACTACCCTAAGATCACACAGAGAGAGGGAGAGAGAGAGAGAGAGAGAGAGAGAGAGAGAGAGAGATGGCATATCACAGAGTTGTTCACGAACAGACGGGGCTCTTTGCCTCAGACCTTGTATAGCAGACCTAATCCATCATTTAAGATGAGAGGCCTTTATTTTACTCTCTCATCTCAGCATCCTCGATACTGCCAGTTAGTATTTACCTTTTTTTAGCGCGTTCACCTTGAATCACCGGCGAACATCAGCTATTTATTACACAAGAGCATGCGTTCCCTTGCCTGTTTTTTTTGTCTTGCAGCTGTGTGAAGAAGCCCTCAAAAAGTTTCTTTGCTAGACTACTGGGAAATTGTGGTCAAGTGCACATATTCTCATGAAATGTTTAATTCTTGGTCTTCATTAATAATAGATCTAGGCAGATACCAAGCTGTCTGTGATATAGCGAGGGGTGAAATTACAAACAACAGAGAGCTTCCCTTGTTGTCTTTGAAAAATAATAAGATATTCCAGATATTTTACATTCATTTGAGAATATCAAGGCACATATCCAGCTAATCGTTGTGCACATCACCCACACGTACCCAGAGGAGGACTGCAAATTGCTGGCTGGCTTGCAAGTCTTCTGAAGGACAAACAGCAAAATGATCAAGCATCTTTTTGGTAATTGGCTCATTTTATTGGGCAAGGGCTCCTAAGTGAAAGTAATGATGTTTTCCCCATATTCAAAGTGGAGTGCTGTGGTGGATGTGAGGTAGGGAGTCATGCCATCTGTTTATCAAATTGCCAGTGTAATGCACCGTTTTTAAGACTAATGGGATTTGTAATTAAAGTTAAGCGCATAGGCAACACAAATCAAGAAAGCTCTTCCTAAAGCACACTTTCGTTTAAATGCACAATTCTATTAGCAGCTGCAGACTAAAGACCATCAGAAAAATTAAGGTCTAATTCTTTAATTGCTTGCCCTCCCCGTCTGGGGCTGTTTTAAGCAGGGACTGTTTTGACAGCAGTTTATGAGGGTGAGCGTTACGCTCCAAGGAGCCGACAGATGAGGGAAAAATGTGCTTCCATAAACCTGGCCCGCTGCTCTGATAACGCATGATGTATTCGTAGGAAGTTTTATTGTTGATGTGATATTTTCCACATTTGATACACAGTAGCCTTGAAAAAGAAAACATTTAGATTTTACAATGCACTAGTCAACAAGCTGCTTTACCGTGTTTCTGTGTTTACATGCTACATTAAGTTTATAGCTGAATAAAAACCAACAGACAGGCAAAAACAATGCTTCGGTAGGTTGTCGTCTGTTTTCTCCTTCTCACAAGCAGATCAGCAGCATTTTATTTGTCTGTCCTTCAGGGGCTCATGCTTTAAAGAGAAAGAGTTCACCCAGAAATGTATTTACTCACCTTCATGTCTTTCAAAACTTTTTTTCTTTCTTCTGTGAAACACAACATGGGTTTTGTATAGCAGAATGTTCGAGCAGCTCTTTTTCATATTCTGAAAGTGATTGTCCAGTAGGTTTTAATAACTTGAATGACTTAAATAGCTGTTACTTACTGTACTGCAGATGTTTCTCCAAAAAGCCACTAGCCAAAATAAATGTAAGTTCATAATTGATTTTTATTTCTTCTCATATCCTCTAGGTCCATTCTTCATTTCTGTAGGTTGCCAGCAAGAGACTGAGGCAGAAAGACAGTGTCTCCCTGAAGCCTGACCTTTTAAGTAGTGAGAAATTGAGGTCAGGGATGGAGGCAGTCCAATTATGGCTAAACCTAGTTAGATTAGCTGCAAGTCCTACAGTACACCGCATTCAAGCATTTCAGTCTGGCTGAATTTGATCTGGTTTTAGAGTGGAGCAAATCAACACAGTTCATCTGAAATCAATTATGGATAACCTGTGAAATGAAAGCTGGTAACTTTCACAGATGGCTGCTGAATGTAGACGATTATGAGTATAAAGATTGAAGAAAATATTAAAGAAGTGAGCTTTTGTGAATTAGCTACTCAACAAATTTTGATTGATTTGTACATTTTTCATTATTATTTAAATTTAATTAATTATTTAATGATTAAATAATTTGATTATAATTGTTTAAACGGGTGCTATATAAAATCTCTCTATATATTTATATTTAATAATGTATATACCACCCTTTGATTATTATTTGGGTTTAATAAAAATACAGTAAAACAGTAATATTGTAAATATTAAACTTATTAAAAATAAGTTTTTTAATTATAAAATAACAGTTTTAATATATAATACATTTTAAGTTGTAATTTAGTCCTTAGATGCAAAAAACATTGTAACATGCTTATTTGGTTCTGAAAAACATTTATTATTAAAAAACGTAAGAATACTTTGATACTTTGATAATAGAATTCTTTCTTAGAACAGAAAGCTCAACACACACACACACACACACATACATTTTATATAGTGTCTTTTGAGAATTTGTTCCTTTTAATACCAGTAAGCATTCCTACAGGTCTCGAATATTCAGAGCATTTTTATTGATGCTGAAACTATTCCAGTGTAATTTCCATTCACATGAGTATTCAGCATTTTAGTAGGGATCAAATGATTTCCATTAAAGCAGATTCAGGTCAGGTATCCAGACAGATTCCTGCTATTTATTACTATGTGAAACAAGGTTGCTGATGCAGATGTGTTTAACGATTCAGGAGAGCGATTCTGAATCATTAATCAAATGGTTTCTCTCTTTTCTGAGCCCCGTGGAGGCATGGGGCAGATGTTTAGGGAGATAATAAGGAGGGGTTCTGAATGTGATTGGTTGTGCTCCAGCTGAGCCTCGTGGGGCTGCATGCTTACGCACTCTGCCAGAATTTTGATTTTGCACGCCGCTGCAACCATTGTATCTGTGGTATCTCCTCTAGATTTCTACAGAGCACATCTGTGTTCCTTGTCTCTTTCATGACATGTTTTTCAAAATTCCTTTGGAATGGTCGGGGTATAGATGGCCTTGATGATCTCTGCCGAACTCCAAACAATGTACAGCTGAAGTGTGGCGATAAATAATGGTTCTTCTCTTGAAGATCCACACTTTAGAGAAGCCGCATGAGGTACTTCAGTAGGCTACTGTTGCATCTTCAAATCAGTTCAACACAATAACAAGGAGAAATCTAAAGACTGTCACTCTTTTCAAGTTTCAAAAAGGACTTATCATAAAAGTATGATTGAAGCACTACAGTATGACAGAAGTCAAGTCTTCTGAAGTTGCAGTAGCTTTGTGAGTATTAACTGGATCATTGAGTCAGTAAGTTGAACCAGTGAGATTTGTGTGTGTGTGTGTGTGTGTGTGTGTGTGTGTGTGTGTGTGTGTGTGTGTGTGTGTGTGTGTAAATAAGACCCAATCATTTACTAAAAGAATGATTTGACATATATAATTGTATCTCATGAAATATTTTTAATGATCAACATCTTAAATTTTAATCTGTCTCAAATGCAAAGCTGTTGTAATAGCTTCTGAGATCCTGCAATATAATGTGTGAGTTTTGTGTATTTTATCTTTTTTTTTATGGAATTAATGGTGTTTTTGCATCAATTTTTAAGCTTGAATGCTTAATGTAATAGTCCACCCAAAAAAAAAAATGAAAATGCTGTCATCATTTGTTCGCCTTTGTGTCATTCCAAAAACATATTTCTTCTGTGGAACATAAAAGATAATCTTTTGAAGAATAATGGATAAATAATAAAATCAAACAATTTTAGGTCCCATTGAGTTTCATTGTTTTGTTTTGTTTTTGTCCATACACTGGAAGTTAATGGGAATCAAAACTGTTTGGCTACCAATGTTCAAAATATCTTCTTGTATGTTTGCAACAAAAATTTTTCTCTTTTTTTTGGTCACGATTTATATTAAGGGGCCTTAACTACTACGTACTCAAAAAAAGTACAGTGTACTTACTGTGTTCACACTGTACTACAAAATGTTTTTGCTGCTATTGAGGTGGGATGCGAGTAAGGTTAGGTACAGGTTTAGTGGTATGGGTAGGCAGGTGCAATGGATGGGTCAATAGTGTAATTCTAAATGTAAGTACAAAAATGTATTTCAGATGCAATTAAATATAGGTAATTCTAAAAATATATGTACAATGTAAAAAAAAAAATATGTACACAATAATGTACTAAATGATTAATTTAAATGTAAGTACAGAGTAGTTAAGGCCACTGTTTACCTAATAAAAATTGGGACCTTTTTTTCCTATCAATTTGAAGAAAAACAGTATTATAAAAGTAGTATTTCTGGTTGTGTTCTTCAGAAATAAAGATAGTCAAATGTCTTTGGAAAAACATGAGAGTGACTAAATGATGAAATTTTGGATTAAATGTTCCTTTAAATAGACTAGCAATAGTACCTCTAGAGATCAAGTGTCTCTCTCTCTCTCTCACTCGTGCAAAAAAACATAAATAACCCATTTAGCATGCTTGCGATTGTGGCTACATACTTTGCTTATTGGATTTACAATGGTGGATCAAGGGCTAGCTCTCTGTTACACATGTTATGAAGAACAATGTAACACATCAGGGACCTCCCTCAGGAGGGAAACACTTGGAGCTCGGCCAGCGAAGCATATAGAGAAAGATCATACGCTATCCAGCACGCAGCAGTGGGTCTCATACAGTGCAGTGGTCAGATTGTGTGCACTGTTAACACTTCAGCTGTAAAACCTATTCAGCCAACACCGCTGGAGCAGAGGTGCTTTACCTTCTTGCAGGACTTAGACTAATCTTACTGGTGTCAGGCAGGTCAATCTGCTGCAATCATTTTTTTTTTTGCTGATGTTTGATTTGGATTGTTAGCATTGAAAGTTTTTTTTTCCCCAAATGTCAGTGCAGTGCTTTCGTAATGTGAGCGCCAGGAGCGTTTCGGCTTGACCTGCTGTTAGTCTGTAATAAGATTTGGTAGTGTCAGTGAGCTCATGAAAACAGTTGAGCCCTGCAGAGAGTCTGAATGGCTGACTCGCTCGTGTAGGAAGTCAGTTCGCACGATGGCTTACAGCGGTACTTGAAGATTAGGATATAGGCTGGGTGAACAGCGTGTCCTGGACATGGACTAAGGCAGACTTTCATTGCCTTGACATTGGCTCTGGAGGGCATTGGGATCCAGAGTTTCCTTGCTGTCTCAGTGCGCAGCCATTCAAGATGGATGAAACCTCTGCAATTCTCACAGGGGTAAATTAAAACTTGGGAAAGATTCACTTTTAAACACCACCCTGGTAATTTTTTTAAAAAATGTGTACGTTTATTTAAATTATTATTATAATTTTTTTATCACAATTCAAGCTAAAATTACTTAATTTTTTTACTCATTATTTTGTGCCCTAGTAAATTGTTGAGCATTTATTACACTTAATTAAAATAGTTTAATGCGAATAAACAATAATGATTGTAACAATTTTACAGGACATGTATAATATATATAATATTGTGTCTGAGCAAAATCTCAAAAAAAGTTGTTTTACAACCAATGTACATTCAATCATCACAAAAATATTATAGTATAGTACTAATGCATGTGTATATCTAAGAAAAATATATAAAATATATTTATATATAAACCGTATGATTATAAATATATACATAACAATACATGTAAATATTTCCATAATAAATACATACAAATACACACACATTTAGTAAACAAAAGCTTACATTTTTAATACGATTAATCGTTTAGCAGCATTAAATTCATATATATTTGTTAGCACAGTCCTTTGTAGGATATTCGAAGACAGCTAACAGTGGTTGCTCTATAGTGTATTAGGATAATTTATTTTCACTAAAGAACTGTGAAAGTATGACTAAGCCTTGGTTGGATTATATATCAATTTCATTTAAATATAGAAAAAACCTTTTTTTTTCCAGCACAAGAGGAAACTTACAGAGATAAATTTAATGAAGTTACACAATAAGGACCTTTACATCCCTTTGCCTGCTTTCAGCTATGAATATAGCCCAGCTGTTAATATGTTTGACATTTTCACAGCTCACATTGTGCAGTTAAATCAGGTCTGTGAAATTCCCCTTCCCCCTACATCTGAACACTTGCCTGTCAAAGAAGAGCGTTGATGTAACACCCACCTGTCTCCCAGTATTATACTTGTAGTGCATTTATTTCAAAAGCCTGATTTATGAAGCCTCTTCGTGCTGCGCAACTTATCTGAATTCCATACCGGTTGACAGCTGAGTATATATTAATCACCTGCTGATGTGCAGGGTCTCTTTTATCCTACAAGCCCGAATAGCCAAACAGATTAACGAAAATGAGGCCAGCGACGTTATTACGTTATATTAGCATGCATCTCATGCTCACCCACATCTCGACTTAACTTTAGTCTTCCCTCATGAAATCTTGTCTATGTGCACGTATCCCCCTCGGACTTGCTTTTAAGCATGTTTTAACGCTTAACTATAACAAAAAATTAATAAATAAAAAAAACGGCAACTTTCCAGCAAATTCAACGGTTGCATCTAACATCAATGTGACAGATTTTATTGAAAGGTTATTGAGGTTTTATTGAAAGTTTTAATCCTGATGTTTTCTATATAAACTGTGACCAGAAAAAGTCTTATTACCAAATTAACTGCATTTCCCTACAATCTATCTCATGTTGTGCTCTTTTCTATGGTGAATTTGGAGAAACAGAGCCGGACTTTTGTTCACAAGTGTTTTGCCAGTTCTTGCCTTGCGATACCGATACTGTCATATTTTGTAATTTATCATTTACTTTACAGTCCACAAAACACAGAAGGGAATAAAAATAAGACTGGACATGCATGTTGTCCCTTGTTAGCGCGGAATGATTAATAGTGCCCCATTGTGCTTTGTGATTTCTTGCATGAGATCCCTGCGGTGGCAGTCTTGCCCGGAACAAATGATAAAAAGAAGAGAGAAACATGGCGTGTATCCTAAGCCACTGGACTGATACCAACACATCAAAATCAAATTAGCAAGGCCTAGTTGTGCTGGGTACACAGAGGACCGTAGAGGCTGTTTCTTGAAGAGGAAGAGTTCTCTTCTGCCCGCGAGTGTTACTGAAGACTGCAGTAACTCACTTTGACAGGGGGACTTGCAGCAACTCTCTCTGGTTTATTAGCTGACAGCAGGTGTTCTGATAGCCTTAATGTAAGCTGATTGCTAGCAACACCGTGTATGATTCATCCAGTGGCACCCATAGGGAGGTTAAGATCTCGTAAACTGTGTGTTCGACCGGACTTGGCCCAACGCTGCTGAAGGCGATGGAGGGTGCATGTGTAGTGCATTGTTACTTATGATGGTCAGAAAAACATTTTGCAGTGCGTTGTGGGACGTGTGATGGCACACTGTGAGTAATTCTGCGTTTGTTTAGCAGATGTATGGTAGGTATGACGGAAATCATACTCCCTGTGAGGTGATTCTGACCTTCACTTTTGCAATAGCTCAATCCAGAATGCCCCAATCTTCAATCTGTATTCGAAAGCCTGACGCTCGGTCGAGAGAAGGTAGACTCACGGTCTGTTTGAGTGATTTATTTATAATGAGAAATTCCTAATTCCCTGTGGGCCCTTAGAATATCGTATAGATTTAGTGTCAGTCGGACGACAAGAGTATGGGTGTTGCGTACACTAGTAAGGCTTGCTCTAATAATCTGCTCCAAGGCTGATGTAGGCCCAGCGATAATCCATATTTAAATGGTGCACTGATAGAACAGCAATAATTCATTGGCCTTTCACTTAGAGGAGAGAATAACAATAACCCTCTTACCGTTGTATGGTTATTCTCTCTTTTACACTTGGAAATGGTTTATCCTTGACATATTTCCATTTGCATCTGTCTGAGAGGGAGGGAGAGGAAGTCAGACAGAAAAAGGACGTGGAAACATGGAAACAAAGAAAGATTGGATGGGAAATTAAGAAATGGGAGAAATAAAAGAAAGATTAGAGGAAATAAAGTTGTAAACAAGGCAAAGAAGTTAAGAAAATAAATAAATAAACAGCAGAGAAAATATGTGAAAAGTTTAAGAGGGAAAGTGGGGGGAAAAATGGAAAGAATCAGGAAAGAGTAAGAAAGAAAACAGAACGAAGGCAGCATTAGTGAGAAAAAAAACATTGATGCTGAAGAAAAAGAAGAGAAATCTTGAAAGAAATAATGATTGGAAGGAAATGAATAAGAAGAGAGATAAAGAGAAAGAAAAGATAAAGGAGCAATTGAGGAAAACACGGAAAAAGAATGAAGCAATAGAGGATGGAGAAAAAAGTAAACTTGTGGAAGGAGGAAGTGATAAAAACAGAGAAGAAAGAAAGAAAGAAAGAAGGAAAGGGAGATAAAGTTACGAGTTACGACATGAATGATCGAAAGTCAAGAGAGAATGTAAGGAAAAATGGTAAGAAACTGTGGAAGGGATGAGGAAGGAAAGAAGAAACAAAAGAGGCAGAGAGTGCTCTGATCCAGCCTAATGAACCTCTCTGATAGCAGCAGCTCATTTCGTCTTTTTTCCATATAATCCTCACGATGTCAGGCTATTGATAAAATCGAGACAAACTCAAATTGAATTCTCAGAAATAGCTGGGGTTTGTCTATAAGCTCCCTTTCTTCTATGTACTGTTTCATTACTGTAAATTAGTTTGTCTGGCCGGTTGCCAGCGCTGCCTCATCCTGGGGCTCAGAGCCTTTCATCCAGCCATCCAGAAGACACGAACGCATGTCTGAAGCATGCTTTTAATTGAGCCCTGCTCACGCTACAGTAGCTGTCAGGTGGCGGCGAAGAACAGTAATGAGGCAGCTCTCTTCTAAATCAAAGCAACTTCCAAAACAAGCTAACTGTAATAATAAAACTTCCAGCAGTACATTAGCAGCGATCTCTGCCCCGGCACAGTTGTTCAACAGTGAGAAACATCAGTACTCGACAGCCGTTCTGTAGAGAGCTGTTATTTCCTCAGAGTATTTTAGAAATGGTACAGAGTCTGACTATATAAACCATTTCTATAGTAGCGAGCAGAAAAAAATAGGTCACGACAAGAGAGCCTGTCAAAACGCAGCTCATGTAAAACACTCACTGTAAGTGGTCTGTTGACTTCAGCATGCTTGTGCAACATATGGTGTCCTCATTTAGGTGAAACTGAGTTTCTGGGGATGGCGTGGTGTGGTAGTGGATGTTCATCTGGGCTGGTTAACCGGATGGCTGCTGGTTTGTGTGTGATTGTGGCCCTGAGCGAGATAGCGATCCTCAGGCTGCTGCGGGGGGGTTGACTCTATAATTAGTTCACTTTGAGCGACTAGCGATGAAAGCTTTAGCTAAATTAATACTTGTGTTTCCGTTTTGAAGGGATTTTCTTTTCACTCGTGTTTGAGAAGATGAAACAAGAGCGCAAGTGCAAGGACGTCCCAGAGGCCGGGGCCAGTTTGAGAGCGATTCAAGTCCAGTTGACGGAATTGTAGCTTGTCAGACCTAAAGAGTCTGTAGAGTTTAAAACTTCAGAGTGATGAAAAGCTTTGTTTCCTTTTATTTTGTATGACTGGTGCTGATTGTGTGTAACAATATATTAGAATGCAAGTACAATATTATAAATACAATAATTTAGTCATTGAGTGTTATTATTGTTTTGTTGTCATTAATAATAATTATAATAATTATTTGTGTTTGTATTTATGTAGTTTAATAATTATTTAAAATAAAAAAATGAAATATTAATTATTACAGTTATAAAAATTGCATATAAAGTACAAAGACTAATTTATTTTTTCCCCTGTAATTGCTAGGCTGATATTGAATATTGAGATTATTTTTGTTTAAAAGAATATTTAATTTAATTTCTGGTACTTGCAATAAGTAAATGGTCATCCACCTTTAAGAATACAATATAATATGTATGACAAATGTGCAATGAACAGTGTCAGAAATGTCAGTGTCAGTATACACACACTATATATATATATATATGTTTTTTTGAGGGGACACTAAAAATCTTGGCAAGGAAAATTTTAGGGGGGAAAATGGGCTTAAGAAGCTTCCTTTTTCACCTTTATGTTTTATCACTCTGATTCTTTTACTCACACATTCCCTGTAACTCCGGTCGATTCGGCTCACTCCTGATTTTTTTCTTCCTTTCCTTTTTTTTTGTCCCCTCTCCTTCTCCAGCCTTCAGCTCTGGCATCGATAGCATGCTGCATGATATGGTCAGCCTGCTGGGGACTGATAATGCAGGCTTACACACACACATCCCCACACACACATACGCACACCTGCACAAGAAAATGCACAATGCAATCTCTCAGGATGAGCCCTGGTCCTAATCTGTCTCCATAGCAACAGGGTACAGGTAGGACTCCCCCGCTTGGCCTTGAGTGTGCCGCTGTAGGGATCCTGCCTCATGACCTAGAGCGAGCAAGGGATTGTGATTAGATATCAGCGTGATCATCAGATAAAAAAATACAGCTAATTGCTTCTCAGAGAGCAAGTATTGAGCAACTGACATGGCTGCGATAAGCTTACAGAAGGAGAAGGAAGCTCTAGCTGGGGGCCGATGTGACTCTCAGACCTCAAGCTGAGTGGTTTAAGTCTGGGTTAAGAAACAGAGACATTGTACTTCTTAGTGTGCTACCGAGGGAAGGAGGGGAGGCTGTTTTATTTACTGAGCTCAAGCTGTATGATTTTCCTCTGCCTCATTGACTACAATTAGGAACAACCTTCAGAGTAAATGCATTTCAGTTTGGGCTGTTTGTAATGGGTTATATATCAAACTCACAGCCACTCTTTATTTACTTTATATAAGGATTTCTATATACATATTCATGTAGGGTCAGTAAGATTTTTCTTTTAATCTGTATTTTCAATCATATTAATCAAACACAAATAAAAAGACATTTATAATGTTACAGAATATTTCTTTTTCAACTTATGTGTCTTCTTTCAAACATTTTTTCATCCAACAATCCTTTAAGATAAACATAATTTCAACAAAAATATTAACATTAATATAATTGTAATATTATATTTCCAACGTTTAAAGGAAATGCACCAAATCAGCATATTAGAATGACACGGAAGTATAATTAGTCTATAAAATATATAAAGTATACAGATCTATTTATTATTATTCTATTTTTTTTTACATAAATAAATACTCATATTCAGCAAAGATGCAGTGACATTAAAGTGACTTTCAAATAAATGGTGTTCTTTTTTAACTTTTTATTCATCAAAGAATCCTGAAAAAGAAAAATCTGTATTTCCACAAAATATTAAGAAGCCCAACATTGATAATAGAAAGAAATATACTAAGCATATTTATATATAAATCAGCATATTTAAATAAATTGGTATGTATCTCTCTTTCACTAGTTTAACTAGTAACATAAAATGTTAACTGTAATTATTAAAATCAATACATTTAATTTTTTATTGATTACTGGTGTCTTTTTACAATATTCAAATATGAACTAACAAAAAACGGCAACATTCCATCTAGAATATTCAAATATGAACTAACCAAAAACGTCAACATTCCATCTAGAATATTCAAATATGAACTAACAAAAAACGGCAACATTCTATTCAGAACATTCAAATATGAACTAACAAAAATCGTCAACATTCCATCTAGAATATTCAAATATGAACTAACAAAAAACGGCAACATTCTATTCAGAACATTCAAATATGAACTAACAAAAATCGTCAACATTCCATCTAGAATATTCAAATATGAACTAACAAAAACCGGCAACATTCTATTCAGTACATTCAAATATGAACTAACAAAAATCGTCAACATTCCATCTAGAATATTGAACTATGAACTAACAAAAACGTCAACATTCCATTCAGAACATTTAAATATTAACTAACAAAAAATGTCAACATTCTATTCAGTACATTCAAATATGAACTAACAAAAAACGTCAACATTCCATCTGGAATATTCAAATATAAACTAACAAAAACGTCAACATTCCATTCAGAACATTTAAATATTAACTAACAAAAAACGTCAACATTCCATCTAGAGTATTCAAATATGAACTAACAAAAAACGTCAACATTCCATTTAGAACATTCAAATATGAACTAACAAAAAACGGCAACGTTCCATCTACAATATTCAAATATGAACAAATAAAAAACGCCAACATTCCATTTAGAACATTCAAATATGAACTAACAAAAAACGGCAACATTCCATCTATAATATTTAATTATGAACAAACAAAAAAACGGCAACATTCCATCTAGAATTTTCAACTATGAACTAATTGATATAAAAATATTATGGTAACACTTTATTTTAAGGCATCCACACCAGTGAATGATATTTTCTGTTCATTTTAAGCGCATATGCATCTGTCACATTTTCGAGCTACTTATAGGATGGATTCTTATTAATCGTACATCAGCTAGAAAAAAAAAAAAATCTGAAAGTGATTCCAATGATATCATTATAGATTTGGTATGGACTCTGCTATTGTTTTAATACTAAAAAACGATTTTCTAACCATCTTATCTAGTCATCATTCTTGGTGTGACCAGGGCTTAATAAGGACACCTTTAAAAAATTTTAACCACATTTACTTATATATTACAGTATATAAGGGAGTTTTAGCCAAATTGTAATTTCCAACAACCATGGTAGAATCACAGTGACACAACCAGTCAAGCTTTAAAGAAACACGCCACATTTTTTTTTGGCTAATTTTTTAACTCTAATTCCCCTAGAGTTAAACAGTTGAGTTTTACTGTTTTTTTTATTCATTCAGCTGATCTCCGCTTTTAGCTGAGTATAGTTATTTTTCCTATTTAAAACTTGACTCTTCTATAGTTACATTGTGTATGATATAAAATGAAAAGTTGTGATTTTCTAGGCTAATATACTGCGACTAGGAACTATACTCTCATTCTAAACCACGCATTCTGGCATTGTCCCCAGCAATTTCAGGCGCTGCGAAATATCATTGCGCCAGCTGCACCCGTGACACTGTAGCAGAGTTCTTTGATTAATAGTTTGTAGTTAAATCAGCCTTGAAAATCTTTTCTTCCTACATCCAGTCTTAGTACATGATGTAACTACAGAAGAGTCAAAAAAAAATTTCAACTCTTTGGTCATTTTTGAGCGTGATGTTAATAATCTAATTAGATTTAATGATCTATACCACCGCACCCGGAGATCGGCTAAATGGATTCAAAAACGTTAAAACTCGACTGTTTAACTCTAGGTGAGTTGAAAAATTAAGTTATGTGCTCCTTTAATGTGTGCAACTGTACATAAGACGTCAATCTCTTGTGGTTGTTTCGGTAATGTGCAACACAAAAATAGGATGATATAACATTCCCCAGATGAGCCATTGTCCCTGTTGAGGTTAACGACTTAGAACAGGTGCGAGTAGGCTAATTAGGGGAGTGTTCTACACCTGTTTCACAATCAAACCCACTTCATGATGTGTTGAAACCGTACAAAACAAGCCAAACACCTCACAGCTGAAACTTCAGGATGAATGCTTGGTTACAATGATCCGTTTTTCTAAAAATAATTAGAGTTTTTTTCTTCCAAAACCATCTGTTCGTGATGTCCACATATGTAATGTTTTGGAGCTGGTTTCTTGGATGGGAGATGCTAAGTCGTGAGCATGTCCTTGTTATAAATCTGTCGTTTTTTTAGCGAGGTGTGTGTTATTACCAGACATCTACTGCTGCGTTTGCCTGAGCTGTCTGCCACCACATGAGGAATAAATCTTATTAAACTAGTGAAAATGAGCCCAGTAATGTTTAATGAGCACCCTTGCTGATGAAAAAAGCTATTTTATGTCTCTTAAAGATATTGCCTTATCTGCCCCCTCTCACTCTTTCTCTATTTTCTCTCTTATACTGAAAAATCTTTCTCCTCTGGGGCTCTGAGAGAATTGAAGTTAGGATAAATATTGATAGAAGCTAAAAGTCACTTAGTATTAAGTTATTTTCCTTACTTTTTTAGCACTGGTGTCGTGAAATAAGATTTTGCTCGAGCTGTGCATCCCTTTTCATCCAATGCCATTCATCAGTGTTTACAGATGCGGTTGTGTGGTGAATGCGACACTTCAAAGCCTCACGTAATATGCATCCTTTAATCATTTTGGTAATGCTTTTGTAGTGCACATCCTCAGGCATTGTGCTGAAAAGGCAGTAGATTTGTGACAGTAGTTCACACCTTTGGATTATTGGGCCAAATCTCAGGTATTACAGGATTACATGGGATTATTGTCACACTGGATTATTAGTTCAGACACCACGTAGTGTTTTGGTGTTACATGGTATCCCATTCAGTGTAAATATAGACCAGATTGGAAATATTTTTATCATGGACTTTTCTTTGGGTAATCTTAAATGCGTTTTGCACCATCGGTAAAGCTGTTGTTTCTTCTGTTGTGTTTCAGCTTGGCGAGGACACCTTCAATCGGGCCAAGCTTCTCAATGTTGGCTACACGGAGGCTCTTAAAGACGCAGAATATGACTGCTTCATTTTCAGCGACGTGGACCTGATCCCTATGGATGACCGGAACCTGTACCACTGTTATGACCAGCCCCGTCATTTTGCCATTGCCATGGACAAATTTGGCTTCAGGTAACATTTTAAGGGAACCGCATAATGCAGGAGTCTATTATCACATTATATTTGATATAACATTTTATCGCACGTTCATATTTCTGGTCCCCTTTGATGCATAAATGAACAGAAGCCTCATATAAAGGCTGAAAATGCAATGAATTTAATATCCTTGTAGAGTTGTAGCTTTGCCAGATTTTATTACAAATATGCTGGGCTGCATTTGTTGCTATTTACATACATATTAATAGATGCCATGTCTGTACTTGTCTTTATTTCTTTGCAGAGAACAGAGTCAGTTAATCAAACAGCCAGAGCTTGAGGGCTGTCTGTCAAAGCCTGTGCTCCTGATGATTAATTGCTTTTTTCCACTAGGGAAGATATATGTCTTATGACGCTTTGTCATCTGGAGCTGTAGAATACAGCTGAATTATTATGTATCAAAAGTTCATTTGTTAGGTGCAGTGCCAGTCTAGACAGACCTGGAGCCTTGACAAGCATATGTATTCATTTTCCAAGGCAGACAATTATTTAGAGGAGACAGACCGGTTTCCTTCAAATGTAATAGCTAGAGATATTAAAACACTGGTGAAGGTTCATCGTATTATGTTTTGGGTTTTTTTTCTATTTTTCTACTTGAAATGAATTTTGTCTGTCTACTGTCGGCAAGCAGACAAGTTGGCCTTGGTGTTTAATTTCCTGTCTTTGTGCGAGGGGCCAAAAGGACCAAGACAATCTTAACTCTCTGTCTTCCTCTGCCGTCATCAGGGAATTTGTTAAAATCTCTTTCTTAAAATGTGAGCAGTCTTGCGAAGTTAGTCCAAAAGATAATTGTTTGCTAATCAGTTGGTATGTGAATAACATTTCATGATAGTTAAGGTAACATGATTAAAAAATTATTCTTGATATTATTATATAAAAAAAAAAACACCAATAAAAAAAGAAGAAAATGAACTGTTATTACATTGTTTAACATTGTATATTAAATATGTATTGTGCATATATTAATACAGTGATTATGTTTTTATTCTATTATTCTATTCTATTCTATTCTATTTTATTATATTATATTATTATTATACTATTATTATTACTAGTAATACATATGTCTATAGTGCTGTATTTATTTATATTTATATGTAAATATATGAATATACACAGTACACATACATATGTTACATAAACAAAAATGTCTATTTTGGATTTGCTTAATCAAGATGAATTGTGATCAAACATTTGACAGCACCACTATATATATATATATATATATATATATATATATATATATATATATATATATATATATATATATATATGTGTGTGTGTGTGTGTGTGGTTGCTATATTACCTGCTTAGCGCTGTGGTAAAATTTTAACAGTTATTTGATTCGGTTTTTATTTCTCTGTGGACGGCCAGACAATACGTTGTTAAACAAATGCCACTGACCTTCTCTAGAGTGTGAATTGCCTTTAACTGTCAGTGGGCTAATAATTCCGTTTCCTCAGTGAGTCATGTATTGGCGTGTGTCTTGAGTCTGAGGAGGCCTTAACGTTCCTGTATTTAATAAGTGGAGCACCTTTAGAGAATTACACGCTCTCAGTCCGTGAGCCTGTGAAGAAACTTCAGCCATACTGTTTCTGTGAAGACTGCTGCTGTAGCAGATGGCCTCATTAATTTTAGCTTGTTGTCTTTTAACGTGTGGTTGCGGCGCTCACGAGCGCTTGTTTGTGGATGTGAGTTTGTGTGTGTGTGTGCATGTTCATGTAGGTTATTGCTTCTCTTTCTACCTCATGTCGCACATTTGTTTGCGTGGGTGGATGTGGTTGCTGTCATTGGCAACATACACTGCGGTAGCCCAAGGCGAACCCCGGGCGGCTACCCATGATGCACCTGCCAGCCCACAGCCCAACGGGCCTCTTAAAAGAGAAGATGCAGAAACCATGTTTTCAACTGCTTTAAGTGGACTCGATGCTTTTTTTCCAGACTATATTCATCCAGTAGAGCGTTTATTTGAATGCTTCGAACACTTGCTTGAGATGTAATCGCTCTGTGGTTTAAAGGTCAAATATCTGACTTCGTTCTAACAACCAACACGGCCTTTTAATTCATCCTTCGACCTGCAATGGAGTATGTATATTTATATCAGCCTTTAATCCAGTAGACGATGATTCCTCGGATAATTCTCATCTGACAGTGGCCTCCTGAACTGTCTATGATGAGAAACGGATTCTGGTTTGTGGTGCACTTAAGCTTTCACAGGGCGTTCTTTGAGTTGTGTAGCTCAACCGAGAGGCCCGAGGGGTGGCAACCAGGAGAAAACTGATGAAAGAGGGTTGGGAGAAGGATCAGATAGCATTTGAAAATGTTGGATCCCCTGTGGGAGGACTCTGTGGCTCTCTAGAATCACTCATACGAGATGCAATTTTGTTAAATTCAAATGCTTGAGTTGACTGACTAAAGGGCTCAGTTCAGAGAGGGCTTACAGAAAGGATATTTTACTGTAGACTTAAATCAAAAAGAAAATCTAATGGAAATCCAAAGACCTCTACATTCCAAATGTACGTAGGCAGGAATAGACAGTTTCAGGTAACATTACTTGATACAGTGTTATTGATGATTAAAAGGGTTTTTTTGGCTTTGTATTTAAACTGTGTGTCATCTGAATAAGAATGACTGGGGTCTATTCTCTTTTGCAGGCTGCCCTATGCAGGGTACTTTGGAGGGGTGTCCGGCCTTAGCAAAAAACAGTTCCTCAAAATCAATGGCTTCCCTAATGAGTACTGGGGCTGGGGAGGTGAAGATGATGACATTTACAACAGGTAAGGCCATATATATATGTTGTCCTTCTCTTTTACAAAATATTTGAGATCTGGTCCTTTAAAATGATCAAATAAGAAACTATGTAGGGATAAGATGCGGGAGCTGCACTTGAAACCAAAGGTGGATGAATGTGACAAACCAGAAACATCTGTATCACCTGAAGATCAGTTCGATGTGTGACCCTGGTGAACAAAACCAGTCAGAGGGGTATATTTGTAGCAATAGCCAGCAAAATAATGTATGTCAAAATGAAAGATTTTACTTTAATTCCAGACATCATTAGGACATTAAGTCAAGATTAGGTTCTGTGAAAATATTTTATATATAAAGTATTTTTATTTAAAAGTAATAACATCTGTAATTCTGTACTTTTCTGTACTTATATTTATAATTATATTGTTGACCCATCCTTCACATTTTAACCTACCCTTAAACCTACCCAACCTGTCCCTAATCTAATCCGACTCATGTATTCAGCACTTCTTCCTCCAGAACATTGTCACTTCAGTTGTCCGGGTGGTTAGTAAAACACAGCACCGCAGTTTCAGGGAAATGAGCAGCAAAGAAGCTATTAAAATGGAAAAAAGGCTTCAAAGGTTGTATTTAAATTATGTATTGGTCTAAGCTCTTTGCTTAAATTAAAAAGAAAGAATTAAAAGTAGGTTATAATGTGAATATTACTTTGACGAGTGGTTCTTTCATGTGGTTCCAGGACAAACCATTTCAGAGATGACTGATATGCTGACAAATGAATGTTAAACATGAAAGACACATATTTTGAGTTGTTTATGATCGCCGTAATTGCTGTTATGCCAACAATGTGTCACTGCAATCCTCGATAACAGATTACACATTTTTAATCTATTTGTCAAATGTCATGTTTGACACATTAACAGCTTAAGTGAAAAATCGAAATATTCAAAGAATAAATGGTTCTTTATTTCTCTTGATTGAAATGAATCACATCCGTAGATGCGCTGCTTGTAAGCCTTTGCCAACTTTGACTGACTTTCTGGGATGTCATTTCGTTTTGAGGTCTCGTAGACAGGCATTTAAAAAAGTCATGAGTAAGCACGCGTCATCAGAAACTGTCGCTTTGTCGCGGAACAGTGTCCTTGCCCTGTTTCTAGATCTTTTTCTTTCTCTGGGATATACGCTCGGCGCTCACAAATCTACACCATGTCCAGACAGAAACGTGTGAATAGATGACGCTCTGCTGTCTGATGCCTGTCTCTTCAGATAATGAATAGCTGCGTGTTCACTAGCTATCACTTTTCCCCGCTCAGGTGATGAGAGAGCAAAACCCGCAGTATATCAGGGCAGGCAAGCTCTTGCAACAGCGATAACACTGGTGGAGATACGTCCCATATGTCACTCTTTTCAGTTGTTTGGGGTTCCATTGACAGTAGATGGCGGAAACCGGATGGTGTGATAAAGCACACCTCTCACATTATCTTTTCCTGCCTTTGCCCACTGCTTTTTTATGACATGATGGATAGATTATATAAGTAAAAATAGGCTTTGTAGCCTGGTATCCACAAAAAAGCAACAGCCTCCCTTGAGATCTACTTCTGAACTGTGCTGTTTTTATTGCGTGAATATAAGAAGCTTGATGTTGTTTTGAAGGAGTTCTAATTATGTATTTTGCATGCATATTTATTGCACATTTATATGCACATTGACTGTTGATCTGTTTTTTACAATTTTTTACTCGTTTTGTTTTTGTGTTGCAATTAGCATCTTTGCCAAGACTAAAACTTTTAATTTTATGTACAATAAAATTTTTGTTCATATTTGATATTGATACAACGTCTATGCATGTACACTGGTATTCAAAAATTTGGCTTTGGTTAGATTTTTAAACTATTGAATAGCTCTTTATGTTCACCAAGGCTGCATTTTTTTATCAAAAACAATAGTAAATATGTGAAATATCATATGTGTACAGACACATAAATATCTAAAATATATACAATACATATGCTTTTATATATATACGCGTGACATTACTGTCACTTGATCCCTCAAAATTTTAGGAAAGTATGTTGTTGTTTTTTTTTGTTTTCACAATCATTTGAATAGAAAGTTCAATTGAACAGAACAGAAATCTTTACATTATGTATGTCTTTACTGTTACATTGGATCAGTTTAGTGCATCATTACTGGCAAAAACGATTAATTAATTGAAAAATAATCTTACTGATCTCACACTTTTGAACAGCGGTTTGAACATAAAACATTTAATTTGTACACACTTGCAGAGTCGATGTTATTGCATTATACCTTTTGAAGCCTTAAGTGGCCGTGCATTCATTTATCTTTCTTGTCTTCTCCAGTTCTAAATATAAAAAAATGCGCTTTCTTGTGATCTCAGAGTCGCTATAGTTTATCTACCACAACAAAGTTGTAGCCACCTTCTCTAAAGAGAATTTCTCATCAGTTCAAATCAGTTCATCTATAATGCAGGCATTGCCAAGAACGAACAAGAGACAAAAACAAGAAAAAAATACTCTCAGCTCAGTGCCTCAAGAAAACAGATTTTGAATTATTCGAAAATGTTGCTTAATTGTTATGTTCTAAAATTGTAATGACAAACAAAACTGAAAATTTGAACTGAAACTTTCCATTTTATCCAATGAAGTATCATTAATTGAAATAAATGCAGCACATTTAAAGCAAAAGAAGTCATGTAAAAGATAAAAAGTAGATTTTTTAAAATGAAGACAATCAGGACACTTTCAAGTTGTCAAACTGAGTGCGATGAACTATGCAGGAACGCATTGCATGAAAGTGAAAGTGACTACATTATTTAAATTGCTTGGGACCAGTGCTGCACAAATGCTTCTTACAAATTTGTTCTACCAAATAATTTTTAAGGCCACTGTAGTTGACTACATCTACAGCTTTGAAATATTACTGAAGGATGAATAAGTTCTTTCTTAGCATACAGGGTGGTGATATAGTGGCCTGAAGTCAGCTTTGAGCAGTCGTTCGAAGTCAAGATGTAAGAGTGAATGGCATGTGGACCCAGCTGTGCGTTCTGCTTCAAATTCCCCATCTGACTGGTGGACAGACACGCACAGACTCTGACGCTCGCTCATTTAGGTCCTCTGGGTGGAAGTTTACTTGAACATACTGTCACTTCTCTGGAACCAGTTTGCTGGGGCTCCAGGGACTCCCAGTGCCTGTCAGAACAACTTCCTCTCTTCCCACATCTTTGAAGGTCACTGGTCTGACAGCGTGAGCCCAAGTGCCAATGGACATTCTTCTCTGCGAGCTCGAAATTCTGCAGCCTGGCTTCCTAAAATCTGTCAGTCTGTGCCCCTCTGCCAGCGCTGCTTCAGAACAGACATGTTTTTTGCATCTCTGTGGACTGGGTTTTTAGTTTGTTTGTGAAGGCAGCTAGCATTAGTGTGCAGGATCTTTGTTTCTTGCTGAAGTTGATCCTGCAGTAGTACATTTGTTCCTGTAGTGTCGTTTATAGCCATAAGGAAGAACTAGTGGCAGTCCTGTTCAAAGATAATACAATACAGATACAGAGTAGCTATGGTCTGCCTCTATTGACGAGAAGCTACTACAGCCATTTCTGTCCTTGATTTCTAAGAAAATGCATGACAAAAGAATGTATGAAATCTGTGTCAGAAAAGTCATTTTCCAGTTACACTGAAATTTTTGTAACGGGGATAGTCTCCTGTTGAAAGAGTTTCACCAAGAGCCATGTTCATTAATCTGAGCAAGTTTCATTCTGAATAAAATGTTCTTTTAACTTTTATAAATGGCTCTCTGCAATCAGCTCTTAGCTCACAACAAAAGCGAGAACGAGAGAGCCGGTGTTCAGCAGTGCACATGGAAAGTCAAATGCACTGAAAGTGTGGCTCTGCAAACAGTCCAGTTAAAAATACTTCAAAAACAATATACACAATAATATGGTTAAAATATGACAACATGACATTCACAAAGGAGGCTGGAGTGATCCACGTATGTAGCATTGGTCGAAACTTTTTTCTATTTTAATAGATTTTTAATATCATTTATTTCTCTTGGTAATGGTAGAACATTTGTTTTCAGTTGCCATTACTGTAATTACTGTCCACAGTGTTGCATGATTTTTCAGAAATCATTCTAATATTTAGTTTCGGTCCTTTGGAAACCTTTCTTATTATTAACTAGGTATAACCAAAAACCTTTGGAAATCTTGGTTACTTTTTTCAGGATCCTTTGATGAATAGATTTTATTTAAATTAGTTTTATTTTTACTTATTTATTTTTTGCAATGTCTTGACAGTGACTTTTTATCAATATAATGTGTTGAATAAAAGTACTTTCTATAATAGAAATATCTTACTAAAAATCTTTTTGAAAGGAAACTTGAACAGTAGTGTATATATTTAGTTCACTAGTTCATTTTAATACAGTCTTGATTTTTTTATTAATATTTTATGTATTTATTTCAGTGTGTTTACAAATAAATGTACTTGTACATTTAAATATTTACTGTTAGTTTACTACTGTAACTTCACATCAAAGACAAAAAAACAGATTTATCTCATCTTTTAACTTTTTAGCATTTCTCTCTTTATGATCATTATCTAGACGACAGTACAGTATCAAACTTCAGATGTATTCTAATTCTTTGTGTTAGATGTCAAGAAGTCGTTTATTTTATGGCAGCTTCATAATAACAATCCTGTTTTAGATAATAAGTCATCCATAAGGGGCCTTATCTATAAAACCTTCCTAATGGAAAGCACAGCCACTATCGTGCTCTGCAAGCTGACCAGAAGGTCATCGCTGCATGCATTGCTAGAGTGAAGTCATTGTGGATAGAAATAGCCTAGAGGGATGTGTGTGAGGGAGGATAGTGGACTCAGATGACTGTGTCCTGGCCTCATGCACAGCAAATGTTCCATCCGACTGGCTTGAAACAAAAAGCGAAAGTTAAAAAAGCTTTTGGAGAGTTTTGCTCTCCCCTCTGGCCATGTGGACAGAGAAATAGCCCATCATCCTTTCTTTGATTTTCAACATCTGTGTAGTTGGAGAAGATGGAAGCCCTGGAGGGACATTTCCCTTTCAAATTCAGTAAGAATGAGACAGTGGAATGCAGTAGACAGGTGTGCGCTACTGTGGATTTTAACTTGAAATTGAAAAGTTATGAACTACTCTTAGGAAGACTGGACTAAAAATGAAGAGCCTGTCTGTTCAACAATCTGTGCAACTCCAAGGGCATGTGGAGATGCATGGCTTCAGCATCAAGAGGGCACATTTAAAATGTTTTGGTGGCGTTTTGTAGCATATTTTAACAGCAGAAAAAACTGGTTTCTAAAAGAGTAAACAATGGCTGTGTTGTTGGTTTTCTTGGCTCATTATATTTCCAAGTTAATAATGAGGACTACTTGATTTTAAGAATATTACTGACAATGTAGCATAATTATGTAATAATGGAGAATAGAATAGATATATATATATATATATATATATATATATATATATATATATATATATATATATATATATATAGATAGATATTATATAGATATTATATTTTACATTTACAAATAAATATATATGTCAATATAGAAATATATGTATGTACACGGTACATGCACATGTGATATTATTAAATTACTTAAATGCTGTTAATTAATATTACTAAGTGTATAATTTGCGTTGTAATAAGGGCACTGTAAAATAAAAAATGCTACCAGTTATATTTATATTTGAAATGTTTTCAAAATTAAAAGTGCATAATTATGCATATTTTATCTTAACATGTAGTCATGTCTAGTGGTGTTTTTAATGAATTGACAAAAGAATAAAGAAAGCAACATTTTGAAAAAAAAAAATAAAATTAATTATTTGTCATTTTATTTTTAAAGGGCACTTATAGTCACCACAAACATGTTATTCGCTTATTGTTATTTGTTTTTTAATGTTAGTAATTACATGACTCTGCAGTAACCAGTACAGTAGTTTTGTTTTGTTTTTAACTCCAAATATTTCATAATATAAAAACAACAACAAAAATAGAGAGCAAGGAAAGGAGAGTGTGTTTTGGGAGGGCTGTAATAGAAGACGAGCGCCAGACAAGGTCAGTCTGTCTGCCATATTGTATGACTACTCCTCTATCCCTCCCTTTCTCTCTCAGTTTTCCTTGCTTCCTCACCTTCTGTCTCTCTTCCTCTATATCTGACCCGTCTTTTTTTCTGCTCCTCTCCCGTTTCTGCTCTGCCAGCAAGCCATGAAGTAACAGTAACGATTCTCCCACTCAGAAAGTCTAATGCAATTAAACGAACTGCAGGGAGGAAGAACGGAAGGACATATACAATAAAAAAATTTCTTACTTAACCCAGTTAGAGACTACCGGCCAAAACTGATCTTCGGTCAACATTATTAATTATTACGTCAGCATTCAGACAAACATTCCCTTAATCACAAAACTGTCTTGTTGACTAATAGAAACACTGTGAGTTATTTCATCATGCGCCACTATGGTACAATAGTGATGCTGTTTGCTTTTGTTTTGTATGAGTAATGAGTGTTCCCCCACCTGTTTTCCACGTTCGCTCTCTTCCTGCAGGTGTTTTAATGTGTTTTTTGCCTCCAAGGCTGAGGTTAATTTAGCAGCATCTTTTGTTTGTTCCTAACCAAAAAAAACAAACTCATTTTTCTATACGATGGCAAGGAAGGCACAAAACTTTCAGATATTCGGCATAGATTTTCAAGGTCTTTAAGAAGCGTTTTGCTTTTCCCCCCAATCAGACGACTCTCAAAACGCGGCGGCCCCAGAGTAATCACAGCTGTCTGCGCCGGACGTGGAAGGCCAAAGAGTTCGAATCGGCCAATAGGATGTAAAAATGCTCTGCGAATAAATGCGGTAATGTGTGTGTATAATGTGCATGATAATGAACACAAATCCGGCTCCAAGGCGTTTAACCCTCGTCTTACTTAAGGCTCTTGGCTGTTTAGCCAAATTACTGCAGGTGTCCGTGAACGCGAGCCAACCAAACAGTAATTACCCACATGGACACGGTTATCGGAGCTTTGTTGTTGTTGTCTTTTTATGCCTTTCTCAGATACATGGAACTGGACTCGAATCAGAACAGAAGAGCTAAAAATAGCTCGATTAAACTGAAATGAGGAATTTCACAAAAAGGCAAGGTTCTTACACTGCAAAAGATAGTTTTAATAATCATTATTATGTGCTGTAAAATATCTTTGGGATTTGATAACTATTAAGATAGCTATACTACAACACTCATCTGTCGTTGACTGTCTGTGGTTTTTATTGTTCATCAGCTGTAAAAAAAAAAATTTTTGAAAGTGATTTCAGGTATATTTCGTTTTCTGTCTTTATAGTTTATATACCAACTTGTATATGTATATATATATTTTTTAGTATATGTAAATGTATATTTATTTTTTATATATCTTTATAGTTCTCGTTCCTGCTGTGAATAGGCAGAAAACCGATTACAAAAATTGTATGAGCAGCATTCGTTTTAACAGTTTGTATAATGTTGGTGAAATGTCCATCAAACACACTGTAACTGAAATGTTAATGGGTGAAATAAGTTAATTTGGTTATTTAATTATTAATACTTCAGCACCGATATCATATAAATATCATATAATACATAAGTGCGCTATATATCAAAATACGTTCACTCTACATAGTCCTTTTTTGTAAAGTGAAATACTGTTTGCCGTCTTGTTGATTTTTAATATTTATAATGCATTTGTTAAAAAAAAAAAAATTACATAAATGTGTATTTAAATGTGGTCACTTGTCACGCATTCAGTTTCGTTCCTCAGTTTTATAAATCCACTCTCTCGTGTGTTCTCCTTCATTGTTTACATTGCCTATTCTTTTATTATAATCTCAGGCCCTCTGAAATCTCCTTTTGCTTTCTGGGTCAAGAATTCCCAGAGATTACCTTCAATCCTCCGAGCTGCATTATTTATGACAAAGGCCTTGCTCTCGTATTATTAGGATGAGGTATATAGAAAATTTAATAAATCATAAGAGCCCACACAAACACACAAATAGGCATGCCCTTATTCTCCTCGGAAGGATTTCCATCTAATCAAATACTTTAAGAAAGGCATCATTCCTCAGAAATGCAGCGTGAGGCTGAGAGCTCAAACGACACGATGCTCACATGACAAACATAAGATTTGCACTAATGCCAAGACCTGGAGCCAAGCAGGGAGATTAGAACGGTTGGATTGTTCAAGCAATCGTGAGTCGCTCTAAGCTGTAGTTACTCAAACAAATGGGATTGTACTCCAGGCTTGGTGTGTGTGGAGCTGCCTGGTCTGGCTGCTCTCTTAAGCAAACCTTGCAGACGCAGTTCTCTGCTACTGACTTTTGTTTTGTTTTGGTTTGGTGTTTCCTGCTCATTTGACATTTTCTGGTATCCGTGTGGGTTAACGAGTCTTTGATTAGCTGTAGCTGCTTGAAGTTCGTTGTTTGTTAATTAGTGAGAGCCCCAAGTCACTGATAGTAATGTCAAACTACTGTCTGCTTCGATTCCAAATAGGAACTAAATGATCTTTTGAGTACACACAAAAGATGTGTCTGAATCTGTAAATATATATATCTTACTGTCATAATAAAAAGTGAAGAACAAAATAGCAAAATATTGTATGTCAAAGGAGTATGCAAAACAATATGCAAACCTTACAGATGTCTTAGAAGAAATGTCTTGTTATTATTATTATTTTTATTATTACTATCAACATTTCTGTTATTACTAAACACTCAACAACAACAGAAATAATAATATTGTTGTCATGATCATTTTATAAATTTGTATGTATTTCACATTAACATTCCTAATTATTAATGCTCACAATGATTATAATAATTTGTTTCATTATTATTATTATTAGTAGTAGTAGTAGCAGTTGTAGTGGAATTACCAATTCTCAATGAATATTAAAAAGTCCATAATTGTAGTAATAATAATAATTATAGGTTATTGTTATTAATATTATCATCATCATCAACTTTTCTAAATTATTATTTTAAAGCCCACAACAACAATAACTTTTGCTGTTGTCGTTTTTTTTATTTTATATATATTTTAACAGTTCTCAATTATTAAAAAGTTCACAATAATAAAAAAAATAATAATAGTTGTTGTTATATTATATTATATATTTTGTTGCTATTTATTTTTCTATTTCTCATACACCCTAAACCATGAGTTTTCTCTGTTGTTCTCAGAATCACACTAAATGGGATGAAAGTGTCTCGGCCTGACGTGAGAATCGGCCGCTACAGGATGATCAAGCATGAGAGAGACAAGCACAATGAGCCAAACCCCCAGAGGTAAGACCCTGTTCTACTGCCACCTGCGTCTGCATGCTTCACATTCACAAGCTCTATGAGGATGTGTTAAATCACACCACTTATCCTATACTCGCGACTTATTGATCTAAAGCACAGCAGAGCCCTTTGCATTGCAGATGTAAGACATAGCTTAATATTTTACAGACTCTCCTCTTTTATTTGCTAACTGGTCTTCTTGACGTTCTTGGTCAACCTACTTCACTAGAATGATCTTTCAGCACTTGAGTGTCATTTAAATTATTTCTATGCTGTTTGCTTTTTCACTTTTAACATTGGTGAACATTCTGGTTCATGTTATCTGGTTCAAACTATTACTATACAGTAGTGTAATCCACCCAGATAATAACCCAGTATCATTTTGTTGAGTATCGGTTTGTTGCATTGCAAACTTTGTCCAGCTTTAGTCACTCAATTATCTTTGGTGGAAAGAAAGTTTCGTCTTTTTTCAGATTCTCTCAGTCTCATAAATATGACTGTGTGTGTCTATGCCAGCTGGTGGAGGTTCTTAATGCATGAATAGCCCAGACGTCACCCGGTGTAAAATAGCCCAATCAATGAGTCGATAAGCCCATCCGCGGACGCTGGGCTGCAAGCCAGATCGTTCCCAGGTAGAAAAGCTTCACAGCAGAGCAACTAATTGCAAAACGATTCCCGACCGTTGCAGGTTGGTCTACTCTTTCTTGGTGCTTGTCAATCTTGGGAGAGCTCTGAGCATAATGGCAAGACAGAAGCAAAAGAAATGCCATTAAAAGTTCAGATTGGTCTTTTCTCTGGTAGGTTTCACTCAGCTCTCACTGTGCAAAGATAAGAGTCACTGATTTATTCGCTTTTGATCAGTTTCATTCTCATTCTTTTTTCCCTTGATCTCTTTCTCATTCACTCACTTACTGTCTCTCTATTTATGTCCTGCTCTTCCTTGTTCTTTTTGTCTTTTTCGTACAAGTGGCTCAGACAATTGAAGTAATGAGCGTGGCCCACCCAGAGAGCCACGAGTGCATGCTAAAATCATTTTTGCTGGAGAGGACAGAAGAGCGCTGGGTAGAAATGAATGAGGTGACTGTTCTGAAGTTAATGAATTGAAACATGTCACGCTAAAGCGGGTCTGTTGTCACAGACAGGTCGTTTGTTTGTGTTCTGTCTCAAACAGGAAAAATGATGCAGAGTTAGTCGCTGAGATCCACCTTTGCTACAAGCATCGGACTGGAAAATGTGTACTTTATCGTTTGCTGAGACCTTTTTAAATCTTTTCAATTAACTTATGGGCTCCTCTAAGAATACTTAGGAACAGGAATAAACAGGCTACAGGTACAATGGAGGTTATATACTTAGAAAATTAACAAAAAGTATTAATAAAATATTTTTTTTATTCAAAATACAGCAAAGGTGTAGCATTGTGAAATTTTTTTTATTCATTTTTTTTTTTAAAATAAAAGTTTTCCATTGGAATAAAGTTTAAAATGTAATTTAATCCTGTTTTCACAATTCAAAATGTTAAACATCAATACTCCAGTCTACAGTACTTTCTAATATGCTGATTTGCTGTTCAAAAAACATTTATTATTATTATAAATATTTAAAACATTATTTTTAGGATTCTTTGATGAATAGAAGGATCCAAAGATCATCATTTATCTGAAATAAAAATATTTGTAATATTATACACCATATCATTAAAAAGCAGTCAGTATATTTAAATTATTAGATATTTATTATGAAATTATAAAAATGTATACTTTTATTTACCAAGCATGAATTAAATTGATTAAAAGTTAAACGTTTTGTTCAAAAAGGAACCAAAAAAATCTTCTTACTTAAGCCATTGTAAAAATATTTTAAAATAATATTACTGAAAAAATATTAAAAAAAATTACTGCTTTTACTGTATTGGTGAGCAGTAAATAATTCTTTAAAAATCTTGCCGTCCAAAAACTTTTGACTTGATGTGTATCTATAAGTATCTATATATTAGTGCTGTTAATTAATTGAGATTAATCACATCCAATATATAGTACATGTGTTCATACTGCATGCATGTATATATTTAAGAAAAACAAAAAAAAACAAATAAAACATATATAAACACATATAAAATATCAGTTATATAAAACTGAATAAATATATACTGTGATTTCTATATACATAACAAATATACACAGCATGCATATGTATTATGTAAATGCAGTATTTTATTTTGGATGTGATTAATCGCAATAAGATGATGCGTAAGCACTAAAATAAATATGTGGAAGTCAGAAAAAGTTTTACTTTAGTGCCTCATTTACTGTAAGTGTGCTAAATCGAGTGAATATGAAGATCAACAGACTGACGCAGACGTGGGCACTGCGGCTCGATGACAATCAACATATCAGGAAGTGCGGTCAGAGATTGATGGATCTCCTCGGCATCCTCTGAAACACTCCCTGACTCTGCAAGGGCTGATATAACCCACCCAGACCCTCATCAGTGTAGGTGGCACAGTCACAACTCATCTGGGCATCTGATTAATAATTGATTAGCACCATAACGGGAATAATGGGAAGTCATTTAGAGTATGATCCCTTCCTCTCTAGATTTTATTGCCTCCATTAGAGGCTTGTGGGGATTATTCTAAGATGGCTCGTTTGTACGTGATAAGAGGTTTAGTCTCAAACATGACTGGCTCTAAAAAAAAAACCGAGCTGGAAATTTGATGAAGAAAGCTGATTTGGGGAATGCTGTGGATTAGCGGCGTTTATTTATTTTGCACTTTCTTTTTCAACTTTACTTATTTTGTGTTACTCTTGTACTTTCTTGTGTTAATATATAGATTTTGGCCTCATTTCCTTAGGAATTTGTTTAGAATTTTGTGGTTGGACAGTGTAGTAATGTTGCATTTAATAGTTATACATTTGTTCTTTCCTCAGAGTCTCGGTTTTTCAACTTTCTAGTTAATTTAGCAGTCTGCAGTCGTTAGCAAATAATTAGAAATGTTGTGCATTCTGTACATATTGTACAATATGTTGTGATGGCTGAATTGACTTGTATTTAAAAACATATTACTTTTAATTAATTTAATTTAATATTTAATTTAACTTTATTTAACATTTATGTTTGTTTTGTTTTATTCTAGAGGAGAAAAGTATATAATTTTACTATTAGCCATTAGCTGGTTATTGTCCGTTATTATAATTACTGTTATAATTATTTTGTTTTATTTTTGTCTTTTAATATATAATTTTACTATAAGCCATTAGCTGGTTATTGTCCATAACATAATTACTGTTATAATTACTTTATTTGGTTAAAAATAAAAATAATAATATTGTGGAATGTTATAAAAAAAATATATATTATATAATATATATATATATATATATATATATATATATATATATATATATATATATATATATATATATATATATATATATATATATATATATATATATATATATTCATATTCATGTGATGAAATTTCAGCAGCCATTATTTCATTCTTCAGTCTCACATGATTCTTTAGATTACAAAAAAAAATTGTTTAAATAATCATTTTGTAACATTATTAATCTCTTTATCTCTAACACTTTACAATAAGGTTTCATTTGTAAACATTTGTTAATGCATGTTAGTTCGGAGTATGTTCACCGATACAACTTCACATAATAGTGTATTAGTTTAATGCATTGTTCCTGAATGAATGCATTGATTTCTTAAAAAAAAAAAAATAAAATACTGACCTAAAACATTTAAACAATTTATATTTTTGTATAGGGCAGCTAATACTTCCTGCACCATTTAATTATAGTACCTTCAAGTTCCTGGTGCTTTAAGTGTTTTTTGTTTTATTTTCCTGTCACACAGGTTTAGGTCATTTGTTTTTAAGACATGCTGCATGGAGATGCAGTACGACTAAGAAGAGTAAATGGCTGCGTTCTCCAAGCGCACCCTTATTTAAAAAGAAGAGTTGTTAGACTTGATGAATGGTTGCCCTCTCCTCAGCTCTGTTACTGCCACAGCCGTCTTTGTTTGGTCACTCCGCAGAAGAGCATCAGCCTCCATAATGAGATGTTATGCTTGCCGGAGGAACCAGGCTTCTATTCATCAACCTTCCTTCGTGCTTCTTCACACCGGTCCACATGAATATTAATTCTAGCTCAGTGTGAGCCCTATCAAATACTTTAATTTCATTCAAGCAGTGTACATAAATCATTATGTGCAGACTCTGTAATAGCCTTGTGGTACCAAATTGATATGGAAGTTGATAGCGTAGCATAAATCAAGCTACCCGCTAACAGACAACCTGAACTCTCTTTCCTACTTTCTTGGCATTTTTTAGACTAAATGCGCTATTTATTAGTAGAGTTCTTCTTTGGCCAAGGCCGAAAAATTAAAATGTATATAATTTCAAGTGTCTTAAGGGATGCGAGCTAAAGATGTAATATAAAACACTGCTGGGGAAGAAGAGCTCCCCAATACTCCTATATTTTGCTTTTGTAGCTGAGCTCATTAACTTTAAAGAATTTCTCATTTTATTGATAAACCACTGGGATTCTGATACGCTCGTGTCTCTTTTTCTCTTTTTTTCCAGTGCTCACAGCATAAAGCTATTTTATTTATTTATTCTTTGTATAGTAGCGTAAAAACTCCTATTACAAGTGTTTACAAGTCAGTTAATATAGTTAATACAAGTCAGTTTAATACAGAGGAACTCTTTTGTGAGGACCTTTTGTTTTTCCTTTGTGAGAATGATGATCTGTGCACCTTTACAAATGTTATTTCACCCCCTGCTGGTTGACGTGGGTATGTTAGTATATACTGTATATGTATGTAAGTGATCCATATTTATGATACTAACAAACTAATTTGACATTTTGTCATTTGCTAGTGACTTACAAGTATGCGTTCAAACAGTTGAGCGGTAGAACATTAACCACAAACATTTGGCTTGAGACTTAAACCATGCCAAGGTAATTCTTGTTCCAAATCTTTATTTTTTCCTTTTTCGTTTATATTTTTTAAAGAATTTTATTTCCATTGAACATAGATCGTCAAGCTCCAAAAATAATATATATATATATATATATATATATATATATATATATATATATATATATGTATATAAAATATGATTCTGTGGAAGATTTAAACTCAAACATCGCACATATGGTGCAGGTCATTGAGTTTAGTTTTAAGACGGTGCAGATAAAGAAGAAGATTATTAGTCCATCGGGATTTTTACAGTCCAAAAAAAAAAGTGCAGAAACCTTCTGGGCTACAACAGCTTGTAATTGGGTCAATACGCTTAAAGGTACAACTTTGTACCTTATCTTCCTCCAAAAGCTGCGTATTAGTACCCTTAGAGTAGTAATATGTACCCCTGAGGTACTACCATGAACCTTTGAGCGGTCACAAAAATGTCTCTTTATTGGTAGCGTGGTTGAACCCTTAAAAGTAAAATTTTCTGACTTTTTCTGGTCTGAAAGTGTTGGAATGTTGTCTGTGAAATTTATAGACCACATTTAGGGTTTATTTGCGCTTCTTTTGAACCTCGAAGCAGTCTATAATGTCATTATATGGAAAAATCGATGTATGATTAGATTCATCAAGTCCACTTTGAGTCCTTTCGAGTTTCTGAAAACCATGGCACAGCTAATAATGTTTGCATTTCTTCTTCTTTCTCCAGGTTCAGTAAGATCCAGAACACCAAGAACACCATGAGAAAAGATGGGATCAGCTCGCTGATGTACAGAGTGGTGTCAGTGAAGAAATATCCGCTCTATACCAACATTTCTGTAGAGATCGGCAAGCCTCCACCCAGACCCCTCAAAGGATAGAGAGCTACCGGTTCTGGACCGAGGACACCATGATCTTCTTAAAGTTCAGCACACGAACACACACACACACACACAAACTCTGCCCAGGGTCACCTTCCTATGATACAGCAGTGATATGCTGAACAGGTTAGTTCTCAGGAATACATGGAAGCTTGATGTGGATCCATCGATGTACTGTAGATTCATATCCTGATCCAGATCAAGATGCGCACAGTGTCTGAAGAGACGGAAAGATCATCCTCATACTCCACTGGCTGCTTTGTTCAGACCTTGAGGAATTCAATTCAAACTTTTAGGCTCTTAACAAGAGGATTGTTCTGTTCTGGTTTTGGAAAGTGACATTGATCTGTGAAGAACAGCCTGGTCACTTGATGTAAATCAGTCAGAACATACTGTACATTTCAAAAGCGAATGTGTCTTTGTACCTGCGATGCTTGCAGTGTTCAAATCTCTTCTTTCGTATCTCAGATGTTGGTTGATCATGTGAGGTTGATAAATCGGCTCCTTTGGATTGTGTCTCTATCTTGCGCTCTCTTTTATTTTGTATCGTCTCTTGGCACTAAGCTGAATTTCGTCAACCATGAAAACCCTTTTCTGGGGATGAAACCCTTGTTGGGATGTCTTCATGGGAACTTGGAGGACAGCTATGTGATGTGATTAGACTGGATCTGGACTAGTCCTACAAGCACATGACTGTCAGTCAATATGGTACAAATGGATTGCCGCAGCATATCCTCGGGCTGCCGTGTAGATGCCTGGAAAAAAGGCAAGAACTTCTGAAGAAGAGCTTCTGTAGAAGTTACTGATGATCAAATCTATCACCACCTGCTCAAAATTGACCGCGCTACGAGCCGCTCTTTCTTTGTTTACTTTCATTTGCCTCAAAGATTCATATTTAGATCTGTCATATATCAAGGATTTTTTTACAAACTTGAAGGATGAAGTAAGCGATGGGTGCTTTGATCAAAAAATGCCCATGTCATTCAGTTTTAGAGTCTCGCGTCTCTTTTGATGAACATCTTTGGGGGTGTTATTTAAATGATTCTCTGATATGTCCAATATCAAAGAATATTCACCCAGGGTCCAAACTAAATGTTTTGCCATGAGTTTAAATTTGAGTTATTTGAGGAAATTTACAGATCTTACAGAAATGATTTCTAACAGGCCATGAGTCAGCATATTTTTGTTTCTGTGGCAAAGGAACTGTTTTTATTGCTGTGCTGTAAAACTGTCAAAAACACGGAGACCTATTTTTATGTTCCTCCATGTTTTTGTTTTGTTAGCTTAATGTGAATAATTTTCACTACCCTCCAAAAGTTTGGTGTCAGTAAGATACATTTGAAAGAAATCAATGCTATTAGTCAACTAGTGTTACAGTTTACATTTCAAATAAATGCTCTTCGAATATCTGTCCATTAAAGATGAATCAAATGTTAGACAGTTTCTGCTAAAATTCAACATTAGTAACAATGAGAAATGTTTCTTGAGTGCCAATTCAGCATATTAGAATGATTTTTGAAGCATCGCGTCACTGAAGAATAATGGCTGCTAAATATATTATCACAGGAATAAATGACACTTCAATTAGAATAGAAAACAGTTATTCTAAATTTTAATATTTTACAATATTTCAGTTCATTCATTTTTGATCAAATAAATGCAGCATGAAAGATTTCTTTCAAAAGCACTAAGCAATCTTACCGTCCACACACTTCCGAACAATTCAAAACGGGGGACAAATAACTTCAAATAAAAACAAAACCATAGGTAAATTCTAAGGTTTATAATTCATCTAATAATTTTCATAATTCAGAAATGTTATGTCGAGTATCACTTGCATTTGGTGTTTGGCTAATGTTAATTTTGGACCCTGCATTCACCTCTTCCGAAAAGAACTGACTAACTGTATTGAACTGCTTTTCTTTACAATACTTTGCAGGCCTCTTAAAGTTGTTTTACAGTTCCTTATTGTTTCTTCACCTTTTATTTTATTGCCTGAAAACACCGAGCTGATGCCTTCAGATGTATTATTAGGGGTAAATGTGAGGGGAGTTCAAGCTCTTTTTTCTCTCTTATCGGCTTTTCTGCGCCGTGTGCTGACGCTTCTTTTGTGCTATCAATGATTCTTTCAGCCCAGCACAGAAGGAAGTCATTAATGAGAGCCCAGCCTCTCTCCCTGTCCTTTTTAAAATACACATTTCCTCGTCTTTGTCCTCATGCCTTTCATTTTAGCCTCACCAACCCATTTCATTTCTGTGTGTGCATTTATGTTGTCTTAACTGCTGACCCAAGCAGTCACTGTGTCACTACCATTGTTTTTTTCTTAAGTATTTCATCACCTCTGTCTCGTGGGTACCACTACCTGTCAGTTATCAGTGCATCACTTCTGCCATGCAGTATTTGTACATCGGCCATCAAGCGAAATAACTGTTAATACTTACCTGACACAGTTTTGCCTCAAGCCCTTTGATTTTTCGTGGATTAATAGCCTTAAAAGTTGACATCCATCTGTGCGCACTATTCATTGATCATATTCAATAATATTTATTCTAGCCGTGACCTGCATTTCAAATGCTGAGAAACAGTGCTTTAGAATGCAGCGAATCCTAAACCTTCAACACAAATGAGATATCAAGCCAGAATCCTTATTAAAAAGACATTATGTTCATCCTAAAATGTCCGGGCTAATGAAATAGTAATCTGTTTCTGTTGGAGTAAAATGAGATTACTTCCTTTTCATGTTCATGTATCAAAGCGCTTTTTAAACTGAAGAAGAGACAATGTTGGAGCGATGCGTTCATATGAATTTTTTTTTTTTCAAAATGCAATCCATATGGTGTATACAGAGTGAGCCGAAAGTCCAACATATTCAAGGCCTCACGCACATTGTTGCATGTAATCTGTCAGGCTGGATACAGCATGATAGTGTATAATGCGTAATATTACACCTTTACATTTATTTACATATCAAACCTATTATTTACATATATATAATGACCTATGAAATTACGGACTTCTAGTAAGGCCATGTATTTGGATGGTGTTAAATCTGTAGCCGTGGTTCTTATTAGTGAGGAAAATTACGAAATGTCAATTTTTTAAGTTTGTCGGGGGATACAATCTTAATTTTGCCCCGATGGCAAAAAAAAAGCTGCTTATATTCTACAGTGTAGATACAGAGTTGCGTTATTCTTTAGTGTTTCGAATGGAATTTGATTATATTACGAATGTTTCATTGGCGTTTATAAAAGTGTATACATTTGATCATCAGATTGTTCCATTCCAAAGTCACTCATTTTTCTTGCGCTAACAATGCAATCAAGTACAGCTCGCACAACTCCCATTACCAACCTTGCAAAGCACAAATGCAATCCTTGACGTCAGGATGCTATTCCTCAGCAAATCTCACTTTATAGTTTTTTTAAATCGCACCGGTGCCACAAATGAATACGCTTTTTATTTTGATGCTGTTCTTTTATATCACTCTTGGGTCAGCAAACCCTCCCAAGCCCGAAAGCTCGCACACACAGACTTGTGTACGTAAAGCTCACCCTCTCTCCTCCATCACCCTTTTTGCCCTCAGTCATCCATCTGCGCTCGACGCTTATTAATGTGAGAGAGGGACAGAAGTAGGCAAGTATTCCACACCTACACAACAACTTGCTTAAGAAACTACTGAAGGCCTCAGGTCTTCATGCCTGGGGCACATTTTTAAAGACTTACTGTGTCTATCAAGGTTTTTGTACATTGAATGTCAAAATACTATATCTTATATAGAATGCATTATGTCATATCAAACATACTTTTTGTATACAATCAATAAATCTGATGCTACAAGAGTCTGATGCCGGGTTACTGTTTATATGCCGAGTTTCTGTGTTGAAATGAATGTAGAATGCCATATTATAAAGCTGTTGTGTGTATGGAATATGGAATCTATAAGAAGTCGGATATGAGGGAACATGAGTAATAAATCTCATATTTATACCTGATTATTTCAACACCCACCTGTTACCAGCACCGGTCCAAATCACTGCTCAGGGACATGGCAGTTTATTGGAAAGGGAACATCGTATCTCTAAACTGTCAGCTTTGTGCAGGAAACTCAATAATCTGCCTCTCAAAAAGTTATTTTTTTATGTGACAGATGTTGCAATAAACTAGTAGAAATAACAACACAAACATCCTCTAACTTCATATATTGGATAATAAGACAAGACACATAGATCACTTGTGGTTTGTTTATATCTGTGTACTTTCTGTCATTGCTGCAAATACAGTCCTCGGGAAAAAAAAAAGAAGAAGCAATATTACCTCAGCTTTTAAAATGAGGTGTTAGAACGGAAATCAAGCAAAAATGAGCCTGCTTTATTTATACATGATTCATTTATGACAGGTTTGTTTGTATTTCATGCTACATTAGCTGTTTCCATGCCTGCATGGCAGTAATGTAAGTCTTGCAATTCTCGATACTTTGGCTTTCAGGCTTTTGAAGCAGAAAATAACATTAACATACATGCTATTTCAAATCGTGTAAAAACATTAATAAAAAAAAATTGTGGATAATCATTGCATTTGCAGATGTACTGTAGATGTCAATATGTTCTCATGTCCAAAAAGGTGTCTCAATACTAAGCTCTATTAGCTGTTTCATAAGGAAATATCCCTTAGTAAGTCATTGTACTTGGTTAGTTAGCATAAGAAGAAATATAAAGAATAATACACTTTTTTTTAACTGGATAAGGTTTGTAGGCTAAATAGCCTCCACATTTTCTTCTGCAAGCGTGGTTTAAATATCTGCTGAGTTTTGTCATTCGTTGTATAAACAAGGATGAAAGATGACCCTATTTTTGATCTCTCTTCTCAGTTTAGCCCCTTGTCAGGCTGGCAGTTGTGCACATGGGAACACGTTGCCAAGCGGTTACCTTCCCAGTAACCTGCATCCTGACCGTCATGACATCGGCATTTGGTACAGGAGTCGACCCACACTGGCTCACCTCCAGGGATCACTTGGGTTCTAGAGGCATTCACGTAACAGTTGGGCCCTGGAGCCACAAAGAAAGAGATGATTAATGGGGCCCGTTGTCTGTAGTTAGAGGTGAACTGTGACATTTTTTTTCAAAGTTTTTTTTTTTTTTTTTTTTGCTTTTCCATCCTAATATACCGTTATACGTAAGCCATACAGTTTGTAAACACAGTGCCACTATTAAAGGAATAGTTCACATATAGTTCAGTTTTTGTAATTATGTTCAATATTAAGAACTCATACAGGTTTGGAATGACGTGAGTAAGTAAAAACTTTGATTTGATCCTGGCATACTTAGCAACACTTTCTAAAACCAATAGTGTGAGTTTTGGGGCAGGACAATATGGGACTATGTGTCCAGCCAATGACAGACGGAGCAGTGTCCAGAAAACCTTGTTTTTGCAGTTTAATTTGGTGATGCAGAAATGGAAAACTTCACCTTTAAGAGAGAATATTGTCAAATAAACTATTTATACTAAAAACATTGCCATGGTACATTTTCAACTTGAAGGCCACCACATAAGCTATAATATTTCTTTTAGTATTTCCTGCTGTAATTATGAAAAAGTGGCCTTTTTTTCAAACATTAAAAAAATAAGTAGCTTACAGTGTTATTTAATATAGGAATAGTTGTTGAGAGGATATTGTAATATATATATATATATATATATATATATATATATATATATATATATATATATATATATATATGATGTTTATGTATTTTTGTGTTTAAATAAATTGGATTATTTTAATACAACTATAAGTCATCCTGTGGCCCTTTAGATGTATGCTCACGGTTAAGAACTAAAGTGTTTCCATGTGATTGTGAAGGTGGTTTGAAGCTTTTCTTTCTGTATTGCAACGGTTTTGATGCTAAGTGGTTACTTACCAGTCCAAGTCAGAAACGCCTCTCAAGTCTCTCTAATTCTGTATCGGTTCTTTCTTATAACTCTAAATTCAGATGCTTAGAAAAGCAACAGAGCACTTTCCTCCTCAAAAGTCTGTACAACTTCAGAAGTCATTTGTGCCTCAGCGCAAACAGTGCTGGACAAGTTATGTGCAGAATTTAAATACTTAAGGTCAGGAGTTTTTGAAAAACCTCAGCAAGCGCCACTAATTAGGAAGCCTTGGAGTGTAGATAATGGCACATTGCTTTTTTAGAGTGTTTAACGTTTCAGATAAGCTTTTACTTTAATTTGGTAGTTACTTTAGATTAAAAGAAAACCTAATTTAACATTTTCCACTACAGAAGCCATTTTTATCGACAAAACTGCAACATCATTTGAAGAACTGATCGTTTATCACATTGGTGAAGTATATGCTTTTGATTTATGTGTGTTGTTTTGGCTGCCTACATGCCTGCCTTATCTTTGCTCTCAGTAAACACTATAATTACTTTCATACTTCATGGTATACAGACAGAACAATACGGCAGAATCTCAACTCATAAGAAGCGTTATCTTATTTCAGGTGCAGAAACTAGCCTAGCGCATGGCCCGGCATCTGAACCTTCCCATCTGTTATTGAATGAGTTATATACAGATATTACATACAGAATCATTACCGAAGACCAAACGCAATTGTATCCTGCGTGTATGTGTTGAGGCTACGAGAATGCCATACTGCGTTAGTCGAGACTTGAGCAATCACAGTAAATGGAAGTGTAATAAGGCACTGTTTTTTTTTCTTCTTCTGAAAAACTTACCATCCTCGCACTGAGGGCAGCATTTTCCTTTTTGGTAGACGGGGTTAACACACGGTGGAGGGGCGCAGTCTGCGACCTGACAGCGGGCGATGCCGTCGCTGTGACAAGTGCACTGCTCACATGCTGACGGCTGTAAATCAAACGTAAATCGTCAGTTGAAAATAGGTTATCCCATGATGCAATTCCACCAAACACATGTATTACTCAATTCCTTTGAACGGCTTTTTAAACAGAACCAGCGGGACTATTAAATTGCTTGCTTGTATATACTGACGTTTGTTGTTGTGCCAATCTGACAGTGCGTTCTAATGCCCTACAATGTGAAGAATGTGATCAAATTCCACTCCCACACTGCTGTTTAAGTAGGAGCCGCATTACCACCTGTGGCTCAATACTGGAGGTTGGGTTAAATGGACTGGAAGAAAATGATGTCAGCTCAGGCAAAGTGTATTCCTTGGAGTCTGTCAGAAGGCTTCAATTTTCCCCTCAGGGATTCCCCATTAGCCATAATAACCAAATCAGGGAGATAATGAAGCACATATAAGCCCTGCTTCTTCCAAGCCTGTGCCACCAGAGATATTTCATTCTTCAGTTCCTCAAACAGAGTATTAAATTGCCCTTTATGATTTCAGCCCAGTGTACATCAGATTTGCGCTTCATTTTGCCTCAGAACAAAAGAACCTGACTGTATTAGCTTTTAACTTACACAGTGCATAACCACGTTCGTGAAAGGGTATGGAAGGAATTTGGTCATATTAAACAATTATGTTACAGAGCTGCTTTTGTTCCGGCTCAACAAAAAGGTACATTCAAGCTATAATCGGAATCAAAGTCTTTATGTATCATTGATTTTTCCCTCTTGTTTGCTTGCCATGATAAGGTTTATGTTATGTTTGAATTGATGGTCACCCAGTGCTCACAAGTAATAAACAGTCAACAACTTTACATGTTTTTCTACATTACTCAGTACTTGTTCCTATGAACAAAGATTACTGTAGTGCCATTTTTACTAGTTTTCATGAACAAATCACACTCTTTTTTGAAATGCATGTCAGGTTTTTCTGTATTCAGATTTTGGTCAATGCATTAGCAAGCAGCATTGGTTTGTGAGCCGTTGAGAAGCGTTTCATTAGTAGGACCCCAGGAGCTGGACCTATTGCACCAAAACACCTCTTCACTAAACAAAGTGCCGTTTTGAATATGAACAAGAGTCAACTGAGAATCCAAATTTGCATGCCTACAGATTTCCTCAGCAGATTCTTTGTTTATGAAGATTCAAAAATAATTGGTAAGGCCTGTTTTGGTTGATTTAGCGTTTTAACGAATTGGTTCAGTGAACTATTTAATGAAACTCTTGCTCATTACATAATCACGTGTTGCCACCTACTGGCATTAAGTAAGGCATGTAACCTAGCCAAAAATGTAGAAGATCTACAAAGTAATACATTTTTTAACATCAACCGCGTGGTGGCGCTAAATATTTTGAATTGTTCTTTTGGGACCAACACCAAAACTTTGAAACACTGTCACCACCTAGAGAAAACATGACACAATAACAAACCTTGAAAACCAGAAAAAAATGACCTGTTATATATATATATATATATATATATATATATATATATATATATATATATATATATATATATATATATATATATATATATATATATATATATATATATATTGCTAATAGAATTACGCCTATTTTTTTTAAATATCACGCTGTTCTCTGAATAAATAATTTAGTTTTGTTGTTTCACAAAATTTCACATGAACGTTAATGTATTACAGTTTGTTTTTTTTAACTGCAAGCAATGTGACAAAAAGTTATTGCTTCAATTATAAGCGTAATTAAAACGTCCAATGTAAAACCACAGAACCTAAAGCCCAGTATACATGCTAGCATGTCTTTCTTTCTTTCTGTGGGCGCATGTAGACTCTTTCTAGACACGCTGGCCTCACCTGAAATTGTTGGCCCAGTTCGTAGACTTCTCCCCCGTACTCGCAGCCGATCTTCTCGCATCTCGGGCAGCAGTCTGTCGGGTAATGGCTGACATGGATGCAGGCGGCAGGCAGGGATGAGCACTCGGTCAGCGCGCAAGCGGACCCTTCTGGTGTACATTCGCACTGGGAACAATGATCCGAGTCTAAAAAGTACCATTCGCCCACATAATAAACACTGCCGTTCGCCTCACAGGTCGTCACCTGTTGTCCAGCGACCGAAAAAGCCACAGCACACTGGCCGCAGATCATCAGGGTAAGCCAGACATGAAGAAAACTCACAGGGGAACCCCAGAGTACAGCCATGCCCATCACCAAAAACTTCTTAGTCCCAAACCAAGAATTGCAAATGCAGCATAAAAACGATTGACTATGCTATCTTCAAAAACTTGCTATAAACTACGTAAAGTTTAAAAACCCTTTCATGGTCAGAATGGACTGTGTGCGCATTGGAGGTTGTCGCGCACAGTGAAAGTTTTACGCCTCCTGGGTTATGTTTCAATTTACACGTGACAGACGAATTCCAGAATATTGATAGGGTGTAGTTTTATGAGGCATTCGCTTTCAGTGCAACTTTGCGTGTCTATTGAAAAAGTGAAAAAACAATAGCCTAAAACCGTTTACCGCTGTTCATTCTTCCATATTGCACGACATAGCACCCAGAGCGTTGTATTTTGTGCATTGTGAGAATAATCATGTCGATCTAACGTGTGTCTCGAAAATTACTATAAAACTATTAATGCGGTTAATACAGAATCAGTGTACTAATTCAATCACTGGGGGAAAAAAAGTTATTTGCATTTGTAATGTAGTAGAATGGGTCAGAATGGGTTAATAAAGATTACTATCACGGGTCCTACAGCCAATCATTTGAACCCGAGAGCTTGTCTCCATAGGAACAGGAATGTTTACTCTGATACAGGAAGCCACGATTGTTCTGGTAAGTATCCGCTTGTGGTGAATATGTTACAAAACTAATGTATAAGCTTGCACAAATGTATGCCATCTTAACTCTTACTCAAATAACAACTTGTTTTATTGTCCTAATGCTTTATAGCAACCAATATTAGTTGAACGTTTTGCAAAACGTCTTTAAACAGGTCATAGTTGTTTACGAATTACGTTTCTTTATCATGCTCTTTCCCTTCGTACAGCCAGAGCATTTAAATGCTATATTGTGTTTTTTTATACGTATGTAGCACTATATAAATTTACATATGGTTAGACTTTATTTTAATGCATCCTTATTACAGTGCAATATACTTTTATGTACTGAGTAATAATAGTTAACTATGCCTACTTGTAGGCTGCTGAGTATATGCTTACGGTTAAGATTAGGGCTTGTTTTAGGGTTACTTGCATGTAATTATGCATCATTTATTGTTTAACTGCCTGTAACATGCATAGCAACACTTAAAGTAAAGTGTTACCGTGTATTTATTTCCAGCTAGGTTCCCCCCAGTATGGACACACTAAAAGCATGCCAGTGATGATGAGCTTTTGTGCTCAGCTCTGGAAATAGCGGCCACATGGACCACTTCCAACGCCAACAATCTGTGTGGAATTTAGTCAAGGAAAATGTTCCCTACTCTGAGCTTCCCGAGATCCGAGCTCTGCTGGGAGAAACACTGATTGATACATATACAGAGTTATATTCAGAGGTAAATAATTCATATTCATGAATCAGACTGGCAAGACAAAACAAGCACTTACTGAAAATACGTATAAGGTAGTAGGCATATAATTTAAAAAATAACTGCAAGGTCTAGACTACATAATTCATGACATCTTCTTTTGATGTTTAATACAGTCCCTATATTTTCCTTTTGAAAGGCAAGTGGAAACCTCCCTTGAGGTGGTGACTGCTTGTTTTTATTTATTTATTTAGGTTAGATTAGGGTTTGGTAACATAATAAAATATATATATTTTTTTAATCTTGTAAACATTTGCAAAATGCTGTACTTTTTTGAAAGACCTCAGAGAGCTTCGCTTAAAGTTTAGATAATGCCAGGCACATACAATTCTGTGCTCTGCATTCATATGCGTTTGTGTTTTGTAATTTTATGCACTGAATTAGAAAAAGTCTCCCTGAGCAAGTAAGCTAGTATGCACTGATGCGTAACTCTAAACCAGTTTTGAATTACAGCTCCCAAGAGTGCATTATCTCGCAGATCCTGAGCGCATAGAATGCAAACCTTACTTGTTTGAGATCCGACTCTTTCAAAGATAAATTGTCTTTTACAAACTGCATAGCCTCTCGCTATATACAGACAGCGATGTGCATATGGAAATAGTGGGTGGAAACTTGTCTATGGAAGACGTATGTGATTCCTCCTTCCTCTGAACACTAAATAGGATTTATGACCTTCTTTTTAAAAAACCCACTGCTGTGGACATACCAGATAAGTACTTCTGAATGTGTTGAAGCTAAAAATCAAGCAAATAATAATAGTGATCATGATAATTAATTGTCTTAATAAATGCAACCAAGGGCATTCATACCTCGTAAAATCTGGAGGTAAACAGTTTTACATTTTTCTCAGAGTTACATTTTTCCAAGAATGTTTATAACTAATGTGATGCAAATAAAGAACAAAACTAAGAATCTTGTTTCTCTGTCAGTTTCCCTCCCCTCCTCCCTGTCTCTCTTTTGCCTCACAGCTTATCCCTCAGAACATTTAACCAGTAAAAGATGAAGGTCAATAAACAAGAAAAGAAAAAAATGTTCTTTTGTATCAAAGTTTGCATTTGCTCACCTACATTTTTAAGCCTGCATCCTGACAGAAATTTTTCTCTGGTGGCACATCAAATCTGGTTCTGCAGAAGCTGGAGTGCAAATAAGAAGAAGCTGGCCTGTGTTCAGCAGAGTTACTTAGGCTTGAAGTTGGTTTCATGCAGTCACAGCAGGATCAAAATTCTCAGGGAGCTGGTTTTACTCTGCCTTGCATTGCCTTCGACAAGCTTTGAAATGAATTTTCAGAGTCCGAGGGAAACTTGAAAGTCACAAGATAGGTGTGGAGATCGGTAATAGAGTGCAGACATTGTTTGCCGGTGCCGTGACAGGCTTTCATATCCATCTCTGGTTTTTCACCTCACGTGGGGCGTTTGTGCGAATAACACGTGGATTTTCCCTTAAATTTCCGGTTTCTTACGCGCATTTCTTTTCAACTCAGCAGAGATTAGAGACGCGTGCGATGGGATGTTAACCAGCTGGCTGCATTTCTCTAGTTGTAGAGCAGCTTGTAACGGGGATTTGGAAAGTGCATTTCATACAAAGCTGAGCCAAACATCGTTCTCCTGTAACACTTTGCTCTGCTGACCTGTTCTAGGTGGAGATGTGGGAGAAGATTTGGCAGCAGCTCCGTTGCTCAGAGAAGGGCAGCAGGCCAGGAGCCCCCATATTCCCTCTGGCTGACCCCCCAGCTGTTAAAGAGCTGCTAAAAGCAGAGATTCAGTTGTTGCTGCTCACGCTAAGAGAGAAAGCAGCCAGACAGGGCAGGTGAGGAAGATGCAACGTTAGAACACCAAAACACATCAAGCCTCAAACATTAATTGGTATCTATTAAAGCTAACAAAACTAACACAAGTATTTTAACTCTGTAAGAGTTTGAGTGGATATTTTTATATATAATGGTTATAGTCATTAAACATTATTAAGCAGTTTTAATTCATTGTTTTTTTTGTTGTTATTTTATTTGTATTGGATGATAATCTATATAAAAAACAGGATAACACAATGCAGTAGTGGTTTGATGTAACTATATTACTTATGATATTAACTGTGACTTGTAGTCATTTCTCAAAAGTTTTCAAATGAAAATTCCATTTGAAAATCTACAACTGTGAAGTCTCCTTTGCAGTTCCCATGTTATAAATACTTTCCCTCTTTTGACAAATGAATGTTCTGACCTTAATGAAGACCCCAAGTATTCTTTTCAGAGGACTGGGAGTGAGATCATAGGTCATGGCTTTGCTTTTGTAAAGTAGCATTGCTTTAAAGAATACTTGCTGATAAATCATTGACTTTTAAAGCTAAAGAGCAGGCATAGGAACACATCACAAAAGGACTGTTTTAGTAAAATGAAGTGAATCAATTACGTCAGCGGTAAAGAATATGCTTGGTTTGTTTGACAGGTCATGTTCTGTTTGCCTTTAAATTTGTAGCAATTTATGATTACATTTCAATTTGTTGCCTAGTGACTTGTCTTTCTAAGGGTTCTTTGTTACAGCATAGGCTTTTTGTGGCTTCTTGTCTAATATAACAATGTGCTGGGAAGAAGATATTTACAGGTACCAGTCATGCAGGAGAGGCGATCTTCTCTCAGCAACCAGCTAGACAGTGAAAAGAATGTCTACACAAGGTCTTCTTTTGATCGCTGTATGACAAAGAACACATTATTAGCAAGGATTTCATGGGTTAACAATTTGCATTATTCTTTTTCAAAGCTATAAATCACTTTTTGGGCCAGTTCATACTTCACTCTTAGTAGTTAAAAAGCTCTCTTTTCAGCCAGGGCTTATCAGGAGCAGGTGTTTGGCAAGTGCAGTCCAACAGAAACAAAACACTTTAATTCGTTCTCAAATTGCTGAAACAAATTGGCCCCGTCACAAAGAAATAAATGTTGCATATGTGCGTTGGGGTGTAAACTTGTTTGGTTTCAGTTTCAGCTTTTGTTTTAGTGTTACCAAATTTCTTGGATGACGTCATTTAGCTGTTGATCTGCTTTGAGGACAAATCTGGATTACTTCTCTTTCATATTGCTCCAGTTTTGGAGCTTTCCTGCACCTGATGCTGGCCAAAGCAGGAAACCGTTGACTCAATTCTGTTTTAACGGGCAAGAAAGCTTTTGAAAGGAATTGATTTAATGGATCTAGTTAGTGCCACTTTTTTCCCCTCTCGGCCGATGGCCTTCCCTCCCTCCTGTGTGGTCTACGTCCTTGTCTGCGTGATTTGTTGTGGCTGTATGGAGTCGAGCTGCACCTGTTTCTTTATGCTAGGTCTGCTCCGTTCAATGGGCATTGAAAGAGAACCTTAGTTCATGTGTGAACTGCGAGCGGCTGAGACTTTAAAAGCCGACCAAAGGAAGGTTCTTAAATCTCTGGAGAGTGATACCACAACAATCAGCGCAGGAAGGCTGGAAAACGATTGTTGTGTGAAAGTTGTGTGCGCTGCGTATTTCACATGTAGGTAATTTATCAGTGCAGATGGAGGGGCGGTTTCGAAAGGGCCTCTTTTTTTACTCCGATACGCTGAGGGATTTTTCCTTTCTCGTCTTTTTGATGTGGCGGCTCCTCTGTGCCATCTTTGTTGGCAGGAGTGGGTCTCCTCCCTCCTCTGTGAACACCGCTAAGCTGCTTACTGATTTGGGCCCACAATGTAGCCTCTGTTTCTGTCAGTACATCCCCTCTATATGAGCCGAGCAGAGATGGGCGTGAGACCTCTGCTTGTATCGCACGCATTCAGTCAGAGATGCTTGTTAACGTCTTCTGGATCTTTTCATCAGGCTACAAAAGTCCCACAAAGATGTAAACTGTATCCTGTCAGTGCTAAAGAAGAAAGCCGGGAAGATGTGAGCAGGGGTGGGCTGAAAGTGATACACAGCTTTAGGGTCTGAATAATGACTGAGAGTGAGAAAAGACCATCTGCTTGCCTCATCTTTGTTGTATTTCTGGCTATTCAGATGTTTTCCTGTAATATGGCTCTTCTGGCTCATATGTTTGTATTAATAGTTTAAAAGGAAGTAGTTAAAAAGTTATTGTTGTTTATAAAGGATTGAATGGAAAATGGTTAACGATGGCTAAACTGAAGATGTCAGTCTGCAATTGTCAACACATTTAAGCTTCAATTAAGATGTATTTATTTAATGCATTTTCAAATGCAAACCTTTGTGCTTAGTTTACAATAACGCTTCAAAGTACACTGCAACATCAAGTCCAAGCTTGATTTATGGTTAGAAAACTTGGCTGAGGATAAAAGGCCTTTGCTCCCTTGTTGTGTGTTCACTAGTGCCTTCATGCTCTCTTTTTGCTCTCTGTTTTAATACTGCTGCAAGGACTGAGAGAGCTGTTTTATGTCTCACTAAAATATCAACACACTGTTTTATTATTTCAGATAATAAAAATTATTTGTGATAGACAATTTTAGATTGATAGATGCTGTCAGAAAAGAGTGCTTTCGCTTGTTCTATTGTAGTGTAATATTTCTAAGGGCCAGAGACCAAAGTTTATTATTCAAATATGGATTGCTTGACTTTCTCAGCAGAACAACAGTCTGCTGTATTATTAGTGTTGTGTTTGAATGGACATATGGGGTGTACTGAATAAATAATGTGTCTTCCAAGAAATTCTGAAGTCTTTTAAATAAGTAAAATCTGCTTGCTAGCTCAGTGTTTCCCAAATGTATGTGTTGAAGGCACACACCACGCAACCCCTATAGCTCTATCAGTAAGGCTTGACACCAAACCAGCAATGTGTTAAATGATTTGATTTTGGATACAATTCAGCATCTTTGCACATTTTTAATGCATTCCTAAACAGGAAAAATCGATACTATGAAGAAAGAGACTCTCCAAATAGCTTCTCTACTTAATAAGGCACCTGAGCTATTTTGCCTTTTACAGGTTTCTTGAAAAAGAAACAGTGCATTTATTTATCAATTAAATCCAAGTCAAAGTTTTTTTTTTTTTACCATTTTAATAAGGCAGTTCACTGTTTGGAGTCACTGTGGTAGGTCACTGTGCTGGCACTGTCCACTTTCACAGTTCTGCCTTTCTCACTGTCAGTAAATGTGTTTCAGGGATGAAGAGGAGCTCATGGCCCGGTACAGTCCTGCTGTGGTGAGTTACGCACTGGGCACACAGAGACAAGGGAGTCCAGGCAGCTGGTGTGAAACAAAATCACCTTCCAGACCCCCGTCAAGTCTGAGCGAGACTAGAAACAGGTTGGTTTTTCAGAAATATGTGTCTGTGAGTGTACTTCTACTTGAATAATATTGATATATTGATTAATACTCTTTTTTCAGGTCGGTCTCCAGCCTCTCGTCTCACTCTAGCTGTGAAGATGAAATCAAGACTTTAAGACACAAGTTAAACATCACCCATATAGATGAGGTTGTGACCCATCTCAGGTGAGGGCATGTGGTGTTTTTAGTCAGCGAGTGGACATTTTTGCACCCATAAAGGGAACAGTGGTACCCTTTTCGAAGGAACTGAATACTTTAAGAAGTGGTCACTTTAAGGAAGTCATTTTGCTGTCTTCTTGTGGTGCATTCTCACGGTTCAAAGTTTACTTTGTCTTACTTGGGATTTTAAAATGATCAGTTACTCAGACTATATGAGCAGAAATATTCCTCACATGTTGACATTTATTATGCTTTAACACAAAAGCCTCTAAAACAAAATGTTTAAAAAAATATACGTTTGAAATAACTCCCGCTCAAAGGTTTAGCTTAAGTTTTTAAAAGCTTTTTTAAAGTAGTCTGCTCACCATGGGCCTTATTTATGAAATATGTTTACGTTTAAATTTGATTGTAGGGTGTACGTACGCTTAAATCCAAGATGGGATTGATGTGGAAAAGTGCTTAGTGACAGATGTACATACTTTTTATTGTTGGAGTATTGCAGGTTTTTGAAAATGTAAGCTGTTCTTGCTGCGCACTGTTTAAATGATAATGATTGGGGATATCTATTAATGTTAATGACATTAATTAGTCCTAATAAGTCCTTTTCGAGGCAGAGAGCTAAAACCATTCATTTACATGCAAGTTCAAGATCATTTGCGATTCATAGATTTCACATCTGAAAGAGACGCTTACTCATTTCCGAGAAATGCTCGTAAGATCAAATTTAGGATGGTTTCTGCGCAACATTTTATGAGGCCCCAAGTCTAATTACTTAGGTCGAAAATACAGTAAAAGCCATTAACGTAGTCATTACTCCAATCTTCAGTGTCACACGATCCTTCAGAAATATATTCATATGCCGATTTAGAGCTCAAGATTTATTATTTACATTACATTTATTATTATACATTTATTATTATTCAAAACTGTTCAAAACAGTTGTACTTAACAATTTTATGGAAACTACATTTTATTTTATAAAAGTTCAGAAGAACAACATTTATTTGAAATCTTTATGAATTATGAATGTCTTTACTGTCTCTTTAATCCTTACTTGCAAAAGAAAAATATTCATTTTGGCTTTACTACTTTATATTTGCATTCAATTACTATATCTATATTCTATAACCTTTGCAGCAATGTGCTAACCAACTCTCATTAATTTGTTACTACAGATCAAATAATTGTCATTAAAGTATTAATTGACTGTTACATAGGGTTAGTAGAGTATGCTGACGAAGCTACGAAGTTACTTATATTCAGTAGAATTTCTGTTAAGGGACCATTAAAACAAAGTCTTTTCAAATATTACATAGTTTGCATGTATTTGCAAAGTTACTTATAGTTAATAATATAAGTAACTACATATCAACAACCTTTTTTTACTATACTGACCTCAAACTTTTTAACAAGTCAATCTGTCTGGATAGATATATGTAGTGCACCCTTCAGAGAGCTCACTTCAAGTGCTCTGCCCTTTCAAGTGAGCAGAGAACAGAATATGCTCACTTTCAAAGGAAAGTCACCCAGAGTGTGAGTAAATGCTATTATAACTGATGATTGCTTTGAGCTTATTATGAAAACTATGAACAACACAGTAAAATGTCAGACCTAATTCCATGCATACAACAAGCGCAATTACTTTTTTTATCAAGCAGATAATATTGGAATCATTTGTTTACACCCGAGGCAATGTACATAATGTAATGACTTTTTAGCCAGCAAGATTGTCCGTTTGCAGTTTGATCCTGTTGTGCGGTGAAGTTAATATTGTGGAACACACATTCCTCAGGGCAGAATTCTCCCTTCTTTGCTCAACACACGCTCATCCTGACTGTGGATGCAGACCAGACACGCTCCTTCTTGTGCAAACATGCCGTTGTGAGAATAGAGAGTTGGACTGCCTCACCGTCCTTGCTTTTTACCTCTTTCCAAGTCTGCTCATGCTCACACACACCTTTATCTAGGATTATATTACCTACTGCTGGTTCGAAAATGCATCAACATTTTGAATTTGAGTTGTTTGTAAGTGCATACATATGCTACTAGTCAAATATTTGGACACGCTTGACTGAACTGGTTTCTTTTGATCTTAAAAAGGTTTTCATCTGAAGTCCAAATTTAAGTTGGCCACAAAATAAGTTCATTCGATTTGTTAGTTAATTAGTTCACATTATTTTATGGAGTTATAATACATTTATTTACTATTAATTACTAAGATGTCCATTTCGTACTGCCTCTACATCTTAGGCTTACATCTAGACGAGCCTCTCTCACTCTCTCTTTCAGTCTTGCTTTCCAGAGCTCTTGCCTTCTACCCTTCAGACCCCTTGCTCAACTCTTTGCCACTGTCTCTTCCCTACCTCCCATCCTCTACTTCTCCACCCAGCCAAGAGGAATGCAAACAGTAAGTGCTGCTCAGCGGGGCAGCAGGGTATTGAGATAGAGGGAGGGGAACTGAAGCGAGCAGCCCAATCTATCCCTCCATCAGAACAATAGACCTCATTGTGAGCAAATGAATACCAGACCCTGACATATGTAAGATTCCTTGGCCTTAAAAGAAAAGTGAAGGGAGTTTAAGTGACTACAGAGGTTATGTAACGGAAGAAGTAGGCCAGTTTTCAGGTCCTTGCTTATCTGGAAAAAGTTCACGGTGCAGTGTCCAGTTCAGATAAAAACTTTTTTCTTACTTTACTTACTTTTACTTTTACTTATTTGTGTAATTGTAGATTAAACATGAAGTCATGTTTTGTATGAAGTACTTAAATGAGAAGCAGTCCCATATTTCTTGGCAGTCCATAATGGCGTTGAATGTAGATTTCGACTACATATTTCGGCTTGATCCTTTATAATAGAAGGTCTTGTTTGATTGACAGGTCAGTCATAATCGAAGAATCTGAAGCACTGAAAAGAGATGTGCAGGTCCTGCAGGTAAGGACTCAGTTTGCTAAAAAAAATGTTGGTTTTGATTGCATATAACAACATGGTTTGAAACTACATAGGGGGGGTGGAGAAATATAAAAAAAAAATCCTTTGAGCACTTTGTGTTTTTTGCATATTTTCAGATTGGTCAATGATCAGATCTCCCTTCTGAGCTGCACCATTATTTATTTATTTTTGTGAAAGACGCAAGACATAAAAGCATGTTGCATCCTCATTAGACTAGGGTAGACCATAGTTTTGTTGTTATGGTTTTTCCAAACTTCCAAACTGATTGTTGTAACGCTGTGGAACTGCTATTGCTGTTTAATCAAACTGCATGTTGTTTTCAACTATCTTAGTTTGGTGCAAATAAAAAAGGCAGAGCAAATTTGTATATTGACTCTCCTTAAGTGTCTGCCTTTGGGAATAAGAGAATTTTAATTAAGAAAAAAATTTAGCACTTTACATTACAGTGTCCACTATAATTATAATTATCTACTATAATAATCTCAATAGTGCTTTTATTTGCTGAGGAAAGTGAATGCAAAAATCACTGCCACGATGCTACAGTCTTGTGACTGGTTACTAGGATCAGTGTTATTGTAGTATTTATGTACTATTTATGTATTTTTTGTGATCAACTTTTTATTATCTTTTGCGTACAACATCCATTTGGGATAAAATGCCAAACAACAACAGCAATAGACATCCGATGAAGCCACATATTCCACCAAGAGACAGAAGGGAGAGAGAGAGAAAAATACATAAAAAATACAGTCCAGTATTTTAGAACAGAAACATTGCCAAGCATCAGTTGTAGATTTGGCCTTATTAATTCGTGCTGTTGTACATTCACAGGCCACGATTTTAGGGAGACTATGGATCCAATATGTTTCTTTAGACATTTGCGGTGTAAACCAGTTCTGTATTAGCATCTTTTTTGCAGCTGTAAAACCAGCAACCATTTTTTTTGCATTAAGTTTATACAGATGCCAGAATCATCATTAAGAGTGTTTATGTACTATTAATAATGTTTTGAATTAGCTTTTTTATTTACAATCTTCAATTTTAGTTCAATATATATATATATATATATATATATATTTTAGCTTAAACATTTTGAATTAGATTTTACCTTTACCTAAATTTACATTTACCTTCAGCAATTGTATTACTTCATTTGATATCTTTTATTTTGTTTAGTTTTAGTTAGCAATATTTTTTTAATTGTACATATTTAGTTTGATTTTAAATAGTGTAAAATGATTTTTAATAATTTAATAGTCTCAATGACTGGCTTCCAGATATGACTTAGGTCTATCCTTCAGTGCATGTCTGTTTGCTTTTGTTTGCTTTATTTATTTTGAATTATAATATTATAGAATTTATACAGTTCTTTCGGCCTAAGTGTGAACAAAAATGACCAATTAGCTACTAAAACTCTTTTTTTTGTAATAAAAATATAATCAGTAATTATGTACAGAATCACTAAGTATTCACTTCTGTATACACAGGATAAAGAGTTATTTCCTTTTTATAGTTTCAAAAGCAGCTGCCAAATGGATAAGCATGCATCAGCTACCATCATACGAGCGGCATATGTTTTTCATAACGGATCACAAAGCATTAACTCGTATGTTAAACTAGCTCCTAAAGATCCAGAGATGATTGGTGCAGGAAGCTTTCCATCTATGCAGATAGCGCTGATCTCCTTTCAATCAGCCAGACTGAGCTTCAGGTTTCTACCGAACCCCGTGTCAACCAAACTTCTACAACGCTACACCATTTGTTTTTGTTTAACACACACATGCGCACTGTTTGAAGCATTCTGTCTAGACGAGCTGACACATACGCTTGACATGCTGAACAAATCCAGTCCGCCGCCCGCTGTGAGAGCTCATCCTGCTTCACGTTAAGCGCCACATATGTTCTGATTGGTCGTGATTACGTCACGTCGCGCAGCACTTTCACTTTCAGGGTGGACAGACAAATTACTTCTTGCTGGAATCTTGTCTCATCAAAGTGGGCTGCTCTTGAGGTTCACCTAAATCGACAGGCGCATTATTGACAGTGCCAAACCAGGGCATAGTGTTCCCTCTGGACTGGAATGTGTACTGTCACGTACCATTACATTTGATGCTGAAGAAATTAAACAGTTCCTCTGGGGTACACAGTCTTTGGGGAGAAGTCAATTTAATCTGAACACTGTTAATCAGAATATTAGTGTCAGCCAAGAATGTGTGATTTAGACCAGTTGCTCTCAACCAAGGGTCTGGGGCCCAACAGGGGGTCTCTGCACAAAAGGAGCCACAAGATGGCTTTAAATGGTTTTGTGTTTCAAACGATAAAACAACTTTAATTAATGTCAGGCTCAAAAATATTTTATTACATTTAGGTTTTGAGTAAAATTATTATTAAAAACATAATCATGAATGATTAAAAGTAAAAAAATTAAGAAATGTATGGATACATTGCTTATACTGAGTGTAAACATTTTATATTGGGAAAAAACGTTAATTTCTTAAAACTTCCATAATTTAATTATTTTAAAATAAAATATAATCAATTTATTTCATTTTAATTTAAAATATTTACATATTTAACATGGCAGTGCTGAGATACTACACTGTAAGCTGAGCCAACTTAAAATTTCAAGACAACTGGCTTCAGCAGATTTTTGAGTTTTCTCAACTTATGTATCTAATGTGATTTTATTGAATTTAACTTTGTTTTCAGTTTTCAGTTTTAGTACTTTAATATTAAATGCCCTGTAAAATGTTTGTGTATGTTTATTTTTGCAAACGAACGTACTTTTTTTTTTGTTTTTTTTAATTTAATCCACTCATCTGACTCCTGGCCATACTGAGTGTAAAGGGAGTGTGTCAGTGGGCATCCTGCTCCCTCTGCTCTTAGATTTCAGTGACCTGCCTCATAACTGCGGCTGTGGTATTTCTTTTCCAGCAGGATTCTGGGGTTTCTCCCGCTGTCCACAGACCACAGGGCTAAAATGAATAGGCTCCCGTCGAATACCCTGGCAGTGAGGACGCTCTCTTCAGAGAGCTGAGCTCTGTTTGTTTTTGTTTCATTTAAAAGGATGAGAGTAGAATGCATGTGCTGGGACAAGCATGACTCTACATGATATAGCAGTGACTCAGAGCAAAAAAAAAACAAGGCAGCAGGAAGATTGGTGTAATAATAGTACTCCCCTGCCATATAACATGTGGGCTAATGGAGATCCATGGCTTTGCAGCGAAAGCATGTGGTTTGGAGTTGAGTTTTAAGAGCTCAGTCTCAGTGGAGCAGTCCTGTGGAATCATTTAGTGCCGTGTGAGCTCTGGATCTGCTTTATAATGAAGCTTGAGAGACAAAGCCTGTCACTTTTTCCAACCTGAACTTGATTCTTTAATTTTGAACATAGCCATTTATGATTTATGATTTAGCCATTTATGTTTATGAATTATCAGTCATTATAATAAATTTTTTTTTTTTTCTTTTACAAAAAAAGCATAAAAATTTACAGAATACAAGGATAACATCAGTCAATAAGAATTTCTAGTTATTTTCAAAAGAAGTTTCTTTTGCTCATAAGCTGAATTTATTTAATAAAACATAATAGTACTGTGTAGTATTACTTCACTTTTAAGTATTTTCTATCTTGATGTAGTTTAGAAAGTAATTTATTCCTGTGAAGGCAAAGCTGAATTTTCAAGTCATTACTCCGGTCTCCAGTGTCACATGATCCCCAGAAATCATTCTAATATGCTGATTTGGTGTGCAACAAAAAAAAAAATATTATCAATGTTGTAAGTAGTAGTAATTTTGGAATCCATGATACGTCTTTTCAGCATTCTTTGATAAATAAAAAAAGTCTTTCACTTTTGATCAATTTAATGTGTCCTTGCTGAATAAAAATATTAATTTATAATAACAACAACAAAACGTGTTTTGTGTATATAAAAAAAAGAGTTAACTGTTAAAGGTGTTCTTGTTATGTTATATGCACTTAAATTATAGTAAGCCTAGTAGGTAACACTTTATTTTAAGGCGTCTATAATACAGAGTAATTACCTTGTACATAAAACAAAATGTACTTACCATGTAACAACTAATGTAACATATGTGCTTAAATACATGTAATACTATTGTAATTAAATTAAAATGACCGAATACTACACAGTGTAAAGTGTATCAAGATTGTACTTAGGTGTAAGTAGCTGTGTAACAGACTCAGTCACATATGTGTAACAGTAGCTGCCTGTTGCATCTACATAACTACAAACTGTAATTACAGGCTGTTCCATAATTTAGTTACATGATAAGTACTTTATTGAATGCAAGTACAATGGCTACTACTAAGTAACTAATTAGGTATTTACTCTGTATTGTGAGACCTCAAAATAAAGTGTTACTGTATAGGGCCGTAGAGTAAGTACATATAGTTAATACTCAGGATATAAATGTGTAATTACACTACAACAAGGACATCTTAAAATAAATCTAAGATGGTTTGCTATTTTGCTGCTCTCACAGGGTGGTCTGTTGACTGCTTTTAGACGGGTTTTTGTTTTCACCGGGTCAGAAAGGGAGAAAAACTCAGCTAAACTCAGCTCAGCAAACCAAGGCTAGCTTAAAGCTTAGTAGAAATGAAATAACTGAAAGTATCATGGTGGGAGTAGAAATGATTTTATTGTTTTGATGTGTTTTATCACAGGAAAACCTTGAGGCCGAGAGAGCCAGTGCTCAGACACAACCAGCATCTCCAGAACCAAGTGTAGCAGGTTTGTGATTATTAATCTTGACAAAGGGGTTCAGTTTTCATGCAGTTCTGTATCCTAAACCGACCTGCACTCTCTTTTGTTGAGCCATCCTACTGCATCATTTCTTCCCATAAACGCTCCACCATAATGACCGTTAAATCATCTCGTTATAAAGCTTTACAATTCTCCAGATGTGAATTTAGAATCACCTTTGAATTGTGTATCACCCCCATCTAGTGGTTCACCACTGAAGCACTTTTTCCTGTTTGTTTAACTCATTTGACTGATGAAAACCGGTCAGCCCGTATGTGATTGTATAGACGACAACACTCTTCATAAAAAAACTAAACAAGATAAATCAAAATTCAGCCGTCTCAAAGAAAACATTTTTTTCAGCCTTTCATAAGGACAACTTGTCAGTAAGCAATATTACAATCTTTAATCTACAGAGGTCAATCTGCTCAGACTAGAGTGTTCAATAAAAATAATAAAGTAAATGATCTAATTAAAAAAATGATATAGAATTGAACATTTTTTCCCAAGGTTATTGTAAAAAGTTGTGTGGTGGAGCGGACTACCTATCACTGATTTCTTGTTTTCTCTTTTGGCTTTCAGAGCTCAAACAGGAACGGAGACTCATTCAAAGGGATCTGAATGAGCGGAGTTTAATAACCAACATCACAAATAAAAAGAGTACCAGAAACCCACAAATCCACACAAGGTCAGATCTGCTTTCTAGAATAAGTCTTTGTATCCGTCTCGAGAAAAATGCAAAGTCATGTAGCTGATCCAAGGCTCTTCTGAAGTGTGTGTACATGTATGCACGTTAAAAATGTATCTCTCTCTCTCTATATATATATATATATATATATATATATATATATGCATATATATATATACATACACATATATATATATATATATATATATATACACACACACACATATATATTTTTTTTTTTTTGTTTTTCCGTTACAGAGATAAACGCAAACCTGCTCTCTCTGCAAATGATTTGGAGGGTCTGAAATCAAACTCAACAGTTTCCTACTTGAAACCATATCCACCCAGAGACCTAAACCACATCAGGAGTGATCCGACCCCAATGAGCTCCTCAAGCGCTGAATCCACAAACCCCATTTCTGCTTTGGAACAAAAGGACAAAGAGTGCAAGCACAGGGCAAATTCACTAAGAGCTTCAGCCTTCAGACTGGTTCCAGCAGCCTCAATCAAAGCATCCGGATCCGTCAAAGACTTCCTTCTAAAGATGGAGGTGACTAAAAATAGTGACCTAGTCTGTCTCCAGCCCGCTCCTCCTGCAGTGCAGAGAACAGCCAGCAGGGGACAGCTGTGCGTTCCTCAGCCTGAAGGTCTGCTCAGTTCTCTGTGAGAACCACCGTATGCAGCTCTTCACCGTCAGACGTCTTAACAGTTCAGTGTACATAGGAAGAAAGAAAAAAACGGCGCGATAAAACACAAAACCACAATCTGATCTTTAAAATAAACTTTATTTACCATTTCAAATTGAACAGTTTACAGCTGACATGACTAAGACAATTTCAATGCTGTTTGGCCCTAAAATTGAAAAGACACATGGTTAGATACTGTACGTTTGATAAAGTACTGAGCTCATGTCATTGTGCTTGTCATTCTACTTCAGTTTTTTATATTGCCATGAGCACAAAAGTACACACACACATACACACTATATTGTAAAGTCTTTCAGGATGCAGGGCACGGGAGAGAAAGATGTAATTTTTTGCATTATTTTCTGTTGCTTTCAAACACGTACATGTTTAAAGTGCCGTAACAACACGAAAATACATCATGCTGTTTACATTAACCAAAATAATTCACAGTTTCAACTGAGATATGCTGATTCTGTGTATAGTTTTAATTAATACAGCAATAAAACTGTGCTCATTTCCATCTTGGACCTAGAGGTATTTGTGTTTATATTTTCCACAATTATAGTTTTTCTGTTTTGCTTGTTCTAAACACAGCCCTGACACGTTTCCTTAAAAGGTGTACGCCGTCACAATTAAATTCACGTGAAGAAATAGCCAAATTAGGAGCGAAACCAATTTAAAAGCGTTCTTTTCAGAAGCATTACATACCCAGATAAAATTATGTTACATAATATCGATCATTTTAAATGCATTTCCAAAAAATTCAAAGATCGGTATACGTGTTAAAACATTCTTTCCAGGCGATCAAATGTGCTTTCTTTTTTACGTTGTGCATAATACATGAAACTGGATCACAGATCGACGGAAATGTTCTTAAAGGGTTTGCAGCACTACAAATACACTTGTTTACAATACTGAGAAGAAGATATAACATTGTTGGCTTTAGACTGTGTCCTTCTTCATCAATAATCCATTTTGTTTGACCAGATGTTGATGTAAAAAGCATTTCTGTTTTGTTTTTTTTCAAGTTTCAGTAAAAAGCCTTGGTTTGGCAATGATTTTGAGATCAGCTGGTTTGAGAAAAAAAAACTGTAGTGTCACTGAACATAGCTAAAAATGTTTACAATTGATGGTAAAATACAGTTTTAGTACTATAAAAATAAAAAGGAAAAATCTCTTACAAAGGTAGGTTCTGCTTGTTAAAATGGCACAAACGGATAATTACATACTGATTAAAATTACATGACATCAATATAGTGACACTAACATGAACTAGGTTTGACTCAGCAGTTGAACGTCCACTACACCGAACACTCTGTACACAGAACATTAGCTAAGTTACAATATGAAATGAAGTAAAAACAACTAAAAATAAACCCCACTACAGCAACCCACCCTGATAAAAACAGAAAACACAAACATACACAACAGTTGAGTTTTTGTCTTTTTTTTTGTTTTTTTTTTTACATTACTGTACAACGGAGAGAGATGGGGAACAGTGCGAGAACAGCACTGATGCATGACGTGTCTATTGTTAAAAAGAGTCTGCATGTCAAGGTCAAAATCCAGGTCTGTTCACATAGAGACAGACACATGGTCTTCACGCCACGTTCAAGCTCTGAGGACCACACATCAGAAAAATGAGAGGGCTTCAATCTTGTGCATTCACATTTCCGACAGCGATTAATCGTACTGTAGCTACTGCGCACGTAGCCAGCTAAAGTGAACCAGTAAATAAAAGTGCTGTTAGTCTCACGTCGCCTAAACTGCTGCTCTAATCTACTCCACTAACTGTCTAACAGAGGAAAAGCTAGAGTTTGTGACCTGCAGGTATGGTTGTGCTAAGACCAGTGAACCTCTAACTACTCCCCTGAGTGTCCGATACCTCCTGTTAGGCAGCAGGGTTACTTTTATTCTTCTCGCTTTTTTCCCTACTTCTTAATAGTTAGATTGTGTTTTGTATATTTTTGGATAAAATCTTAAAAATATATATATATATAGATCATACCTTCATGCAAAGATTAATAAAATGTACAATAACAATGACGTAGACTATTATGCCATCAAGTTTTTGAATACTGACTCTTTATGTGACCTGCTCCATCGTTTTGACTCATTTTGGCACTTTATTCATTGAAAGAACAATCTCAAAAATCAAAACTTTCAAAAACGTCATTTATGATCCAATGCGGAAAATTAATTAAATGGTGCTGTCATAATAGAGCCTTTTTGACAGACCACGGAGATTTATTCAATCTTACTTTAAGGCATCAATGAGTGAAATATAACGCGTTTACGGTTATACATTTACAATTTTACTAACATGCTCTTTTCTACGTTTTCTTTTTTTGGACATTGAATGACTTTCCTGAGGTAAATGTAACATCAGGTAATGTTCACGAGCTGTTTAATTCACATCTTTCTGCGACATGAAACGTGATCACATTAGACGTAAAATTTAGTAAGCGTCGTTCGTTTTTGCGCTATAACTAGTAAAGAAAAAAAGTTGATCAGTTCGCCCGCTCTCGGCGCTGCCTTTAAAATGTGAGGCAGCGTTAGCGATCTATGATGTCAAAATGACATGTTCGAATTTCTGAAAGCCCAAATAAGCTGAGACTTTGTATCATCAAAATCAATGCAACAAAGCATTTTTTTTGCCTCGTTCTGACTCAAAATGACAGAGCACGTCACATACTGCATTCCTCCTCGCACAACACAGGAGAGAAATACCAAATAAACTATTTTGACTTGACTATATACAAAGATTCACTGTTTAATCAGAAGTCTCAATACGTGATGCATCAGCACATTAGCAGCTGCGTTGCCAGACTCCCCGTTAAAAGGCGTCGGGCAACATCCCAGACAAATTCACAGTGTAACCAGGACTCTTCATGAATATGTGCCACAACAACCGTATGCATCATAAGGGGCCTTATAGAAACGTCACTGGAATGATATGATATGCGGCATCTAGCCATACCAACAATATGACCAAAATTCTCCATACCAATATATCCCCTCTCCACAAAACCAAAACGAAACAGAATGCACCACATTAACGTAACATGCTATGGTTTCTACCATGAGCATTGGATAGTTTGGCCTTTTATGCGTCTAGCAAGGCTATTAATGTTGTTTTAAAATATTAGGCCAGAAAAGTTGACTTCTCCGATTTCACCAACTAAGCGATTTTTGACTGATGCTGTTTACTTCTGATCGTTCCACATGCAGTTACCCTTTATTCAAATGTTCAATGACATGACTAAGCATAGCCAGATGCCTTTAAATGACACACACACCAGTTCAAGTCTCTCAACACACATAGACAACAAAAAATGCATACAAACACACCAACTAAATCAGAACACAAAGGTCTGTGCACATGTTTTTGGTAACATGCCTCTTTTTCCGTGTAGAGCGGGGTTAGTGTGCATACTACAGTACTGAATCTAAAGAGGAACTAGCTGCTTCGGTTATCGCACACATGCTCCCCTCGCTCAGGAGATGCCTCGGCTCGAGATGCCCGGAAGACTAGACAGATTTGGCATTTCATGTGGACGCTCCTACATGAAAACCCCTCTCCTTCATGTCAAACACTCAACATCAGCAATAAATCATCTCAAGGTGTTGGAAAATGTTTTGCGAAAAAGCAAATTGTGTGTAACCCTGAGAATGGGCTTGAGAAGTTATATGCCTCGGTCCAGATACCTCAGTCAGTAAGAGCTTAAGACCAAATATCCTTCGTTTTGTATTTGTGCTCTCACTTAAATGGAAATAAAGTTGATATTCTCTTGGCCTATGCTTTATTATTTATTGGTTTATCGGTATCAGCCAGTCTACTTGACTAGATTTCCAGTAAATATTGGCGCTAACACTTTTGTCAACCGGCCAATGGATAATATACAAGTTCTGTTTCGTAGTTTTAGGTGGATTTTGAGTTATCACGGTGTTAAAAGGTCATTTAACATGCATTATGTCATTACATTGACCATCAGCCACCCTGCTTTCAGACACCAACAATGGCCATTGAAAAACCATATCGGCTTGTGGATGAGATGGTTCCCAAACAAGAAAAAGGGTACAATACAGCAACTGAAAATAACACTCCATTTAACAGTGCCTTTACAACATTGCCACAAAGAATATTTGGTCCTCAGCTATTAAACCTGACCAGCACTGCCGCCACTATACACACGAGCCAAGTCCCACTGTAGCTCCTGCTGCCGCTACAGTCACCTTTCCAGACTACTCAACACAGAGTGAAAATATTGTACAATGCGCTATATACACACTGCGTGTATGCAAAGACCTCCTGTATATGAACACGTCTTTTTTCTTGTCTTTTTAAAAAAACTGCAATATTAAATTATGTCAACAAAAAGAAAAAGGTTTTGGATGACAACCAATTTCTCTAGAGGTTAGATTTCATAAAGCCCTTACAATATGTAAAGGTCTCCAGCGAGAGTGGCCTGTCCCGCAGTGTGGGAATGGGAACCGTCCTGGGGGGAGGGTGGGGAGGGGCTCCTCTATGCGCTTGGTGAGGGGTTTAATGTGGAGCCGTTGCTTCCTGGGATGGTCAAACCGATCTCATCCTCTTTCTCCTTGAGTTTCTCTTTACCCTCGTCCTTCAGGTCTTCTTTGAGAGGGCACACCTCCACTGACTCGGGGCCTGTGGTGGCGTATCGGCCCTTGCGGTGCTCCTGGAGAGCAGGGCCCCAGTCTGGGTCAGGTTTCACAGAGTTCTTCAAACGCTGCAGAGGTAAGAGTCGATTCATCAACTGTTTTGATGTAGGATTTAAATCACATTTTGGAGGAAAATAGTAGTTGTTACCATGATTAACTTTTTAATGCAATCTGAGAGCCTATGACCCTGCATAGACAGCGACGCAGCTACCATGTTCAAGGCCCATAAAGCTAGTAAGGAAATTGTTAAAATAGTGCATACGACATATGGTTCAACCATCATTTTATGAAGCTATGACAATAATCTTAAACTTTATTCTACAATTTCTTATTTTCCTGCGTAAGGTCTTATTTCATGAGTGCACCACGAAGTGTGCGTGTGATGCAGGTTCTGATGTAGAACGTCCATCTTTCTTAGCTCATCGTCTGTATATCCTACTTCAAAAAATAGCATGTCATCCTCTCGGTCAAAATTTTAAGACATGTTTACAAAGACAGTTCTATGAACAACACGTCCATGTCAGAATTCCTCTTATGAATGCACAACAGAAGACTGACACACAATAAAAAAAAATACAGAATATTTTTACAATTACAATTATTCTTGCATTTTATTTTTTCGGTTTTCGTATTTTGGAAATCGTATTTTAACGATGTCCTTACTGCCTTTCTACACCTTGAATGTGTCAGTTGCTTTGCTGTCTGTGCAGGACAAGAAAGCTCTCAGATTTGATCAAAAATATCTCAATTTGTGTTCCAAAGACGAAAGCAGGTCTTGCGGATTTGGAACTACAGGAGGGTGAGTAATTAATGATCGTATTTTCATTTTTGGGTACATTTTGTGCCGATGACAGCTCTTTAAGTGGAATGCATCTTACCTCTAAAAATGTAGATCCTTCAGACACAGCAATCTTGAACAGAGCATAGATGGGTATACAGATGACTGAAGACAAAGCCATGGCAAACCCAATGACCAATGACCAGCTGGGGTATACATAGTCATTGTAGGTAATAGGCTTGTACTGTATCACAGTGAAAATCAGAATAAACTGTGAAGAGACAAAAAAGGATTAGATTGAGAGTTATGGAGAAACCTGCTTCAGGAGGAAAAAAATGAATCCGAAAAACCTGTCACTCACAGTAATAATGAAAGGCGACACGTATCTCCAGCAGATCCTGAAGAAGATCGGAGGAGGGAAGCCCAGCATCATCTCCACATCTTTAAAATAGTTCTTGTGGCCTTTGTGGGAACACAACATTGAAATGAACACCTCGGTGTACTTCCAGCTACTGTGGACTTTAAACAGAGCATGTAGAAAGTGACTTAGAGGACTCACCGTAGACATACATTATACAGATGCACATGATGCAAGAGATGATGACCAGAGAGAAACTGGCAGCATAGTTGTCCATAAGCAGCAGCCAGTATATTCCTGCCTAAATCACACACAGCATAACAGATTAAGCAATCCATGGATTAAGGATGTGTGTGTCGTTTTGTTTGCTCGAGTGTGTTTTTCTTACTCACCTGTGTGGTCAGAGGCACTCCCAGGAGGAATCCTATTATAGCGACTCCCAGTGTGACATAGGTCTTATTTTTGATAATCCAGTCAGTTCCGATCTCATCTACTACAGCCGTCACCAGAGTCTCCAGTAGACAGAACTACAACAGTGAACAGAAATGAGAGGCGAAATGAGTAGGTCAAATTGTAAAATGAATAAAAATAAGATAGAAATACACACAAAATGAGAAAGGGAAAGGGTTTGAAGAGATATGTAAAATATTTAAATCCTTTAAAAGTATAAAACCAAAAATAGATGTTGAAATGATGCTAAGCTATGCTGAAAGTGCTATCGCCATATCCGGAGATCGGCTGAATAGATTTTAAAAAAGTACAACTTTTTGAAGAATGAGAATATTTTCAAAAAAAGTGGAGTGTTCCTTTTAAGTTTGAATAGAGTCTTGCTTGTTGTCACTAAGTCTGTTTTCTTTTCATTTATTTATTTTTTTTTAAATTGCAATAATATTTCATCATATTCCTAGCTTTATTACATTTTGTTTGCTAAATGCAGCTTTGATGAGAATTAGAGAATCCTTTAAAAAACATATTTTTAAAAACCTAACTTTATTACAGACTGTTGATTTGTAGGGTAATTGCAGAAAACTGTGGTAAAGAATACCTGAGTACCCAGGCCCAGTAAAATGAGCATAAAGAAGAACAGCAGGGACCAGAGTGGTGATATGGGCAGCAATGTTAGGGCCTCCGGGTAGGCCACAAACGCCAGGCCTGGCCCATGATCGGCCACCTCTGACACGTCCACCCCCAGATGATTAGCCATGAATCCCAGGATGGAGAAAATAACGAAGCCAGCGTACACACTTGTACCACAGTTTGTTACACTGATGATGATACTGTCTCTGTTTGAAAACAGACAAAAAATGTGTACAAGTATTAGTAAGTGTGCGTATCACAATTTGAACTGAAATATTTATTAATTTAATTCCTTCCTTGATTTCACATAATGCAAGTTAGAAGTTCTATGCATTTATCTGTATCAGCCACACGGGGGTGCTACAAAGTCATCAAGCACTCATCATACTTCAGGTCCGAGTGTTTTAAAATGACAGAGAAGCAGAAAAATAAAAGAAAAAACGTCTATTACCTAAAACAGTTATTGTGGAACTTGTTATATGATGCCATGGTAATAAGCCCACCCCAGGCGCAACCCAGCGAATAGAAAATTTGAGAGGCAGCATCCCCCCATACCTGCAGAACACAAAATATGTTATTACAAACACAATTTCAATTGATCTACAGAATGCGCAGTTTTGTAATGTACTGACCTTGGCATCTAGAATTTTCTCCCATTGAGGGGTCAAATAGTATTTGATACCACTGACGGCTCCTTCCAGAGTGATTCCTCTGATGAAGAGAATGGTCAGCACCACATAAGGGAAGGTTGCTGTGAAATACACCACCTGATGAAAGACATGGTATTAAAACGCAATTAAAAACAAAACATGTATCAGTAAGCAGTGCTATTTCAGTGCAATAGCTTTTATTTTTATTTTTTAATGTAATATTCACATTTTACTTGTTTGCCACAGGAACGCATGTTCAACTCACCTTGCCTGATGACTTGACTCCTCGAATAAGGCAGAGGAACACAACTACCCATGATACAGCTAGACAGCCCAGGATAGGTAGACGCACCTCCCCGAAGTTCCCAATACCATCAGAGATATTCAGCACATAATTCCTGAGAGGGCAGAAGCCAGTAAAAGAGGGGAGTGAGAGACTGCTGGGTGTAATACAAAGCATAAACAATTCGCTCATCAAATTTTTTATGATAAACAAAGCATTTATTATTAATATTTCGTCAGAGTTTGCCTTTAGAGCACAGCCCCGTCCAAAACAACCACACAATGAATGAGTTTACAGAAGGCAAGAACAAAAAAGTCATTCAAAGCACAGGGATTACAGTGCAGAGGGCACAAACCATTTATAAAGACGTTAAACGATCCACAAACATCTCATGGTCAGAGCCTTGTGTTCTCTGACCACAAGCAGTAAAGCAAAGCATTCATTCCAAGCCACATACAATCACAATCACACTCTTGGAAAAACAAAACACTCTGTGCCTTTCCTTCCCATTGTCTCGTTATGTCATCCTAGATAATGTTCAAACATCATTCAACAAACACATCTGTCAAGTCCAATTCACAAAGATCCAAACATCAAGACAAAATGCAAGACTCCTGCAAACAAGTATTAATTACTAGCTTTCAACTATTAATCTGTCAAGAATTTTCCGAACTGATGAATAATGGATTGACTATATAAATATATTGAGATTCAACTCTTGGGATCTTTTTCTCTCTAGCATTAATATTTGTGTATAAACATATACTTTATTTAAAATCTCTGTCTCATAAGGGAATCTTTTGCATTTCTGAATTAAAATAAATTTTATTATTTTTTAGAGAACGTAAAGTCAAAACGTAAGACTGATACAATTGTCTTGTCATTAACAGTTAATTATTCATTATTATTTATTACACTACTTATGTATTAACAGCTTATCTATTAACAACTACCACACTGCTTATTAATATTTGAAAAGTATTTGCTCATTTAAAGTAACCTGGTCAACCTGTTCAATAAGTCACTATTTTAGATTTTTAAATAATTGCTTTATATTTAATTTTATGAATAACTCATAATTTATATATATATATATATATATATATATATATATATATATATATATATATATATATATATATACTTTATATATATATATATATATATATATATACTATTTTTATATGCAAGATACAGTAAGATACATAGATTAATTGACCTACAAAGGTGTGCATTTACCTCCAGTACTCTTCACTAGGACTGGTCCTTTTGGTGCGGTTGACTATCTCATTCACCCCTGACATGACAGCAGACACATTGGCAAAGGTGGCGTTCACTCGTGGAGTGCCCACCACTCCAGCACAGTCAGGAGTGTTCCAGGGGTTGTTACAGTACGTCCAGGGCAGCAGGTTTGTCATGGACATGAAGAAGTAATAAAATGCAATGCATATCACCACATTGTAGTAAATCCCAATGTAGGTAGAGACCACCATCATTCCATACCCCACACCTTGAAAGAAAAAAACAACAACAATACGTTAAAGGATATTTAGGTTCGAGTACCAAGAAAGCAATATACTCATCTGAGAAAACTATAATGTAACATCAAGAAAAAAATTATACATTTCTATAAATATTACAAATAATATACATATTGAAATATTGCTTTGCAACACAAAAAAGAATTAAAGCATATTCTACATTTCCCAATTGGCAGTAGAAATACGGAAAACCATTAAACAATGCATTAATTAATCATATTATATTAAATAAAGTAAAAGTTATTGTAAAAAATATGTAAGAAGAGAATTGTTTGTCTTTAGAAAATATTTGCGACAATGACTAGAAATGTAACTGATATCTATTATTAAAAATCGCCAGTGTTTAAATATTGCAAGCCTCCAGAGGTGAAGAAAATACTGTAGGAGACTGTGCGTTTAAAAATAATCACTAGTTTAACATGTAAAACAGGTCATGCCTTACAATAAAGGGTAAACCAACCCACATAGATGTATCTGTGACTTTTCAGTTTTCAATATATTTGTTGTTCTCACAGCTCCTTTAATGGCCTCAGGCTCACCTTTAAACATGGGGCTGACCTTCCAGACTCCCAGGCACCCGAGGGAGGTAAACTGCCCAAAGGAAAGCTCCAGGAAGAACAGAGGGATGCCACAAAACACCAGCATGATGAAGTATGGGAACATGAAGGCACCTGTGATACACAAACGCCCACAGAGTTGCATAACTATTTTATCCCGACACACGAGTCTTCCAGCTAAAGACAGACACGTAGGCGTTCTTATTTACATAAATTGTCGGAAACAAAAGTAGTTTAAAATAACACCAGGAAATGGTATTTTTAATTATAACATTCCCTAATGCTTACGTACATAAGTAAGTGACACCTAATGTTAAACACCAGATCTAATTTGATTGGACGAGCTGCATTTGAACTGCAAACGCAACTAAATGCAATGAATGATCGAAGAAGCATACAAATAGTGCCCTGCGGCCTTGCAGGACCATAATTCATCCTTGTTAAAAGAGCCTGGAGATTAGTTCCTTAACTGAATTCTGGGCTAATTCAGGGTATGGCTTCTGATCAGATTCAGCTCTAGGAATATGAGATCATGGGGCAGAGGTTTCCGGGCCAGGTCACTGGGGACCTGCTGCTAGAGACCCTTGCTTACTCTTGCCAGGTCTATTTTAAGTAAGGTGTGTTATGAGACTTGATACCAAATGAGTACCCTTTTAAGGGAGCAAAGAATTTGGAACGGACTCAGTGGTATGACTTACAAAAACAAAATCCTAAATACTATAAATTTTACTTTCAATTACATTCTTAAGACTTTAAGACTTGTGGGAAAATTTTTTTAACTTATTCTATTCTAAAAAACTTATTCTATTCTAAAAAAGAGAGAAAGAAAGACCAGACCAGATAATGGGGGGAAAAAAAGAATAAAGTCAAAATGGTCACCTCCTCCATTCCTGTAGCAGAGGTAAGGAAACCTCCAGACATTTCCCAGACCCACTGCGTAGCCAACACTGGTGAGGACAAACTCAATCTGGTTGCCCCAGTTTCCCCTTCTGGAGTTTTCATCTTTCTTTACTGGCTCTCCTGGAACTGCTCCATTCTAAAACAGGTAAACAGACAAACAAACGAAATGAAAATGAAAATCATTTGTATGATTCAGATGTAAACAAACTTTGTTTACAATAAGCAATCACTAAACAGAACCTAATAATATAGGTAAAGTAACAGGATAACTGATGCATAATATGCTCGTGAACTGTTGAATCAATTCGATATTCCGAGTTAATATTTATCACCGTATGTTAATTTTTTTTTAGCTGCTGTGACTGATTGAAATGTTTCCTTTTTTTTCTTTTTGACCTCCCTAAGTTTTGCTTAAAATAGTCCTTTTTCATTCTATTGCACTTTTTCATTATATGTATATCCAAGTCATACATACATAAATTCTTATAAAACGGTTTCAGGTTAACTTTAGCATGACAGTCAACTGCACTGCAAAAACAAAACAGAAACAATAAAGTTAATGTCATGGTAAGGTAATACCGCACATGCCTCCAAAATATGCAGCTCACATGTTGATGAAAGTTTGAATGCGTGTTGTCAATTCATAACTGTGTTCTATAACTCACTGCTGTGTTCTATAACTCTCTAACCAAAACTTAATGTGTTACAATACAACAACAACAAGAAAGCAAGAAGTCAGTCACATGTTTGTGTGAATGTTATAAAAACTCCTAAATTGCATGTAAGCACTGTTGAGTGTTAAGAGAGAGTGCTGGAGCGCACTTGATGTGAACTGAAATAATCGTCATGTGCAAAAGACAAACATTTGGTCTTGTCGGCCTGATTTAAAGTTTACTCTCTCCATCTGCTCTCATCAGATGCTCTTCATGCTGACCTCTAAGGCAAGCTCACGATCTGATCTAAGCACGCGCTCTGTCCACACAGTGAGCACGCTGTGGGAGATGAACATTCAGCGCCTATGCTTGCGATCTTCCCTGCAGCTCTGGGATGAATCCAGGCTGCACTTGATGATTCCAGTGAGCAATTTTGCCCTACAAATGCTTGACAACTAACTTTGTTCAAATGTTTTAATAGTAAACTCCTAGATTTCCACTATTTTCTGGTAGTGTAATAGTCAATTAATTCTGAGAAATGTAACAATTTCCTTCGAGTGTAATTGCCACTCAATTAATCCAAATTAAAAACTGCATATGTAGTAATTAAAAAACATTAGAAACTTTTTGGATGAAGTACCACTGCTGTGATATGCGGAGAGCCTAAATATAAAAAGATTATGAGCTGGCTGTATAACTGTGTTGTAATATTTTTAATGGCAGCAAGAGTGTCAGCTGTAATGATACTCCTGCGCTTTTTTATTTAAGGTATTTAAGGTTTGCTTCAGGTTACACAAGGCACTAAACACACACACACTTATTTAGACTCAATGCATCTGAGTCTGAGCTCCCTGGGCCATTGCCTCCCGCAGGATCACACAGACACATGTGCATCAGCAAAATGAACAGTAATCCAAAGTTTGCCCTCCAGCTCAAATTAAATATTCTTTTTGTTAAGCATTAAACAGTGCCACATTTCTTGAACAAGAACACAAAATCCCTAGTGAGAATGGACTACTACCACTTATTCTTGAACCTGCAAACTGTCTAACTGTACAAGTCCACTGAAGCAGAGAAGGCATTTTAAATGAATTCTCTAAAGGAGCTGAGTAACAGACTTGCGCAGGGGTTTGTGGGACTGACAGCAAAGCAGAACGAGAGGTGAGTCTCAAAACGATCAGAAACACCTAACTTAATATAAATGTGTGGTGCGGCAACCAAACACTGTAAGGTTAATGTAGTGACATCTTTCATGAACAACAGAAGTTACCCTGTAATTTCTAATGGATTCTTGCAAATTAATGCAATCACCGCTGCAAATGAATCAGGTTTTTGACAATGCAACATAAGCAAATGCTGCTACACTGATGTCTATTTAAAGAGAGTATTGAAGGGACTTCTTCTGCATCAGTAGATGCATATGGTTAAGTCTGCTTTTAGACCTGAGACTGGGTGAAGTTCAGCAGCTGGGCACCTGTGATAAAAAAAAGGAGTCAATTCAGAGTAGACTAAAAATTTAAATATAAAATGCCACGTTCTTTCATAAAACCCTAGCTGGCACAGACCGATGGGTTCTTATTATTCACTGCCTAAAATGACTCGGCACAAGCTGATTGGTTCATTTTACACATGCAGCCAATAAGCTTACTGCTTTACATTGAAAAGGCTGGTTGTCGTCCACTTGAGCATTTTGCAGTGTGCTTCTCTATAACTCTTTGCCTTCACCAGCTCCACCTGTGTAGCTACGAGTTGTTTTATATTCTATTTGTGCAGCAGCAGTATGTCTTAAAAAAAACACAGCACAGCATCACTGTATGTATTAGCAGTAGTAAGTTCCTGTACTTGCTTGGGGGCAATCGTGGCCTAATGGATAGAGAGTTGGACCTGTAACCAGAAGGTAGCGGGTACAGCAATAATCAAAAGCAGACCAAATACATTAATACTGTCATATCTATTACCATGCTAAAACCTCCAGAGAGTCGTCATGGCAGAAATATGCTTCAATGAAATGTTAGTCAATACATCTATTATAATTCAACATAAACTACTGCAGCTCTATCAATAAGGCACTTAATATTCTCCAAAACATGTCCCTTCTGCATTAACACATGAGGTTATGTGAGGTATTCCGGTAAATCAATGAATTGTTTAGTTAAGTCTTTATCTGCTGCACTCTGTGATCCCTGTCCCTGTGCTCTGGAATGCCCAGGTGTTTCAGCCGTTGTCGTTTGCTCCAAGGATCTGTCTTACTGAGCGCAGAGTGTGAGAGAGAAGATCGTCCAGCTGGGCCCATCTGCCCTTTTACGTAAGACCAAGACACACTCATAAACACAATGTCTCAGGGGGACCTGAGTCAAATAGTGGTTCAACTATTTGACTTTCTAGAAAATAAACTGAAAAAATAATAATAACAAAAAAAAAACAAAAATGGAAAAAAAGAGAAACATTTGTGATTCAAACTGTAAAAAAACCCCTCAAGAATAAAGTGTTACAGAAAAGAAACAAAACAAAAAATAGAACTCCCTTAAAACTGCTTCAACAAACCAAGAGCTTCATATAATCAGTACTAATAGTAACAGTATTAATCTGGATCTCAAGGTTGTATTTATTTTTTTTTTACCAAATGTTCCACAATGTCCTGCCATACAATCTCTCAAACAGTAAGAAGAACCTGCCCATGAAGCCTATGACTGACAGCAGCACATCTTCCTCTGAGCAACTCATTGCAGGTATGTGACCCTGTCAGGCAAAGAAGGGATGTGAGAACTGACCTGTGACTTCTCAACTTAACACCCAGAATGCCTGGAGATGTTCATGCAGAATGTGGTGTGATATAACGCACAGTTCAACAGATCCTCAGTATGGTGTGTTTAAGTGTTCTGAGCATAAGCTATATGTGTGTTCAGAATCTTTTCGAATAACTCTCTAAAGTCTTTCCAATAAACAAACAACCAAAACAAAAGCAAAAGTGACAGTTGTCATCTGATTCAATGAGCTGCATTCAGGGAAAAATTATTTAAATGTATTCATGCTTCCATAAGAAAAATATAATTAGAACTATTACTAAGAAGAATTATTTAAAATCTCAAAAACTTATAACATACCAATCAAATGTTCAGATTATGTAACAAACAAGACAAAATATTTAGTTGTACTAAACAGTTATTGATGCATCCCTAAGAGAACTATCAATATTTATAAAGTAAATGAAGAAACATAAATTATCCTGAGGAAGCTATTAACTGTTTTTCTTCATTTTGCAATTTACAGATTGTTACAGTATGTGCTGTGGTTGTGGACGTCAAATTTGCATCACTGAATAAACACACAAGGACACTTACTATCGGACCTTTCACACATCAGGGCACCTGATTTCTATGATTAATTAACCTTGGCCCTACAGAACCTAACAGAATCTATTTAAAGTTATTTAAGACCTGAGAAGGGTGAAGCCATATGAAATCATTGTGCTCCCAAAAAAGACTCTACAAAACTTCTAATCCAACAGTGGAATATATAAATACTGTGAAGAATCAATGACTTCCTGCTCACTGAAGTTAAAGAGTCAAAGGTGTGGCCTACAGAATGACATTTGTAAAAATAACGCAGATTCCTAAACCCGCTCAGGGCAGTGAAAATTCACAAGGCAGCACAAGTCCAAACATCAAAAAGATTAGAGACCTACTGCTGATTAATGCTGCAAAGCATTTCCCACCAGGCTGGACAGTTTACAGGAAAGCACGAAAAAAAAGTAAGAAGCAATTTGAGAAAAAAGGAAGAAAGAAAAAAAAGAAAAGCATGGAAGCCAAAGGAAATGTGCTCTAAGCACTTCTGAAATAGTTAAACACTCAGGTCCACTGGGTTCACTGTTCGTCAGAGCTGACCTTTCCCCTTTCTAGTGCCCCCTATACTGACCCCCAGCTCACATTTCAAAGGCAACATCCTCAATCTTTCTCTGCTGAGGGCTTCATTCTCCTCACGAAAAGAAGGCATATACAACAGGGCCGTTCAAAGACTCCAGTAAGTCTTCCACCTCGGGTTTATTTATCAAGGTCAGAGGTAAGACCACAAGAATTGTGACTGCTACCAAAAAGCCTCTTACAGAGCATCTTTTCATTCTATATTCTACTACATTCTATACTATTCTATAAGTCCACTACAAAGCATTTGTATGATAGCTTTCGGAAAAGCATTCCATTGCACTGAATTACGATATAAGCAAATGCAAAGCTTCTGGGGTGGGACAACCTGTTTGTGTCCCAAAGGCTGATGGGGATGGGCAGAAGGAGTGGTAGAAAGCAAAAACTTTTACTTAACTCCTTTAGTTATGGTCTCCTAAAAAGCACTCAATGAGTAAACAAGGGCGGGTTCATTCTCTTTTACTGGAATTGAAATTAACCAGCGTGGACAGTCCTTAAAGAAGCCATTATCCAGTCTCTGTGAGGTGAAAGTAATTCTGCTAAAGATGCAAAGCTTCCGCTTCTAACCCTGTGAGCAGTAGGTCATATTCCTGCTCTCTCATTGGCTGAGACCTTGAAAACACTCTTCTCATGCTTGATCAATCATCAGCAATGGTGACTTGTCAGGCAAAGCACCCCAAAATCTGAACAAGGGGCACAAAAGTGGGGAAGTGACGGTGGCCTAAGTGTCAGGTCATTAGGAGTTCACGTCACTCAATCCACACACAGACTGTCACATGCACGCCCATATATGAGGATGTGTTTATAAAGGCTGGCATATAGTCTGGCATAAAGCAAGTGTTCTCATTTGTAAGAAAGTAAGTAATTATTACTATGGGCAGGTGATCTAGTTCTTAGGTATTACAAAAACATCATGAGTAACATAAAATAAGTAAAGTTAAAGCAAATGGCTAAGCTATGCTGAAAACTATCAACGTTTTTTTTTTTTTACTAAGCATTTTAAAAGATATTATTACTTTTACCTAGAAAGGACACATTCAATTAATCAAAAGTGACAGCAACAACAATAACGATGATGCATTTGTTTTCAACATTGCTAAATGTTTCTGGAATACCAAATTAGCTTAGAATTATTTCTAAAGATCATGTGACAAGGAAGATGCTGCTAAAATGCAGCTTTGCCATCACCGGAATAAATTCTATTTAAAACCATATTAATATTTTAAATTGTAATAACATTTAACATTATTATTGTTTTTACTAATCAAATAAATGAAGCCTTGTGACTTCCTTAAATACATTATATCTAAAAAAGAATTACATAAACGTAGAAACATAAGAAGTGCAAGAAACAGCGGTTACAAGCTTCAGAAGACAATTACCACACAAGTGAATTAGCAGTTTTGTGCTACATGGGCTTCCATGTAAAGAAACTAAATGTCTATCTTCAACCCATAAACCTGCTGCCAACTGTTAAACACCAGGCAGGATCCACAACAGCTCTGGTAGCCATCTTGTGAGAGTCATTAGGTCTGAGGGTTGCTCTTCATGGTCATATATCAAAGAAATTGAATATTAAGTTTAGAACCTAGATCAAAACATAATTAACTATCATTGAATGTTCATGAGAACGTATAGCTGTCACTCCTCATGTCATGTTTCTACACAGTTCAAGACATGTATAACAGCATTCCATGAATGACCAAAGTCAATCAAATAAAGAAAAACTGTGGGACTTTCTTACACAATAGTGAACAAACAAAACTAACTCATCAAAGGCTTAAAGACTTATCCCTCTAGTTCCCTTATTGAAAAAAAAAAAAAAAAAAAAAAAAAAAAAAAAAAAAAAAAAAAACATTCTGAGAGATTTTCTTGAGAACTTCCATCACAAAGAGTTCTTACTCCTATGTTGATAACGAGGTCTCAACATTACGCATACACTTCTTGCCTCACTGTTATTTTTTTTACTTCCTTTGGTCTTACCTTTTTGCTGTCCATTGTAAACCCCAGCTAATAGCGCCTACACATACAGGAACCTACAGCATTCAGGCAAGCATCAGCGTGTAAGCAGGGTCAGAGCAGACTGACACGGCTCCATGTGGAACCTATTCTACCCTTGAGCTGTGGGTGGGGAAAGGGGAGGAGCCCGGAGGTGTGGCTTTACAGAGTTTCAATAGGTCGCAAAGAGCATATTCAAATTGGTTGCTTCTACCTACTCACTGCCACCAACTTTAAGGTTATAGGCTGTTACATCATTTTACATTGTTATGTATTATATAACAATAAAGGCATCACAAACGATTCAAAACATACATTGAAAACCAGAAAACCAAGTCTACATGCAGACACCTTTAACACTGCCAAGCTCAATGAGAACGATAAGGGAATGTGAGCCGTTTACTTGCTCTTCACAAACTTTCATCTAGCATTTTTGTTTCTAGATTCTGTTTTAGCTTGTTCTAATGAATCACATATAAACAGAATCCACTGGCCTTTCTCAATCGATGTACTCTGGGCTGACTTTCATTATTATTGCTGAGCTATTCGCATTCGTAAACAGAGACAAATGAATTTGTTATGGAGGGACTGAATTTGGGGAACGACCCATTTTAAATCACAATATGCCAAGAAGGCCAATTAGAGAACTTTTAAAGGCCCATTGAAGGCATTCAGGGTTGCATAAATCAGTCCAAATTTGGCTGGCATCAAACATAGAGATGTAATGTCATGCAACTTTAGCTTCTAGACTGAAAAAAACATCTTCAGAGTCCATTAGCATTAGAGGAAACAGACGGATCACTTTAAAACATTGTTTGTCATGTATAATGTGCAGCATTGTTTTCACTGGCCTGGAGAAACAACATTTAAATCAACTCTGTTCCTGGCTGCAATGACAGCAAAATATTTGTTAAAGCATTTACATGTTCGCAATGTTTAAAGCAAATATTTTAAATATAATATTTGTTCTGAACTTGCTATTGGCTATTCATTACTTATGTAATATTTGTGGATACTGTCAGAACGTCATACAGAAGCATGATGTTATGATTCATGCAGCTTGTTTAGACTGCATTGTCAGGGATTACGAATGTATGCAGAGTTTTATGTATTATGTTCTGCTGATTTAAGTCAACCATCTTAAAAACAACCTGCTCAGATCGATATAAATAAGAAAGTTATGTCACCATGTTCTTGGTATCCTTGAGCAGAAATAATGAGAAAGTTACTATGTGAGTATGCTTTACCTGCGTTACATAATCATGACTAAGTTTATAGATAAACTCTGTTCAAAAATTTCTGGTTTTGTTGGTCTAATGCAAGTAGTAAAAACACAATAGTAACAATAAAAAACAAAATATATAAAATATTTTGACTTATTAATACAGTAATATTTAATATTGAATATCTAATAAACATTAAACTACTGATTTTACATTATCCTTTAAAAATCATTCTAATATGAAGAAAAAAAATGTTTGAAAAAATGTTGAAAACCTTTGCAGAAAACTGTGAAACCTTTATTATGAATAGAGCGCATTTATTTCAAACATTTTTTTGCAACATTATAAAAGTTTTCAACGTCACTAATGTATCCTTGCTGAATAAAAGCATTTATTTCTTTCCCCCCCCAAAAAAGTCCAAACTTTTCAATTGTAGTGCATATATTTGCATGATTAATGATTTTATTATCATGTAAAAGTCTTGTGGTTATACACTACTTTAAATCAGTACAGTACAGTATCTTTAAATTGCGTATTTTTTTCGTATAAATGTTGCCTTAATTTGATTTCGTTATTAATGCATTTCTATGAACATTTTTTTTAATTTCTTTTAAAAAAATAGTACAGTTAATTTATGTTGTAACTGTCTGAATTACATGCAATAAATTACATGTTTCTTTAAATATGACTTAAACATGAGTATTATTACCCTGTAAATAAAAGTAGGTTATCTAAATGTTTTTTTCATTTAGATAATTGTTCAAATCACAAGAGAATCAAACAAAGACCTACATGTGAAACAAAACTAAATCCATCATGCAAATGCATGTGATGGTTTGAGGGGGCGACTAAAGCATGTGGAAAGAGTTTTGAGGCTGTTCTCCTGACAGCCCTGACTTTTTCATCTCTCCTGCATCCCGAGGCCCTGGTTTATCATGGCAAGTGCATGGCTTGGAGTTTGCCGAATCCCTGACTGAAGCGACTGCTTTGCTGTGAGACCAGTTCTGTTCCTCAGGAGCCCTCTGGCAAATTATCCTAACTGCATGCGAGATACAAAGACTTTCCCCAGTCGGTGAGAATCAGCAAAGCCCAAAGTACAACATTTAGCCTGTCAAACAGGCAGTGCTTTAAATGACATACTGTGCAGAAAGTAGTATTTGTAGAGAGCATCTTTGCCCTTTGTCAGGAAATAAGTAGGCTCACTGCTGTGACAGCTGTAGAGGTGGCCGTAGGGTCAGCCAAAACACACTTGTTCAAAAGACAAGTGTGTTTACACAGAATGACTCTTAGTAATAGACCACAAAAATAAGAGCAATTCTTTGTTCTACAGTACATTTCAATGCTAAGGCTACAAGACTAGTCAAACTATAGTAGTGTGCTTCAAGAGCCCTTAATGCTGGAATAAATGTAATTGACAAATTTAGTCTCGCCCGGTTTCACAGACAAGGCTTAAGCCTAGTCCTAGACTAAAATGTAAATCTCAGCTGTTTCAACTGAAGAAAAAAGTGCACTGAGACATGGCACTGCCTTTTCATTTTGTCTTACGATATAAACAATAATGTTTTTTTATCGAAGGCAAGTTTTTGTTAAGTTAAAATAACATCATAAATAAAGTTTTATGTGTATATTTTTTTTAAACCAGTTAAGTGCAAACACCAACCATGTAATCACGTGTCAAGAAAGGTTTCATAGGGTTCATAAAAATCATAAATATGTTCGGAAAAATGTGTGCTAGACGTTCTACTAATGCTACACTGAAGTTAAGGTTTTGTTTAAGCATTGAAACCAGCATTCTGAAATCAATCAATGACATCAGCTTTGGGGCGGGGTTTGCGCTGGTTTGGGGAGAAAGTCGATCAAGTAATGTTCAAAAATTATATATTATAAAACTGTCTGATAAACATAGCCATTACAATTAAAATTATGTTCATGTTATTCACATGTTATTTAAAAACTAAAAAAATTAAAATGTTTATGAAAAAATAGTGAGAATGTAAAATCTTTTGTCTTTAGTCCAAGCATACTTTTTTTTTTTTAATTCTAGCCATCTAATATTAAAAATTTATAAAAATAAATACAAATTTAACAACTACAATTTCCAGTAAATGCGTAGACTTTCTACGGTTATTTATACAATCATTTTTAATGCTTAAATTCCACCCCTGATAGTTTTCTTTTATCTGCCTTTCATTTTAAGAACAACGCCCACAATAAATGCTACAGAACCACGGGCCACACCCTACATTTTTGTTTGGCTATAGAAAGATCTGTCGCAACTTCAGTTTCACGGGAGAACCTGTGAAAAATAAAGAAAACGACTTTCCTTTAGAGGTAAAAGAAGTCGGAAAAGACAGGGCAATAGATGCAATGAGAGTTTAAAAGTGATTAAGCCTGAGGAAAGCACCCATGACTGAGTGAGGGTCACGACTGCTGGCAGCTATAACAGCTGTTCAGACAGACAACCTTCACCTAGAACGTCCTGAAAGTCACACGGACAAAAAAAATGACAAGTCATAGTCTTCAGAAAAATATCAAACATGCTTTAGTGCAAAATAACTGAAAAACAGGTGTAAAGAGAATTTCGGAGTAATTCATATAAAACTAAATGAAAGATTGACGGAAAGAAAGGAAGAGAAAAAGGGAGCAGCTGGAAGCCCAGGAGCAGAGTGAGTGTGAGACAGGAGAGACCTCTGCCTCCGAGCACACATATGCTTCTGAACTGCTCTTTTCCCCTCTGTCTTCTTTCTCTCTTCTATACAGTGAGCTTCAATAGTCAGAGTCCACACCAAAAAAATAAAAATAAAATCAAACTTAAACCTAAATATTTTAAATAAAATAAACATGAATACTTAAGTTATAAATAAAATAAAGATTCTATAAAAGATCACTAATTTAAATAAGCTAATTTGTGACACTGCGAGTGAACTTTGTACAAAAGGTCAGACGTTCCTCCATTTAAACACAAAATCATTCTGCACAACTTGATATAAGTTCATGCGGCTGAAGTGCATTTTAAAACTACAGTAAATACTGGATACTAAGAAATTATGCAATTGATGTTGCTTTTAAAAATAAACTTTAAATATGCTGATAATGTTTGCAACAAAAATATTAGCGTTCAATTAGAAAAAAGCAAAACGGAACATTTTCACTGTGGTCTGAATGTTGGACCCCACTGAACTTCCATCAATCCATGTGTATACACAAAACATCAAAACACACATACGCGTTTCGGTTTCCGGAGAAATAAATGGAAAAAAATATTGTTGGTGATATACATTCATACGATCCATGCAGTTTACTCACATTAGACTAGGCGATATATCTTAAGTAATAAATACTACTGACAGTACATGCTCACACAAGCTGACATACCTGTGTATGACACACCTTACACGTGAAGCCCTTTTATAGCTACACTGCTAAAGAGACTGATAATTTATTGCTACACTCACTTGCTCTTTCCAAGCATTATTTGGTGCATCATGTGATATCAATCAACAGACATAGCATCTCTTTACCAAAAACATAAATGATCAAGTGCTGCACACTTTCTAAACACTCATATTTTTGTGATCTTCGATTGTGAAGACCTTTTGACCCAGTAAGATGTGACTACAATTAAATTCATAGCTCATATTATCTTGATGATTAGTCAAGCATGCTGTACTCCAACAGATAGCTTTAGACAATACCACAGCACCCAGCAGAATTAGCCATATCACTGAGATAATGTGAGAGCTCCACAGAGCCTAAGCTGTCAAAAAACACAGAACTGAATCTCCAGCACAGAATTAATCTGATCATAGCTATGATTGGAGAATGCTGTGCATTTTGAGAGGACACATAATTTAGGATTTTTTATTGGTTAGGTCTTGGTGTTGTTTACAGAGAGGCCATATCAGTGATGCCTCTTTAAAATGTTTCTGTATTACATTTCTGTACATGCAAACATTTTTAGTTAGGTCTGACAGCAACTGAGTTATTAAAAAAGCTACTGCATGTGCAAGCACACAAATTAAGTGTAATCGTATAGATTAACTAAATTTGTTTCTTGAAAATATAAATACAATTGAAACAAGAAATCCAATATAAAATAATATTATATATAATATAAATGAAGCAGTCAGTCTGAAGAATTATTAAGTTAACGTCATTTTGTTTATGTAGATTCAAATTATTGATAGTTATTTATTTATTTTTATACTTTCACTGTATATTAAAATTTTTATACTGCACGTATTTATTCTGTACGTTACAGGTATATTAACTTTGCATTGTAAAAACGGAAAATTAAAAAGGATGCAGAACTAAGTCTTATTCTAAGTTATGCATATATTTTTCATCTTAAATAGGGAACTGATGCTTCCCCACCATATACACACACGTGACTGAGTACACATGAGGGGTTTGGGGGCTGGAGGCTGAGGCTCTGGCAGATGCACCTGCTCCTCTGTATGTGAAAGTGTGTGTGTGTGTGTGTGCGAATGTGTGTGTGAGTGAGTGGATGAGTGGATGAGTGAGTGGGTGAGTGAGTGAGTGAATGAGAGAGAGAGAGAGAGAGAGAGAGAGAGAGAGAGAAAGAGAGAGTAAATAAGTGAGTGAGTGTGTGTGTGTGTGCGCGAGATAAATTAGTGAGCTCTACAGCTGGACACCTGAGTTTGTGTTGCCTCTCAGGATTCTAGCAGCAATGCTAGAAATGATAAAATAACTCAGCACACCTCATCAAACAGCGTCTTTACAAAAGTCAAATACTACAGAGCAACAAACTTTAGTAAAAAAATATTTTTGCATATACAGTAAATTTATGTTATTAATATTTTGTCATTTCCATACATTTCTTACATGAAACCTGTTACAGATTATAAGGATGGGAAAAAAAAAAATCACCACTTTAAAAGGTGAGCACAATTTGTATCGAACCATTTTATCTGATTTCTAATTCATTAAACCATGAAGATTTCTAAATCATCCATAATAAATCTGTAATTATTCAAAAGTAAAATTGCATGCTATTTCTGTACAAAAAGACTACGGAGGAATGTGGTCAACCAAAGTGACATGATCAGATGACCACCGCTCATGTGGTCTGTCAAGGACTGACAGCTAGTAATAACTTATACAGATAAACCTAGACCAAAAAAAAAACCTAAAAAACATGAAATGAATATGATAGCAAATGTTAAAACTAGGGTTACTGATAGTTAAGTTTAGGGTTGCAAAAAAAAAAAAAAAAAAAGCCCCTCTCAAAATTACACAAGACAAAAATAAAGCTTTGCAATGACATTGTGACCAACTGGCCAACAGAACTCTGAACGATTCTCTGTACTAATTAAATAATAAAAGGGAATGTTCTCATTAAAAACTGTTCACGAATATAACTTGATGACAATGCAATATGAGACCGGAAAATGATGGCAAGAGATTTAATTAAGCACTAAGAATGCCAACATTCATATCAAGATTAAACAAGATGACAACGATAAATGGAGTTTTCGTCATTCCAAAACTCAAAACCTGCCAAATAATGACATTCCTTAATTTAAATATAGAAATAATACAAATAAAAAAAAGTTTTATCTTTGTTAACTACCGCAAGTACCCTTCTTTTGTTGCATTGGTTTTTATTTAGTCATAAGACTTTATTCTAATTCATCCTAATCTGCACACTCCTACTGAACGACAGAACGGAAACACAGGCAATGGAAAGGATGCAACCAAAACCTACGCCGCGACATAAAGTGTTTTATCGGATGCCTATCCATTTTATTTCCAACAAATCTTCCCCATGATTGTTAAAGTGACAAGAGCCATGGTGACTGAAAAAAGGAGGTGAAGGAAGACAGAAAAAGGAGGAGAAATATGGGCCAGCCCTCCTTTCAGCCCGGACACTTTGCTCTTTCCTTCTGTCTCTCAAACACTGCTCTCCTGCCCACTTCCTTGGAAACTTTATCACATACCCTTCCACCAGCGTCGCCAGAACTTCCCACTGCAATTTGTTATAAAAACTTTTCAGTTGGCCCACACGTGGTCTGGTTTTTAAAGAGCTGCAGCCCCTTTCTCACGTGGTCTGTGGGCTATTGAGTCGTCACAGGCCCCCTGAATGATGGCCGAAAAATAAGGCACTGCAGACAATGCTTGGTCTTGATTAATTCAGTTCTTTCAGGACCCTGCACCGTCGTCCGGGCAGCTTCGTACAATTGCGGCTTTGATGCGTCGGGTAACGTGCTCGCTCGCTCTCGCTTGATAGACGCAACATTTTCAAATTTCCCTCTCAACGGAGCTCGACATCTACAGAAAGAGAACATGCAGTTGCAAAACCGCACAAATATGACAAGAACACAACTGACCTGATCGGCCATACAAGCTGCGCCGCTGTTGGACTCCGACATGATTTGATAGTGTCCGGTAGTTCTCTCGTCTCAACTCTCGAGTTCTTCATTCACACCTCTCCGTTCGCTTCCGCAGAGAGAGAGGGGGGAGGGAAGAACAGCCTCCTTTCGGCCAAGCTTGATTAATGCCTGAATTATTTTCACCTCATTTCATCTGATGGAGTTCTGCTTCCTCTCCGCCTCTTTCAATCATTCGGCATGGAAGGTCCCCCTCCACTGCTGCCACTTTCTCGCTCGCTCTCTCTCTCTTTCTCCCTCCCTTTCTGTTTCTCTCTCACTCCCTCATCCTTACCTCCTCCGCTGTACTGCAAGTTGGGGAAAGTGCCCCCCTCCTCTTCTGTATCCCCCATTCTGCAAAACAGACAGAGGAGATCCACAGCCTTTGCCTCTACCTCCACAATGAATGGAGTCGTTGTCATTCCAGCACTTTGGCTGCATACTGAGTGCTAGGAGCTGCTAGCTTAGCTGCCTGGAGTCACAGGCGCTGCCAAGCTTTTCAGCGGCTGGCCCGCACGATGAAAGACAAAAGTAAGGAGAGGTCCACTTCCATGGGGCGCGCTACTCTCGCTGTCTCTGCATTTCTTCCACTTGTTCTTGAGGCAGCTGCACCCAGACCACCAACGCTCCCATTCAGGGACACTTGACTCTCAAATCCTCATCCCTTGACATTGCCAATTCTCCTGTAAGGTCCCGCAAGAGGCCAGAGGAGGGATATACCCTTCCGTTCGTCTGTCGGTCAGACAGCGGTCTCGTAATTCACCCGCTCGCTGCAGGTTACAAGTTTTTCTTAGTAATAAGCTGGCCAAAATCAATGGAGAGGAAATTATGTGGCAGAACGCGAAAAGCTGCATTACAATTCACACTACAAAAAAAAGTGTCCTACAGACAAAAGAAAGCTCTCAGTGGCAGCTCTTGGCGGTGGACCCAACTGAGCATCCTGTTATTGGGTGTTAAAAGTTGACAGACTACTGGCTCTCTGCCTAATGAGCATTTGAAAGAGGTGTATAATGGTGGCGATGCATTTGATTAGCAGACTTCAAGAGGATGGCATGGACATCTCTATTCACTTTACAACATGGAATGGCAAATAAGTTAATTGCATAGAATAGTTACAATTTAAGTAAAGAAAAATATAATTTTTATATATTTATATATTACACTGTATTTTTCTGAATGTGTGGGAAATTAAACACACAGAACACAAGTACAACATTTTCTGGCAGTTTGACCAGGAGCTTAACTGTATGTGAACATAGCAAGAAACAATATTTGGACCTTTTGGACACATTGGTCTCACAAAATGTCTAAATGTCACTGCATTACAAACTAATATCAAACCGGGTGATATCTAGAAAGTTTTCACCTTAAATAACTTTTCCCAACCTATTATATAATTGTCAGTGTGATTTTTAGTAGATAATTGAAGTCAGTTCCCCTCAAACCGTGTATCCATGTGTAGTTCAACACATTAAGTATTAACATGTTACAGTAATGTTTGACAACCAGTGGGCAAATCAAGTCTACATTTTAAGTATACCTATTATTTAATCTTTTAAAAATCGTATGTGCCATAATCATTTAAAATAAATGCCACCTGGTTAGACATTCACAGATCGTACATTAAGAGTGTTATATTAGAGCCACTGAATAAAAACAATCTAAGTACAGTCCAAAGGCAAGCCTTCCATCCCGAAATATTTTCTCATGCCTATTAAAAATGAATACAAATAAATAAAGCATGTGAAAAGAGTTTACCTACTAAATCCTAACACAGAAAGAAAGTATGCAAAAGTAAACCCGGAAATCCATAGTTTATTATGCCTGTGAGTTATTGATGATGTTTTCCCAGCTGAGCTTATACTACATCTGCTCTGCCTGTTTGACCCTTTGGGCACAGATAGCATCACATAGAGATGAGCATCTCTTTACACTTAACTACACTAAGTTCTTACACAACATAATTATACCGTGAAAACATCACTTGCAGTTAACATATATGGTTTAGACTGGAGTGAGAGATGCAAGTCTTGTGTCACGGCATGATTATACTTCCCCTCTTTCACCCCAGTATTTTTAGTACTTCTGTCTCTATACAAAAAAGTCAGCTTTCAATGACCATATCTATAATACTCACATCAAATTACACCAGAAATCAACAGCTAATTTGAAAGTGTCCTCTCAATGAATATTTTCCACACGAGTTCCAGCAATTGGTTCAGACTTTGTTTATGTATCTGTGACACTTACCCTTTCACACAAACACAAACACACACATATACACGCACATAGCTCCGGGCAGCTCCTTGTGTCTGAGCCACGAGCCCGGCTGTAAGGGAATCTGACACAGGCGGTCATTAGAGACTCCTCAGGGGCCCCAGCCAACCCCTATTAGTCAAGCAGCAGCACGGAGCCTCGCCTCCCATCACAAAAACACTCGCGTCTAATGAGGATATGTACACTCCGCTATTTGCTGTGCTGCTCAATATCAATAGCATAATAGCGAGTGATGAGAACAAGAGAAGGGCTGTGGCATTTAAATGGAATAAACACATCAAAACAAAACTCATTAGACGGATCCTAAACAAGTGTGCACATGTGGGAGTCTGGGAATAAGATCTCCTAATTAGATACTTAGCGCTTATTAAAGAACTTCAATTTCATAAAAAAAAAAAAAAATGTACTCCAAACAACCTAATGATAATTTGTATGAACAATACTGTATACTTTTTGGCTTTCATATTTTAAGTATAAATAAAAAAAAAATCTTATTTCATCTCTTATTCATATAAGATTTTATATATATATATAGCTTTGAATAAAGTGCATGTGCAAAATATATATATATATATATATATATATATATATATATATATATATATATATATATATATATATATATATTTTTTTTTTCTGTTCAGTATATGTAATCTTACACACCGAGAATTTATTATTTATTATCAAACTGCATGACATTTTGCATATGAATTCATTGAAAACTATTTACAGTGCAGCAGCTCTAAAAATCCTTCTGGAACATGGAGGGGTTGAGTTCCTTCAAGTGCACAATGAGGAAAAAGCAGGATTTTGAGCTTAGTAACTGCAATTACTGGGTCACATCTACCTCTACTTAGCTTTTGCAATCTGTGAGTCAGCAAACCCAGTTCTTAAATATTAGGCTACCAGCATACCATGTTTCGCAACGTTATGTGATTTGACTAAAGACTTTAAATTGCAGAAATAATTCTTGAGGAACATTCTAACTTTTTTCACATAATAAAAGTGAAAGGAAAACATGGCTTTCAAAGTCTAAAACAACAAATAGCACCACTAAAATGGTCTATATCTCTTGAGACTCATGAAGCTATTCAGTAAGTTGTACGTGGTCAAAATTTAAGTCATTAATCACCCATATTTAATGGGTAGTGCAAACTATATGATAGTGCTTTTTATTTACTTTCACAATATGCTCAAGACATTTTTAAAAAACTAAATTAAGAGTTACTAGACTTAGGATGAAGAAGGCGATTTCAATTCAGAGACCCACGGGTCATGAGGACCTCATACAAGTGTAAATTCAGCAGCCTCTACAGTGTAACCTGAAAACAGGAAAGTAACACAAGTGGTTTCCAGATTCACCAGGGAGCTTCAGTAAGTGTGGTTTAAAGCAAGAGCCCTAAGCAGGTGTTTCCCATTCAAGGCACGTTTGTTCTATTGACAAGCTGAACAAGAGGGCCTCAGTGAGGGCTAAAATACTACTGCTGACTAAAAACGTCACTTTTTCAAACTTAGTGCAGGCTTTGATGAGCCGTCTCCTTCCGGAGCTCTCTTTTGCCCCATTTACAATCTAGAGTGGTATGTCCAACACACAAAAACAACCCTAAGCAAACACACACACAAAACAGAGGACCACGGTTTTAGACAATCAGCTCACATGATTTTTACCCCCTGCAAATGACAGCGCACACACTATAGACTGAATGGTTGACAAACCACTCTGGTAAAAGACAGAGTGCTAATGTCTAAAATAAAAAAACTATTTGAGACAATCACATTTAGACTAAAGGAACAGTTTTCCCATAAATCTAAATTCATGTCATTCCAAAACTTCGTTTGTTCCGTGGAACAGAAAATAAGACATACATTAACACCAAAACTGTTCATCAAAATATCTTCTTGAGTTATGCAAAAATCTACAGGATTAAAGTAAAATGAGGTTGAGTAAAAATAATTTTTGTGTGAATTATCAATTTAATATATACAGCAAACTTAAGGAACCCTTCTTTATAACAATAAATACACATTCAGTGGCACAACCTTTGGTTGGCAATGATCTTTATATATATATATATATATATATATATATATATATATATATATATATACACACACACACATATATACATATTGTGTGTGTGTTTTTAAGGTCGAATGTACTAATGTTTTGTTTTGGGAAATCATCTGAATGCAATGTGACTTGCAAAATATCTTAGCAAATTGAGAAACATCCTAAAAGAACTCAGCTTACAACCAATGTTCAAGACCTAAAATAGTCTTATATGAATTAAAAGAACGAAAATTCACAAATCTGACACAGGTCTATTTGAAACTTCACTGATTAATTAAAAGCATTCATATGCATGTACAATAGCTACACATAATTGGCTACTAATAACAGAATAATTTTAGAAAGACAAGCGTTTTATTCACCAGTTCCCATTATGTCATAATTAATTCAAATTCATGTCTATCACTACAATCAACTTAATATGCTCTCGCTACGTATTACGCTTCAACTGTGATCATAATGATGCTAAAAGGGGTCACTTTTATTGTCATACGGAAATCCTTATTTTGTACAGCAGGAAGTAACGCAGTGAATCTTAATTTGAGCCAGTGCTTGGCCAGACACTACATAGGGAAGTCAGTGAAAAGTCTGGCACAACCATTGTAGAGGGCAACGCAGAGACATATTTATGGACTTTCGCCTGAAAACGACTTCCTGCCCCGTTCCTTTGGCGTGTGTGTGTTTGTGTGCATAGAGGGCAAAGAGAGAAAATTTGTGACGTCCACCTGGTCCAAAGGCTTTTGGGACACCGAAGAGCAATTTCCAACGCTTGGATTAACCTGAAGCTTCCATGATTATCCCCCCCCCATTCCCCCCCAGCCGCCATAATTTGGCTGGAAGGGCCCCAGCTGCTAATTCTTTATAAATAGCGTGTAGCTCAGACCTCCTCCGGGGAGAATGGGGCTCAGAGGAATGGCTTGGGCACAAATCAGGCTGGAAAAAGCACACAACATACACATTTCGACAAACATATGGGACCATAGCTGAGAATGAACTTGAGGTACATGTGACTTCGACTCGCCTCACGTGGATTCGACAATCGGCCAATTAGAAAACTGACAATGGGATGTCAAGCTGTGGTTGAGAATGAGAAAAAAAGTTTATTATTTTTTACTATTAAATTCTTATTAGTTAGCTTTCAGAAATAGGTACAAAAGTTATCACTGGGGCAGTACCTTTTCAAAAGATACACTTCTGTACCTATTAGGTTCAAATACGTACACTTTAAGTACTAATATGTACCTTTAAAGGTACCAGGATGGACCCTTTAGATACAAACACGGAACTTTTGAAAAGGTACTGCCCCAGTGACAGCTTTGTACCTTTATTCTGAGGAGTACTGGTACATGTATTCATACTGAACATTTCTGGTACTGGTCTTTTGACATGTGTACGAACAAATACAGAATAAACACATAACCACTGCACTACTAGTGAAAATTCTTAGGAAATGTCCAGTTTTATATATTGTTACTTTTGATGAGAGACAAAATCTTTGAAATGTCCAAATTTATCAGGACATTCAAACAGATCTTCGCATATGTGCAGCATATGTAAAATACTGAGCAGCACAGAGCGCAAGTGTGATCATTGTTTCTTCTTTACTACTATTTTTAATGAAATAACATCTCACGCATTTCAACAGCAAATTTTTGCATTTTATCAAATAGAACTTTTATCGCTTAGAAGTTGCAAGTTGAAACTGCACAAAGTGGAATTTACATGTTTGCATACAATTTGTTTTTAATTCGTGTGCTAATTATTATATTTTCAAATAAATAGTAATTGTATTTAAGTTTGGGCTCTGTTGTTGTTTCTAACCTACAGTCCCTAAAGTTTAGAGCAAATGCTGAGGTAGATTTTTATTTTTCTTAGAACAAATGTAAATTTGTTCATCAATTTCTTTAGTACACCACTGTTTACTTTTGAAAATAAGTAAAACATATCCCCCTTTCGCACACAAAAACATAGCACAACATGATGTCAAAACCAAACTACAAGTTAAATGTAATGCTGGTTTGTAATAGGGTCAGCTATGTATTGAAAAAGGCCAGAGACCCTGAAAATCCCTGAAATTTACAGGTTGTCTGTGGGGTGGAGGCCTTTTCTCTCAGCAAACAAAGGAAAACTGTATAAAATGCTCCAGAGGAGGCTCGAGACATTCGAGTGAGGCTTTCTGTCAGGAGTACATGAGAGGCACGCAGCGAGGTCCATTCACTTGCACACAGAGGTCATGTTACAGAATGTTACATATGTAATTTTCATTATTTACTATTACATACAGCACAAAAATAGACGGGTATGAAAATGTAGAACTATCTAGGTCAAGCCAACAAGTCAAAAAATACACAAGGCCTCAAAACTCTCTCTAAAGAGCATCGGACTACTAGAACACTCTGATTTCTGTGTCAAACTCGCATTTGAAATTGTGTTTTCTCAGAATATTTTTTATGGATTTCCGGATACTTCATTTAATGCATGAACTGATCGACACAAAAGCAGGGGTTGTGTTGCTGTGATCTTTCAACATGGAGAGCTTCAAAATGATAAATAATAGGTCAAGGGGCTGTTTCTGTGGAGAAACCCTGAGAACAGCGGACCCCCCCTCATCCCATGCCTTTTTCTCCCATTCACAACGCCACGGGGGGAGCAGGTCGGGTTCAAGCGCAACAAATTACCTAAATATGGGCTGAAAAGGCTTTGAGGGACTTCAATTCAACCGTTAAAAATAATATTAATAAAAGAAGATTTACGAAGCCAGGTGGGTGGAACACAATGCTAAACTGCGGTCCATAATTTCAGCTAGCGAGGAGAAAAAGTGGCTCTTTCTTGGTCAGTATTTGTGTTTAGCCTGGGTAGAATAGGGGTACCTCCACATATAAAAGGCGAGAGGAAGAAACAGAAAAACGAAATTTTCAGCCTGAGTGGTTACTTCAAATGAAATCTAAAGGCTGAGGGCTCAATGGGCCCTTTTAGCGGAGGGGAGTGTTTTTTAAAGGAATCGCAGCAGTGGACGTGTTTGGCATTTGGTGGCCCTTGTCCTCCAATTGTGCATACTCCACGGTGGCTGCCTTCTCTGTGGGCTCGGTACGCTCCACAGACAGTACAGTCTGGGCCTCAAACTCACGACAGAAATCATGTTTGACTTTCCCTTTGCTCAACCACATCTGTTCCCATGCCCCTGAAGGCACTACAGTTGCACAGCTACAAAGATGTGTACACTGTAGTTAATGTGAGTGAGTGACAGCTCAATATGTTCCTTACGTAAGTACTGCTGACCTACGCACGGCCTTGAACCTGATGCCCATCACCTGTAAATGAGACTACTGGATCATAAAAGAAAGAATAATATTTTCACTCAAACGCGTTTCATCAATGACAGTGGCAACTTTACCATTTGAAAGAATACTATGGCAAAGTTACTGCTTTCCTTATTCTAACTGTTTTTTCATGAATATATGTTTGACCTGAACAAAAAAAGCAGGCAAACATTTATTTGACAAGGCTGTATGGGAGATGATAATACAGTCTCAAATAAAGTATTAAAACCAAAATGGTTTTATTGTTAATTACATGATTTCACTATTAATATACATTAAAACGCTATTAAAATGCCTGAAGAGGGCGCCAACAACCTGGTGATTTTTCAGGATAATTCAACATTTAAATCTATTTAATTTTAAGGTTTTCTGACTTTGCATGAGGCCAAACATTTATTTTGAATTTACGATATACAATCAATCACATAATTAGAAATATTAATTATTTACTGCACAGGTTTATAAGTGAGATAACGCACAGTTTTCCCAGATGAACGTAAACTTTTACATATACAGTCTTTACTGGTAAAAACCCTTTTCTACACTACCGGCAAATATTTTCTTGCAATCAAATATTTTTATGGGGATACTGTGGTTATTTTGATCACTTTACAAAGCTCTGCTTCTTCTTAATAGCTTTTCTATTTAAATATGGTGCTAGATAAATATCTTTAACCATTGTGCTTTGCAGCTTTTTTAATGCGTCAGTTTTCCATTCCTCTGGTATTATAAGTCGCGAAATATCTTACATCTACTACATCAGAAAAAAAAACTCTGATTGGCTAGTTATGTTAGTTTGGTTGAGAGTAAAATCTGTGTTTCTCTTATACCACTGGTAGGTGAATTCAACTTGAAATCAGCATTTTTATTTTTAGGACTATCTTTTTTTTATGCAGCTAAACACTACACGCCGGAGATCCAGCACGGTGCCGGAGAACTTTAAGCCCTGCTGAATCATTCAAAAGAGTTGTTTTTTTAAACACATAGGCTGTTCTTAAACTGTATCACGCACTTATACGAAAAACTGAAGAAATTTTGAGCAATGTCTAGTGCTTCTTTGTGCATACAATGAAGGTCAATAGGCTCCAATGTTGTTAGGTCCCAAATGGTTTTTAAAGGGGTAATATGACGTTGCTAAAAACAACATTATTTTGCATATTTGGTGTAAAGCAATGTTTTTTCCACATACTGTACATTATTGGTGCTCCTACAAGCCCCAACTTTATCAGCTAATCAAGCTAATCATTCTAGCTGTCCAGTGCATTGTGATTGGCCAAATACCTCAAGCGTGTGACGGAAATGTTACATACCTTACCATAATGGCACAGTTGTGGCCTAATGGAAAGGGAGTTTGAGTCCCACGCCGTGATTAAAGGTGGAGTGAGTGAAACACCAACGCTCTCTCCACCTTCAATACCATGAATAAGGTGAGACCATCGAGCAAGGCACCGAACCCCCAACTGCTCCCTGGACGCCACAGAAATGGCTGCCCACCGCTCCAGGTGTGTGTACAATTCTGTGTGTATGCACTTTGGATGGGTTAAATGCAGAGCACAAATTCCAAGTATGGGTCACCATACCTGGCCACAAGTCACTTCACACACACTAAACGTGATGCCATGTCCTGGCACGATGATATAAAAACAATAAAAAGCATCCAATGGAGCACTACTCTACACTGCTCAAAACTCGCTTTTAAATAGTAAGTAGCAGATTCTGTGAACAACAAAAGGCATTTACGAGTCACAACCACCAGACTGTCCTTGCAAAGTTGGAATTGTCCCAAGTAAAATGTGGCTCAGGAATCAGTCCTTTGTAAAATGTGCTGAACACACTCTAATATTTGGGTTGAACTGCTGGTTGGGTCTTAACTTTTATAAAGCGTATATCTTTGGGTTATTGTTATTTATGCAGCTTGAAAGAAAATGAAAATGTCGTGCAGGTTTGGTACAACATGAGTAAATGACGGCGGTTTGAACTTTTGAGTGCTTATAACCCGTACATTGTTATTTGCAGCTGCCACCATGCCTTGGCTAAAATCTAATACAGTGGTGGAAACAGCTTAATCTTAATATTTACGTCTAACATATACTGCAGAAACAGCAAGAGCAGCATGATAGTCTGCTATTCCAAAGATGGTTATCCATCACAGAAAGGGCCTTTCCAAAATGCATTGCTTCAAGTTCAAGAAAGATAAGGGACTGAGCATAATTCTATAAATTTCTTACAATATAATAATTATCATTATGAATTAAGTTATAGCTTCCATTTTAGCTGATTTCGAATTTCATGTGAAAATTACACAGCGCACTGTGGTCCATAGACATTGCAACTAACAGAAAGCAAATGTATGCATGCAATGCTGCTCATTTTGTTTAACGCTACCTAACTGACCTGTGCTTTGAAATGTTTGAGAGCCCACAAACGTGCAGCAGTAGCCCAGAATCCCGAGGGACTACGAGATCCGAAATTTGTTTCCGTTTAATTTCCACTTCACAGACAGCGGCACACATTAACAACCCTTGGGAAAGGCTGGAGAGCTGCCAGCGGGACAGGAGAAGCAGCGAGGGTCATCACAGCTCCATCAACAGTTCCTCCGCAACTGCTTCTGAATGTCTGACAGCTCCAGCATTAATTCCTCTCATGTCACTCTGCTCGTTTCTAATTATGTTTTGGGTTACTGCAGTGCTAACATTCTCTACTGTCACTGTCAGAGGGTAACAATGGGCTTCACGCTGTCAGTATCTCATTGTCAAAACGTCAGGATACTCTTAAAGCTGAACAGCTTCTGTCGAAGACAAAGAGGACTTAACGCCATTCAAGCAGTGCCTTTTGACAGCACACAAAAACCGTCTATTACAGTACTACACGCTTCCACTTGGTCAGATATCATATCGTGCAAACCTATTTGTGTTCAATGACGTGCAATCAGTAAAAGTCATTTAGAGTGATGAGTAAACAAATGTGCCAGTCAATATCTCCTTTCCCTTCACGGGAGCCAACCAAACCTCTGTTCTCCCTAACACTGCACACAACACAGTGAGTTTTAATGAATGCCACTGACTGCCAAAAGAACATCTCACCACAAAAAAACAGGAAAGGTGCCGAAAAAGTACAAAAGCCAGAATGTTAATGCAACTCTCTATGGGGCCAAAAACATCTGAAAAACAACAACTTTCAAAAAAAAAAAAAAAAAAAAAAAAAAAAAAAAAAGATTATTTAAATTATGATTTAAATTGACACCAGAAAAAAAAAATCTATAATAATGCTTAATAAAAAAAAAAGGAATTTTATCATAAATAGCAAGATCAAATCAGATATATTCCATCTGTGAGATACTCATTTACAAAAATAAACATGTTTAGATGTACAAAATGTTCAGGACAGTACAAGGCTAAAAATACAGGACAATACAGTTTAAAGAACACTGAGATAATACCTGACACTCTTGCAACACTTTTTTTACTAGACAACTGTCCTATTTGTTCACACTGCCAGATGCCAGTTCACACTACCCTCAGCACAGCGGTGATTAACAATGTTTAACAATTGTTTCGCTGTTAGAAGACATATACCGTTTTAAATTCCAGGTTTAAACTGCTTTCACAATCATTTGTAAAAATGTCTTAACTCATTTGAATCCATTAATGAAGCAGTGGATAACAAGACATTTCTTACAAAACAAAATAGCCATTAGGGAGGGCTCACAAAACGACAAAGTGTTCTTCTTCCCTAAAGTACATCACATCCTCTGTTAAGTTAATTTAACTTTTATATTCGCCTAATCACTGGTCACAGATATCTGTGTGCTGTACTTCTACTACTCCAGAAAGTCTTCATTATAAAAGCTGTAAATAGAAAGACCCTGCCATTCATTTTGATGATAAACTTTCATAACATTTTCTCTACACTTTAAAAGGAAAAAGAACGTTGAATCATAAAACAAATGTGTTTTTAAGACCTGTGGCCTGATCCAAAATTCTTTGACCTGCTTGGAAGTAACCTTTATTTGGACACTTAAAAACTAATACTTTTTAAAAAAATGTGTATTTTAATTGTGTTTAAACTAAATATACACCCTAAAAATATACTTTAGCTGTAAAAACCTGGGCATGGGAGGGAATAAAAGAAGTATTTCTATAAAAGTTAGAAGATGCAAGAGTGGCTCACCAATATGCCAGAAAATTGTTTTTCCTCCATGCTTCTGAAGCTCTCTTCGGTGTGGGTCCCCTTTCCGGAAGGATGCCCGTCCTGGCCTGTCTCTGTGCTCTCTGGAACTCGTCTTGAGCGGCTGGGGTATGCGTCTCGGTTTCTGCTGCACACTGCTTCTCCCTGAATCGTTTCCACTCTCCGCTGCTCGCAATGTTGGGCTGAGGTGGCGTCTCTGCTTTGTGCTAATTCTGCGTTAATCCAGGAACTTTTCTATGCTGTGAAAGGAACATGTGACAGGGAGAAGGAGGGAGGAAGGGGGGAGGGAGCAACTATTAGTCCCCAAACTTGTTGTTCTCCCTCTAAAACAATCATTTCATAACTGCTGATAACACTGTCCGTGTGCTGGCTGTGAGTGTGGCTGGATTTTACGAGACTGTAAAAGTCTGACATTACGATTATTCTGAGAAGTGATGTAGAGGATGCTTATACTGTAAACCAGGATGAAAAGATTTAGTATTTTCAGCAAAAAGCTAAAACAAAAGGCTACAGTACAAAAAGGTACGGAAAATAAGCTTCTAGCTGCTAGAAAACGACAATGATTTACCAAATTAACCTATAGCCTACATCAGGTAACAAGCTGTCTGAATTGATTAGACACTGTAACAAAACCCCACATACTATTTTTTATAACGATGTAGCACATGAATATTTAATTTTGGTTACACTTTATTTGAATGTGTCCTCGTTACAATGTAATCATACATTTAAGGGTTTTAGTTTTAGGGTGACATGCATGTAAGTGTTATCTTAATATAGATTCTACACTAGTACCTGGAGAAGTGTCCCAAATTTAAGTTTCTTTTGCTTCTTCGCTATACCTGATGTACTGTCAGTTTAAAGTAAGACCAAGACTCAAGCAGCAATTCACCAACTGGAACCTCTTAAATCATTCTAATGTTGTTGTGAAGCACTCCTCTTGACACCAAGGAACAGAGTGCATCACTCCTCCTGAATTAAAGTAAACGCTTCTCCAGACCATCCATTTGAAATTAATACCTCAGCTTGGACGAGTGAACTTTCACTCATATTTATGGCTACTGAACATGCACTAATAATTCTGTGGAAAGTTACTGCTATAGTTCTGTTAATGAGAACACCAAACAAGAAAGAGTCTGTAAATCACATAGAATAATAATTTAACAAATGTTTTTTAATTATAATAACAAACACCACACTGGACACAGGGAATAGATGCATGGGCAAAAGCGGGATAAGAGACAAGTGCACTATTCCTCAGCCCCTCGACCTTCACAAAAAGATGTTTTTATTTACAAAAAGCAGCAAGATAAGACATGAGATAAGCAGAGCAAACTCTGTGAACTTTCTTATCAGTATTGAGTTGTCTATTGCATCACACAAAACATCTATGGAAAAATACAACTGTAACCAATTAGCACTGGTCTCCAGGAAGGAATATATATATATATATATATATATATATATATATATATATATATATATATATATATATATATATATATATATATACTTTTATTTTCTGACATCCACTAATAAAAACATAAATAACCAAACAATCGCTTCCATATCCACTCCTTAACAAACCCAAATAAATAGATATCATCTGCTATAGAAATGCACTGGTCACATTAAACATTTATAAATTTCATTAAAGCAGAATGACACAAAAAAAGATCTGTCATAAGTTCTGTATGGCTTGTGGTGTAATGTTTAGTGGCAACTTCCTGCTCATCACGTGGGAGCTACCCCTCAACCTGCTGCAATTCAACACTATTCGTTCTTATGTTCCCCATGGGTGGTAAAATGCCCTCTACAGAGGGCGCTCTGGAGCTGAGCCCTTTGTCAGTCTCAATAGAGCCACAAGATGCTCGTCATCCTAATTCGATTTTTTGTTGTTGTTCTTTTAAAATAACAATTGTGTTGAAGATTTAATCAATAAAAATGTACAAGATTGATCACTGTGGAGCAAGGCTAAATATTTCTCAATAATGTCCCTCTTATGTCTTAATAAATGATTCATATTTTATTTAGTATTTTCATTAGCATTTCAGGCTTGACTGCCGGGAAAGTATCTAGACACTGGAACCGTTGCAAAGTTAATGAGTGTCCTGTCCTTTGGAATGTCCCTAATATGAATGGCATCAGAAGACAATGCAGTGTTCCAGAAACCCAGTTGGATGTGGTGGGTGGAAGAGGGGAAGTCACCTTGCAGACACTGTTTGACGTGGCCGAATAAGTGTCTACAGTGGCAGGTCATAGGATTGCTCTCATTATCTGTCTGTGGCGGGTTTAAAAAATAATTTCACGGCAAACTAAATTAAATAAATAAATGTAGTAGTTAACTGTGAATGTCATCTGAAACAGCAAACGCAAAAGAAGCATCTCCAATTCTCCAGTAAAAACAAAACATCCTTCACTAGAAGTTATTTAAAGGTTTAGGCTTACATTTTTTCCTTTTGGTCTGGAACGGCTTGATTACTGAGCATCTGTAGTAGAATGATACAAATATACTCCACCTCCTCAACTCCACCCAACACAGATAACACAAAGCGGCTCCAAAACACTGCAGTGCCTCCCATTATTTTTGTCGTTACCTCATACATATTAGTAAAAATGAAAATATATGAAGTATAAGAGTCTCATAAAACCAATAAATTACTCTCAAATACATCATCGCAAAATTTGGCTAATGAGGATCAGGATGTATGCTGTAATTCTATAATTCTATTCTATATATATACTATAATTCATCCAGTAGGCTAGATGACAGTAGCATTTGGTCATATCTTATCATTAAGTACCATTGCTAGAACTTAACTACAAAACATTGATAGCAAAACAGTAGATGACTAACAGTGAAAGGGAAATTTATCTGTAGATCATAATCGGTTCCAAAAAGTAACAAAGAGAGTCACTTCTGTCTTTTCAATTGTTTTTTTATAGGTGTTTTCTGCGTTTCTATCTGCAAGTGTTATCTTCAGAGAATTTAAAGCACACAAGTTACTCTTTATCTCAATTCATTAAGATAACAAACTTTGCGCAATTTTCTGGCAAATGTTCAACTCCGAGCCACCAATCAAAAATACAGAGCTCTGCAAATATTGTCTTATAATAACTGGATATAACTGGACATAAACAACGACATGTACAAATATTTTTCTTGTTTTTTAATTGATAGGTAAAATGACTACATTGGTACGTTTACTGATTTGTGGTGCTTATCTGAGAAAATAAATAAAACTACCAAAACTTCTCATTTACTTTTTACAGTCTCACCATTCCCTTCTAACCCTACATCTCTGCATTTTGTCCAGTTTTTTTATTTATCAGTTTATTACTACTGAAAATTGTTATGATAAAAATTAGCGGTGTTTCCACAGTTACACAGAAAAATTCTTGGATCTTAACATTAGGACGTTTAAGCATGACAGAACACCAGAAAAAAAACAACGACATTCCCAATTTTCACTCAACCAGCATAGAAATATTGTTTATACGACCACTTAATCCCATTTACTTTACACTGTGGACAAATGGTGGACAGCCTGTCTGGCCAGGAAATTCAGTGTTTTGATTTTCAGTCTGATGAAGGTTGAAGGTCGGCGTGCATGGGTACACTAATTTTAAAACATAAAACTACCTTTCCAGACTACAAAAACATTTACAACAGTGTGCTAATTTTGAAATAGCTCAAGACAAGTAATCTGGAAAGAATTGATCAAACTGCTCCTTCCTGGTATTTAACACTGTTATAACCCCTTTGAAAGTCTTCTGGCCATAACATTTAATAGATCTTTTTGACCTCTAAACTGCACATTTGAGATGTAAATAACAACGATTAATAGATTTTGCATTATCGCCATAGCAAAAGGTTAAACGAATGAAAAGCAAATATACTAAAAACTCATTAAAGTACCACTTTTCCAGCTTGTGACATAGAATATCAACACAGGATACTTTTCTTTATGTACTGGAGCTAAACCACACCATGTATGGTACAGAGGTTTTGCTTTGACAGTGTGGTTACTTAACGCATGATTTGACATGCCTCTATTGGCTCCTCTGCTTTATCATAAATGTTCCCGAGATGTTTGCGCACAGATTGGGCCCAGATGTGGCTGTGTGATTATTTTCTCCTCTATACAATGATAAAAATAATCTCAGCACGCCCAACATGTGTTTAAACATGATGGATAGGCATGAGCAAAGTGTGCTACAACAATATGTTACATCACCGGTGAACCTCATTTCCACTGGGGCCTGTGCGCAAACTGAATGTTGGAGGAGGGTCTTTTATTTGTTTACATACAGCCTCTTCGTGAATTAGTTTAAGGCATAAATGTCTTATTTAGACCCTAATGGTAGAATTAAAGAACTACATAACTACGCACAGCCCTGTCAATGCAAGAAGCGGATTCACGCATTTACAAAAGAACGATATAAATTCTGTTAATGAAAGGTTGATTAAATGGTCAGATCAAATGGTTCTTCTGTAACCATTATATTTAAAGACAAAGAATGAAGAATGCAGGGTAGTTTCTTGTAATACGCACCAGATCTTGAAGTATTACATACGTCCTTGAAACAGCAAAAGTTGCCAGGCCCAGAATGAGACAAAATTACAAACTGAACAATAAAAAGGAGACTGGACACGTTGAAGTAATGTACCTGAATATCTGCATCATTCTACAAAGCGCTGGAAAGCATATTCAAGCGAAATAAAGTAGGGTGCTATTATTACGAAGTACTAAAGTCAAACTAAGTCTAGTTATATGACATGGAAACCATCTTATTTATAGTCAGTTTACTAGTGTTTCTCATTTGTTAGTCGCTTTGAATAAATGTAAATGTTAATGGCACTTGGAAACTCAGAGTTGTGTAACAACTCCATGCGACAATATATAAGGCATTGATTCTTATTTTTGCGCGCACAGACAAACTTTCAAAATGTTATACTGAATGTATGATTTACTGTAGGTTACTGTCATTTTTTTTATTAACGTTATCTAAGTTTATGTTCATCACTGAAACAATGAGTAGTAAGAAGTAAGAGTCGACAAGTGTTACGCTGTAACTAACGATTAAACAAATTAAAGTCGTGGTAAACCTGCTAACATTTCATTAAAACTGAAACTAAAATAAGCAAGGGGAGAACTTTTAACCACTGGAAAAAAAAAAAAAAAAAAAAATTAACCGCATGTGTGTCATGGAGAAATTCTACAGGTTCAACAAGTTCTCCATACGAATGTCATCAAGTGATGAGCCTAATAAACAGATAACATTAAAAGGATGCAATTATTCTACACCTTGTAGGGTGCAAAACCCATAAACAGCATCACTGCTGACACCCAAACTGTTAATACCGTTTTGACCTGACACGAATAAGCGATGCGATAGTTTAACGAATTTATTAGGATACATAGCTAAATTTCAAACAACGGATTATCCGTAATTCTTTAAACCTACCAATAGCTTCTAAGTGTTATGAAAGAAAACACGGAAGAATCATTCGGCTTGTAGGCTACCTCGTGTAGTATGATCTTTGTGGTCTTACCATCGCTTGGTCCTTGGTGTTATACAGAAGACAGCACTGTCTGTGGATCTGTTGCAAATGATCTGAGAGGAGTACCGGCGTCTGGACAGTTTTGAACACGACCTCATTAAAGTGATGGACATTTCTTTGTTAAACTTCCAATATTCCAAGTACGAGCTGTTCAGATGTGGCCCCGCCCCTCGACCAAAGACCCCCCCGCCACACTCATGTGAATATAGTTTTAAGACAGTTTCAGTTTTAAGGCTTTACAAGTGACTCAATGAAAACGTAATTACAAAGCAGTGCTCTGGCGCACTTGTTCTTACCTGAAAACAAACCATGAACGCGCAAACGTAAAAACAAGCTAACACTTAAATAATTTCACCAGCGTACGATAAAAAGGAATAAAACTACATTCAATGACCGAATTCGGTTATGATGAAGACGCAGTTCAGATCACCTTTACGGAGGTTAGGACTGCGACGAAGACGTCGTAACTAGCCAAACTAAAATATACCGGTAGTATCGAGCACGTGCGTTGCCGAGGTTGATGGACGGATGTTTCCGGTAGACAATAGATCTGCGATTTTCACCGAGAAAAGGATTTACACTGCAAATACAGCAGTATGAGTTTTATTAGACGATTACTTCCTGAATCAGCGATTTATGGCTTCCGAATCCTTTCAAATATGACAACGTAAAATAAAAAAGAGTGTGCGGCCAAAACCTTAAACATAATGCCTTGTCGCATAGCAACCCGTTTCGCAGCCAACACAATAACTTATGTGAGAGAGCGGAATGAATATCATGGGTGAAATGAGGACATACGGCGACAGACACGTATTCGTTACCTTTTTATTCTTTAAACGATGCGGGAAGACGGTATAAGGAGGATGCACAAGCTTCCCCATTCACGCGCCGTTGCGCAGTGTAGCGGTGGGTTTAACAAATGCTAGCAATACAAAAGACAAGATTATATTTAGTGATACAGCTGTAACACATGTATACCACTGGTCCCTCTGGTTTACCACTCTAATGAGGAAATGGCCTACATACAACGATATTATATAGTTTCTCCCAAGATGCAGAAGATCGTGGTTCTAACTCTGGTAGTTAAGCCTTAACCTAAATTATCTTGATAAACAAAATTAATGTGTGCCTATAACCTAGCACAAACATGGAGAAAAAAAAAAGTTTAACCTTTGTAGTCATTGGCCCTCCACTAATGTAAACAGCTCAGTCATAAAATCTCTCTTATGAAAACTGAGCATGGCTATCAGCGTCAAAGGAAACCTTTAAAAAGTCCTGTTTTGTTCAAATATCTGCATATTCTGTCAATTAGCAATCAAGTGTTTAGATTGTTCAGTAGTAACCCTAACATTTTAACAGTTATATGACTTCACTGCTGAGAGCAATTTAGATTTGGAGCAATATAGACGCTTTTAAAAACATTTAAATACATTCTTGCTGTAGCCCAAAGTTACATTAATGTGATTTTAAAGTGTTATCATGCTCACCAGCACCTCTGAACATTTGCAGCATCTTTGTTAGTGTAGTTTAGTACGTACTCAAGAAATGCATGGCATTGCATCAGCAGGTGTAATCAAAGACAAAGCATAGGAAAGACTGCCATCTCGTGGAAGAAACTGATACCAAATTCAAACACCTGATTAAAATATTACGTGCCAAATCAACCAAATTTCAGAAACCTCCCCGGCTCAAATTTTTGATTTTTGTTAATATTTTTACAAGCATAAATAGTGATTAAAAAAATAAATGCATAAATGTTATGGATGTAGTTAGTCATTTGGATCATGTTTGGATTAAAATCCTCTTTTTTTTTTGTTCGGGGTCATAATGACAATTTTTTTTACTTAAAGTCAGATTACTGAGGAGTGAAATGACTTCTGAAAGATTTTTGGGGAAAGACTCCATACATGTTTATATTGTACACGTCAGAATCAATGGATATTAAGAAATGTTTAATACTTATTCAGTCGTGGAAACTTTTTTATTATTATGTTGAACTGTCACTAATGACATATAATGTCTTTTGATTTGATTTCACTAACAGACCTAGTCACTTGTATTGAAATAACATAATGATGCTGCTGCCATCTTTCATCAGTAATTCTTACCGACCTGTAATTTGGTTCCAAATAAAGTCAAAGTAATTTTAACTAAATATGCATCTATGACATTAACCAGGAAAATATACATATATATTAACCAATTCTTTCTAAACAATTCTTTGAGGGGTCTTGAATATTTCATTGCCTGAAATATCTTTTGACGATGTGTTTTAATGTGTATCTGAATAATTGTTCTTGTATTCGACATATGTAACTAAAGCAAGGTGTTTTGGTGTAACGCGACTTCCTGTCAGCAGAGGGAGACTGCGCTAAAGCTTTTGTTATAGATTTGTTTTCTCTTCATTTAATCTGCAATAGCCATTTTTTTAAGAGGCAGTTTTAAAAAACGCGATAAAAAAAGTTACAACTACATTAATTAAATCAACAAATGCAGAAAATAATAAAAACATTGCATTGTTTAACAGATCTCGTTTTAGTTCTGATTGGTTTTAGACAGGAGAGGGCGGTATACTGTAATAGTAGCTTTACTTTATGCATAAGAAGGGAATATTTGATATTTGTGTTCTGAACAGCTTGAGACATTTTTTTTACCAAATTTATGATTATTATCATTGTTGACAATGATAGTGATGTTACATAAGTTAATTGCCTGATTTTAAATTAAATGTTGGTAATTGTATTAGTAGTGGCTTACATTGCAGACGGTCAGCTATTTTTAAATGACCAGATCTAAATATATAAAGTGCACACATTTCGATTTTATATTTTTACCATTTCTACTACCAACTTATAATCGACTTATTTAGCCAAGCTTTTTTTATGCAATAAAAATGATTTGCGCTACATATGTAGATTCGGTTCGCGCTTTTAATACCCTTCATGGTGGTAACTCGCCATATTTAAAATGTGAAACATGAAGAAATGAGACAAAAGGCTGAGTATACAAAAAAAGACAATGCTTTTAATTCTTCTGAGGAAAAAAAAATACTCCCTGACTTAATACAAATGTATAAATGGAGAATAAAAAAAATATATACACAAGTTTGGGTCCTGCCCCGTTTTTATACATCTGTGAAAGTACTACATAATTTACCTTCTAAATGAACAAGAATCTCCTTCTATTAAATACTGTCATAATTTAAATCAAATGACATGATACTGCTATTCACATATAACTGCTGTCCCAAAATAGGAATTGTCTTAACAATATAAAATCCTTTCATCCTTTAAAATACATATAGTCTCTTTCTTTCTCTCTTATTTTTACATGTGCCTTTTCATATGCAGAGCCAGATGATCTGAACGGGAGAAAGCCCTCTCGCACAGGTGGCACTGAAACGGCCTGTGTCCGGTGTGTTTCCGGTAGTGACGCGTCAACTCGTCTGACCTGGCGAACTTCCAGCCGCAGCCTTCCCAGCTGCAGTGGTAGGGCTTCTCACCTGTCAATGAAACGGGAGAAAACGTTTATCATCGTGTACAACCTTCAATCAAAGGGTTTTAATTAAAGAAATTAAGTTAAAGCCTATAAAACTCCGCAACATACCTGTGTGCGTCCGCATGTGAGCTTTCAAATGGGAGCTTTTCGTGTACGTTTTCCCACATCCGGGGAACTCGCAGCTGTGCGTCGCCGTCCGCTTTCGCGCCCACGACCGACGCCCTCGTTTCGGCTTGCTGTCTTCTGGGTTTAAAAATCCCAGGAGGGGCGAGGATGGCGGGGTCAGCATCACACCTGGCATGGCCGGGTGATTCGCCCGCAATGGTTCGCTGAACATGTTGTAATGTCCGTGATACTGTTGGTGCTGGGTGTACTGAGGTGGAAAAGACGCGCCGTTCATGAACTGCTGTTGGTGTGCAATGTCAACATGATGGTGAGAGTTCATCTCTGTTAGGACGCAGTCTTTCCTCCCTAAAATGTCCCGAGACACGTCTTGTTGCACGTGATAAGCCTGGTGCTGTTGCTGCTGCTGCTGTCCATAATAATGGCCCGCGTAGTCGTTCACCATCATGCAGGACTGCTCGTGGTTTTCACTTTTTATTTTGTATCCCACGTTATTAGAATTGGACACGTGTGGCTGGTTTCGAGAGTTCAGAGCTCTTAGTTCGGTGTACTCCAACCTCTCCAAATGTCCCTTTAAACTATATTCATGCGAGTCGCCGTGATAATTCACGTCCGGAGTAAACAACTCGGCTACCAGACTGTGCCCGGGACGCGCGTTAAAGGTGTTGCCACAATACGCGCTCGGCGTCGGGTGACATCCGTCGCTGTCGTACACGGTGCTGCAGCTTTCTGGGGACTCCGGCAGAGAATAGGCGGGCTGCTGCTGCACCGAGTTGTCGTTGTCAGACGCGACCGAGTTAGACAGAATGAACTCTAGATCCAAAAACTTGGAAAGGTCATCCTCGTCTTTGGCCAAATGCGGGGATTCGACAATGCTGAACTCCACCTCGATGAGGGGTCTCGCGTCTCCAACTGTTGCGCTGGTTTTAGTTGGGTCGACTTTCCAGTCCTGAAGAAAAAAATAATAATAATTCGGGTAAGACTTACTTCAGACAATAAAGTGTATCCTGTCGTTAAAATGACAGAATGCACTAAACATGCATGCTGATTATTATGAAGATGTACTTCTACAGTGCTTGAATTATAGGGGAGACAACTTTTAAAAAACGTTTTCATTAAAACTTTCAAATTCTTGCTGTTATTCAGTTGTAAACGTACAATTAAGCGCTAATTAATGGCCATGTTTATTTTTTTGCTGATGTACAGTACGATAACAATTCTAACGAAAGCCCTATACTGTTTCTTCTTCAAGTCGATTCTATTTATAAGCTCTATTTACCAATACAAACGAATAAAAACGCGCAATAACTCACACCCTCATAATTCAAATGCCGCGAAATACGACTGCGTACAATTAAATTAAAAACTTTAACTCACCCGAACAATTGCAGACTGCTTTTCGTCTAACATCTGGTTGCTTGCAAAGGTATTTATCGAAGGCAACATCGCATCTGCAAGAGCCATGTTGCAAATGTTAGGGAACTTAGTATCTGTTCGCTCTCATTCAGTCCGAGATAGACAATGCGTCTCTAATTCGTCTGACTGGCTGTCTACCTGTCCCATTATAAGGAGGGTCTGAACGACCGGGGGCGGGCTCTCGTGACGTAGCAGGCAGTTGTAGCCTATCAGCTGTTTACTCCGGCTACCCTTAACAACATGTAAATATTGTCAAAGCACAATTGATAATTCGGCCTTTAATTAACCGTACCTCCTTATTCCATTAAATGGCGAAGATTGCTTAAATACCGTATGTTCTTCGGGATCAATTATAGAGATTCAAAGAACCTAAAACGCGCGCGCTGGACCCGCTGTTGTGCTTTCATTGTAAATATTTAATCACGCTATATTTAATGATGATTCAGTTCATATTTATAGAATATGATTCAACGACAAACGCTTTCACGCGCAAATAATTTTGGTTATGCAAGTGATACTATAGCATATGGGATTTAACTTTCTGGATTCGTCTATCTGAATTCTGAAGGGGGCGCCACAGCCCCCCTGCTCGGCGAGACTTACTGTAGTTCACTGGAGGGCCGTTTAAACATCATTTTGTTAAATAATACAAAGTAAAATCTATTAGAAAGTCTATAAATTCTGTATAAATTATGCTTTGTTTATAAGGTCTATAGTGTGTGGCAAATAACGCAACACCAACCGAGATGGAAATAAAAACCACATGCTAATTAAAAATAAAACAAATGCAATTTATATAACACGGAACCAAAAGTTTCAATAAACCAGCTACATTGTTGTGAGTTTCACCGCTTCATTCGTATTTAAATGGCCCCTATCTCACGTGTCTGATGGGTATTAATTTCTCCAGAATTAACTCCTGCTTAATTAGCATTTGAACAACCAGCGGTAAAATCTCGGAGCCATCGAAACAACATGATAATCTCAATGTTCAACAATGCAGGTACATGTTAGTTAATGATCTCTGAGTCAATAGACCTCCTCTTTCAGTTGATTAAAACGCAAATTAATGGCCTAATGCTCTCGGGCTTATGTTTAGAGAAAAGGTGGTCAGCTTCAACCAAAAACCCTTCCACCTGATGCAAAGGACGAGACATTTTAACATCCCTGAATCTGACACAAACGAAGAGTGGACGGAACGAAAAACAGTATCTAAAAATTATTGTTAACATTTCATAGCCGTCGGCTAACATTTTCGGAGAAATACTGAAACGTTTTGCGCGTGCGGTCGCTCCGGCTCCGCGCGCGCGAATCAGCAGCATTTGTACGATCTGATTCTGTCGGTTTATATAGTCCAGTTATTTTTACCCTTTCTACGTAACTCGGAGTCCGGTACAATCGCATTGTCTGAAGAGAGGTGGAAATGGAAATGGATAGAATTTCCTGAAATACAAAGGCTGTCCTTTTCCCCGGCGCAAGCAAAGTACAAGTGTATTTATTTTAATTGTGAAAAATTTTACAGCTGAGACAGAAACAGACGTGCGAAATACCCAAGATACAGAACTGCTGTTTACACTTCAGTGCAGAATATATTATATAATACATTTATAATTTGTCACGTTTTTAATTCCGTTACATGTTGCATCTTTTTTGTTTTATTTGAGCGATATATATGATGCCATCAAATTTTCCAGCTTACCTGTATTATTGCCAATGTATGTTTTTAGATGTATTTTCCTATATACTATTTCCTATATATTTCGCTTTGTCATTGTGTATGGAAGGAGCGGGAGTTTTTCCCCCTTTGTTGTTTTCTAAACACAATTAAGGAGATTGCAGACTGGCAGACAGGACACCGTCTTCCCGGAGACATTCTGCTGTATTTACATGATGCCTAATTTGCCCAGAGAAATTGTTTCAGTGTCCAGTTCAGCTACTTCGCGAGTGAAGCTAAGATTACCATTGTTGATATAAATGCACTTCTTTTAACGGGAAGAAATAAAAAACGTGTGGGGACATAAATAAATCTAACGTTGCCGCTGTTGTTGTTGTTTTTTTATCTCTTACAGTCATTTTTTAGTGACTTTAATGCACGTCCTGTATAGTTTTACAATATTGTAAAAGAAAATAATGCACGTGTTTCCTCCTTAAAACGCCCCTGGCTATACGAGTTGTGTTTACATGAACTCCTTGGTTTTCATTGCATTTCCCTGATAACATAATACACAAAATAACACTGTATATATCAGTTTCAAATATACTGCTTTATTAGACTGCACCACGTTTTATTTTAATTAAACTTTGGTTTAAACGGTACCTGTGTAGCAGGATAGAACAGTCTTCAGTCACACGCACAGAAAGAGAGAGGTTGCTTTTGATGAAATATTAAATAAGATTATATTCATCAGTCATAATGAACTAAAGCTGTGTGAGCAACACTTTTATTTATTTTCTAAATAAAAACGTTTCATAACGGTGTAAAACAAACCTTAAGAAAAAGAAAAAGATTAGTGAGTATTTAGTCTAAGGCATGCAAGCCGTTTCTGTTGGATTTTAAGGGAGATCAGATAAAGAAAATGTTGATTTTATAAAGGAACACAATCCCAGAGTCTCCACCCTCACACATTTATGGCTTTTGAATGATACGTGATCTTTGTCAAGTATATATGTGCATGACAGCTAATTTTTACTTTCCTGTTTACATCCATATATGCCCACATACAGTATAACGGCATCAGCTCGTTTTGTTTTGTTTTTTTTGCATTGATGCTCATCTTCAGTTAAAGCAACACTTTCTTACACTGATACGTGTAAATGAGACTGGAGTCATTTCAGCACTTTCTTATGGATGGACAATCAAACACTGACCCAACGGATTCTAACCTGAATTCAAGCATTAATTTCTATTTATCACTTCTGTATTAAATACATACAGGCAAGTTGTAGCAGCGCTCCTTAAGACACGTTGAGAAGAAATGCCCTTCGGGGTACACAGGTACTTCATCACATAAAAAAAAATCACTTGTTATACCTCTCCATTTCACTGATAAATGTTCTGACTAACGACTGAGTCAGTCACTGCACACCCACAACCGTTCAAACCATCAAAAATGAAGAATAAATATCAAGCTGTTTGTGCTATAACTTCCACGTTAAATCCACAAAAAACCCTTACAAATGAAAAATCATTTTAAATAGGAGATCCGCTCCTTTCCCTTTCATTGTTCTGGGGTGTCTAAGTGCAGCTAATTACCTATCGCTCAGCGACTCAACCACCTAGACAAATTTGTGTGGACACAGCAGCAAATATTTGTGTCCACTGCACCGACCACCATCAGAGTCGTCCACTCGATCTTCCTGTGCTTGTCTAGCACACAAGATTGACAAAAGAACAAGTCCTTTCACTTCCACTGGACCATGATAAAGACCCGAGACCCATTGCAAGGTCTCAGACAAGACAAGGTACAGGTGAGGACAAAACCTCGGTCGACTCAGAGGTGGTCTGAATGCCCATGGGGCCAATGTAACCCCACACAGTAGATTTTACACTGAAGCTTGAGCTGCTACACTGGTGTATATAGTTAAATCCTGCAAAGGTTGCGCTGTATTTACTGTGGCTGACGGCCTAAATTGCCTTTCCCTCCGTTTGTCTCTCTGCTCAGGCTTTTCACTCATACACAGTTGTCTATTCAAGTCAATAAAGTCGTGTGATATAAAACTGTAGCCCAGCAGAAATATACAGCATATATACATCTATCAGCACATACAACTTCCAGTAGCTGCTCAGTTTCTCCCACTCACTGCTCCATGTCTCTCATCTCCCCTGGAGGCCTCTTTGTCTCCAAGTGTAATTGCTTCTGCCTGCTTTGGAGCAACTCTTGTCTGGGGACACAAAACTTGTCTCTGTGAATGACTGCATGTGTCTGGGGTCAAAAGTCCACAAGAGAAGCCGTTCCATAAAGCCTTGCGCTCTCACATGCCAGTGCGCCGAAAGTGTTCTCCATCCACTTTCCAAACAGAATTCCATGACACATTCATACTCAGCCATCAGGACCTGTATGTGCATGCCAGGGACAAATGTATTAGTAATTAAAATAATTGTATGAGCAATTTGCACACATTTTGGTGTTCGAGACAGCTTAACCACATTATTCAGGTGACTTAACGAGATTGTTAGCGCAAAAATAGTAAAAAAAAAAAAAACAAAACAAAAAAACTCACTTTTATGATGTTCCAAAGTTTATTTCTTTTGCTTGTAGCTCGAGCAGTAGCAGAGCTAAAGTAACAAAACTAAAGTCATGAGTTCGACTCCCAGGGACTTCAGAAACTGATGAAGTGGGCTATACCTTGAATGCAATGTAAGCCGCTTTGAATAAAAGCAACAAAAAGAACACAAAGAAAGAACTTTTTTTTTTAAATCCCTTGGACCCCATTAACTTTCACTGTATAGACAAAATCAGCATGATGTTGAGTAAATGATGAACGAGTTTCATTTTTGTCTTTGGCCTGTTTTTTTAAATATGCACAAGACTAAATAGTTTCATTTTTGTGTATAGATTATCTCACATAAGCTTAGTTTTGAAACGTTTTCAGGAGAAACTGAACAGCCAGGATCGAACATCAAATCTGTTAATCGACCAGCAAAAAGTTTATACAAAAAAAAATACACAAAAGCCACACATTCCACTGAACAATTAGCAAACGTTGGTTTGTGTGTCTTTATGCATTTGAGCGGCTGTTTTGTAAAACCGCAGTACTTGTGACATCTGAATATGAGGGAAAACACTCACTGCAGCTTAAAGAAATAACACCTGCCCATGAAATGACAGCCTTTGTCCATCTGCGCACGGTGGGCCATGTTTTCATTCATCAGGGGTGACTTCTACTGTAAAGAATGTGGGAAAATGCATTGGAGGGAAACCCATGCTATGAGCTCACCTGTCTGCGTAATGCCTTTCACTTCTGACAGACCTGCACTCCGCCATTGTCACTGCTCTCTACTGGCCCATTCATCCATTGATGCAAAATAAACGGAAAAATGGGAATAAATGGAAGTGCTCGACATGATCTTTGAACGGTAAGGAGAGAACCTCTGATTGCAGAGCAATGGGACACCCACAGTTCGTGCACAAAGTAAATAAATGTCATATTTCAGCGGTTACATCAGTGTCAGATATCGATCAGCTGCGTGATTACATCCCTTGCACTTTCTCCAATTGTAACAGGTTGGGCTCAACGAGCTGTAGCATTACACATAATATCCCTCGAAAAAAGCAAAACAATGTTGAGTATTGTGTAACCAAAATATAGCGTCAATACCTGCGGGCTTTCAACCCAAAATGAGCACAACAGAAGACTCGCTGCATGTATGAAATAGACCTGCTATTGTGAGCGACGCTACTTGAGTTTCCCACACAATGTGCACGGCACAGTCTCCGTAAGGCGACCCAACTGGGGCAGTTGAAGTAGGTTTTATCTGTTAGCACCCTGGAGGTTCGACGAGAGAGAGGCAGAAAAAAAAAAACGTGTTTTTCGACAATTATTCATCAGTTTAAAAAAGTCGCCTGTTCTAAATCCTTTCACAATAAGTGACCTCTCTATAGGTAATAATGGAACAGAATGTCCTTTGGCTAAACCTGAACTATATTGTATATAAAGAACCAAACATAAATGATAACCGTGGTATCACGTTGCCATTTTACCATTTAAATGACCTCGTGCACACAAGATGGGTACAAATATCTTCACACCATTTAACAGCTTGCTCCTTAAACACCTAGCCACCAGCATGAGGCCGCATTCATTAATTCCTCCTTTGTTTACAATGGAGAGTTCCTTGCAAATGATTTTGTGGGATCAGACTGTGAATATCATCATTGCGCCAATGAGCACTTAATGAGATTAAAAAGATATTAATCAGAATTACCAGGTTAATTAAGTAGAACTAATTAACCATTATCAGGCTGATAAGAGTGCGGCCATTAATGTATTTCACAGCCAAATATTTGAGGCAAATAGTTGCTATGGGATTTTAACACTTAGGTTTAGTCTAGTCCTGGGCTGGACTTGCGTGACAACTAACAAATCACATCTGAAAAGAAACAGCATGCTGTGAGCAGCATGTTCAGACTCACAGAACCTTAAAATACTCTCCACACATCAATCAAGACAACTTACACAATTACCAATCATTCATTCTGCGGGTGAAAATGACCAGATTACGAACGGCGAAGCCGAGTTAAACTTCCCTGGTCATTTCTCTAAGCGTTTCGTTTCGAATATGCCCTTCTGTTGCGCTCCCTTTGTGTGAAAATGCATTTTTCTGCTTCAGTATGCTTTCTCGTGACAAGCAGACATTCAGGAAAAGCCCTGTTCTGACGGTTAGCTTATTTCTAAGCAGTCCTGGGTGTTTTCAGGCTTTTAAACAGGTGGAACTAGTCCTGCATTGGCTGGTAGCAGTCAGGTCTTTGAGCTGCTAATAACTCTGAGAGACTCCAGGGAGCCTAACGGTCGCCTCACACTCACCGAAGGCCAGTTCACACCTGACCGGACAAGACCGGGGCTGCTCTGTCCCATCATTTACTCACGTTGTTCCAAACCTGAATGACTGAATTACTTTCTTCCGTGACGCACAAAAGAATGCCGTTTTTGCCCGTATAACGAAAGCCGGTGGTTTCTAAAACAACATTAAACTCCACTGACTTTCATTGTATGGACAAGAAAAAACATCCACAGAAGACCCTCATTCAAGTCGTGGAGCAACATGAAGATGAGTAAATCATTCAGTTTTGGATGAACTACTGACACTTTTATAAATTGCGCATTGCTCTTAGAATGAGAAAAGTATTATCTGCTATAATCATAATTATCACCATTACATTAAATAGCAAAGGTAATGAAATATAATCCGGCAGCAGTAATCTGTATCTTCATTTTGCATTCATATGCACGCAATTAGCGAAATATCTCCTTCTAAAGAAGCACCGAAACCAAAAGAACAACTGTCATTGTGCAAATTCCCCAACAAAATTATTTTGCATCTCAAATGGGAGTTTCTGTTTGGCACACGGTTGTCTTCTCTTTTCCTTGTGCTGATCTCAAGTATAACCAAGCAGGATAAGCAGGAAAAGAATACAGCGAGCAGAAAGAGAACTCCCTGAGAACAAAGCAGGACTATTATCTACAGGGGCAAAGGGTGGTCTTCCCGACACACACATCTCAGGAATTCCTGACATGGACTAGTGCCAGGTCAGCCAAAAGCCACACCAACAATAATCTACTTTCAATTTGTCTGCCGAGGGAAAAAGAAGCAGAGGGCCAAGCGTATGTTTCTGTGGGCGGCATGAGCTTGGCGATGAGCCCTCTCACGTGGCAGACTACTAAAATGAACCACCCTATACTGCCTAAAGAGATCTACTGTCAGAGCGGTGAAGGACAAAGACAGAATCGAAAAATGAAAGAATCGCATGTGTTTAGAACATGTGACATTTGTGCGAAACAGGAAAGAGGAATTTTCACAGAGCTTATGTTAGTTATAAAAAATGTCGGCAATGTAAACAATATAAACAATAGTGTTATTTTCTAGCTTTTCTGCAGCATTTTTTTCAGACTTAGCGATGCACTTGTACTTTTGAGGAGACTTTACTATATCACATAATTATAAATAATAAAATAAAATGAAAGTGAATGTGTTAAACCAGTCATTTCAGACTAGACTATAGAGAAATGATGAGCAAATAAATCCTGGAATCTATAAAAACATTTTGCATTATTGTCAAAATGTCTTTACAATAATAAAAATAATAAAGTGCACATGTGGTGTTTGTGACAAATGCGTTACTAATGCTATTTTTGCATGCAAGAAATAATTCCACATATTACACATACAGTACACAGTTACATTATATTTTAATTAGAATTCATTAAATTCTAAGTAAATTTTAGTTGTCAATTACAGAAGCTTGTTTCCATGCCAGAGTAAAAAAACTAAACAAACAAAAACATTACGTTAGAATCGATCTAACACGACTATGCAAAGCATATTTAAAATGAATGTTTTTTGTTTTATTATTATCATCTTAAAAAATGCAGAAAAAAATATACCATAACAAATACGGCGGCAGAACTCTTTCCAACTGTAACGCACCAAAGCTTGTAACATTTAAGCTTAAGTAAATATAAAACTAATTATTTAAATGACTCGCATCAAAAACGCACCACTTGTTTCATGCTGATTCTACACAGCAGTAGTTTATTTTACCCAGGATATGAGTGTAATGAGTCCATCAGAGATAAGAGTGTCGAACTGGCCCTTGTCTCAGCTGTCCTTCAACAGCCAGATAACAGCATTTCACAATCCTCAGGTCTTTCAGCAATAAAGAAGGGGTCATTTAGGCTCTGGTGGGATGAGCAGTGGAGTTGATCTGATGGCCACAAGACCACAAGATCTGGAAACTATAGCTACTATCTCACAAAAAAAAACGTACTTGTGTTAATTGATAAAACTGACTTCAACTGCCCCGGTTGGGTCATATTACCAAGACATTGTCCTGGAAAGTGCGCACAGTTCAAGTGATGTCCATCTGCATCATCTATCTATGCCACAGGGTTAACAGCGCAAGGACAGGAAACCAGATGAAGATTCCTCAATGCTCAGACTTGCATGTATCTCAGCCCATTCTGAGAAAAGCGAGAGTTCACTTCACACGTCTAATAGAGCTGAGAGAGCGTGAGGTGTTATCTCTCCATCCCCTCTTGTGTTTCCGTTGGAGCCGGGACTCTATCGCAGCCCGCCTTTGGTCACTCTGTTCTGTAGTGAAGTGATTACTGCTGATTAAACCTTAACAGAGCAGTGCTGTAAAAACCTGACCTGAACCAGAATCCGTAAAACGTACTGGTAAAACCTTCCTACAAATAACAGTAATAATAATAATATCAAAGTGCACATTTGGTGTTTGTGAAAATATTAAAGCTATCAGACTGCAAACCTGACTGCAATGTGGAGAAAACGTTATGATTATATATGGATCCTCAAGACAAGCTCAACTGCATATTCCACATTCAATAATTATTTAGATTATAATTATTATATCTTAGTGGGAAGACTGTTCTTCAATTCAAAATAAAAACCTTTTTCTTTTTCTTTTTTTTTGAAAGAAATTGCTACTTTAAATGAGCAACTATGCATTAAATTGATCAACATTTACAAAAATCTTTTTTAAATGCATTATTTTTACTTTTTGTAAAAGAATCCTGAAAAGACATCTCAGTTTCCACAAATAAATTAAGTCGCTTAGTGACTTTATATTAAATTATACAAATTTATATTAAATTAGTAACTTTATATCATAGTACAACTTTATATCTCTACATTTTTAATTTAACATTTAAAATCACATCAGTATAATTTAAAAACAAGTAAATACTATAAAACTCTATAACGTTTTCTTCAGTGTTATAAACTGATCATGGTGTCTTTTATATATATATATATATATATATATATATATATATATATATATATATATATATATATATATATATGTATATATATATATATATATATATATATAATAATGTAGAACTGACATGTTTTTTCTCTTTGATCCTTTGAGCATGAGAAAGGGTAGGCCACTCTCTCCTTTGCGAAGACAGACGCTGGAGTATTGGAGCCATTTAGGTCCCTAGTGTCCTGCAAATGAGTTGTGACACGCATATGACACAACCGGGAGCTCAAGCAAGCTCTTAAACAAACAGACCGGCAGAAACAGCGTGCCAGTTCCCATCACGGACCACACAGCTTGACCGGACCCAGCTCACTGAAAATCGCCATTTTCCACAAGCCCTCGAAATGGCGCCTGCGATAAAGATCGAGCAGGACCACATGAAGAGGAAAAACCAACAACTAATTACACTATTACTGCTGCAGGTTGTGATAAAGTTCCAGATCGCAAATGTTCACAGCCACTGGCAAAAAATGTTTTCATTTGGGCTTCCCCTCTTTTTTTTTTCTCTAAATGTGGCACATGCTGGCATCCTGCCCGACGTAGCAAACATCCTGTCAGGACCATGATAGCTCTAAATAAACATGACATGTAAAGTCTGTGTACACTGAAATTGCCGTCATAGACATTTGTCACAGAAACATGGCTGGAAAATAAGTAAGCAGACTCTAAATATTTGGGAATCTTGTTTACACCCTTGAAATGTGTGGATAAGAAAGGAATAAAATGAGCATTGTGATGTTCTGTGGTGTGTTTTGCTATTTTATTTCATGTGTCGCTTTAGTTTTATCTGACAGCTACAGATCAATGGAGGGCCAAAATGTTTCAAAATATTCCAGCGTCATTAAGGTTGTCTGTTGACTGATTATTCATGTCTTTCTCAGAATTCTTGACTCATTCTGTATCAATGAGTCTGTGATCTTATCATCAGCTTTCAAGTGTTCAGACAAGTTTTATCAAAACACCATGTCATAAAGTCACGTTGCATACGGTGTAATGTGTTTTATTATTATATATATACAATAATGTTTAACATGGCACCTTTTGTCAATGTACAGGCATCGAAGACAAACATAATTTCTCAATCTAACAACACGTTGATTGTAGGTCATAATTTGCAGATATACATATGGCATATGTATATCTTGAACAGATAGTATATTAGATTAATGTACTGATTACAGAAAGCATGTTTAAACTGCAACAGAATTTGAGCCTCCACAATTTATAGCCTTCTAATTATTTTATTTTATTAAATATAATAAATATTGCATACAAATTTGTGTACTAATTGTGCAAAGATTTAAAGGTCAGTGAAATGTTAAAATGATTTCAGATTTTTTTATTAGCAACTAAGCATTAAATGTATAATAAACACATTAAAGACATTTATAATCATACAAAATATTTATATTTCAAATAAATGCTGTTCTTTTGAACTTTTATTCAGAAAAAAATGGTTACAAAAGGGTATTTTTGTTTCCAAAAAAAGCAGCACAACTAACAACAATTAATATTGATAATAAGAGCAAAAATAGCAACAAACGAGCATATTAGAATGATTTCTGAAACATCATGCGACACTAAAGACTGGAGTTATGGCTGCAGAAAATTCACCTTTTTTACGCTTTTAAAACATTTTTAAAATAGTTATTTTAGATTGTAACAATTAATATAACTTTTTGACTGTATTTATTACTGTAGTTTTTACTCTATTTTTGATTAAATAAATGCAGCCTTGTGCAGCATGAAAAAATAAAGTATAAAACTATAGCATATAAATAATAGCATTATAGAATTAAAAAAAAAAACAATATATACATAATGACCTGTAAATAAATGTAAACACACAATTTAGCAGGTGAAGCAACAGACTTGTTAAACACTTCCTTGTTAATCCTCCTCAGTTTGGTTCACAAGGATCTGCATTGCGTGCAAAGGCAATCAGAGAAGCAAATTAGCATAACTGAAAAGGTGTCCTTCTGCATATGTGATGACATACACTGTAACATTTGGACTGATATTACATCCACAATCTAAAGTTACACTCTGCTCCCTGTTATAGGGATATATCCCGCCTTAACCCTGCTGTAGGCAGTCAGTATCCAGTGGCGGGATGCAAAGGGCTGCTGGAAGCCTCTTTTCCATCCCTAGAGAACCTGATGTGGTACAGACTGTTTGTCCTAATGTACTGCATCCCTCGCCACTGCCTCGAGGCAAACACTGCCATAGTATTTTTCTATATGAAGGTCTCCCAGGTGCCTGAAACCATATAGTGCATCTTACAAAAGGTAATTAAAAAGAGCAAAAGCATACACACAGAAACTGTAACGCAAGTCCTCTCCTTTCAGAGGCCTGTTTTGTAACTGCTGTCGAAGGGGTAAACGGATCTGCGGTGGCCTGGCTGAGAGCGAGGAGGAGGGGGCGGGCGGTTAAGGATGCCTCCGGGGCATGAAGCAGGATAACCAGGCGAGGATGATTCATCTCACTGTGAGAAAATCCAAGGGCTATGGCATGGAGACACCCCACCCTCCCTGTCTAGGGAGCGCGGTTACCTGCTCACACAGACACTTTGACAGTTCGGTCCCGAATACAGCCCACAATCTTCTTTGCCTTTCTTGCTTACTATTTGGCCACTGCAGGACAACACCAATTCAACAGCCATCGCTCACCGTTGGTTGCAGTGTCAATGACTCTAGCTTTAACTATATGACGAAGCTATAATGCATTAAGTAAAACATAACCAAAAGATAACCAATTCACTGCTGTTTTCTGTTTCGGTCTTTTATTTCTCAATATATATTGTATTGTTTTTTAACGCAATCTTAAAAACACTCTGAGTTACCAAATTCAAACTATCAAACTTATTTGCAGTAAATAAGTAAACTGTACAATACACACACACACACACACATACATTAGACCAACTAATGCTGCAATCTTTATTTTATTTTTTTCGGAAGTTATAAAAAAGTTTTTAGGTTTAAAATGTACTTTTTTATAAATTGTGTAAAGATATTTGGAACTGGTCTATGGGGGGAATTAAAAAAACTGTCATTTTAGAGTTAGGAAAAACCTATGCAAAAACACTAACACACTAATTACATATGCAAATAAACTAACTAACTAAATAAGCAAACAAACCAAACTAACACAGCCAGGAAATCAAAGACCAGGTACCATGGCCAAATATACAGTCTAGAGGCCATAATATAATGTGTGTTATATGTGCTGTTGAAATAAACAGGATATCATTTGTATAAGTGGTATTATAACACTGTTAAATCTTGTAAATGTTGGTACCGTTATACAATCCCTTAGAGAACTACACCTGCTGTTGAGGCCTAGGGGAAACACTGATAAGCAGGCATAAGCTTTGACCACCTCTCAAAACAAGAGACCAAAATGAAAAGGTGGTAATTTGTCTCATTGCCAGAGGGTAGTATCACCTTCTCAGGATCATGCCTCCCTTCCTCCAGTTCTCCTCTCTCACCTGTGTCTTTCCCAGAGTGACACTTCTTCTAAAAATAAGGAAGGAATCACCCATCCCCCATCTCCATCTTTGTCATATTGTGTTCACTGTAACTGAAGCCTCTTCAAACTCTTTCCCTGTCTTTCTTTCATTCTCCCTACTTTTTTTCCTTGTGCCAATGTCATCGCCTCTCAAGCTGTGATCTCCAGGGACCTCCGAGATCAAACAAACGGAAGTGGTGAGATATGCAAAAAGATGGACTTTGAAGGTTTTGAGAACATTCCAGAAGCCCAAGATCTATCTTAGTCACTTAGATTCATGCAAGTCATCTCCATCTATCTGATTCAAAGTTCTAAAATAGAAATGCAAGGCTAACATTAAACCCTGCTGAGTTACAGATAAAGTGTGTCTCGCTACATCAGAAAATAAATTGTGTTGTTTTCATTTCAAACAAACAGGAAATATGTATTATAAAAGCATGAACTGTATGATTTAAAAAAACAAAAACAAAAAAAAAAACAGGAAATGTGGCTCAAATAAAAATGACCATATAACCAGAGTACAATAGTATTTTAAGAGCTCTAAAGATATCCCAATTCAATGCATTTTCAAAATGACACTCATTTCTTTCTGTCATAACTAAGCTAACAGCATGCATTAAAATAAGCCACTTCACTGACTAATTGTGCCATTTTAAAATAGGAAAGTTCTAGAGTGAGGCACGAGAAGACAACAGCAGGGTTTTCAAACACTCATTCCACGTAGTCGAGTGCGGGACTCAAGTGCGTCTCATTTAGCCTGAACTACACAGGAGGTTTGCAGATATTTTGTGTTTTCTATATGAAAGCCTCTTGTTCACATTTCAAAGCCATTTTGTAATTATCATTTCCCACAGACATGAGAGATGTCTCATTCAGCTGCCCGTATTTCAATAAATCCATCCAAAAGGCATGATTACTTATAATGGCCAGCAGCTCCTCCACTGGGGACGCTCATTGAGACAATACAGAAACAGAAAGTAGCCTTCTCTTCCACCAAAACATGAGTGTTTATAATGCAACAACATTTTTATGAAACTCAATTTGATTTTAGGTGTAAAATTAATCAACCAAACGGCCAACGCCTGTTTTAGTGACGCTGACGTTGAAACAACCGCACAAACTAGACGGAATCATTTATTTGTGACATTTCTGAGGTATCAGGGGCATAAGCGAAGGTTGTGGAACCGTGTGTGGTGTATTGCGATATCTCTCTGAGCCAGCTTCATTCGGGGCACTTGGAAACAGGAAGACCCTGATAGTTTTTCTGTGAAGTCATGGAAAAGGTCGGGACACTTTTCCATCTGGAGCAAAACCTAGCGCTTCCACAGGCCTGCACCTGGTGCAGGTCACCTCTCTATCTCACCGCACAAACAGACACACCGGGATGACATAAACAGACATTATGGCTATTTTTAACTAGGCTAGTCATGAGATGACATTAACATGACACCACGGAGAAAAACACAAAACAGTTCAGAATGCAAAATATCAGATCAGAATTCACTTCAACATTTTGTCATTAGTTGCTGATTCTCATAACCTTTTTTCTATTGTGGAACACAAAGGAACATATTTTCAAAAATGCTTCTGGACAATGGAAGTCAGTGAAATGCAAACAAACACCGGACTCGACCAACAAAAAAAGAAATGCATACATTTATAAATAAATATATAATATTCAAAAAATATCTTTGTGTTCCGTTGAATAAAGAGAATGATACTATTTTGGACATGGTGGTGAGTAAAATAATGACTTAATCTTAATTTTCTTAATCTTAATCTCATTTCTTTGCGATTTTTTTTAAACACATACTCAAATTTAAATATATGAATAAAAGATTGATATATAGATATGCTATACATGCTTGGTTTATACAGTTGGCTCCAACTGGGGAGTGGTAATTTGTCATTGACGTTCAAGTGGTATTTAAATGTTATTAAACATCTTGCGCAAGTCATTTATAAGCAAGTTGATCCTGCTCTCAAAATAATTTGAGGATTTAAACACAATGTAATTTAATTAACAAAACTTAAATAAATATATACGAATACACTTTATGTTGTAACCAAACTGGTTTCTGGGAATAACTTTATGATATGAAAAATACAAAGACAACATAGTGGAAATCGTGGTACTGCAGTAAACCTAAAGGACAAGCAATGACGAAACTAATTTTGGTGACTGATCAGTACCCTTAAACATCAACTTTAACACCCTGCAGCACAAATCTTATTTCACGCTGCTCTCCTGCGGGAAGTTAAGTTCTCAAGGAATGAAGCAAATAACAGGCTGCCTCTGTAAATTTTTGGCGTGGCTCTCATACAGTATAGTGTGCCCAGACTAGCCCAGACCATAACCCCCTGTGGAGCTGAGAGGACCCAGCCCATGTCTAACCCTGTCTAAGAAGATTCTACAGAAGACAAACGCACCACCCAGTCCTGTGTCCAGAGAGGTGTTCAGAGGGAATGAGGACCACCACAGTTCGTGAGCAATCCAATCTAATCAAATCTACAAACCTACAATCAAGGACCTTATGGAGAAACTTGTATTTTCTGTATTAAAAATGCTTTGTCAACAACCAGATTCAACATGGATCTCCTGTTTCCATTGAAACATGAGATGGAACTCAAGAAACACCCCTTTGGTTACATATAATCCCCTATAATCACTAATGGTGAAGCTAATTGTGAGATAAAAATAATAATGCAAATTTCTACCAAAACACATTCATCCCATCTTTCAAGGGTGCTTTTCAAAATTATTGTTACCAGCCCATTACATAACATTTAAATACACCCATTTCACATGAACAAATTAAGATGATTTGTTTACTTATGGAGAATATATATTTCCTTAAATTACGTAACTGGTCTAGACACATGGATAAAACGTTATAAAGTTATATCTTTACTATGGGCTGTCCTAATGTCTAGTGATGCATTTCCTAGTTTTTGCTGTTTCCTGAAGTTATCAAATATATAACTGTTTCATAAATAGTTGAGTAGATGTTTAGTATATCTTGTATAAATAAAGTTTTTAGTTAAATGTAGTGTTTTGCACAGGTTTCTGTGGAGGTAATGTTCAGCAACCTTACATTAAAACGCCCTTACTAATATAGCGAAACAAATGTGTAGTTATATATCATCTGATAATTTTAGACAATAGGCCTGCCTATGTAGTATTTATGCAAGTATATATAGACAGACAGATAGACAGACAGACAGATAGATAGATAGATAGATAGATAGATAGATAGATAGATAGATAGATATAGATTAATCACATCCAAAATAATATCCTGTTTACATAATAAATGTATGTGTCCTGTGTAAATATATTTAATAGATAAGCATATTTTTCATATATGCATGCATTTATTTGTATTTATGTATACATAATAAATATACACACTACACACACACACATATATATTACGTAAACAAAAATGATTTTAGATGCGATTAATCACTATTAATCATTTGACAGCACTAATAGATAGACAGAATGATAGATAGATAGATTATTGGTTTTTCCTGAGAGGCAATGCATATAGATGTGGAACAGGTTAAATTAAAGGTTGGGTCTTGGCGTGGTTCAGACTCACCTGCCCCACAGGTCTGTGGATGAGGTCTGAGAGCGGAGCGGGACCCTCCTGCAGAGCGGCCGGAGGCCTCAAGGCGGGCCTGGGAAAGGGGCTGCATGCTGAGGCCCATGAGGAGCTCTCCGCCTTTCACGGCAGGACCTCTGTCAGTCAGCGCTGGCCCCCTGCAGCCCACAGACCTGCCAGGACACAGCACAGAGAACACACAGGTGAGTGTATGGGAGAGGAAGGATCTCTGCGTGGGGCCTTAGATGTAGTACTGTCTAATGTTCTCAAAGAAAGACAACTTGATGGATGATAGACAAATAGGCTATAACTGAGAATATTTTAGAGGGATTATACTGTTTTATACTTTTTCATGAATGCATTTTGGGGATAAAACGATGTTCACTGGCGAAACATTTGGGAGAGAGCAATTGTAGTGCTAGGGTTGTCAGATTCTTAGTTAGGAAACATCAAGTGTCACGTGTGTTTTTTAATCTGGCATGCTAAATGAAATATAACACTCTGATAAAGTAATAATAATGCTGCTAAATGTGTACAGTAGCTTGTTTGAAGTGTATTTTTCATGCGGTCATGTGTAAAGTAGCAGCGCATGTAGCATTTAATCAGTTAGCGGCCCTTTAACCACTTGATGTTGTCTTGGAAATCAGCCTGAACTGCGAAAGTGTTTATTCATTTAAACTCCACAGCTGTGTCTAAAGTTTCACTGCAGGGCTTGTTATGTACATCTACAGCAAGCTGTTTTGCTTGTGACGAGAGTGTGATGCACCGCTTGCAAAAATTCCATAATTCCTGGCAGGGGGGTAGGAGTGCGTTTCCATGACTGTGATTCCTTTTTTTAGAAGTTACAGAATAACAGAATTTTCCAAGAGATCAAATACGGAAAAAAAGATAACCAACAACAGCACCTGTTGGCATTCAACATGACTTAATGCGCCAAACTTTCATGAATAGTTTTTTTAAGCGTGGTTTTGTTCTAGGATTGTTTTATAAATTGTCTAAAGATACAGAGGCTCACAATTTGAGTGTATGTGTGTCTAAATACACATTATGGGTGGATGTGTGTTGTGAGTAAGGCTAATCACAAGTCAAAGCAGAACCCACCTAGGCCTGGGGAAGTGTGCAGACAAACTGTTAGAACTCAGCTGGATGCCACTACCTGGACTATTAGTCATCACACAATAGGAGCCATTTATAAACACTGAAAGGAGAAAGAGAATGAACAAATTAGTTGTACTGCACTGGCTATCATTTTCCTTACAATAGACAAATATGTTAGGAATGGTATTCATAAATGCTACAGATTATTGCAGATCATCTTTACACTTACATATGTATGTACTTAAATATGCACTAACAATTTGTGGTCTGTAATTTTAAGGCTGCATTTAATTATTACTGTACAAAATACTGTAAAACTTTCTTTTAAATTATAAGAAAATTCTACCTTTAAAATGTCATTTATTTCTGTTATGGAATCTTCAGCAGTCACTTCTCCAGTCTCCGGTGTCACATGATCCTTTAGAAATCGTTCTAAAATGTTGATTTGGAAACGTTTTTTTTATCATTATAAGTGCTAAAAACAGTTGATAAGCATTGATTAATATTAAGAGCATTAATATGTTTTAGTTAATTATTTAATTTTATTTATTGATTTATTTAGTAAAATTATTTTGAGCTATTGAATTTGTTTAATTTAAAAAAACTGACCCTGAAGTGTATTGTTAACTTACCTGGGGAGAAAATACATATGAAGTTTTTGCCTTAAAAGAACAGTTCACCCAAAATGCTTTCTGTGGAACATAAAAGGAAAGAATCGGATTTTTTTTTGCATCTTTTTTCCTTACTTTCGTTCTACCTGTATTCAACCTGTTGAAAGTATACTTTCTCATTCTACAGATAAAGTCAAAGTAAACTGAAAGGCAGTAAATAATGACTAAATAATCATTATTCCTTTAACAAAACACTTATTGTAGAACACCATCAAGTATAGTGATTGATAAACGATTTTTCCTGGTTAACTAAACGGTCCAGGGTGGTGTGATGTCCGGTTGGGTAAGATCAGAGGCCTTGAAACTGCAAACGTGGAGCAAAGTGGTGCCACTGGTTTGTACAGGCCTCTTAATATGCATCTGTCACGCAGACCATTGCAAGCATGTTCAGGTTCAGTTGGAGCCATATGAGTAGTGGCTGACTCCATATTCACACCATACATGGGTGCGGTTACTCTAGTTCTAGATCAGCTAGTTTAGGGCTTAGTCAGACTGTACCATTGCCAATACAGACACGTTGAGATACACGTTTTGGTTGTACGCTGGCACGTTGAACACCAGTACCTTCATACCATGACATATGTACATAAATGTTGATTACGCCGCTATAGTTATGTTAGCTGAGGGTGATTAATAAAGCAAATTAGCCTCATTTCAGGGCTAGGCTGATGTATGGCGAGACAGAAGAGGGGGTCAGTTAGTATCATGTCTCTTTTATGACTGGTACCTGGTGGGATTCTCCACGATTCCACCAGGCAGGGCGAGGTTGCCCACAGAGGAATGTTGTTGCTGTTTTAAGTGACTATTACTACCTGCTGGCTCTCTTTCACTCATGCCTCTACTGCCTGGGGATTCGATTGGATTGGTGCTGTAAAGTCTTGTGTTCCATGGGGCTGGTCCCAGGGGTAAATTGATGGGAGGCAGGATCCTCATTCAGGCCTGGCGGGGGGCTACAATCGCAGGCCTGCCCTAGCCTTTGGGCTGCCCTGCTTCCGGCTGAAGAGGCCTCAGCAGGAAATGCTATCCCAGTTACACAGCACAAGTGCCAAAGCAGACCCAAACAACTCTAGAGGTTTAGCTGAATTTTGATAGTTTTTAAAAAATAAATCATGTTATACGGCACTGGTAAAAAGTTGGGAACCAAGTTTACCAAGTTTTTTACCAACTGGTTTTCAAAATTAAATAAATGAACTTTCTATTCACCAAATAATCCTGAAACAATATCTAACATGGTTTTCACAAAAATATTGAGCTATTTTTATTTTGAAACTACTTTTATCCAAAATAAAATCCATTATTAACAATTGCGCATCACATTTCTGAAGTATCATGTATAAGTATAATGGCTGCTGAATGGTTGTATAATAATCAAAAGTATAATGGTTGCTGAAAATTCTACTTTGCCATCAAATGAATATATTACATTTTAAATGGCAATAATATTTCACAATATTACTGTTTCTTTATGTTAATTAATGAGCATAAAGACTTAAAGTCTACTTATTTATTCCAAAGTTTTGAATTGTAGTATACATTTTATGTTTGATTGATGTGTTGACATACTGTGAACAAAAAACATTTGTTTCATTCTCACAGGTGGAGCTGCACCAGATATAAAGTTCTCCACCCAACAGTTCCAGCATTTTTCTATAGAGGGGCATGATAATCAGCTCTTCGCATCCGCCATGTCACATAAAACACACAAAACGCTCAAGGAAGAGGCAAGAAACAGCACTTCCCCAGCCTTAGAAACCTCAAAAAATAACAAAAAGCAGCCAGTGTGGTCCCAAAAGAGCCAACATGAGAGGTACAGGCCACTCTGGGGAAGTTTAAAGAGGTGAAGGTGAACTCCTTCATCTCTAGTGTTCAGATGAGAGGATGTTGGATCCTCAGTGTGTGTGTATGTCCTGCTTTTGCTTTGAACTTGAAATTCAAGTGTGTTATAATTCACTTCTCAAGATGACTGCATACAAACATATATATATATATATATGTGAAGGCCACATTAAAACTGCTGTTGACAAATATATTAAAAAAAAAACTGTTACATGCTTAACTGATGTAAATGAAGACTGAATTAAACAATAATTTATTCATTTATTTTGTCTTTTGTGTGAAAATTATTTACACATTCTCAAGTTTATTTTTCTTCTAGTTTATTTTTTTAATATACACCACACATATAAATACATAAAAAATAATTCAGAATTATTTAGTTTAGTGTATATGGAGTATATACAATTATATATAATGCAATTAACCACAGCAAGACAAGAATCTTTTTTTTTTTTTTTGATTTTGAAAAACAATGTATACTTGCAGAAATAAAGGTACAAAAGCTGTCACTGGGGCGGTAACTTTTTCAAAAGGTACATGTTTGTACCTAAGAGTGTCCATTTTGGTACCTTAAAGGTACATATTACTACTTAAAGTGTACATATTTGAACCTAATAGGTACAAAAGTGTACCTTTTGAAAATGTACTGCCCCGGTGACAGCTTTTGTACCTTAGAGTGAAGAATGCTAAAATGTTATTTTCATCACACAATTATTTTTATCTAATAATTCTGATATGGTGGAAATGAGTGTGGAAATGGTCATAACACTACTCTTTGAAGTATGTTCAACGTTGGACACTGTAACACATAAGATAAATTACAAATGTAAGTCAAAATTAAAGTATTATACCAAATATTTAAAACATATGCATGCATGTGTTTCCAACAGTTTGATACTCAAATAAGTTAAAAAAAGGTTCATAATCGGATACATACTGTACACTCGGTGTATGTTGAAAGATTACATGAGGAGAATATGGAAAGGGAAACAGCTGAAGCGAGCAGGCATGTTCCTGCAGTGTCTGACAGCCAATGTGACACTGTGGCTAAACTCTTCAGCACCACTTTGCTCTTTCCTCTGTTTTCACAGGTGCCTGCTGCTGGTTGTTTTAGGCAGAAGTGAGAGCATTAGACTGAGCGATATGAGGAAAGAGGTGGACAGCCCACGTCATCACCTGCCCAGGGTCAGGTCTGCGCTCATGTCTCACAGTGTACGATTGCTGATCCAACAAGAGCACAAAGTGTACTTCCTCCACCCAAATGTCTGCATCTTAGTCATAAGAGTCATAAACCAGATTTGTTATCCAATCTCATGGGAAACATTAAGGAAACTGTGCCGGCCCAGGAGCCATAATGTGCTCCAAGGCATCAAGCAGAACATGCACAGAATGCATTTCCTCTCAACACTTTAACACCACACATGCTTCCTCCGTGATGATTCACATTTCTCTAGAGTGAAATTCAGGAAACAATTGTTAAAATGCTGCCGATCATTTGCTGTCCTGTTCTCTATGTAAATCAGTATCATTTGGAAATTAACTTGTATAAATAATATTAAACTTCACACAATTTTTTTTTAACTGCCATTACTCCAGTTTTTAGTATCACATGATCCTTAATAAAGTATTATTTCATTTTATTACATTCCCATATTCACACATTTTAATTTGTCTACCTTTTCACAACTGTTACAAAAAATAAAGAACAAATTCCAATCTTATGAAATTAAACAAACAAACAAACAAAAACATTAACTTAGTTGACCTATCCAGGCAGTAAAATGCATGAGCTCACTAAACTGAGAAGAATTTGGGATTGAATGAGTTAGCTGTCATTTATATGACAGATCATGTCATAAAAACTCCTTGTTAACAGAAATAACTCCTAGCTCTTCAAACTGTCAGAACTAACACAGAATAGCTGCATATCTATGAGTATTTCTAAAAGAATAGTGGTCAGAGAATACAAAAGAAATGTATCCCTGCAGGCACAAGTGCACTGGCCTAAGAAGACATGATAAAGATCTGGTCTGGCCTGGACATTGCCATTGCAGCTCCAGGGCAAGACAGTAGGATGAGTAAATATGTGCCATCAGATAAACCTGTCTCTCCTGTTCCTCCACATTACAGACCCCACTGCAGGAATCCAAAACACTGCATGCAAAAGAGCCCACCTGCTCACAAAGCACCGTCAACGTCCAGTAATCACTAGCTCATTTAGAGGCTAAAAACAGACAACAACCCATTCTTTTACGTTTGAAAATGTAATAAAGAGCACCGTCACATTACGATCTAACGCGACAGCAAAGACCCTGCATGTAGAGAACTGTTTTACTGCCCACTCTATGATTGGGATGAAAGCTCGGACCCCTGCTGAGACAATGAGATTCTGATCTTTAACTCACACACATCAGCACCCCTCCGTCCCCAGTTTAATTATAGAGAGCGGTCACACAAGAGCACAGTGACATCCTCTGATCAGGACCTCTGTCATGCTGGACACTCATATTTCTGTCTGCCATCTAACCTTAGCTGTTCCTTCGCTGCGACAGAATAAATGTCCTCGAAGTGCTTTCTGCTCGGCATATGCTGTCTAATCCACAGGTATTAGGACACTGTTTATTTAAATGTTAAGTACACAGTTGGAGCAATGTCAACACATGCATATCAGTTGATGTAGAAATGTTTTCAGTAGTGTACAAGTTGTCATTCAGCAGACAAGTTTATCCTCTGCGATTTACAATAGAGAAACAATTGGCCCTGGAATTAAACGCCTATATGAAGAAGAAGATGATAATAATAGCTCTGTGCTAGTGTTCATTTAATGCTGTATTATGCTGTAGTAGCCTGCTCAAAAATATGCATCAGAAAAAAAGATTATTGTGGAAAAAATCTGGAAATATGCTATGCTAAAAATCTGACCGAGTATACTACAAAATGCTAAAGCGATCAGAATGAAGTACTGATAATGAACCTTGTTAGGCTGATTCTAAACTTCAGTCACTGGTTGTAACGACTGAGCGCTTGTTTGTGTTGAACCGGCCCCAACGCAAACAGCTGCCTTTGATGTCACTGTGGGGACTGCAGTTCTTTTGCTATGGAGACTGACACTCTGCTCTGATTATTAACAGCACATACGATGAGACAGGAAGTAGAGGAAGTGAGGGCAAGTAAAGGAGAGGCTGAGGGTTGTTGATGGTTTAATGAAGTCTAAAGGTCTTTCCCCAAAGCGGAAAAGGAGGGATCTGCAAGCTTTCATGGCTGGACAATATATCAGCCTCTCCCTGAGCAGTGAAGCTGTGTGAAGTCTGGGAAAGACAAATTGTCTATAAAGGCTACAAGAGATAACTGAAGGGAAACCTCCTAGAAGAAGAAGAAGAAGAAGAAGAAGAAGAAGAAGAAGAAGAAGAAGAAAAACTCAGAAAGAATGTTTTTGTTCACATAATATTTGTGTGTGTACTGTGTATGATGATTATACACACACGTGCAGTATATATTTTATTATATTCATATAATGGAAATTATATATGAAATATAAAAACATAATATATTGGTGAATATATTGGATATATATATATATATATATATATATATATATATATATATATATATATATATATATATATATATATACACATAATTCTCTGTTTTGATTATCTTTATTGGCAGGGCCAGTGAAAATTTGCCAGGGCAAGTATAAATCTGAATTACTGGCCCAACCAGGCCAGCAGGAAAAATCGAAATTGTTGGAACAAGTCTATGTTCGGTTGATCAACGGTAAACCTATAAGCAGAGTAAATGAGGAGGATTATATAAATTCTTTCTCTTTTGTATTTGAGGCCAATCCTTATTCCAAACTGCTTCTTTTGGCTCCGTACAACTTCAGACACTAACAATACCATTCCAATAACAAATCGAACATCTGGGTCCTTTCGTATCACAGGATCTGGGGAGATGCGGGAAAAACTTTGGGGGATTTTTTTGTCGTTGTTTTTTTTTTCACCAGGAAATTTGTGGCATTTAAGCAATTGGGCGGTCTACCTTCCTCCTTTTTTCACCTTTCACACTCTGCCTATTCACATCAAACAGTCCTGGATATGGGAAAGAGGGGAACGGGGTGAAGGGGAAAACCCCAGCATCTCTGTCCCCCCTGAACGGAGCCACGAAAGCCTCAACAAGGGACACAGTGGCTCAGGCCATGACCACTAACAGGCCCCCTGCTACAAGACTGCTTAGGTCTGAGTTAAGGATCTGGTGGTTAACTGATGGAGACGTGGCTCACGGAAGTAGACTGGTTCCCCTAGCGGACGCAGAGGAAGCACCTCATGCCCCAGTGCCTATTAAAGCCAATTAGGGAGAGCCTGAATGTGGACCAGTCTGGCCTTGTTATAGGAGAACCGTTTGGGAGAACCGTTATTTAAAACGGGAAATTTGCCATATATTTATAGTGCTGTTCTGCTAACGTACACAGGCTAGTGTAAACAAACATTAACTTCCTATTGTGGCTTTAAAAATGATTCCAACAATTAAATTTGACACTAAATATCAAACCAAAGGGTACCTTTTGTATTTCATTGGAACAATGCATGCATTTAAAACTAAAAATCACGGTCATTCTAGAGTAGTGTGATTTTGCTACATTTCTATAAATTAAACAGTACTCGGTTTGGTAAATAAAACAAATATAAAATCTGTATAATAACATTGTCTAATCATAACCATGACAGATGAATACGAACGATTCTGTGGCAGCATAGTCGAGATTTATGTTCTTTACTCATTATTGTCAACGCATTCCCTCATCATAATTGATGTGATTCACACTGTGGGAACCTTGACAAAATAAAGATGGACAGAAAGATGGGTGGAATTCCAACAATGAGTCAGAGTCATTCCGTTCACCCACACAACCCATAATATGTCTTTCACTGACAGACTGAAACGCATCTGGGAAGAATTCTCATACAAATCACAACAGTGCACAAATGTTGTTACAGAAAAATGAAAAAGTTTGGTAGGACTGGTTACAAGTACAATTGATTAATTCATTTTTAGAACAAGTGACACGTGTCAAGAAATCTCTACATGTAGCATTCCAGCTGCGCGAACTTAATAAGATCCACCTGTGAGTCATCCTCATCAATCTCACTGTCCCAAACTGAACTCTGAATGTACATATAAGATCATGAAATTCAACACTTATTCATCACGTTAGCGGATAAATCAATCGTCTTCCAGACATTGACCAGAACTGACGTGAGGAGATATGGGTCAACAGTTTCATTTGACTTTCTGTTGATATTACAGAAGATGAGTGTACAAAAAGTTTGGCAAATTATTAAATACACAGTCACTTATTACTACAAAAAAAAAAAAAGTTTAAAAAAACAACTGAACACTCTTCTTTAAGATATTTATACACTCATAAATGAGGGTTCAGTAGCATTTTCATTTTTATGTTGGCCAAGCTTGACAAAATGTCAAACTTGAACTGGCTCTAGTGTATATAGAATGTATTTTTTATTATTATTATTATCGTTTCATTATTACTATTATTTATATGCATCTCCACCATGCAATTTAACAATAATAATTGCATATGTTTTCTTTACCACAATATTTATTACAAAAAATAATAAACATTTTAGAACATTTAAGTATTTGCACTGAGGGCTGGATATTATGCATACGATAATTTAACCTTGTGACAACTTGTAATGAATCTTACTAAGGCTATAGTTTTCATCAGACACAAAGTTCTCAGGTTGATTTAAAAAAACAAAACAAAAAAAACCTCTTCTATATTTGTCAGTTAAATGTCATAGAAGCATATTTAATTTAGCAGAAGGTGCAACAACATTCAAAACATCACAGAAAAAAAAAATGTGCATGTCTGCAAGGCACAAAACACATGCTCAGTAAAACCTGAGAACGATGCAGTTTTGTTGTAACTGCCATACTAATTGTTGAGTCTTACTTGGGTCACTGTAGTTCTGAAGCTTATCAAACTTTATAGGCAATTAAAAAATAACATAAAAGTGTAATGTGGACACAAATATGCGGTGCACATAAATCAGATTCCAAATGTTAACTAGCTTGTAAGATGCAAATAAATCTAAGAAAACACACGGGAGGTATGTATACTGGCAGCCAGCCAGAAAACTTCCCATCCCCACCCCTGCTGCCCACAGCCTACATGTGGTTAATGTGCTGTCAGTGCAAACACACATTTACATGTACTATACATGTCAGTCTGCCCTGACAGTGTAATCTACAGGGATTGTAATGATGAGCTGTTAAGAGATTGAACGGATCAGGACACAATTTCAGAGGAGAAACAAACGAGGGTGAAAATGACAGGTGGAAAAAGGTAATTTAAAGAGTCGAGTGAGAGCTTTCACTGATCACAGAAACATGCATGGGGTTACACGGGCAAGATAAAACAAGCTCAAAGACAGACTCTTCCAGCAGTAGATTTCTGTGACTGTTTGTGGGCAAATTCACTAAATCAATGAACAGTGCGGCCCGAGCAACCGACGGAGAGATCTTACATTGGAAATATCTGTGCTTTCTGTGTTGCAAGAAAGCCAGGATATGACAAGATATGTTTTCTAAAGTAATGCTAAACTTTTTTTTCAGTGCAAGTACAAGTGTGTAACGGGACATTGTTTATCAACACTTTTTTCACTTCACTAAGTATCTTTAAAATCTTATGTTAAATGCACTGGAATTCTAAACTTTAATATGTAAAATGTAACACTTTTTTTAACCAAAAATGCGATTCAGTGGGTTGTTACGTGTGTGTAGTTACAGTTATGGATACTATGTAGCAATGTTCACTTACCCTGTGGTTACATACTACGTATCACACAAGTATTAGGGACGCTTATAAAGTAGGACCCTTACGGGTCACACATTAGTATAGGGGCCAGTTATCACTATTAAATAGTTGGTTATTAGCATGCCTATTAATTTAATAAAAAAATAACACATTTACTGTTTATTATACCTATAAAGCACATTTTCTGCATGACCTTATTCCAATTACCCTAATATCTAAACTTAACAACTACCACTATTAATAAGCCACGAATGAGGAGTTTACTGAGGCAAAAGTTGTAGGTAATGGTTTGTTGACAAGCAAGAATTGTACCTGAAGTGTGATCTTCTTATTTATGTCACAGGAGAGGAGCACCAGTGTCTGCACTATTAGTAGTTGCCTCACTGAATAACTGCTCATTTGCATGAACTCACACAGCCTTCAATTTTGTTGCATTGCTGAACTAACAGTCAACAACCGACGGCCGCTGTTGATTGCTAGAAATTGCAAGAAAATGAATTGTTTGTTTGCTTTGCTGGGGGAATCTGCACAGCGGGCTCTATACTGTGTGTCAGACAAACCCTCATTAAAGTGCTCGGAGCAAAATTTTACTTTGATCCCAACAGGCATTGCATCCCACCGCCAATGTTCTGTCTCCCTTAAGTTCTTTAGATTTAAAATTCACCCATTTTTTTAAATGTTCTTGTACCTTCGTACGTACTGACATTCAACCGCATGATCAATCACAACTTCAACGCTTCGAGCAAGGACATTCTTCAAAGTCGCCAGCAAAATGCTTTTTACAAAAAATGGAATTTGAGAGACGAGCAAAATCAGTCAGCAGCTGAACTGGAGGCGCACAGCCCGAAGAATGCGATTTTAATTCATCATCATTAACTGAACGTGAATCCGTGTAGGAAAAGAGGTGAAGAGTGTGAGTCCAAATCCAAGGGGCATAGAGGTATGTGGCTCTTCTCCAGCTCGTCTCTGGCATGGGCCACGGCACGTATAAAGGCCCGGGGGATTGTCGACAACCAGCGGCTTCCAAAATGCAAAGAGGAAACTCAGCGGATTTGCTTGTGAGCAACATCAAAGGCCCGAGATAGAAAGACAATTTCCACTTGAGATTTTCTATTTAGATGTTATTGGACCAGTGGCACCAGCAGCACGAAAGACGTTTGTCTCAAAGTCACACTTCTTGAATGGGAAGTTTGGAGCGATTTCGTCTTCTGTTGCGCTTGGCACCAAACGAAATCCTGCCATTCCTGATTAGGGCTCCAAACATCAAATGGAAATTATGTTCTGTGTAGGCTCTTTGAATCTGATAAACCGTTTTGTTTGTGCTGGGTTGTGATACGCATCTATGCCGTTAGTTGTTAAAAGCCCTCTGCAATCTCCCCTCCAGCGCAGAGCAGCGACCGTGGCTAGCAATCATTACAGTTCATGAACTAATAAGTGAGCAGTTGATAAGGAAGCGCAGTCGAGGTGGTAGACGTGACTGAGCGGCCCAGGGGAGTGCTATCAAAATCGTCACAGACTTCGCGAAACGAAAACTTCTTGTGTTCAAACAAGCTGACGAAAGCGATCAGGTATTTGATAATGCCACCAATTTTGTGCTTGTTACTGCATGAGACATGCAGATTATGATTATGACCACTGATATTTTTAGTAGTATTAGTATGAAGTAAATTCTTAAATATACAAAATATCCTTTGCCAACGGTGTTTAAGAGACAGCATACCAATAAAATAATAATACATTTCTATCCAATTATAAATGCTTTGGGGGCTTGTATGAGAAGTACAGCACCCTCCAGTGGTCTCAGTAGTGCATCTAACTAAAAGAACTGTGAGAAACATAACAAAGCACTAAGAAATGCATGATGTTAAAATAATTCAATTTGAATAAAAAACATGCATTTATAACATTTTTGAAAAATGTAAAGAAAAAAAACGCATGATTTAATATACTGAGAGAAAATAAATAGGCTTATTACATTTATGCACTTTTTACCTTGCACTGAGCATCAGGAAGTTAAGTGATGCACAAACTTATATTCAATATCTTTCAAAGGTTTTGGTTTATTAAGGTTTGATTCGATCTTGGAAATAAATATTTTTCTTCAGAAACATTAAATTGTTCGTGCCATTTACAATTACAAACACGCCTATTTTAAATGAATGCTCACTCTGACCTAAAAATAGAAATCTAAAAATGTCATATTTAAAAATATCAACTTTTAACACTGATAAAAATAATGACAACAATAAAGTATAGTTTACATTTTTAAACGCAAAACAGAAAGCCGATTATATTTATTTGTATTAAAAAAACAACAACAACATTGAACGCCGTAATTCACGTTTTACATATTTGTAAAACAGGAATCAAACATCAGAACAACAATCTTCAAAAAGAGACTGTTGGCTTCTCATTGTGATCTAGATGGGCTCCCTTATAAAGGATAGCTCTCATTTTAAGGAAAGCATTGTTGACCAGTGTTTGGGCAATGGATAAATCTGTCAGCACATCCTGACACATTACACAACCTCAACCTGGCTGTCGGGGTAAATAAATCAAGTTCCAGATAACTGTGACTGATCAGTGAATAACCCGCCTCACGACAGGCCTGGTGGAATCTGTTTTGTCTGTGCTGCAACTGAAGTCTTCAAACTGAAGAGTCGTGGATTTGTGTCTGAAACCGAGGTAAACAACAGATTACGCTTGGAACAATCCAGAGTGAGATCAAAGCATCATACCGTACATGTTCTAATTGATACGGTCATGAACGCCAAAAAAAGATCTTTTACCGCTTCATTCTTTGTAATTGACTGAATGAGTGAATAAGGCATAATTGTACCATAACAGTAGCACAGTTGCTGAGAATAAAATAAACACACCTGTTGTGTCCCAAAGTACTGACTGACAAAAAAAAGCACTGAAGGATACAATTCAACATAGCATTTCTTCATCCTTCACAAGTTATCAACTGAAACGGATTTAAACTTTAAGTGCTTCATATCTGCCTTGAATATGCAGCATAGTGTATAGGTGTGCTATTTGACTTATTTTCTTGCAGCGCTTCATAAGAAGGGGAATGCTATTCATAATTATGAATAAAGACAGGGGTTACACATAACACTTAATATGCCAAAAGTATGTAAAGCCCTGAAGCTCAAATGAGCTGACTGATCAAACCTGACAGCTTTTGACTTGACGTGTCCTTAAACTTTCATAATGACTTACATGCTCCGCCATCCAAATAATAAAATAAAAGCACACCACGAGAAACCGCCTGCCAATAACAAGCACATGCGAATACGAAATTTGTCCAGTTGTCATACCTAGAGACTATTGCTTCATCGTGTGATAAAGAAAGAAATGCAAATATTGGTTGATCAATAGATAGACAGAAAGACAGAGAGATAAGGAGGGAGACGGAGAGAGAGAGAAGGAGAAAAGAATCTGGACAAGAGCCAGGTATGTGTCGGCCTGCGCCTGAGGAGCAGTGATCTGTGCGATTGACGCTTGCATTGATGGGACAGGTGCCCCTCTTGTATTCAAGTCTGACTACATCATCTCGCTGATAATTGCCCTCAAGTGCTTTCTCTGAGACATCCCTCTGTCAGCAGATCAACCTGAGCTTCACCTGAGCTTCTGCGCTGAGTGGACTTTGTGAAGTTTACCTAAATCTTGCCGATAAACTTTTGCATTAAAGTGCCCTTATTATGGGGCCCTTTCATGCGGTGTGTAAAACAGCTGTAGGTGAACGAAACCATCCTGCAAAGTATGAAATCTGAAAGTGCGCCGTGTATAAAGTTATCTCTCAAAAAACGACATGATTCGCAGTTACACTTTTATTCGTGGTGTGACCAAACACACACACACACACACATTACAACGTCATTATAAAATAGATTTGTGCTTGCCCACTTGTTTTTTTTTTTTTTTTTGCATTGGTCTAAATGAAAATGCTAATTCATTCTTTGTCACTAAGTGCCACTTTTGGAGTGGCTTCTCAGTTAACAGCTTTACACAAAGCAGCACTGGGTTCACAAACGCTGCTTTATCAGGCAATACAGGCATGACAAAATGATAATGAGACCAGTTGGACCAAACACTGCAGATTAGAGTTATGCAAAAGAGAAGTTTGGAAAAATTAATTGTTGAGCGATTCGTTTGGTAGTCATTGATTTATTAAGGTAAAAATTAATGCATATTATAAGACAATAAAACAGTTTTTTGACCTTCCATGCATGAACTTTTTATCACCCATAATAGGGGCACTTTAAAGAGGAAGAAAATTAAAAATCTGAACTTGAAAACAAGACTATTATCTTGTGGAATTGTGGTTTGAGGTGTTACATAACAATGAGAACATCACATGTTCAGTAGATATAAATAACTCTCATTGTTCAGTAAACCTTGAGTATAAATGCATTATATAGACACTAAAAGTAGTTTCTATGTGAAATTTTGCAATGGGTTCGAGGTCAGGCCTCTGTGCTAGACAGTCAAGTTCCTCCACACGAATCTATAGAAGATGAGGCTGGTTAAATAAATACAGTTTTCAAAAGGAAACAATACATAATTGTTCATGACTGAATGTTTTTGAATGTGTAAATATTCCTAGAAACTAAGCCTAAAACAAAGATGGATAGTAAGGGAATTTAAAATTATTGCATGCAATAGTTCTGCATTTCTTGCACTGTGCTACAGTACAACTAAACCTGACAGATACCTTCCAGTTTTCCTCTGGCATGAAACCAACAACAACCAAAAAAAAAAGATTAAAGATTAAAAAAAAAAAAAAAAAAAGATTTATGATGAAATATCAAGTTATTAACGACAGCGAGATTGTGCCAGTCATGTGCTTACATTGTTATTGCACTTTGGCAACATGACCAATCTGCATTCTTAATAGCTTGTGAGGTTTTAAAAACACTTAAACTGCTTTGACGATCTTACATAATACTGTTATGCAATAAGCAAAATCCATGCATGGTGTTCTAAAAAAAAATGTGAACAAGTTTCACACACCTAGCTCTACATCAGGTTTTACAGTTTCGAGGTATTATGTTGTCTGAATTATTTATAATTGTTATTTTTAAACTAGAGCAACAAAGCAAACATTCCTGTAGCTTGAATAATAAATATACCACTGCACCAGCATCGCTAAGGTCATGAGGAATGCATAAGGAATGCATGAACTTCCAAAAAGTTCATACACAGAATCTTTGGTAACAGCATCTATTGATACGTTTGCAAACAGCTATTTTTAATTGTGTTGTGCTGCCAGAATGATAGAGTGAAAGAGAAAACAGTTTGGCATCTCCTCAGAGGATCCCCTACAAGCAAGGAAATTTTTCCTCTGACAAGTATGTGCATGCTGAAAGTGCCAATCCTGGTTCCCTCATATCTGATCCTTATCTAGTGTTGTTCACTTACACGTTCCTTTTTGACAGCTCCACGCTAGGTGTCTAATACACTTTGACTTCAGCTTATAGCCCTTATTTTTTCTCGCAAGACTAAAGGGCACCAAGATGCGGTCCCGTTGGAGCTGTCCCATTTAAGGCATGATCATGGGTCTTCACTGAAACATATTTACAGACATAGTGGGTTCAGATTACTGGGCTGGATTCATTATCTTGTCTCTGAAGAGCAAAAGGCTTAGTGGGATTTATAGACAGAGGGAAGACTAAAGAAGGGAGTCTGAAAGGCCTCCGGCTATGCTCAGACAATGACAGAACTCTCATGTCAAAGATACATAACCCTGACCTCAAGAAATTAACATACGCTTAATGTGTACTGCCATTTAAAAGTTTGGGGTCAGCAAGATTTGCTTTTTTTTTTTTTTTTTTTTTTTTTAAGAAATTTTTATTTTATCCAGCTAAAATGTACAAAATATATTATAACCAAAGTCAATGGGAAAGTCATAGGTTTAGAATGACACTAGGGTGAGTAGATGATGACAATTTTTGGGTAAACTGCTTTTTTAAATTCAATAGTGACAATAAAGACATTTGTAATGTTACAAAAGATTTATGAAAGATTTAGCTTTGCCATCCCAAGAATACATTTATAAACCTGTTATTTTAAATTGTAGCCGAATTGGTCGATTTAAAAAATGAAGCTGTCATATTGCTTTAAAATCTTTGAAATATAGAATAGAAATAATTTCATGGTGCTTTTTTAGAGCTTAACCACTATCTGTGAGTCCTAATTTACTATTGTTGAAAGGAAATGAACAGCATGGGCATTCTGCTAAACTACTTCTTTTGAGTTCTACAGAACAAGACCGATATTCCACTATTTAAACAACAAAGGCTTTTAGGTTATGCCAGAATTATTATTTTTGGGGGGTAAATGATCCCTCTCAGCAGTTTAAACAGAATCTGTACCCACCACAATATAGATAATCAGTTTATTCACCATCTCTCATGGACGGAAATGACTGAGAAGTTTAAGCTGACTTAAATGGTACACTGAAGCAATAAACATTATCTTTGTTTTTACAGATGCCGTGATAAAAGTCAAGCAGAGAAAGTAAAGGAACAATGATGTGGATGTGGTTTTGGCTCTTCTTGTTCTCAATGGAAGTGGCAGATGAGCAAAACCTGTCCTGCAGGAGGAGAGCCTCAAGAGAGTCGTTTGATGTTCTCTCAATAAGCCAGTTCTCTCCTTTGTCCCGATCTCTTTCTTCTCTTTCTCTGTCACTCCTGTCTCTTGTTCACACACATTTTCTGGCTTCCCATGCCAATCCCCCCTTTACTCCGCACACAAACATATGCTTATTAGATCTTGAGCTTTCGGCCCAGAGAAACAAGCATTTCCAGGTTGGGACAAGCAAAAACTTACTGCACATGAACTACATCCTGCTGTCAGTCCTGTTTACCTGTGGCCATGTCTCAGGCTCTCATGCAAGAGAGCTGGAGTTGACATGCAGGAAGTAAACAGAATGCCTGAGCTCCAGAATATAATAATTCATCTCACACCTGCACCAAAACACACATACAGCAGACAAGCGCCAAAGGATACTGAGATGATTTTTAGAAAGGTGCTCTTTTTTAACATTTTGTTCCTCTCCGATGAAATTATACATCCATGTGCCATAATCACAGTGGAAACGTGAATAGATGTTTGAAACCTGTTCTTTGTGCCCGCCAACAAAAGGCATTGTCCGCCACAAAGCCTGCTCTCCTGACAGAAAGATCTGGTAAAAGCAAAAAGGCAGCCATATCAAATACGCTGTTAACTCTGCGCATGTCAAGCAGGGGTCACTGGAGCCAACGTTACCTGTGTAAATCACCGCACAATGGCTCGCAATCCCAGTATTCAACAGGTGACATAAAGGACCTTTGGGAAGTATAGTTTCCACTGGTCCTATTCTGCAACAAAAGGTTTCTTAAACATCACTGCCTGAGGACAAATCATACGACACTCCGAAACAGGAAATCTCTAAATCGCTCATTGTCTGACACCACATCAAAATCCTCCATGCACACAGGCAGGCTGGGGGAGGGCCAGGTTCCAGTCTTTTTTTTTTTTTTTTTTTTTTTTTGACAGGGGATATAGAAGGACTTTAAAGAGCATGTCTAAGAATAAACATCCTCACGCAGGAGACACACTTGAACGAATGCCAGCTGGTGTATGTTGAATTGGCATCATCATCCTTTTGTGCCACCCGTGTTTTTCTGCCACAAGTATAGCCATGAGGGCATTCATACGTATTATTTATATACTAATATACTGTGGATTAGCTTTTATATTTTCAGTTCCCGTTTTAATATAGTTTTTTTTTGGGTTTAAACATTTCAATTTAGCTTTAATTTATTTCAATTTCAGCTGCAGTTTTAGTCATTTTAATACTTGAACTTTATTTTAAGCAACATTTCTTATTTTCATTTAGTTTTACTGCTGTCAAATGATTAATCGCAACCAATTGTTTTTGTTCACTTAGTGTATATGTACTATGTATATTTATATATATTTATGTACACATCCATGCTTATATTTAAGAAAAAATGTATGACTATATATTAAATATATTTAAATATAATATAAATGTTATCAATATAAATATAAAAATATAAGTATTTCCAAAACATATGCTGTAGGTGTAAATTTATATTATACATAAAAAATATACACAGTACGCACATATAAAAAACACTTGAATGGGATTTTGAATGGGATTAATCATAATTAATTATTCATTTGACAGCTCTGTTTAGTTTTGATTTATTATATATTTATATCTTATAACTGAGAGAACTATTTTTAGCCTTTTTATAACAGTAACAACACTGGTATTCAGGCTAGACTGAGGTAGATGGTTTGCAGAGTCATTGCAAATCTAACGTAAGCAAAAATGATCCAAAACAAAAGCAGCTGCACGGTGTTGGTTTAACAAGGATGTTAAATATACATTTGTGAATGTGAGAATGCGACTTAGTCAAATATATTTACCTTGAGGCTTCATGCTACAGCAGAAGCAACAGTTAAATACTTTAAAATGCACAGACAAAGAAGATAATAATGGAATTTGCTGCCAGATTTGCATAATCTTTGGTTTTAAAGTGAAAGAAAAAACTGAACAAAACAAACACCTCAAGGCAACTAATGACAGAGAGATTTTGGTACCATTTTTACATCACTGGGTCGAAAAAGAAATGTCCAGATGAATGACTCTTAATTTGTGAAATGTGACTAACTTGCTTTACTGAAATACTGTATATTTGTCATGGGGAAACGAAGAACATGTTTGTGGTCTAACATCCTGCTAGCATTTTCATATTCAGAATGGCTTCAATATTTACACTGGGAGTTAATAGGAAGAGCGATAAGGTTTATTTGCACTATTAGGAGGTTTAAATTCACAGTAAAGATCGACGTTATGCAGACCACAAAAAAAGGGGAAACAGAATGACATGGCATGTCTTTACGTCCCAAAATAAAGTCGACTGTGACATGAATGACACCGAGATTATACTAACCTGTAATGGTGTTTTCTCTCTCCCTAGTTGTACTTTAAATCCTAGTCAATCAAAACATTACTTGTCCTCCTCTTCATTAAAGCTGCTAACTGTCTGCAATTAAAAGAAGGAGCGTTTAGCGTCGTGAATGACAGAGACAAAGTTCTTAAATGCTAAAATTTGTGGTTAATTAAGGCAGGAAAAAAAAAGCTGGCAGTCAGTTACAGAATACAGTGGATTTGGCGGATTTAAAACCAGTCTTTCCAACCCCCTGTTTGCACAGGTGAGTCACGGCCGCCTCGGGCCATCATACTCTACCTTTTCTTTATAAGACAGAGGGGATGACAGAAAGAAAAGCAGAGAAAGAAAGAGAGTAAAAAAGGAGCATAATCACATTTCAGCGTGCCTCTCCTGCTCTACGCAAGTACCTATACAGAATCCATTCATATGTAAAACAGCCAAAACAAAAAACAAGATCTCCTCAGAGATCTCCTCAGAGGTTCAACGAGATGATTCAAGAGACTGGAAGGAGGAAACGGGCCTAAAAACGGCTTAGATAAAATACAAAATGAACTAAATAATAACAAATAGACAAAACATCTTGTTAGACTACACTAAAATGTGTTTATTTGCTGCCCTCTAGTGGATACAAAGATGAACCGCTGAGGACAGAAGTGAAGGACAAACCAGAGTAGCCATGGCATCACTATACGCTACCTATACAATAAAACAGAATGTACTACAGAGAACGAGCGAGCTCTGAAAGCCGGCAGGTCAGATATCCACGATGGCAGACATGTATCACAGGTAACAATGGTCTGCCCGGCAGGAGTGATGGACGAGGCAGAGTCAACATTCTCCTGCTCTCTCACCGTATTGACGGTAAGGATCAGGGTGCTGCTGTCAGAGATAACAGGCTGAACAAGACAACATCCCTCTGTCCTTATCTTACCACTGGGTATGGCCCAGGCCAAACTGTTGCCCCATGCCTTTTTCATAGAGCTGCCAAAGCACGGGGATTAGAAATGGGTTGAAAGTATAGAAGAGTAAGAGGAAAACAGTCTCTTCACACCAAGACCAAACTATAAATACTTGGTCGTATGTTTTTAACCAGCAACCCTTTAAAATTACAGTGATGGTTTACATTTAGTCATGTACTAAACCTTTTACATTGTTCTACACCTGTTTCACTTTCTTTATATAACGGAGGGGTAAATAACAAATTAAAATGTCAGTTTGTTCATTGCACAAACACATTGCATATAGCATCAAAACAGGCGGTAAGCTATAATATAAACTACTGTTGAAAAGTTTGGGGATGGTAAGAAGTCAAGAAGTTTAAGCATTTTAAAGGCTGATTTATTACTGGCGAAGCTAATTTTTCAACAACCAGTCAGTTTCACACGGTTCTTTAAAAATCAAATTAAAAACCATGCAGTGTACAATCAGTTAATTACAATTGTTAAATTAATTTCTTAATTTTTACTACATATTTACAGTTAAAAAACCCAAAACCTTATCAACCGTAAACTTTATATGTGTGTGTGTGTGTATATATATACTTTCATTTTTTTGTTTAATGAATTAGCATGAATTCATGATCTTTCCAGCCATCTTTCCATCCATCAATGACTTTTGTATGACTTTTGTACACTTATGAATCATTTTTAGTCTAATTTGTTAACCGGTTTGATTGAATCATTGAACTGAAGCGACTTTTCCAGTCCACTGAAAACACAATACATTTTTAACTTTACAAAGCAAAGAAGGTCATACGTGCTTAAAGACATAAAAGACAACAGAATTTGCTTTTGAGGATGAAAAATCAGTTTACATTATTAAATGAAGAAAAACTCAAGTACTGTACTTCTTAAGGTCATTTGTATGTGATCTCCAGTTCCTTACTAACAGTACAGTACGCTGTTTCCTCACAACAAAGCCAATATTAACCATGTACTGTGTCTGTGTTTGTTTGGCAACAAGTGTAACGTTTGCTAAGCGTTGTAAAAATCCCCTAATTAGAGGCTCTTCCCATTAAACACGCTAAAGTCCAGTCGAGGGATTATGACACAGTTTAACGCACACAGTTAGCGGTATTACTGCACAATTAGAAAAGCATACCCTCGCTAAAACAAACTAAGTAATGGAGCGCGATGAGCCACGGCTACAGTACAAGTGCTGTTCTTGAAAGACTCAGACATCCAAACAAAGCCATTATTATAAGCCTCAGAAAACAGATGCTTCAACATATTTCTGTATTAAGACAGTACACAAACTGCGCAAACACCTTCGCAAGACTTTGTTAAACCAGATTAAAGCGAAGCAATACTGTTGTTCTGGCAAACAGACCGAATTGACCGTAGCTGCAACCCTTGCGAGTGGCACTAAAGGCTCACGCGAGGCCACGCTCAGGCCTGTCAGTCACCTGCCTCTCAGACAGACAGATACTGTAAGGGACACAGAAATAGCAGAGCCACACATCCTGCACCCCAGCCCCCCGACGTGCAGACAAAGGGCCAGTGTTTGCCCCCCGGGCAGACGGAAAGATGAAAGGTAAGGTGATGAGCGGGGCAGATGAAACGGCCGAGTCAAAAGCTTCTCTTGTGCGAGCGGTGTGTGTGGACTGGGTGGCGGAGGGGCTGCTGGGGGTCTAAAGTTTCAACTGCTCGTGCCCATGTGGGAGGCGGCTGATAGCTGGGTGCTATGCTTTTTCAGTGTCGTAGAGAGAAAGGGGTTTAGGGGTTTTAAAAAGCTTAAGAAATTGACATGAAATCGTCACGCATTCTATAATGATTTCCCCTTTCCACTGACATTACTCAGGCCACATGGTTTGTTCGATAAAATAACATTTTAATCTTTTTTTTGCATTCGGTGTGTGGTTGTATTATGGAACATAAAGTCCACTTTTTACAATCCAATGAAGCCATTCATTTCAAGGTTTGCAATTCATTACGTTAGCAATTCTTTAAATGCCACAAAACCTCAAATGTGATCATGGCTGTACTTACTAAAATTTTACAAAAATAGCTTTATAGATTGTTATATGAAGTCCCAGTTTATACTGTGAAAACTTAATAATATTTAGAAAATACATAATGTTTATTAACCCATTGACTGATTGATTAAATGATCAATTGATTGTGTATGTATATACATAGTTATTAATTATAATATCTACAGGATATTTAAGAATGGCCATTTTTTAATGAATTTAGGTCTGCTGAAGAGAGAAAGAGCAATCAATCATTCAAAAAACGACTACAATGGTTGTCTTATTTGTTGTCTTGTTGTCTAATCATATAAACACAGTTTATCATAACTGTAAGTCTTATGTTCTTTATCACTGTCATTTTTGTCAATCTAAAAGACACAATTTTGAACATTATGTCAGTAACAGGTTTCAAACTAAAAATTAATTAAATTTTCTCTGAAAAATGAATTCTGACCTGTATAAGTCAAAATGTTCTTAATTTATTTATATAAATGAATAAATTAATATAAAAGAACTGTATAGTAATTATGATAATGGATAGAAAATAAGTTATTTATTGATATATGGCTGACTAAGCAAGGCTTTCACTAAAATAACGTTTTTTGACATAACATAGCACTTAATATGACTAATATAATCACTTTGTATTTGAATATTATTTTGTATTCAATTATTTGATTTAAAAGCTCACGTGAACATTATCATGAAAGGCTCGCTTATTTGTCTGAGAGGCCACTAACGTAAGCGATTTTCAAGTGCTATCATATGTGCAAAATACTACAATATACAACCCCCGTGTTACCCCCCATCTCCTGGGGACATGTCAGACTCAAAATAGAGCTAAATATCCTTGTGGTGAGTTGATAAATTCACGTGGGAACCGCCATAACACAAGGGTAATCTCCTCACGCAACAAAATGCTATAAAAATGCTACTGTGTCGAAATGTCTTTAGATACTGCATAAATTATTAATTATGCAGCTAATGAGAAACCAAACGATTCAAGTTATGTAAACAAAAAAAGTTCTCCCTGAAAATGAAGTTTACCTTCCTGCCTTGAACCAGCTCGTCTCTACCAAAACCTTTAGCAGTGCTTTGCGCCCTCGTGTGGTAGGTGAGGTGTACTACAAGACACGTGCAGGCCGCTTATGTATTTATAATGGTCTTCTAAAGAGTAAACCTGCTTGTGTTAAGAAATGTTGGGAATAAATCTCTTGTATAAAAAAGGCAGATGTGACATTATTATTAAAGTGTGTGTGCATTTTGACTGACATTTTCAAAAGCTGTTTTAGGCTACTATAGAGTTTTATGGTGAGATTAAAATATGAATACTTAAAGGAAAAGTTCACTCAAAAAAAAAAAAAAAAAAAAATGATAGTATCATTTCCCAACCTGTATGAATTTCTTTGTACAGCTGAACACGGCTGAACTGTTTGTTACCAGGCTGTTTTGGGTCACTATTGACTGCCATATTATTATTATTCCCACTCTGGAAGTCAGTGGTGACCCAAAACAGCCTGGTTACAAACCTTTTTTCAAAATATCTTCCTTCATACAGATATCTTCACATTCATACAGATTTTAAACTACTCGAGGGTGAGTAAATGATGACAGAATGAAAATGTTTGTGTAAACTATTCCTTTCATTTTACAAAATACAAAATATAAACTCATTTTAGCAACCTGAACAGGCCCTCAAAGCCAGACAGTTTTGTGATTTTTTTTTAGGTCAGCAGGTCAGGCCTTCTTTTTTTTTTGTTGCAGTCTGCCATAATCGAATGTGGATGCATCGAGTGTGGATGCATCTTGTTGCAGGGGTCGTAATACGTTGTTCTTGTGATTGATATCCGTAATCTCAGGGAAGTAGCGGATATGAATGCTACAGCAGATTTTCTTTGGTAATAAATAGGTCTTGGGAGAGATTACTGAGCCTGGGGAACAACACTCCCACGCTGGCCCATTAAGAGTCAACGGCAGCGAGTCTTAATATCTCATCTTTCACGCGAGCAGGTTTATGGTAATCCTGTCAGTGCTAACACACACACATGCATGCACATACATGCACAATCTCCTACACAAACACACAAACCATTTCACCTCACCTCGTTATTAAACAAGCGTCCCTGCTAAATCCTCATAATGTCACTAGGCAATCTTGTAAGCATTGGTGAATATAAGAACAATTCAGTATGGCTTTAGCCACAACGTTAGCTGCGGAACAAACCTTTCAAACGCAAGCATCTAATTCCTCCAGGCAGCTCCTGAAAGACAAGAGAAAAGGGGGCATTTTGCACCCATAAACCACAACCATTCAAAGGTTTTCATGGGTGCCTTAATTTTGAGTTTTGGAATATGGAAGATTGTGGATATTTGTAACACTTTTTGCTCTAACATCTGAAACTCTGAACATATACGTATGCACTAGCAGTTAAACATTGTGTGTATCTGTCACATTCATAATTAGACATAATTACTCAAATATATGATTTTGTTTCATCTCTGTGGGTCCAGTAGAAGTAAATTTATTCCAGTATATTATTTCCAGGATCAACAGAAGTTTCAAAAAGAACAGCATTTTTAAAAATACAATTCTTTTGAAATTATAGAAATGTCTTTACTGTTTATTATAATGCTGGTCAGATTTTGCTGAATAAAAGTATTCATTTTTGAAAGCGATCATGTATGGCTGTAATTTCATATGTATTTTTTCACTCCGGTATCTTTTATATATTGGCATTAGTTTACAAGCATTTTTTTTATACTTCCACCCCAGTTTGACAAAAATAACTTTATGATCAAAAGCAGTCACAGGGAATTTAATCTCTCTATATCCACTTATGGTCAAGTGGAACTAATGCACAACCAGTAAATTTTCATTGTATTAGCTTCCTGAAAATAAGACTTTGTGTGTGTAGTTTAAATGCACTCAGGAGATGCTATTTTGCAGCACTAAACCTGAATGAGCAATTTAAAAATATGCCAGATGGCCAAACATTTCAACATTCCTCAATTTCCTACTCCAGAGCATAACGAAATACCCAAAGCTGTTCTTTTTTTTTTTTTTTTTTTATTCTGTCAAGCACCTTGAGTGAATCGATCTTATAAAGAGTCTGAGGAGAGGAGAGGCTCCTAATTGAATGAGTTGTACAAGCACTTCAACCAGGAAGTAGTGGACACTGAAGGGGTGGAGACATGGTAAAATTCCCACATGAAGGTGTAAATTACCATTGGTACAGACAGCCAATGCGATCGAGGAATTACCCAAAGCAGCAGAGAAGGCCTGTCCTATTGATTGGTCTGCGGAGATGTTTGTAAACTGCCTATAATGGCCCCCACACTTTATACTCCCCATCAGGGATGGCTTTGACCTCCAAAAGCAATTTCTATAGATCTGCTTCCACTCATCTAGCTTCTTCCTGATTCTAGCGCCACTCAGGCCACCGGGTGGGCAGTAACCCGAGCCCAGCCGCAGCCTGCCTAATGCACTCTATGGATCGCGCGGCTGTCTGGAATACACAGCCTTTGACAGTAAGTAAAGACTTGGGTTAGATGGTAGAGAGGTGAGATGATCCAACCACAGTCACGTTCTTTCACCGCTACATAGGAGACACATTACTGCCTGAAGCCCAGTCTGACCTCTGGTAACCATTAAATCCCTGTTCCTACAAGGTATCACCGATATTGAGGATACAACATAGACATCAACCAGATATCGGATGCCTCGTTATCAACAGGATCAATAGATCGAGTTCAGAGAAAGGATCATGTAAAAAATAAATGCACATTTTTATAACGGTAAATTATACAGAACTGGTACAGAACTATAAAGCACGAAAAAACGCAACACAGAACTTCACTGCTTTTTAAAGGTCAATCTTTTCAAAGAGAAAAAGATACATTCTGTAGCTTGAAAAAAAGCTTGATTTTTATTTATAGTTTATGTGATGAAACTTGAAACTTTTTAGTGTGCTTAAAAGTTTCAACATTAAGCCTATTAAATGTTAAAAATAGTAGCCCTGTATTGAATGACTACAACTGAGGGAAAACAGCAGTAAAACATGGCACAGGCCTATTTAAAAATGAAAACAAACACACACACACACACAAAAACATTAACATTCAAATTATTACAACGGCCTATAAATAGCCTATCCTATAATAACATGCCACATGAATAATTAGCAAAATGTGATTCATTTTGTACTGAAAGACAACATTGCTTGTTTCTTATAAACAAATTAAATGTAGCCTAAATAAAACAAAATGTATGTTACTCATTTAAGTATATAGGCAGTTACCTATATTTCATTTCAGATTTTCGTATTTTAATTTACTAAAACTATTTTAATGATTTTAATCTTAGTTATTGATGCAACTTCAATGCAAATTTAGACGAGTGATTTGTGTTTCAGAATTAAAATGGCCTCACTTGAATGTGCACCATAATTAAGTCCTTAAACTGCAACAACATAACTGCTGTTTACTTTCCAAGCTTGTTTCGTTCCTTTCAAAAGAACCCACAAACACTTCCAACAAGAGGCTGGAGCTAGCCTACAATGACTTAATAGAATCTCCTGCTGTTTTTCCAACATATCTATCAAACTTTTACGGCCGTCTGAAAATGCTTATGGACCCTGCTACTGTTCGCTCCACGATGCTCCAATGCAGCGTGTACCTAGAGTTTGGCATGGGATCAGAGGATTTGTTGAGGAGGTAGACGACTTCTTAATTACATCTTGTAATTTCATGAAATTACGGTCTTTATTGTTAAAGTGTGCGGTGCTTATGCTTTGATACTGTTCAGGTAAAACATCACCTGGGTAAAGCCTGTAGATGGCAGGACACTTACGCTTCCTTTTTCCCAAAAAGGTCCAAAATTAGGTCCAAAAGACCCTGTTCGATGCACTTAGTGTCGGGGAAGGTATGAAATCAATGGGTTAGTCTCAAAACCTCGTTATTATCCACACCGGATACAGTGTAATGCACATCGATATTAAAAATTGCAACGCGTTAGGAAGTTGTTTTGCTGCCTGAAACTCGATGGACAAATATTGACTCGTGTACTTCAAGAGCTATGTCAGCATGTGGTAACATGATAACCAGCTTCACTTCTAGAGTTTTCAGACTGGTACAGCTCCACTAGGCTAGGTGAATGAAGCCAGCACATGGTGACAGTTCAGATTTACAGTCATTTAATTGATGTCAAATGTAACTTACAAACGGGAAAGACACGTACCATTTTCAAGAATATACAAGGACACAAATCATATCACACAATCGTCTTGTGCAATCTGTCATCTTTGGGGCAGGAACGAATTGTTCGGCAAAGGAAGAATACAAAGAGTCAAACCTAATCCTTATTTACTACATGTATTTTACAAAATAGTTGCAGAGAGAGGTATTTTACATATGGAAAGAGTGATTTTTAAGTGTAAATCTTGAAGATATCGGTACAGCTGTTTTTACAGTATTTGACTGTGACCCAGCTATGGTGAAGCTTTAAAGAATAAGTTGGAATAAGTTATAACAAATGCAACATTTGACTGTTTATTGTGATGTTGGGATCAGCAATGACCTTTCATTTCTTCCTTTTTTGCGCTTACATCAATACAGAAATCACAGAATACATAGATGTACAAATATAAAGCACACGGTCTCACTCCTAGGGAAAACGTGAGCAGTCAGTCAGTCGGCCAGTCAGGGAAACAAGTCTTGACTCTTCCAGTTCTTTCTTTGAGGGGAAAAAAAGGCTCCAAGAGGAAATCTGAACGTAACTTATGAGACCACCCTAAGTGTTTGGCGTTTTCTGAAAAGTCCCTTTTTTTGAGGAAAGAAACTGATGATTTGCAACCTGTCAGGGGTCTTAATACTGTATGTTCAATGGAATGAATAAGCAGTCATTTCATTTGTTTGTAACAGACACACAGCATTCAGCATTAAAGTCGAAAACGCTGAAAAACGTGGGTGAATAAAAGGAAATCTTTCCATTTCTTAGAAAAAAGCAAAGAAAAAGAAAGATACTTTCCCTTGTTTCAGGATTAAATCTACAGTTTTTACTGTATATTTCAAAGAAAAATGTACACCTAAATCTTTTAAGTCCTAGTTCGAGTAGTTTATTATTATTATTACTTAAATTTCTTCCTGTACAATGAAATACAACTTCAACTTCAAGACAACAACATCTGCTTTAAAAATACAGAGGGTTTTCTTTTCTTTTTTCTTTAGTTTTTTTTTTTTAATTCACCAAGATTGAAACATATCCCCTCCCTCCCGACCCAAGCCACCCCCAACTAAAACTGGACTCTTATTCAATATATACTTCTGTATGTGCGTGTGTATGTCCATGTGTGTGCGCGTGTATACAAGTGTTTTGTTCTCTATGTCATTTACTCACAACACTGTAAACATACAGAGACTATTATACATGTGCTTGCACTGATTCATTGAATTTGGTTGACATCACTAGAACACCACAAAAGAAGTAATGATTTGGGGTGAACGAGAACACAATGGAGAATCGAGATCGAAGGGTTCTGGAGAGCCTCGGGTGGTCCGTTTAAAGTCTCTTCTTATCGTCAGACTGATGTTCCAGTCAGGTTAGCGTCAGCGGTCTTGGAGAAGAAGTTGCAAAAGTGGTAGACGAAGAGCAGCAGCAGCAGTGCGGGTGGAGGGACAGAATGAGTACTCTTTCCTTCATCTGAGAAGATCACGTTCCTCATCAAGGAACCAAGCTTTGACTTTGGAGAGGATGGACCATGGACCAACAAAAGAGGGAAGACTCTTCACATAAGCAATTATATTAGAGAACTGAGTCTACACAGTCCTCATTAGTCCTATGCTTGTGAAGACAGTTCCCATTTAAAGTCAGTGCGAGTCTGTGCTCGAGCCTCTCATGGTCAGGACGATACTTCACTCCCTCAGGGGATGGGGAAACCAAAAACACTAGCGCAAATGGAAACGAAAGTAACACAAAACAACAACAAAAGAAAAGAATCCGAGCTGTTTAGCTCACAAATACACACGCCTGAGGTCCCCTGGCGACGTGATGGTGTTGCATTGTGGGCAGAGTTTCTTGTTTCCCTGTTGAAAGAGAAAGACGAAAAAGTTAGAAAGTGATCAAAATGCTATGCTAACAAAGGCTTGTATACTGTCACTTGTGAGCTATTTAATACATTCTTGATAAATAAAAAAAATCTCTCTCTTAAAAAAAAAAACTGGACTCAAACTTTGGTAGTGTTGTTTAACAGTGGACATAAAAACAGGCCTTACATTATCGGCCCACCCTGTTCGACAAGCATGCGCCTTTCCCACTACCACTCTGATGTTCAGCCAGTACCCATAAAATCCTGCACCATAAAAGCAAGAGAACAGCGGGCAGAGGTAGAGGAGGAGGAAGGTGAACTGTGTGGTCTGCTGTCTGCACCACACACATGCCACACAGCCAACGACTGAACATCACAACAGGATCTGCTCTTAAAGTCAGCAAACTATATACTCAGCTTCAAAAATACCACAACATTTGACGGAGACTCAAACAAAGCACAAGAGATATAAAACCCTCACATTTGTGCTCTGCTCAAAAAAAAAAAAAAAAAAAGAACCCAACTGTCGGGTGACATTCAGACAGAAACGTTACTCTGAGGAATCTCGCAACCCTTGGCGATAATGTCCTCGTGTGACCTTCTCGCACATATGCCACTGATCACACGCGGGGCATTTTTCTCCTCATACACAAAGTGCACTACTTCAGCTCCTACAGGAACTGATGCGTTTAAACATACAGCAAAGAGACTCGCTGTTAGCAAACGAAGGAGTCTGGGAGCAGTAAGGGTGTCAGAGCGTGAACCCTGCGGTGTGCCTTCACATCTGTCTGTAAAGAGGATTTGTGGCTCCATAGGATTCAGTTCATGTCTAGGGCACCAGAAGCCGCACCGATGATCCTGACTGTACAGCCCGAAAAGAAAGAGAGATATCCAACAACACACATTCTGGAATGTTCCGCTTTAACAATGGGCTCTACCATCGAAAAGTGAATGTGCAAATAATCGCAACGGTTCAAACTTGACATCATGGTCTGACTATGCGAGTGGTTTATTTTGATGTGGCTGGCGTGAAGGAGAAAAACTGTGAAACTGAACTTGAATTCTCCTACAAAGAGTCAGGTTCATTTAGGCTCATTTTTCCTTACCAAAATTTTTTTTTTTATAAAACCCTAAGCAGTGAAGCAGCAAAACCCCCAATGTGCTTCCCCCTATACCCACGATTCTCCAGACACAAAGAGGACCTGAGATTTGGTTTCTTTGTTCTAGGAAGCCAGAGTTTACCTAGTTTTAATGAGCGTGGGCAGGTCACGGACTAAACGCGGGCTCCTCGCATCAGCGGCGGGTAGCTGCTGCGCTCCATTAGCTTCATAAAACAAGGCTGACGCTAACCAAATTACACGCATTTACTTTGATCAAGACGCAAGGAGCCCCGCCGTGCTACTTTTATTGCTGTCTTTAGGCAACAATTTTAATGCCTGCATTACTAACAATCCGCTGTGGCAGCGCGGGCTTGGCTTGCACACACGTCTCTGTTCTTGTCTGTGAGCCGTACACAGAAGGCCTTGTGATAAGCGGAGATGGAAGGAGTTGATTTAATATATAGCATATTGGAAAACGGCTGAAGCTGGGAAACATTTCCTTATTAATTGCTTCCGTGTGTGGTGACAGAATGTGTTAGCGGCTAATGAGAGCAGGCTCCCCGAGGAAAAACCCTCGCTAAAACAGCTAAGAAATGAGGAAGAGCTTCTGAGTATAAGTGTGGGGATTACAAACAGACAAAGAGGAAATCACAATTCTGATGATAAGAGGGTAGTTGAACACGCAATGCCGACTAAAGGGATTGGAAGTGGGAGAGCTATGTGAGGAATATCACTGATGTGGATGAGGCAAACTCTTTGACTTAAACTGTAGCCAAACACCATAGCATTATCAAAATAAACTACTCCATTATCCGCATTATACAGTGGCCTAGGCCTCGAGTGACTCACTGCCTGAGATGGTCTGGGCACTCTGTGGTACGTAGAAATTAAATTTAATATGTACCTGAACTACTTGAATTTCAAAACTTAAACCATCCACATCTGCCATCCCCAATGTTTCTGTTACACTTCAGTTTGAAGAATGTACATAGCATGTGATGTGTGTTTCCAAAAGCAAAGGGCCTTCAAATATGAGATGGAACTTTTCCAACAATAATAAAAAAAAGAAGTTGTGTTTTTATATATACAATATACAAACTACTTATAATGTGTAAGACAGAAAAAAAGCTTAATTTAGCTTTAATATGTTTAATCATCTAAAATAAAATATCTAGTATTTGTGAATTTTCTATTATAGAAGTAGTGAAAAATCTTTAAAATAAAGAAAAAATTAATTTGTTATACAGTTTTTTTTTCTCTGTGTACCCTCTTACAAAAATACAAAGAAAGCTATATATTTTGATTTAACATTTAACCTTCTATTTCAGTAACACAAGTATAAATAGTAGGAGAAAAAAAAAAAAAACTTGTAATGAAACCAATTTCACATTTGGTAAAAAAAAGTTTCTCCCAACAGTTTAAAAACTCAAAAAAAAAAAAAAAAAAAAAAAAAAATCAAAAAAAGAAAAAGAAAAAAGTTTTGATTAATTCTTAACTAGCAGAATAATCATTTTAGCCCAACTATTTAAGAACAAATACACAAGTACTGCAACGCAACATGTAAAATTTAACACAGAATCTGCAGAACATTAAATATGACCCTACTTAAAAGCATGTGTGCAATTCTTACCAGAGTCCTTAGCCAGCATTCTTCACAGTGCACGTGCCAACACTGGATGGAGGTGAGTGGCATTGTATACGAGTCCTGAGGTAGAGAAACAAGACAAAAAAAAAAAAAAAGAGCAATGATTAATTTAACCAGGTCAACTGCACACAATTCACATCTAGCCACCCACATACACAACATCAGACGTCACTAGACAGCACCAGAACAGCACAGATCGGCCATGGGGGGCAGGCAGGTGGGCAGTGAGGGAGCATGTGGGGCAGTGCAGGGGTCAGGCGGGGTCAGGCCAATGGGAGCACAGAGAGCCTTACCCTCCGGAGCGGCAGCAGCTTCTTAATCCCGCTGCTGGCCGCAGTGGCAGTGCTGCAGCCCGTTACGTAGCCTCTGTACAAACAGTACACGCCGAGCTGCAGGGCCTCTGCGCTCCCGTGCCTCTCGACCGCCTGATGCTTGCCATCATGCCCCGTTTGGGTCGGCTTGCGCTGCAGGGATATTCAAGAGCGGCACTGAGAACAAGAATGTGGCCGCTACGGCAAGCACAGACACACACATCAGACCAACGGGTGCAGTTATCAACAGAAGCTCTCAGCCAACATTGAGCCATGATGAAAGGGATGTTCAGGAGTTCTGTTGCATTTTCAATATCGAGTTTTGATATCATGCTAAGCAGTCTGAATCACGGCTAACACTTGCAGTCCAAATAATTTACTGAAAATACATTTTTTGGTCTGCTATATATTCAATAACCAGCAGGTGGCAGTAGGCCACCACTGGGAAATGCTCAACAGACTGCATGACACGGAAGCAAACAGCAAATCTTTCCAATTAAATGATCAAAACATTTACAAGCCTCTTTATTAAGACCAGAACTGATCTGCCTCTGTACGACTATAATTGTTTTGTTTCTTTTTGACAAATTCAAAAGTCAGAATGGATTGAATCTACCTAAAAACCTAAGAAACAGGCATGACAGATTAGTCAGAAACACCCACAGGAATAAAGCTGAAAATGTCTAGCCTAAATATCCAGTACGACGGCCACTACTTCTAGAAGAACTCCTTCAACAGAACATTATTGTGCGGGTTAATTCCAGTCAATACGAAATTGAAGCCGAAGGAGGCAAACCATCACAAAGCTTTAGCCGACTAGATGCATGATTGCGGGTGTTAGGTTATATCACCACGGCATGTTATTAAGGATGGGTTACAACCAAACACACCCACATGAACGCACATATTATTGGCAAGCGAGAGTTCTCACCATGCATATGAGACACTTGTATCGGTCTCCTCTGAGGATCTGCTTTTCCAGTTCTCGTATGCGGGCCTTTAGCGCCTCCAGTGTGGTCGCTGTGGAGTCCTCTGTGATCCTGCAGGTAAAAAAAAAAAACATAATAAAATTGGTTAAATTACAGCACTGCAAACAAGTTTGGCTCATACATAAAACTGAAACAGTGGAATGCTAATTACTTTTTAAAAGTTGTGCAGTCACGCAAATTTGCAATTTACATTTGCAAAGCTACCACACAGCTTCAGTTCAGACAAACACTACCGCTAACTCCCAAAAACACGAATGCAAAATTAAAAACAGACGACCCAACTGGAAACAGTGAATTCATCACTGCTAAGGACCATGATGAGAATATGAACAAATGTTTTTTCTTTTCAATCTTACTAAACAGTGCACTGGGCTTCCTCGGTCTTCTGAAGTCACACTCACACCAGCTCCCCCAACTTCTCACCTCTCAGGCTTTCACTAAACATTCCTCAGACAAATGCCTCTCAGCTGCTGAATGTATATTTAACACTGTCCACAGCATATGAACTCGCAATAACTAAATCAATATGGCCACCATTGATTGTGCGGCGAGGCGCTTGGCGAGATGTTTATGGTGATCCGCTCATTTTCCAGCCAGATGGAGCACTGATCTACAGTATTGATTTAACGTTGCGCCAGCGTTCTCCTAGGCACAATCCCCCCGATTAGTGCCTGCCGTTCCACTGACTTTTCCAATAGCTTCATTTATTACATGCCTGTGTGACTCCACAATGAGTACACGCTCACCACACACACTAGGACATGGGCCTCTCTGTAATCAGGCCGTATTAGAATGTAAATCAAGGAAGGGCTATTAAAACGGAAAGAACCATTTATGGACTCAGCATCTCCAATAAGGCCAACCTAAAGGAAGAACAATGACAGTGTAACCGAAGAATCATGAGCACTTTGAGAAGTAAAGCTTAAAATGTAGGTGCCAGGAATTAAACATGTCGCATTTCATTTAAAGTAGCAATAGATATTTTCTTCTGTATTGTGGCATCAACATGAATATCTGAAAAAGAAAAAAAGGGTGGAGGCTTTATTCAGTCCATCAATTGTTAATTAGATGGAGGTCATACTGAATGCAAGCTTTTGGGGTCTATTAGGATGAAACAATCGGAGAACTTTGATAAAAAATTACAAGGTTGAAACAAATAAAATGCTTGAATAAATCGATCACAATAAGATCTCCATGTATTTCGAAAACAGAGAGTGAATTTTTATTTTTACTTAATCTCAATGAAGGTTTTAGCAAAACTCTGAATTCTTCCAGCATCTTCTCAAGGTCACCCTAAACCTAACCTCAGTTTCTCTCAAAAGAACCCAACAACACAACGACCTTGACCAAGGAGAGCGAGTAGTCCGGGCGGTCAATTCCCTACAGCCTACAATCAGCACAGGGACTATAAAGCTTTAAAATCTCTTCTTATTAGTGGCCGGCTTGTAAAAAAGCATTTAGTCTTGATTAGCGTGCATGCTTATAAAGCAGACAGGAGAGTAGGTGTACCGTGCTCCATGCCTGCTGTTTTTCTTTAACAGCTTCATAAATCGCTGTGGTTCACTTGCCCGTATGCCGTCACCAGCCCTACAAAAGAATACAACTTTTCCCCCAAGTAATGTCCGCCCCGCTCCAGCATGAATATTCATTGTGTGGCGCTTTATAGAAAACCACATTCTAAAAGTTATTTAATTCCCTCGGGTAGTAAAAGAGGGTTTTACTCTTTCTTTGTGTGGATGGAGATGAAGAGTTGGCTTGGGGGATTGGGTGGTGGGAGGGGGGCAGTCTGTGTTTTAATACAAAAGCAGGTGTAAAACCTGGAAAGGGGTGGCTAAGCAAGTACAAAACTGAAAATCATCAAGGTGTCGTTGAGTGTGTGGGAGAAATTTTTAAACATATTAAACACAGGCCTTGCAGTGGTGTGCTGGCTGAATAATGTCAATGACATCATCTAGGGAAGGAATAATGCCATTTCAATTAAGAACTTAAGTTACTCAGAAAACCACAATGAGCAATGACATCCAAACTAATAATGTCACTCACCTACAGCTGTGGTCTATAACGCCACACCCATTATACGAAAGTCAATTTGGATGCTAAATCCGATGATGGACGTGCTAGTATAATGCTTTATACAGGCATCACTCTCTTTTTTACGGGATATTTTTATTTTTAAGCAACAAATGCACAAGTTAAAACAGGACGTAGTAGACACTACTATCACACTGCCATTACGATCTGGCTCTGAGTGTGAAGCTATTTCTCATTTCATTATCCTGCCCCTTAACCATCCGTCTCCATCAGAGCAGAGCCTAACTGTAGAAGGTGGTCTAATCTATAGGTCTATATGTCCTGACATGAGAACACATGAGTTACAAGTACAGACAGACACTGGGAGATCTTTATAAAGTGACTTGGCTGTCAATCAATCCTTATATTCAGTTGTGATGGCAAAAGTAAGTGCAAGCTTTGATTTAAAAGGCATTTAAAAAAATAATATGCAATAAAATGTCTACTATATATTTTATGTATATAAAATAAAAAAACTGCTCCTTAAAATTAATAAAAAATTTTAATAAAAAAACAATAAATTTGATTATTGTGGCAGTACACCAAAAAATTGTGCCGTTTCAAGTTGAGCATGAAATTTGGCTGCAATCACACGGGTGGCAAAGAGTCCCTCATTTATCATGTGCAGAATGAGCGGGGACAGAGGCGACCCCTGTACCCAGAGATCATTACCCATCTGGGCACAGGAGAGCTTGGAGAATTCATCAGCCCCCTCTGCCTTACAAAGACACACATGTATACAATTTACACAACTCACGACACAATAACGCAATAACCTCTTACTCCAACACACACACAATCCACAATGAATCACTGTAACTAAAGCGGACAAGTCTCATTTTCATTGCAGATTGAAATGCATGCGTTTTACAAACAGAGGGGTTGAGATTGTTTTCAGGCTGGAAGTGGAATGAAATGATTTCAGCTCCTTATGTGGCCTCTTTAAAGCACGCTCAGATTAAGACCCCTCACTTCAGGAAATTGGAAATTAAACAATGGTACAGTCATTCCCATAAATTTGCATGTTTCATCCATTTGACGCACACAATGGGGACAAAAAAAATAGCATAAGTACGTAATTTGTGAACCTACATTTCAAAAGCTACAGCAAGAGCTTTGCGTTTCAGCTAGGAAAGAGTTAATACACTTCCCTCCCCCTTCTCATGACCCCTCAGGATTTGATTAATGATATCATCATTGAGATTTATCTCCCCGGCCCCTTTCATAAGACAATATCGCGTAACATCCTGTGATACCTGATCAAATCAGCAAAAGGAGAAAGGAGAGGTGCTCTTCCAAGGAGAGGGCTCTACTGTCGGGGAGAGATGGATAGATTCAGACGGAGGGCCGAGGAGGACAGGCACAGACTGGGAGAAATATTGCGAGCGATATTAAATAAACGAGTGTGTGTCACGTCTGGAGCTAAGCGCTAAGCTAATAAAACGGGTGGCGGGTGGGTTGTGCTCATTGCTCGCTCTTCTCTATGACATCAAACAGCTGCGGTGATTCATACCCCGGCCAGCTAAAACACTTAATGCCCCCCGATACAACGCAATGGCTAGTCTAAACGGCTGCCTGCTGCTCCGAGCGTGTGCACGGAGGGAGGGCGAAAGTGAGCGAGTCTCTACGGAGGAAAGCAATGAATCAATCTAAGCTGTCACGCTCCTGCAGCTCCACTTAGAAATCCCGTTCTGTCCATTTTCATCCTCCTCCTTGCACACCCACGCTCGGACAGAGACACACAGTGTTCATAACATCATCCACTAACAGTCATTTCCACACACTCAGTCAAACCTATCACGCAACGGTGTGCAAAGTCACGCTTTTAACCGCTGGTCGTGGTAAATGTGGTTAACAAACGCGATTTCAATTGCAGACTGGAGCTGACATCAAGCTTGCGCTACGGATGAAGTCATTCGCAGACGCACACTTGACTGGAGATGGGCGAGAAGAACGTGCTCACGACGTGCTGACGAGAAAAATCAATTGCTTCGGGTGTGCTGTGCTTATTCACTAGTTATCCGCCCCTGATATTTAATATGGGGCCCCGTGATGGCCGCCCGCACAAGATTGATTCAGCTACACTAGAAGAATCTCCCTAGAGAAGAAGGCTCAGAGGACACAAGAGACGGACAGAGAGGATGATGAATTTCAGAAATTACTATTAGAAATACTTTGGAATATTCTGATTAGTAATAAATAAAAATTGTGTTAGTGAACATGTAAATGCAGAATATAATAAGGAACAAAAATCTTGAAAAATAAATCAACAAAAACAAATTAAAATTTAAATGTTTTTTTGTTGATTTATTTTTAATTTTAAGATTTTTATTCCTTTTTCTTGAAAAAATTTAAATCTATCATTAATCAATTAGCTGTATATTTATACTAACAAACAAAAACCTCCTGATTAAGAATATTGTGTACATAAAGAACATTTTTGTGTGTATATTTATATTTTATTAATATTATTATATAATATTTTCTCAAATATATACATGCACCTGTGTGTGTGTGTGTGTACGTGTGTGTGTTACAAACTTAAAATTGCCATTGCCTTGGACATCCCTGCACAGTGGGATTAAACAAGGATAGAGACAGGACACAGGTCATGTCGACCGATAGCTGTTGGGTAGGCAGAGTGAGGTATGTCTGTGGCTAATGCTGTGGACCACATCTAAACGGCAGGGGGAGATCAAACCAGGACAGTCACACCGCCACCGTGGCAATAAACCCCTCTTCTACCAGGAGCTGCGCTCTGACCCCAATTACCTATACACTGGGGCTGGGCCCCGATGCACGCAAGCAGGAGGAGAGTTTAGCAGGAGCACTTGTCGGGGAATATGGATGAGGACACGGAGATGAGGGAATTACAGGGGCCGGCCTTTCACCCACTCAGGTTATTCAAATTTATCTGCGGCTGGAGGCAACCTACTATACTCCCTCCATCTTGTTTTCACTCACAGTGGAGTCTAAAAATTCATTTCGCTTTCTCTGTGATCCTTTGTTGTTTGATAGTACACTTTCATTTGCAAGACGATTCTCTTTAAATAGCATTTGTAGATTATACAGATATAACATTTTATATATTTCATATTTTAAGTTTCAGGCAACAGGGACACTTTTTCTTGTGTGCTGCCAACAATTTCACTTTATCTGGTCTCATCTCTAGCAATAAGAGATAAATATTGCACAATTCCTGCAGTGGAAAGCTGTAGTATGGAAATGGCTAAAGGGATATTAGCATTCCCGGGCTGTGCAGCGAGTCAAGCCCAGACAAGGCTCAGCTGCCTGGGATCAATACTCTGGGCCACTCCCTGTGATCAAGCATGCTCCGGAGAGATGAGCACACTAAATGCATCATTTATGATCTTGCAGTCCCTACACAAACTAATCTCACCCCAATACACCAGCAAACACACTGCCACTGCGGACAGGTGTGTGTTTGTACTCACTTCTCGATCTCGCTGTTTTTACAGGTCCTCGGTGTGGAGGACGAAGATGAAGAGCTTGGCTCCTGTTTGCTGCTCTCGCCATTACTGGTGGAAGGCATTTCTGCAAAAATAGACAAACAGAACATTTATAATGAATGAGGGGCTAACAAAACCAACATTTCATTTTATAATCCAACTCCACAAATCCAACAAATATATAGACAAAAAGAGGGTTGTTTTGTTTTTTAAAGAGATTGAATGTAAACAAATTAAATTGTTAAAAGCACGACTACAACAACGCATATACTTTTTGTGCATGTTTGTTTTTCACTTTTTAACCATTTATTTGACCAAAAAACAGCAAAAACAGTAATACTGTGAAATGTTATTACAATTTAAAATAAGATTACTTTCAGAATAGATATTTAAAGTTCATATATTAAATCTGGTTTAAAATATTATGTTCATATTTTGAATACACCACAAAACCTTTTATTTTTCACTATTCAATGATGAACAGAAAGTTTACAAGAACAGCATTCATTTGGAGGCCAACTCACCATCACTGGCCCATTTTGAGAACTCTGGTGTTATTCTATTGGACGGCACACCACCACTATATAAAAAAACAACAACAGAAATTTAGCCTAAGGGCCAAGTATATGGATTTGTTGTTTGTCATTTTAAAAGAAATCATTGGAGCCTACTTCAAAACAGCTCCACGAAGTGCCTCGCGTTCTTTGGCCTCTCCTTGGTCCTCTCCAGAACAAGGAATGATGTCAGCTTCAGTGTACCTGAAACCTTGAGTTAAGGAATAAATGCATCTAATTTCAGTTACTTTTCTGTGACTACTACAGTCCACTGAAGAGGAAGACATTTCAAGTCTACTAATCAAGGATACTGGGCTTTGCCATACTCCAGTGTGTCATCTCCATCCACATCCAGGTCTGCATCACTGTCATGGCTTTCCTTCGTGCTACACATGGCAAAGCCTGTTCCTAAAAAGAGGGAGGAGAGGAATAAGAGTCATCAGGAAATGAAATTTGGGTTTAAATCCTTTAATGACACACATTATACATTACAATAAATCTGTCATGCCAACTGTAACAGTCCCAATCCGGGACAGGTTCCTCATGCCAGAGAAACCCCAATTAGAAAGCTACGACCAGAACCAGATTAGTGCAGACAAGCCAGAAGACTGGTGCTCTGGGCCCAGATGGAGCCATCAGAGAAAGTCTGAATGGGAGTTGTGTCAGGTGCCTGTCAGGGTGTAGGTCCTGAGCACTGGGGCGTGCAGCCTGAGTGGCACTTCTATAAATCCAGTGATGAGCGCACAGACAAACTCCAGCTGCTGGCTGACTGGGTCCTTCAGTTCTGGTTAGGAAGAGGTTGGATCGGCAGCAGCCTGAAGGGTGGGAGCAGCCCGCAGAGACCCAGAGTCTGATTGAGCCGTGAAAGGCTAGAACGGGCCAGGCCCCTCAGGGGCTGATGGAAGGATGTCAGGGCACTGCTGGAGAACGGGTTTGTCACGGATGAGGAGCTGAGGTAGGAAATGGAAGTGGAGAATGGTACTTCCTCTTGTTCCTCAAAGCGCTACGACACGGGATGACTACCTCACAGTGTGGAGTGGATAAGTACAACCTTCAGGGAGAGTGTTAGGCACTGACGGAAAAGAAGAAGACTGAAAGTAGATGTGGCGGCCATGATCTGTCTCTCTCATTCTCCGTAAAGGGATCCAAAAGAGGCAGAGTAGGGATAAAATGCATCACAAATGCTTGCCCTTTTTTACAATGTGCCGATGGTTTTTAGTGATCAAATAAAAGAGACCTTTTAAGTTTTATTTGGTCTCTGTGACTGCAGAGGCATATGCGCACCATAGCTGAGCTACATAAATTCAAGCTCCTCGAAGAGAGAATGTGCACCAGCCTAAATGTGCATTACTTTCCAACAATAACTTACAGAATTAAACATATGTTTATTATAGTTTCTGTCCACTGATATATATACTGATAACACAATGACAATAAAAGTATTCTGATAAAAATAATGATAATAATAATAATAATAATAAACTTTTAAAACCCAGACTTTTAAGGAGTACTGTAGCTTGGTTAGAAATGTTTAATAGTATTTAAGCATGGCCAAGCTTTAATTATAGTGGCACCCACAAGAAAGAAGAAAAGCGTGCGCCCACATTAAAACATGAACTGTGGGTTCTGTGTTTGGAATCACCTAATTCCGGCTTGGAAATAGTCTAAGTGGTCTATAGATAACCCTTCCACTTCTCTGACTTAACTGAAGGGGGTGGAAGGGTGCAGTCAGCCAAAAATAAAAGACCATAATCTGTATATGATGGCAAACATTTCATTAATGCACTGTCGAAAAGCTGCAAAGAAAGCCAAACTGGGGTAAAAATGAGGGAAAAACTAATAAACATAATGTTGTGACCACTAATGGCAGGCAGGCCAGAGGAAGATGTGGCAGGCCGTAAGCAGCCAAAAGAAGAAGAAGAAGAAGAAGAAAAAAAATCACTGTTAATTCAATCAATTGATCAGGCTATGGATCCTGGCTAATGCTTTGCTAGAACCAGGGCAGGAAGGATGTCATGCAGCATTGATTCAGCATGGACAGGAAGACTGTCCGCTGTAGTGCGTTCACTGACGAAATCTAGCTAGACTGAAAAAAGCATGGCAACCCTACTTAGGCAACCACAACTTCAAAACAGCCACCTGAATGGTGTATAACTACTTGAGCAGTGCTGTAAGTGTGTCTGACTGTGAAAGCTGAGGCCACTGTTAAGCGGTCTTGGCAGGCAATCTAATCTGTGCCGAAAAGGTCAGTGCCACTCTAACTGCCTCTCAGTCAAATTATGCACACCGTCGCACCGCCTCTTTGCCCGGCAGCCTCTGGGACATAAGCTTACTCCTCTTCTTCGTCACTGTGTACAGCGGTGTAATAAAAAAACTCCCTTATAATGTAGCCTGTATTTACCTGTATTACTCTGCAACACTTTGCATGACAATAAAAGCCATTTGCAACATGTCATGTTCAAAGCAAGTCCTGTCTCCATTTAAATGTTAAGTCGTTGCATGCATAAAAAACATTTCCCTTGTCGGGTCACATTTTGCAAGCTGATTTACATATGCCATGATTGTTAAGTGCTAATCTACATATGTCACCCAAGACAGGTGTGTCATGTCACAGCTAAGAAAGGGGAAGCAGAGATCCCAGAGAAACAGGACATGAAACATGGCCTCTCCTCCACCTCGTTGCCATGACACTTATCTGCCTTTCGCAGTATGTGTCGCAGGTCAGAGTTCACCCAATCAGGATGGCATTTACCATGTATGCCTGCCAGGGAGGGGGCTCAAAGCTGCCATCTCTCAAGGTTCTTTACAAAGGCGATCGGCGGGCCTCTGTTCTTCTTTCCTGACTGCACCAAATCTCCTCCATCTCTGCCTGTGACTGTCATCGCTATCTCTTCATCAACACAACAGCCCTGCTAAGCCACGGATACAGGAGGCCTTACGGGCCTCCACCACAAACTGATCCTCTTCGATTTCTCTCTTCCTCTCGGTCTCCCTTTTCCCTTATCATACTCTTTTTGTTCGGTTTAAAGCATTTCCTCTCTGCTTTCTTCCTGGGTCCTCAAAGAGAGAGAGGTGCTGGTGCTTCAGAGACGATAGCCCTCTTATCCCATTGAAGACTACTTTCAAGCCCCCCTCCCCAGTCCAGCTCCCCCTGGGCTGGAGGGATTCTGCAATGCAGACCGATTGAACGCTTGAGGACTTCAGCTGAGCTTTCAAGGCAAAATCCACCTTCTGAGCATCCTGGGGGGAGCTTTCAAGTGGCCCCTGGGCCACCGAGTCACTTCTCACCAGGTCCCCCCTCTATCGCCATTACACCGGTGCCTGTGCTGAAGATAAAGGGCTGGCGAGCTTCTGTACAGACACATGGCTCTGTTCACATGCAGAATTGATCTGGGCCACCGTCTGTCTAGCCAGGCGTTAGAGGAGCAAGTCCGTTTCTTTTCTTAATCCACACAGCTTTGCAATCTGTTCTCTCCTTGGGATCGAACAGCCTTTCCATTTAAGAGCGTGGAAGTTTACAAAAGACCACTGAGGGAGGAGACTAACTCCTTTTCTAAATATGAAACGAACAGTGAGGGGGGAAAACTGAGAGGTTTTTGATAAATGTTCACTTAGCACTTCCTCTAAAGTGCTAACTTAACCGAAGAAATAAACCCCTTTCAAAACAACTCATCCAACATTGAGAAAAGTTCCAAGATAAAAATCTCAAGTATGGAGCAATGACTGACACTTCCTCCCAAGTGTAAAAATAATCTGAAGGGGGTAAATTATTTATGAACCAACTAGAATTCCCTTGAAAGTCTTTCAATGAGTGTGACAGCACATCAAAAAGGGTCTTAGGGAGCGTGTGTGTATGTGATAGAGAACGTCCCAGGTGAGCAGAGTTAGGTTGGGAGCTATAATTGCATTCCTGCAGCGGGGGAAGCCCAAGGGTCAGCGGCCCATTTTTCCTCACACACATCTCTGTACTGGGTGAGGCGGGTCAATTGCACAGCTAAATGTGTTTTCCTTTGACTCCTTAAAGGCCGAGCAGGGCCTGCCAGAACTCACCTTGTCTGGACTACAGATGCCTAGAGTATAAATGAACACACACATGCCACTTGAACACACTGATCTTGGGTTACATCGAGAAAGAAATGTATGTAGCCTTATTAAACAGCTTTAAAGGTTGTGGTGAACTCTGAAAAGTATTTTGACAAGCTTGGAATATAAACTTAAAAATAAAGAAAACAAACAAAAAAAAACCTTCATTAAACTCTAAACAATATTTATTGTGCAGAAAATCAGTACATTAGAATAATTTCTGAAAGATCACGAGACACTGAAGACTAGAGAAATTTGGTTTTGCCAATAAATGATATATAAATATTAAAAAAACAGCTATTTTAAACTCAAGTAATATTTAAATAATATTTCACAGTATTGTTTTTACTGTATTTTTGTTTTGCCTTGGTGACTATTACAAGTTCATTTAAAAACATAAATGCCATAAAATGCTTACCTCTAAAACCACCTTCCAGTAATGTAGTAGCTCGGACCCTCTTCTGTCCGCACCACTCATACTCCTCAAACCGCGTTCCGTTCTCTCCTTCGACATCTGCGGAATCCTCTTCTGTTGCACCTTCCCTCTGAGAGAAGAGAAACACTTATCAAACATGTACCAACACACTTCAATAGGTTCATTCAATATAAAAAGACAAAACCACAAAGTGTGACTACATCAGAGGAAATCAAAGCAGCGCTTTCAAATCCACTAAGTTCTAATGATGTCTAATTTTAGGAGCTATCAAACCACATGCAACAGAACACCCGAATCCAACCACCAAGAGTGCATTAGTATCATAAGAACTACTGGATTAGATGGGTTAAGAGGAACCTGCTACATCATATAAAGGGCAAGTGCTGCATCCTGAACCACTAAAATGGCTAAAGAGGGAAGCCAGTCAGACTGTGGGAACAACAATTTCCATTGAGCCTCTTTAGAAACTCAGTATTACTTTAATGACAACATAGTACAATATCTAAAGTAAGTTCAGGACGCCAAAACTGCCAACAAAATCTAAGTGGAAGAGGAGGAGGAAGAAGAAGAAAACTTCAGGTAAGAACTAATCCTTCAACTATTCCCTGGACACTCATGTTTGAATACAACATAGGTGTAGACAGAAGCAACTAATTCCCAGAAATATTTATATGCATGTGTTTTTTTTTTTAATCAGATGACTGATGTCCAGGGAAAGGTGAGGGCAGAAAAGCCAAAGCTTCTAGAGGAGGTTGGAGTCCCAGATCTCTGGGTTTATCAAGCTACCTTGAACAGACATTGTTCCACATGCCTACTCATTTCCTCCTCTGTCCCTGTCAGCGGGGCGCTGCACAGTGGACATACCTGTCCATCCTCAGGCTTCCGGCGCTTCATCTTCCCAATCCGGGCTGCAGCACAAAAAAAAAGAAAAGAGAGATAACATGATAAATCAATCTAATATCAGGTAATGATTTAAAAGAAATACACCCACAATCTGATATTTTTTTCGGTTGTTAAAACGATAATATATTTAATAATGAAAATGTATTAAATATATAATTAAATTAACTTTAATTAAATGCAATTTATATACAGTTAATTAATTTTAACTATTAACATTTATTTATCTACATTAAAACGAATACATTATCAGCTAAAATGCACAACCAAGTACATCACAGTAGACACACACACACACACACACACACACACACACACACACACACACACACACACACACACACACACACACACAAAAAAGAGTGAGCTGGAGTAAGCACACATAAAAACCCCAGGATCCTTTACAGATTTAGCTTGAGGCTAGTAGGCATCGCCAGCCATGGATTTTATTGAGGCAAGAAAGATGAGTTGCAAAACACGACAGTGAAGGGATAGGGCTGAGAGGTGAACTCTGTCCATTAGACCTCTGCACCCAAACACCAATTCCTCCTGGTTACATCGGGGACAGGCACAAAACAGCCAGAGCTCAGATCTCTCTGGGTGTCTCGCTTTCCCCCCCTCCCCAAGCATATAATTAGAAATTTAACACAGCAGAACAGCGCCTATTGCGCCGTAAGTCTCTGTCGCTTTTTCTTAACTGCAAATGGCGTGTGGGGACATTAATTTTTAGGTGGCTGTGATTGCGAATGGGGCCGAGGGGGACTGGAGGAGGAGAGGCGGGAGCTTCTGCCATTACCTCCAGGAGAGGGAGAAGAGAGAGAAGCACCGGCCACGTTGACAGTAATGTGGGGGAGACGGGCATCATTAAATAGCATGAAGAAAGGCAGATTAATTAGGCACGGCAGGAGTTTTTCCTCACTCTGAAATCACAGCGTCTCAGATGAGAGGTGATATACTTTAATACGGGCTTGGGCTTAAACAAAGACAGCCCCATTTGCCCTTACAGTGCCTGCGGCTGTGATAAAGGGGGGAGGGGGGGTCTTACCATGCCGCAGGCAGCAAGGGGCTAGGGGCACTCCTCTGGGCACTGGGATTGGGGGACTTTTGAAACTTTCCTTGGCGTAGCGCCTGCACCAGCAGAGGTCATCGACTGTTGACACATGAAAAAACCAAGGGTTAAGGAGATTCTCTGCTTGGGCAGGCGCTACAGTCAAGGGAAGTTCAAAAACAGTTGGCCACAAACTACACTAACTATAATAAACAGCCACATTATTTAATATCAATATGTGGCAAGGATGCTGAGGTTGATACGGGTGTCAAGCTTCTGGCAAGGCCACATGACAGACACCGCTGCTGATGAGCATTTGGCTGATGCACCCTGAGAGGTGAGGAGCTCCTTACTCGTGCCAGACGATTACCAACACCCAAAATAACAACTGGCCTCAGGTCGGTGAGCTCCCAGCTCACACCAGCCCTCCCCACAGCTCCATCACACACAACGACTAATGACTATTCAGATAACCACACAAAATAACACGGCTCAGAGTCGGTTAATAACAGCAAAGCAAGTCTGCTGAGCATGTAAAGTGTTTCAAGTAATGCTCGCCCTTTTATTTTATCACTACAAACAATCCAACACAACCACAATCCAATTTTGCTCTATTTGACACCTGAAATTTTTGGCAGGTGTAAATAAGCTAATTTTGACAAGTATGAGCATTTTGTTGTACATGTAAAAATACCTACTGAATGATCATACCATTAGTTTTAATTGACAAGTCTAGACCTATTAAGTCCATTATTTCTTCAAAACATTACAGTAATCAGACCCTAGAGGTTGATGTACTCTTAAAATAAAATGTATTTAAAAATGGCTATTTTAACATTGTTGACATTTTTATTGATGCCAAAATAATATTATTACCCAGTAATAATAATTCATATTATAAATATTACAGTGAAAGCTGCTAGGTAATGCTCTCCATATTAACTGCAAGTTGTACTGATGATATAAAGTATTACGCAGCTCAGTGGACGCCAATTACGTTTTTATGAGGCATATATCAACAGATAAATAATCATAATACATCACTTTTCTTGTTGCAGGGAGAAAATATACATACCATTCAATCGTGTTTGCCTGTTAGCTCGCACTCGTAAAAATGTCTGCAAATGGAAGAAAAGAACAAAGAAGAATCTGTCAGTCATTCGGGTTTATTTCTCATTTACTTATGAGGACTTTAATGATGCGAGTGTCACTAGATTGCGCTGGATTCTGCAGCGGATCCCTGTCTGAATGTAAACAAAACCTACTTCTCTCTTGCCAATGCTCTGCAACTCCTCTTCCATTGCACACGCCACAACTCTCCAAACTCATTTGGTTTACTAAAGCATGAAGCCCGGATAACTCTCCTCCAAAACGCCGATACGAGACTTAATAATCAATTTACGAAGGATGAATAAGGATTGAAAATGTTAGGCTTACTACAGCAGTTCGTTTCAGCGCGCCATCGCCGCCATGTTTCTACCGGTCACGTGACAGGCACGTCACAGTCAAAAGTAGCAAAAATGGCAGTTCCGTCTTCCGCCACTGGGGCGCAGCAGTATGTAAATGACACATCATCTGTGCTTCGTTCAAGATTTTTTTTTAATTTTTCTGGAGCAAATACTTGCTCGTAATAAAAAAGAAAAGTATTTAAATAAAAGATGTCCACGTGAGATTAATTATTTAAAAACTATTTTTTTCTTATGAGCGCTGTAAATTTCTTGTAAGATATAAAGATTTCTGTACCTGTGTCTTATAGACTATTCTTTCAGATGTCTTTTTCTTTTCTGATATTCAGTAACAGAATTTTTTGGCCCAACAAACATGTTACCCCACAAATATTCTACAAATAATATGTTATTTTAATAAAAAAAAAAACAGCATTTATGTAGGCTACTTTTGACTGTCACATTGATATATATATATATATATATATATATATATATATATATATATATATATATATATATATATATATATATATATATATATATATACACACACACAAGCACAAACTGTAAGCTCATTGTGCCACTGCTGTTAAAAATCAATGTGTGCATACCAGACAGACTGCATTACAAAAGAAAATCATTTGGATTTTTTGCGAAAAAAACATTTGAGATTTTGCTTTATTAATGAGAAGTTCTACAATACATATGTATTTAAGGCCTCTTGACACACACAGTATATCAGTCAGTATACTTAATTACTTTTAGTTTTGTGATCTTAGAGGCAAATTCGAAAGACTCTTCAGGGTAGTGCTGGAGAGACTTCCTATGACTAATGTTCAAAGATCTGTCCGGATAATGTTTTAATTGAGAAATTCTCCCACTTCTAGAATTGAGGGACAGATAGAGATGCTGGACGAAATGTCCCACAGACCCACAGCTCCAGGGGGAAGGAGGAAGAAAACAAACATGTCAAGGACACTGGAGCACAGAGATGATATCCAGGGCTCGAGGGCAGCGTAGATTAGCCCAGGGTTAAACTATGGATGATTACATATCAGAGCAGAACACACATTACAGCCTGAGTAAACCTGGGGCTGGAGATTAGCAGAACAGATTACAGTCTGTATTAATACGTCCGGCAGTCAGATCCAGTCTGGGATAAGATGAGAGGATATTGTGGAGGAGAAAAGCTGAATGCACATCATTCCATTCCATTATTGTAAAACATTTTCGGTAAAATCTTCAAGGAGATATTTAGTTGAATTTATGTTTCTCTTTGTGTCAAAATGAGTATATTTAATTCAGTTATTGCCTAATTGAACAGTAAAACCAAAGTTAATTAATATAGGATATTTTTACCATTTTAGCTGCATTTTTGTGTGTGTGTGTGTGTGATAATAAGTAGGAAGTGACTAATATTTAATACCTACAGTAATTATTCTTGTAGTTAATATAGTAATTTTTTGTAATGGTTGTTTATAAGTCATCACACTCTGTTGACAGAAATCCAGTTTGATTACTTCCCAGGTAAAGCACCAACTTTGACATTTTGTGCCCGGATTTCCCACATATTGAGACACCCTCAACAAGCTTAAACCCAGTGAAATGAAGAGCTGCATCACAGTGGAGAGTTTCGTGTGTGGAGTTGTGCTCAGAGTGTCAGAACTGCACAGTCTGTCACTCTGCACCTGTGACAGACTCCCTCTGTCTGAGGTTTCCCGTCTCACCTGGTATCTGTCAGAATGGTGAGCTTCATCAGAGGAGAGCGGGGACACAACTGGAGACTCGCCCTCACGTTTGATGTGCACTGACAACAGGAGAGACTAGCGAGAGAGAGAGAGAGAGAGAAACAAAAAAAAGAGAGAAAGAGGTGAGCCGCTATCCACTAGACAAACATGTCATCCACAGAACTGATGGTGTAGCCAGTTTAACAAAAAAAAAAAGAACTCCAAACCTGGTGTGCTGAAACAATATGACTGATGTGAACAATTGTTGACAGATAACCATTAACTGCCATTTCAGCTTCAAACTATGTGTGTTGACAGGACATCAGTGTTTAGAGTAATGGAGGCTTCGACAGAGAGAAAGCAGGACACCAGACGGCATGACAGGACACTTTGATCGCCTATAAACGCTGGGAGACGTAACAGGACCGTCCTTCTGAAAACCTAATTGACTTAATTTCTCAAATGACTGAAGAAAGGGGGAAGGGGAAATACTGCTTACTTTCCAGAGAGTCTTGATCCCCGTCCTGCTTTTATGAGGCGGCTATAAAATATTTGTATTTACAATCTGCTCTGATTAATCAGAGTGAGAGGAGGGGTTGCTGCTTTAGCGGCTGACAACTGTAATCTAATATTAATATGTGAAAAATGGCAGCCTCTCTCTATGGGGACAGTAAATTAGACATTATGCATGGCTCCTTATGCTTTTGAATCGCAAGGTCAGGAAACAATTTATTTGTGATCTCGAAACCTTTGGAGCTCAGGGAATACGCTGTGTGCCAGAGAGCGAGTATGAGCGCTAAGTGTTTACACGGGTCTACTCTATCTAGTGAGAGCAATGTTTAAATCAGCTGTACTGCTTAATATTTTTTTGGGGGGTGGAATAATAGACCTTCTAGTTTATATGATGAATAGAAAGTTTTAAAAGTGCCACTTTTTTAAACAATTGAATGCATCCTTGCTGAATAAAAATAATTATTTCTTCAAACAAATGTTCATTTATGATCGATAATGTCAAATTCATCATCGTTGCTAAACAATGTATGTTTAATAAATATCACATAATACTATGATTACAATGATTATGCAACACACTTTTCCATTTACGTTTGATCATTTAGCAAATGCTTAAATTCCTTTAAGAAAAAACAAATTCCTTTGAAATAGCTGAAATGCATTGCACAAGTTGACGTGTAGCACAAGTAGTAGCAGTGCTGCAGATGTTAGCATGGTAACTGTGCCGCCTACCACTTTTGGCCTTCGCCCTGTTGGATTAAGAGCCGCAAAGACTGGCATGGAGTCGCTATGGCAATGGCGGCTTGAGAGAGGGGTGAAGACGGGCCAACTCGGCCCGGGGTTAATCCCCTTTAGAACTAGCGAGCTGGCCCTGATCTGCTGCTCGCCGTCTTTTAAAGGAGAATCATGGACCCCCTCCACCATCCCAGCTAGCCTCTTCATTTTCCACACACTCCTACGGAATACTAAGTGTGCGCTATAGAATGCTCAGTCACGCCTCACACGGCCTGTTCTCTCACCCGTTCCTGTGTCTTCTGGCTCTCATGCTCTTTCCATACTCTTAGTTTCTCTCCAACTGCATGTCAGAGCCAAAGGGTTTGCCCTCTGGATGAGGCATCATCATATAAGGGTGGTTTATTATTATCACCATTCCTGTTCATTTCTTCACCAAGAAATATGCATTTTTTCTGAGATAAAGTACAAATATATATGTCAGGCAGACTGTAGAATGTGTTAAGTGAATGTGAGGTTGGTATTTCTGGCATTTGCAAAGGTTCATGGCATCATAAAATCCATAAACTGAAAGATAAATGCTTGATGTGTTGCAATACTCTCCATTGACAATGTCACATCAGCCTGTAATTCGTTCTTCCTTCAAAATCATGGCTTGAAGGCATGAGTTCATCCAAAAATGACAATTCCGTCATCATTTACTCACCCCCACCGGTAAAACTTTTTTCTTTTATGTATATTTTAAAGAATGTTTCAACTGTTTTTGTCCAGTCAATGAAGTTATTCATAATAAGGATAAGAAAACTGACAGAATTAATTTGGCTGATCTATCCCCTTAACATCCATGCTTGGAATTAAATACAAATGTTTATAGCACATCAAAACTCTCTAGTGAATCTTATGGTGACTGCTCTACATAATTCAATTGATGTGGATGCAAATTTAATTGGGGAAATACACTTGGCTTCTTCCTCCTTTTAAGACAATGACACTGAAAAACACTGGTATCATTTTCCATGTTCAGGTCTTTTGAATGGGCATTCAGGAAACATTGAAAGCTCTAAGTAAATTACTGCAGGAAATAAAGCCACTCTCTCTTACACTGGACTCTTTTTTACATCTTTGTCTATGAAACAGAGAACTAATTGCTGAGCCTATCAGTGAACATAATCATTTAAAATGGCTCCGTGGTGGTGGCCATCTTACCTTCGGTGTGCCTGGAGCTGCGTTGATGTCCTTGTGTGATGGGTTCTTGCTGTAGAGAAAAAAGACGCTGTGAGAGATGGATATAACTAAAATAATTCTTCAGATGGCTATAACCAATACATGTCATCAAGATTAAAGAACACAAACTTTGGAATCTGTCATCAAAAACATATCAACCACTCTTCTGAATATCGAGACCACTGATTCGATGTCTAGTTGGTTCATAGCTGACCTGCGCTGATGTTAATTTCGATGGAATTTGATGTGCAAGAGCTACTTGTTGCCATGACGGCTGATCTATTTTGATCATGTGTCAGAGCACTGGCTATAAACCCATCACCTTTTGACTGATCAGAAACTGCAATCTGCCATTTCGAGAGATGCAACTTCTGTCCCCTAAGGAGCTGGACTACACACGTCTCCTCCATCAACACTCACTTTAGCTCAGTCACATTGAGCGCTCCCTTGTTGGCCTCACTTAGGACCCGAACGGGCCTTCGAGAGGACAGCCGAGACAAAAGAGAACAAAGCCACACAAATCACACTTTTAATCATCTGGAGATGGAAAATGGGGGGGAAAAATCGAGAGCAGTTTCAAACCCATCCTCTACGCCACTCAATCCAGGCAGCCCTGGGTCATGCTGTATTTGAAACAATTACTGTCCAAAAGTACGACTGCTAAGCAGATTTGGGTTATAATTTTTTTATTGAAGTAATCATTCTCATGGATGCTTCCATCCAGACCTGTTCCCCCCCACCGCGACCCTCCTCAGTTAGACTAAGGCAGAAGGAAATAAATGATTTTGCGGTTATTTGATTTGTCAGTGAAACGCCTTGGGCACTTAGGACTTTGAAATATGTTGAGGACAATGCACTGGCTTGTAAACATTGTATTAAAGAGGCGGAGAATGGCAGAGAGAGAGAGAAAAAAGGGTGGGGGTGACTCCTTCTTGAGTCTGGCGGGAGGATTGTACATTGAATCTTTGCCTCATGGACATTGTGGATTGAGGATGACTGATTGGAAGGCAGGAATTATTAAACGGGGCGGCTAAAGCATCCGCCGACAATAGGGAAAGACATATCAAATCAGATTCCTCTCTGAAACATTAATATCTTTCCTGCCATCTCTCTTTTTTATGTCTCTTGCTTTTTTTTTTCACTGTCTGCATGTTTCCTTGTCTGTTGCTCTAGCTGAATTTTTTGTTTAGAGCCCCATAGATGGGTCACTGCTGCGTGTTTATGAAGCAGCGTGATGATAACCTGAGAAACAATGACGAGGTAACGATACCCTTGTCATGTTCATTTTAAATCATGCATTCACACCAAAAGAGATGGTTGAACTGAAACTGAATTAGCCTAACCCTAACCGATCCAACAGACACACTTGCCACTGGACTAATGAAACAGAGCGAAAAGAGTACACGGATCCTGATATGACTGATGAAGTTACAGTACAGTATATTTGGACCGGCTAAAGAGGCTCAGATGTAATGAATGACAGGTGGAGGCGGAGTTTGGAGATTTGCCCCGCCCTCTTCTAGGTAATAAGCCTCAAGCCCACCTTTTCTGTAGTCGGCATGATTGATCTGACAGCAAGGGGAGGAAAGAAAGAGAAGGGGACAGAGAGAAAAGATGAGACAGAGGAGAAGAAAGAGACAACACAAATCAGGAACCAGGCCTTGAGAGGGGATAAATTGCCCCATCGGTGGCAGCGCGCTGTTTGCGAGATAATAAACGGACTCCTCAGCATCATAAATCCGCCCAACATGGCACGGAGAATCTCTGTGACCTCACACATCTCCTCATGTCAAAAAAAAACAGCACTATGATACACTTCATACCCTGTAGCGTTCTAAATGCCCCCTGTGCACTCATTGGGCATCCTAGTATCTCAAAATGCTCTTTTCCCAGTGGTGGGACAAGCAGGCAAGGCCAATGACAGAAAAACACTCTTTACTAGTTTAGAAATGCCACACAGGAGCTGAACTATAGGACCTGAGGGATATTATGTAATACAGAGAACAAGTTAATTTAGGAGTAGTGCGCAGACTATAATACATAAATCGTGATGGCTTATTGCAGTGAAAATATTGGCATTTTTTAATGGAAGCATGTAAGCCTTGTACTTGGTAAACCTTGGTAAAAAAAAAATGGATGTTTTTTTTTTTTTTTATAAGCAACCTGTGTGAGGAAATTATGTGAAAAGTGTGATCTTAAGAATGAAATAATTGGAATTTTTATAATCACTGCACTAAATCGAAAAGGAACTATTGAAATATAATAAAAAAATAACACTAATACATTTTAGTTATTTTCACAAAAAATACTGGTACAAAAAATGTTAATTACACTTTCTTGTACATTTTCCACAAAAAACCCAATGTAACCTTCCTGCTCTAATGTAACGGTAAAAAAAAAAAAAAAAATAGATGAAAGATCATTTTTTAAGGAAAAGACAAAAAGATGATGAGATTAAATTGTGTCTTGTCTGGCTGGAACATCGTATTAATATCTCCCTTCTATATAATATATCCTAGTGGTGGAGTCATATAGCATGAACTCAAACTGTTGTCATCATTCTGAAATTCTCAATTTAAAACGATTCACTGTGTGTGCGGCTGACTTCAAAATCCCACAAACTCCACACTCCGGACAAACTGAGCTTTCTCTTTCTCCTATAGCAGCCAAATTCAGCTAGACCGAGAAGAGGGAGCGAGAGGGAGAGAGCGAGTGAGGGAGCTGGTGAAAATTGAATAAATGCCAGTCGACAGTTGGGGGGTTGTAAGCTGGAGATAAAGATTGCTTTTCGTGTCGTTTGCCACCCGGATCTCCCTCGCTCCGCTGGAGGCAAATTGATTACGTGGAGAGGCTGGGAAAGGGTGGGGGAATATGTAGATTGCTGTGGCCCTCAGAGCAGGCAGACGGGTAAAGGGCATGATGGATTTCCATTTCCATACATGAAGAGCGGAGGACGAGTCAGGGGAGGGGGCACGGCGATGCGGTCACAGGGGAGGGAGAGAGAGGGGAGAGCGGCGGCGGGTTCCAATCTCACACACACTCACCCGCATCCACTCAGACATCTGCCTAATGCTACATCTTAAATAGCTTTCCCCATTTTACATGCACTCAAGTCTCATTTGGTGCAGAATGAAACGCTATCATTAAAGGGAGATTTACTACAAATTGCCACAAATTCGCCATGTCACTTCCAATGATCTGTGTGTGCTAGCGTGTGTTGAGCGGAGCCCCGCCTGAGAGGAAGTATACAGGGAAGGAAGACGGCAGCAGTTACCCAGAGTTCCACACTGAGCAGAGTTCCACACTAAGCAATGGAGTGACTGCTCAGTATACTTCAGGAATTGTAGATTAACAAGAAACATATCGAGACTTTTTGAAATACTACTAACCATACTGTTCTAACCATACGATAAAGTGAGTAATAAAGTGATTTTATTCATTGTTTTGATCACTTATTTTTATTTTATTTTCGAGCTGGGTAGCCCCACACACAGTGTAATCTGCTTGGTGTAAAATGATGCTCCACATAGACATCAATAAGTATAGTTCACCTAACAATAATAAAATACCTGAGTCTGGTTATGGCTGACATTATGAAATGTCATTTTGCTCACTTAAAGGCATCTAAATATCTATATTCAATTACAATCATTCTTATTTCTCTTTCAGCCCATCTCTTGTCCTAAATCAGTATTAGGCGATTTAACTGCCTATAGCCTGGGAAAATAACTCTCTCGGCTAAAGGCAGGGGTTAAAAGGAGCGAAGGAAAGGCTAAATCACAGGCCTGTAATGCAGAGAGGCATCCAACCCTGGCAGACCTGGAGCTACGATGCAATTTCCTTAAATAACCACCACTATCAAACAGGCAGAGGCGACAGAGGCCCAGAGCCATGTCAGTGTCCACAGCCGCTGCCCGCAAGGGAGGGCGGCCCATTGCCCTTTATTAATTATTAAAAGATAACTCCTCACTGCCGTGTGATGGATAACACTCGTGTTGGAAAGACAACCTGCTGAGAATTAATATCTCCCTCTCTCTTTCTCCCTGTGTATGTGTTTGAAGCCCAGCAGCATAATCTATTAAAACAAAAAGGGGGGATATACAGCATAATGCGCAGCTTGAGCTCTTTGACATGTCTGTGACCTATAGATTCAAACGGCGTTGTTTCTTTTTATGGCTAATGTACCTTCAAGCTCACAGGGTGAAACTTCCTGCCTGGTTTGGGGGACACTGTATGAGAACACAGCGATTTAACTGTGTCAAGTCGATGTACCAACAGGCCTGTTTGAAAGCCTCAGGCAGTAGATGAATGTGCTGGATCCCTGTGATCATCCCACCATGCTTAACCTGGCCACATGAAAGGCCTAAGCGCATGTGGGCTGATGGATGATAGGGTTGAAAAGCACCTGTTCTGCTGCTGCTCTTTGTTATCACTGAAGCATTACACCAGTAGCAGGTGTCTTCACTGCTGATTTTTAGACTAAACATTTATGTGAGGGCGAGCAGCCAATGTGCTTCATTTGTTTGGGAAACGGTGACAAGAACTGATGGAGCTGTCAGAAGACGGCGGGTATAGATGTGTGAGTTTACCTGATGTGCATGTGGGTGAGCCTCTCCATCTCCTGTTCCATGTGCTCCTGAAGTTCTCCTGGACGCAGCAGAACCTGACAGATGGGGCAGATGGGAGCCTGACTGTCATAGAGTGACACCTTCTTCTTACCTGAGAGAAAAACAGAAAGATAGAACAAGAGAAGATTTATAGGTTTGTTTGGAATTCTGAAAGAGTTTGGGAAGCTTGGACACATTCAACATTCATTTTGGTCAGAGCCAGTGTAGTTATTGTTAACTACAGCTGTTAAAAAAAGACAAAATCCCCAAAGCATAATTTAAAAGAAGATTATTTTTTTAGCGAGACCAAGTAAGAACAACTTAAAAGTGTTGGCCCAGTTTTTATATAGTAAATTTGGAGATGAGCACGGGTCAGATGAGCGCTCAAAGTCTTTTCCTCTCTCTCTGGACTCTGTGGATTAAGTAGCTCAGATTTCTGCCGAAGGAGAATCCGTCATCCTCGGCCTCCTGTCTCCTGTTCCCTCATTAAACTAGATCCACAGCTCCGCACAGACAGTTACGCCACTGAGCTTGTGACACTTCAACTGTATCTCACACACACACACACACACACACACACACACACACACACACACACACACACACACACACACTTCATATACACTTATCAACTTACCAATAGACACAATTTCATCAGATGCTGTAATATAAAGTACGATTATTCTCAGTTAATGTGAATGCAACTTCAACAAATACGTATTCACTGATGATTTTGGAATCCACAAGGTATTTTTTAATAGGATATCCACATAAACACAAACAGCCATTTTATCATAAACAAGTAGGTATGCGTACGTGCGTTCACAACTGAACACATGGCTGTGTTTATTTTTGCAAAAGTCCATCCGTGTGGGTGGGTGAGTGTGTCATGGCTGCCTGTGAGTAACTAACATATCTTTAGCATGTGAATTATCTAACGTGCGATTCTGTAAATGAGTGAAAAAAACACTTCCTGTTTCATTCTTATATCTCTCAATCTCTCAGATCTGGAACTAGCCAATCAAAGCGACTATTTTTAGCCCTCTGGGACAATAGATCCTCCCTAAAACAGGATATCCTGGATGAACTCACTGTTACCGACAGACTACAGCTGTAAGTCACATGGTGAGTCTGCTTACCTAACTCAAAGCGCAAATATATACACAAACAGGAAGTGAGGAAATCACACCTTTGGAAATTCTTTGAGATGAGCATATGCTAAATCATTTATGATTTATACACTTTCTTCAAATAACATAAATGGTTTAGGATAGTGGTCACGTCCTGCTATTTTACACTTTCAGTTCTCTGATAACGTTATTTAATGGGTTTAACAGACATAAAGATGTAAAATCTCATTCCATTTCACACAGAGAAACAGCAGTGTCCAATTATCAAAGTGTGTAAGTGTGTAACAAACGTATGGTGTTTTGTAGTTCTGTTGTAATGTCTGGGAGGCAGCTATTGATCTGTTGCAGTAGGGGTTAGTGAGCATCTTTTCTTGAGATGATGAGGTAACTTGAGGGCAGGTTGCAAACAGATGTACAAACACACACATACACACACACAGTGGGACTATAATCCTGGTTCTTCTCTCTACATAAAGCCCTGGGCTCAGTATGAGCCTGTCCTTGACTTCAGAGGGCAGTGTTGTGTTTGTCTTGACATGAAGTGTGTACCGTTTGAGAGGGTGATGATCGCTAACGGTCCAGTCTATGCACACACACACTCACACAGACAAGCATGCGGGCAAACACATGTAAACGCTGACACACACGTGCGCGCATACATGCGGCAAAGTCCCTCCGGGGGCACATATCCGGCGCTCACATATTGGCCTGTCAGAACTATTTCCTGCAAGAGCACAGATTCATCAGTAAGAAGCTAGCAAGGGTCAGTATTAGCATCCCCAAAACTCCCCCTCCCACCCCCATACATCTCTCCACCTCCCCTCTCTCCTCTCCTCTCCTCTCCCCAGTCATGCGTGCCTACGCATTCCCATCCCCTATTCTCCAGCACCACTACTTAACGGCCCCACACTCTGGACACTTTAAGTGACTTTGAAAAATAGGTAATCGATTACAATTCTGTGTGTCTCTGTTTCTCTCACCACCCTTTTCTCGCTTGCCCCTCTCTCTCCTCCCTCCCAGTCTCTGTCCAGCAACATCCTGCACATCTATTTCTCATTTTCTGGCCCTTTATTTGTTTTCCGTGCTCTCCCGTCTTATCTCCTCTCACCTATTTCTGTCTATTTTCTTTCTTTCTTTCTTTCTTTCTTTCTTTCTTTCTTTCTTTCTTTCTTTCTTTCTATATGTGTATTATATTTTAGTACTATAATTATTATATAGTATATTTTATGCACTACTAATGATATAAATAATAATATATAACATATAATATTATATAAATATCTATAATTTATTTTTAATAATAATTGAATGTATTAATTTTGTGAAAAAGTAGAATTTCTTACATCTTTTGTAAAATGTTTTTCTGGGGGGTTTTTTGGTCGTTTAAAACGATTGTACTTTTTTCAGGTTTATTTTGTGAATATTCTTTTATATATATATTATTTTTTTCTAATTCTGTACACCCATATCTCCCTTTCTCCCTCTGTATGATCCTCTCTTCAGCAGCGGTCAGCTTTATTGCCCTGACAAGATAATTTGAGTCGTGCCAAAGCAATCACCATCTGCAAGAGTAAACAAAGAAAGGTCCAGACCCATTCTAAAGCAGAAAAATCTTCAATCCAACTCTTTCTCTTATGTGGCCATTTGCAACATGAAATCACACAACCTGACATATATGTTTATATAAGAAGGACATAGTCTTTTCACTCAGATTATTTAAGTTTTTACTCATATGTTTATACATTGTTAATAGGTAAAATCTAAAAAGCTATTTAAACACAGTAATATAAGTGCTAATGTAAATTGTTGCCGTATCAGTGCATGTACTGTGTTTTGTTATGTATTTAATTCATTTCTTTCCTTTTTTGTCTGTTGACATGTCAGATGGTTTACTGACAGAGTGTTACTCTGACTCTGTTATGTGTGCATGATGGAATCTGTTAACAGAGCGTGTGATTGTGTGTATGTGTGCCCCTCTGTCCGTGTGTGAAGAGAAAATGAGTGTGTGCCTCTTGAAACCGGCTCTTTAATTCATCCGTACACAATCAATGGGCTCGGTAATGGAGTCATGATGGTTTGGTCAAGCGCTTGTCGGGACCTAAACCACCTCCCTGTCACTTGTCTCCCTGAAAACACACACACACTCACAAACAGAGAGCAGGTCATTTGGCAGCTCTGATATTAACGGAGGGGATTCAGACAAAAGAACACACACTAAATCATCTATCTGTCAGCACAGACTGATGAACGCCTATATAGTGAAAGGGTGTGTGTTTGTGAGTGGACAGGGGTTTGCAAAAACCTGAGGCCATGTCAGAGCTTCGCATACATCTGTGTGTGTTAGTGTGGAGGCCTAATGTCTTTCCTATAGACCGCTCCATTATGTGTGCATGCAGTGTGGTGTAGGTGTCCACATCGTCCCCAGAGAGGATTGACTAATAGAGACAGCCAGTGATTAATCATGTCTTCCCTCTGAGGGTTGGAGGGACACAAACACAGTCCTCCAACCTTGGACACACCCTCACAAACTCATTATTTGTTATACTTTTGTACATTTCCAATAATTGTTTTCATTATTTGCTGCATTTTGTATATTTCTTACAACTTTTGCATATTTCTTGTATGCCTTAGCCTAAATATATATCAATATTTACATTTATATAGATATGTAAAAAAAAGAAAGACAAAAATACAACAGAGAAATAAATAAATAGATAAATATAAACATTTTGTAAAATATTCAAAAATTATAATACACAGTCTAAATATCTATATGTCTATCTGTTGGTCTTTCGTTTGTCCCTATAGTCATCTCTTTTTCCAAAAATGAAAAGCACCCTGCACCAGACCACATATGGTCTCTAAAGTGTCCCATTCCTCTTGTCCATATCTTATTCTTTCCTCCATTTCTCTGTTCCCCCTCTTTCTCTATCTAAGGGAGTGAGTGATGGCTAGCAGAAGACACAGAGATAAATCCTGAGGCATGGAGGGGGTTTGGCGCATGCTGCTTGTCAGCACGTTAAAGATGATTAATGTGGGATGCCCCCCTGCGCTGGACCCCTGCATGGAGAAAGGTGGGGACTCCGTTTAATCTGAAGGGCCGGCGAGACCAGCGCGCAGAGAGGGGCAATAACAAGGAAATAGGACTGACAGAACTTTTTAGTGCTGAGATTTCTCACCTAAATGCCATGCTGTGAGAGAGAGAGGGAAAGAGAGAGATGTCTGTGACAGCTCTGACTGAGTGCTGGCCTGATCTTCTCTAATTTGCCAAGATGGATGGCTCTCTCTTACTATCTCTCTCTCTCTCTCTCTGCTTTCAAAAATCCCCTCTTTTCCCCCTCTCTTAGCCATAGCACACCTTTATCACAGTACATACGCTCACCCGGACCTCTATTCTGATAGCACAGCTAATGAGGGCCAGAGCCAACGGCCTCTCTCGGCGTTAGACATTCCCTAATTATTAAAAGCACTTTCATCAAAGGTAACCTCTCGCTAACCCCACTGATAGCACAATTACACACTGGACGGCTGAGTTAACGCATGCTAATATCTTAATAGCGTCAAAATTTGCTGCCTTGGAGAAGGCAGATTCAAGCTAACTTGGCCACTAGCTGTGCGGCAATGTAGTGTTTGCTTCTAGCTGCCTCTGACACTCTTCGTATGTTGTTTTACAAGCCGCCATGTAAAAAAAAAAAAGACAGAAAAAGAGCTCCACAGAAGCCGCCTCAAACGCGAACTCCCCTGGTAGCTGGCAGCCCGCCACCAGCAGCTCCGGCTGGGGCTGTTAGCTGTCTGTCTCTCTTCTCATTTAGCCTCACGCAGCATAACTCAAACAGCATGCTCCTATTTATTTAACTGCTTCCAAATGCAGAAAAAACCTCCATGCTTACATATCTGTGTCTATAAAACCCTCGGCAGATACTGTGAAACGTTTAGATAGAAAATCAACATGTAACATACATAGGCCTCTTTTAAAGATTTACAACGGTAGTAACACCACACACATCACTGTTTGGGCAAGTCCCACCTTGACCTTTTAAACATTATTCTCATAATTGCAGCAAATTCACTAGTTCGGTGGGTTTAATGGCCTTCGTCTGGTTTACTCGGAGTCAGGAGTAAGGCTCTGAGTGTAGGTGTGTGTGCCACGTGTGTGAGTGTGTGCTTGGTGAACAAAACAGAGAGCATTTAAGGTACTGGCGAGAGAACAAAGCTGCCACTAATGGGCACAGGCAGAGAGCATGTGCCTTTTGAAATCTCTTTTTGCTTACATTGTGCCCATGCTGAGCTCAGGATGGAGATGGTAAAGGATTGCCCTTCACACAACCCGCCAGGCTCACCTGGCAATGCTGAAATTCACTAACAAACCATGCTGCCTCTTGTAAAGCTGATCAATGCATCCACAGGTGCACCATCCATGTTGAACAAGATGTTTTACTTTTTAAGTTATCCTTTTTTGATTAGAGCATAACCAAAACCTTTTTGATCATGACCATCATGGATCAGACCAGCTAGCAATGGTTTTAACCAGACTGGTATGGTCAAAAGCAAAAATAAAGACTATTAATGGCATCAATGGTTTCAGAACCATTATCAATTATGGAACCTTTTTATTAAATGTTCTTTACAGTTTTAAAAAAAGGTTCTTTAGATTATTCAAATGTTTTTTAAGAACTATTCCCTGAAAGTTGGAACCAAAACTGGTTCTTCTATGGTATCACTGTGAAAACCCCTTTTAGAAAGTCACGAAATATAGTGCTTTTTTACTGATTTAATTAGCTGCTCACTTTGATCATGACCATCATTGGGCCCCACCACCCCCCAACAACCTCTTATCATCCCTCTTCATGAATTCTTTTTTTCTCCATTTCATACCAGCACGTTGTTAAACAGGTTTTCCCAGTATGCATCAAGTGTTTACGCCTGCCTCATTCTCTCTCCTCTTGCCCTTAAGCACGCCAACATCAGTAAACAGTGAAATCTCTCAGCCTCTTACCGAATGTAACCACATTACGCTGTCTGATAACGTTGTCAAATAATGCCCGATAAGAGGAATTTGATTTGATTCAGGGCTTTTTCCCCCCCCTTTTGAGGCTTCTCTTTTCTTCTCCTTGCCTTAAGGCCACACACACACATGCATCTCTTTATACTCTGCATCTTCGAAAATGACACTGCCTTGTATGCGCAATCAAATAAATCCAGCGAGCCTGTCAGCCTTCATTTTTTCGCCTCCCCTCCTCCCTAAATCAGAACAAGGTGAGCCGCTACAAGTCATCTCCATAATGGGAAATGTGTGCTTTATACGCAAAAGGAGGGGAATTAGACTGATAATGGCACCAGCCCAGACTATCTGTGTGTGTGTGTGCGCGTGCTATTTTACTTTATTGTAAGTGAGCAAAGGAAACCCTAAGCAGGCTGGACAGTTCCTAGGCTGATTACTCAGGGTTAGGTGAAAAAAAAAGAAGAGAGAGGATGAGAGAAGAAGGGAATGAGGCATCGCGCCTCATTCGAGAGGACGTCTGATGAAATGGAACGAGGTCATCTTCAGTTTGGGACCTGACGAGCGTCGGCGTTGGCATCTGTGCTAACGGCGCACGGAGGCCGATCACCGCTGACAGTGATGCATTGTGCTGTTAAACAGCAGCTCCTCACACTACCGATCACACACACATACTCAGGGTGTCACATTTAAAAAGGCAAATGCAATCAGCACCTGAGAGAGGAGTGGGACGAGGGGAGTGGTTTGGTGTCGGTATCACTCTGTCATTCTCTCTCAGCGGTGAGGAGTGTTTGGCTAAAGATGATGTCGGTTTGATGCGCATTATTAGCATATGTGCGGGGCGTGCAAAGATGCGCTGGTAGTCATGTGGAAACACGAGCTAGTTATTAGGGCCAGATTCATAACTACGCTCATCAGAGGGGAGGAGACTTTATTATCTGAACACACAAACAACTTTGAGGACTTTTTAAAGGGCATGACGGGAAATTTTTTGTTAGTTTTGTTAGTCTGTATATGGCAGGGTTGTGCATGTATCAGTTCACACGAAAATATTAAGCAAAATGTTTTCTACTTTATTAATAATTAGTAGAAATGCTGTTTGAGCACCAAATCTGATTTGTGTGACACTATAGAGTGGTGTAATGGATGCTAAAAAAATCAGCTTGGCAAACACAGGAATAAATTGCATTTTAAAATATATTCAAATGGAAAATAGCTATTTTGAACTATAATAATATATCATAATACTATTAACAATATTATTTTGATTGTGTTTTTTATCAAGTAAATGAGCATTTACATCAAAAACATTTACATAATATTTTCAACATCTTAGTTTGCTGTAGTGTACATTTTGTAATTTTTCTTAACAAACTTCCTTGCATTTAAATTGCAATGTTTTCTGTCTCAGTTCAAATATGGAAATTTAATCTAAATGTGCATTTTTAATTCATTTCTGAATGCTGCACACCACAATGTAAGATGGTGTGCACACATTTAAGAGTGACTGGCTGCGGCTTGCTTTAGAGAGCATGTGGGTTTACTTTGAGGGAATTGTGTTGAGAAGGCATCTTATTGTGGTAAGTGTGTGTGTTTGGTTCGAGTGTATGGTGTTCAGGATAAGACTTGTGTCGGTGGGTGTGAGCGCTCACAGTAGTGACAGCTGTTTATTCAATCAATCACCTTGTGGATGGCACAGCAGAGTGAAACGGCTGGAGATTGAGTTTTGCCTCACAGGGGAAAATGGAGCAAATTAATAGACCATTACCCAGGCGCTGACCCAGGAAATGAGGGTGACACTGCAGGGTTAGATCTGCCAGCTTGCCTGCCTCTCTTTCTCTCCCTCTTTTTCTATCTCTCTCCAGTCCTTACAAAAGGCGAGAAGCCTCAGTCCCAGCACCCCCTGCTCCTCCCAAGGGGTAAGGACCATTACAACTCCGGCTTTGTGACTGAGAGGAGGCAGGAAAGGGCACATATCTGTTTAAATATGGATGGATTTGTGCAGATCTATGAAATCATGTGTTTGTCTGAACAGGTGGGCTATGTTTGCTGAGTGGGCAGTGTTGAGTCCCTTGGGACGTCAACCCTACAGGGCCTTGCACACGTGGGTGAAAGTTTTTCACTGAGGGTCATTCGTCAATGACCAAAACGCCTAGTGTCCATTTACATTTATACCCATGCACTGCTATTTGTCACAAAAACAAACAAAAACACTTAAAGATAATGCTAATAGTAATAAAAAACTTACACTAAGTGTATTGAATGCTCAAGCTAGTTCTTCTATAAAACACAGAAAAAACATTGAATGCTAAAGCTAAAAGCTAATTCTTAAAGCTAGTTTTGCTATTAAACTCACACAATGTGTATTTGAAGGGTTGACACATGAATGCAAAGCAATATTTTGTGTGCCCTGAACAAATGTAAATAAATTAATAATTAAGTCCAAAAGGTGTTTTTAATAATGAGATTTAATTTAAGACTAAAAACTAAAGTAGCAAAGGACATAACTAAAGATTAAAAAGAGTTGTGCTTGGCCAGATGGCATATATTGTGCGCTGAGTGCTCAGGCTTGTAACTGATGCCATGTGCTACCTACTTTATGCCTGTCCATTAGTGGGCTTGTACACACACACACACACACGCACAAGCACTGTTTCCTAAATAATGCCTAACCATAATTGATAGCACAAAGCCACCAATAACCTCTACAGGTTTCTTTTCATCAGTACACCGCCGTCGGTGTGCCCCTCTCGCGTTCTCTCTCTCTTCCTGCTCTCATATGCTTGTGAGGGGGAATTAATTACCAGAGCCAATTTACTGTTTATACTCTGATGTTTTAACTAATTACCACTAATGGTGACAGAACAGCAGCCAGTGGAGTTAATTGAATTTAGACGGCAGGGCTGCAGGTCCATCTGAATAGAGCCTCTCAGGAACTGTCATAACCGACCGCCCCCTACTTCTGCATGTGTTAACACCCCTGCCTGTCATTGCTTAAACATGCACGTGCGCACACACACACACACAATGTCTACTGCATAAACATAAACTCACAAACCACCAGCCCACTCCACATCAACTCCTTTTCATTCCTGCATAACCTAATATCATGGGTGAATATACATGTCTAATTAGCAACTGAGGCCTACTTTTGTACAAACGTCAACTGTCAAGTTTTTTATGTCAAAATGCACACCAATCAGATGCTGTTCATTTGCATAAAGTTCTTTGTTCAACTTTAAGTTGCAATGTAATGGAAGTAGCAATAGATTTTTTTTTATGTAAATTTGAGTAAAATGAATTATCAAAAAATGTAGTGTGGGTACTTTTGTCCATCAGTTATATACACTAAATAATTTGAGAAGTTTGCATTCATCATCATAGAGAAGAACACTACCAAACTAAGGTTTAATAATATGCATATAGAAAACACATAGGAGTTTCTATTTCATGCCAGCTTAAAAAATTAATGACTTCCAGTGGCTTTGTTGTTGGAAATCTCTGTCATTGAGAACAGGCTTTAACATTCAGACAGTTTATCATGTCATGTCTGGTTAGGACACTGTGTCAGTAACCTTACACTGGTATTTCTTCTTCCTGCTGCCTAGTTAGCCTCTGCATGGCCTCTGACTGACATGAATAATATTCTCAACACATCCTGCTTCAGCAATTTGTATGAGCTAAGACCAAAAAAAAGCTTTCCAGGCAAAGTCGTAAAAGAGCCGCCTGATATACTAAAGGCTTAATGATTTGAAAGTTACAAGAGAAAGTGCTGTGGGCCGTCACCGTCAATCATATCTAGTACCGCCGCATACGCCAAACGGTCTGGCCGCTGAGCTCACTGTTCACACGCGGCACGTATGCTCCCGGGGAGATTTTGTTAGTGCGTGTAACGGTTAACCTCTTTCCCCCTCCTTCGACCCGAAGCGCCTGAGACATATTCCTTTTTACACGTGTTAACCTGCTGGCCTCCTCCGCAGTAGATCAGATCAATGGAGCTGAGCGTCGAGGTGTAGTCACGGCCCCGGTGCGGAAACCGTCTTTGGCTCCGAGGCTGTGATTTGAATATGGAGCCGGGTGAACATGCTGTAATCTTACCCGCGACAGCTCAGTGTATTGAATGACTCTAAATTGATTTTCTGTTCGAAAAGCCACTTTTCTCATGTACTTGGCAGTTGGAGTGCAGCCCTAAAGGAAGTTTTGGTCTCTGTTGCATCCTTAAAGCCCTCGGTGCGGCGCTCTTCTCGCCCTCCTGCCGCAGTTGCTCCAGCTCTGGCGTAGACGGAGTTTGAGAGATGGAGAAAGTGAGACGTGGATTGATTTGTCATCAGAGACGCTCCTGTGTCTGCCTGTCTGCAGCTTGTGCCCAAAGCGGAGAGCTGTGAGTCTAACCCTGCAGTACGACAACACAGCCATCTCTATTTATCTCTACCTCTTCTACACACACACACACACACACACACACATAAACACACACTCTTCTGGGCATTAGGGCTAGGGATTTCCTGTTCCTAGCTCTTGCTCATCTGTCAGCAACAGCAAGGAGCTGACACGAGCTAACACCTCCATTCCACAAACCATTTAGAGCCTAAGCCTCCCTCTCTCTCCTTCCTCGCCCTCTCACTTTCTGAGAGCAGTTAACACGGCACCTGTCTGTGCTTCACAGGAGAGACTGGAAGAAATAAATCTATCCCACTGCCCTGAACACAAAAGCACTACTGAGCTAATGATATTTTCTATTTCTTAATCCAAGCCTCCAAATAATGGTATCTCCCGAATTTAATTAAAACTTGTTTAAGCAGAAGCATTTTTTTCTTACAATACAGGCAAAACACACCGTTTTTTTCTTAAATTAATAATTATATTCAGCAAGGGCAAATTAAATTCATCCTATATTTCAAAAAATAGAGCCCAGTACACATTTTTTTGGTGTAACACTATTCAGCTTTGCCATCACAGTGCTTCACAATGCTACTGTTTCACTTCTGATCAAATAAATAAAGCTTTTGTGAGCATTAAAAAAGAAAATATTACCAACCCATTTCAACAGTAGTGTTTTTGTATTTTGTGTGAATACACAAAAAATGTATATTCATTTAATTCTGTTATTAAATATTAGTGATTAAAGAGAATAAAGGAAATGAGCATGTACTACCCAAATATTAGAAAAAGAATTGAAAGAAATGAATAATAGAATATTAAAAAATTATTAATGGAAAATCTAGGTGTGATAAAATCTCATTCAATATCACACCTTCCCACAAAAATACACAGTCACACATATCCCAGCATTTCTATGTGTGGGTGTGTGTGTGTGTACTAATCTGTCAGAGGCAGTACAACTCAGAAATATGGCAGGGGGTCACGGCAGTGGAGCAGAAGGCTAATAGGAGAGCTGCTAGTTAGATGTCTCTCAGTACAAATGGGCTGTGATTTATCCTCAGCACAGCAGCACAACTGCACACAGTCTGGTCTCTATCACTCTATCCTGTCACTTCTCTGTCAGGCTGCTACTCTCTCTCTCACCCTCCCTTAGATCCAGCGGGAGCCAAAACTATTTAAGGAAAAAGTATTAAAAAGTTTACTCATCTTAATTTTTAAGTTGTTCCAAAGCTGTATGACTTACTTCTGTGAAACCCAAAAATGTTTAAACAAAACATTTATTTCTTAACAAAAGCCACTTGGTAAGACTTGAAAAACATTCAAACATTTTTAAATAGAGCTCAAGTATCTTTTATACTTTTTGAGGGCATTGCACTTTCCAAATGCAAAGACTATTAGGATGCAGCTCAACTTTGGGAAGAGTGACTTCAGGAACAGATGTGCTCATCTCTTCAGGAGGTCAGTATGATGGATTGACAGCTCACCTGCATGTGAGGCCGGAGCCCATTACAGCTCTCAGGCTGTTATCAGGTCTTGTCACCGACAGGAGACACTCAGCTAATCCTCCCACAGTGCTGCCATATCTGTATCTTTAGCTGGCATATATCCCCTGCTCTCGCTTTCACCTTCTCTAAGAGTCTCTCTTTCTGCTTCTCTTCTCAGCGGGCAGAGTTGGCAGGATGGTTTAATAAAGGCCATAGTGGGAATGAGGTCTGAGCATGGAGATGGTTATCTGGAGGAGTGGGCTTTAGAGCAGGCGAACCTCCGGCCACCCGATATGAAGAGACCATGGGGTCCGCAAGGGTCCCCTGGAGCCTCCATGAGAACAGCTCAATCAGACATGGCCGATTGCATCATAAGCATTAGCTGGCCACTAGTGGACACCACAATGATCTTATCCATGTCGGTCTCCAGGGTCCAACATCACCAGCTTCTCCATCAGCTTTCATAAGGAATGTGTTATGACTTCTAACAGCAGAGGGGGATGTTACCCCTTGGCTATGGTGTGCAAGTGAGAGGTTAGATGGTTGTTTGACCTTTAACCTTATGGACATTACTCACCCACCATATGCTTGCCCATGAGCAGGGGCCAAAATGAATATTTGCGGAGTAAAAAATGCAAGAAAATGTTTTTGGTAAGCATCATTGCATACACTTCAACAGAATTTCACATTATTTTTATTATTATGAGGAAATTTGAAAGTAAGATATAAAGGTAGATTTTTTTAAATTATTGTTAAAAAAATAATGATTAGAAATGCAATCATCTTACATATTTATGTTTACTTATACATTTCATATATTTGTGTATACACACACACACACACACACACATATTAGAGCTGTCAAACTATCACAAATAATCACATTCAAAATAAATTTTTGTTTACATAATGTGTGTGCACCATGTATAGTTTTTATTTACATTACAGTAAATAAATACACTACAATAAATACACACACACACGTGCATATATTGAAGAAAAAATTGAAAATATATATACTCTATGATTGTGTATTTATATTTTATACAGTGCACACATGTACTGTGTAAGCAAAAGCTTTTATTTTGGATGTTTTTAGTTATGATTAATTGTTTGACAGCACAAAATCTGAATATCAAGATAATATAAAAACTATAAGCTTTCATTAGATATGTATTTTAATTCCTTTAAATTCACTTGCCATTAGCTAAAAAGATGAGGAATAAAATCACAGAGGCTGAGAAAAGGAACATCTTCAACATCTTTCATGAGCAGGAGACTCTAAAGTGAACAGGTTAGGAGGGAGGGCTGATACTCAAAGCAGGAGCACAAGGATCAATAGAAAATTAAGAGCCTGGAATGGTTCTGCTGGCGTTCCCACACTAACCTCTTCACTCCTCTATCATCTACTTTTCCTCCATCTCACGTTCTCCCTCACAGATACAAAAAAACACACGCTCTCCCATTTTTCTCTTTTTCTTCAGCACCCCTGTGTCTTCCCTGTGCGATACGGACGACGGTAAGAGAAAGAGAGAAAAAAAACCTTGTGAAGGAACTGACAGGAGATGGTGGTGTTTAGGAGTTTAAGCATTAAAAAAGGGGTGAAATAAAGCAATGGAGCAGCGTAATAGCAGCGAGCGAGGGAGGGAGGGAGCTTTAGCAGTCTGCTGGCTGTCTGGGGACTCAAATCTCAGAGCAATTTTCGGACCGGGTGATTGGCAGCTTGATGTGTATTCTTCCCCTGCAGGAGCGGGGCGATAACTCTGGCCCAGTCGCCCATCTCGGGCCTGTTGTGGGGCTATTACAATGACAATGCCGATAAGGGACATTTATCACTCCTGTGGCGCGCTGACAGAGAGGCCCCATCAACAGGTCTACTGGGGCCGGTGAGGCACGAGCGAGGAGAGGAGGTTCACTGAGCCTGAATTACAGGCCACTCTCAGACACATAACAATACGTTTATCATACGTATAAGCACACTCACACAAACACAAATAGATATGTATACACATTCAAACTGTATACAATCCAGATATGATTGCACACTACAGTTTAAGATACTTTTGCAATATATATTTTAATCTATCCACTTAGTATTAAGGCATGTTCATGCCAATTATGATTATAACATTTAACAATACTTTTAACAACCATTCTAATTATATAAGAAAAGGGTTAAAACTATAATGATAACAAAACAGAAGATTAATATTCACTCTCTGAACATGATGTTTCCCAGGTGGTGAATAATAAATTAGCTTGCTCTAATAATAAACAGACAATTATTGGATGTTTCTGTGGATACTAAAATAGCTATTGTTTTAGGGATACTTACAGCAATTATTCTTGGTATAAACTTTTTTTTCTGTTTATTTTAGGAAAGATCTGTTGGAATTGTGCACATTAAGCTTAATACTACAAACACACACACACACACACACACACATATATATATATATATATATATATATATATATATATATATATATATATATATATATATATATATATATATATAAACATTCCTGCATCTCACAGTGGTGTTATACATTCTTTCAGTCATAAAACACATCCTACATTCCTATAAGTGTTTATAAAGCCTGTTTTTATGTAATCATTTAACACTTGAAAATAACAAATAGTCGAGTAGGTCTTTGCTAACAATAGCATTGTGCCGCGGTGTACAGAATGCAGGGCCCTTTGTGTCAATCTGCCCTCTGTGGTCAAAGAGCCCCATTGTGTCAAGGAAGGTGGCACGGCTCAGACCCACAGCTGCGGACTGGTGGAGGGTGGTGGCTGGCCCAAAGCAAAATGGTAAATGACCCCCTCCTCACACACATACACACACCAGCCTCTGAGACTGACACTAAATAAACCGCAGTGACAGTCGACCACCTGTAGGGTGCGCCAACGGTGAGAAAACATTGAAAATTAAAGACATGTGGCCAAAAAGTGATTCAGAACCTGCATCTACCTTCACACTCATGTCAACGCTTAGCAGATCTCTAGAAATGGGAAATATAGTTTTCAAAAAAAACACTCTGAATGAACACTTCTGTGAAATAAAGTTACCAAACGTGCTAAGCGGTGTATGGTGGCAGGCTGTTGACAGCTGGATTTGGGGTTAAGCCCTGTTCACCTTGTGAATGAGGGCTCACATTAAGGCTCTGAACCCCTCTTAACCACCCTAAGAAGCAGCTTCCACCTTTTCTGTCCCCCATTTTATGGCCCTGACCTTGAGCCATTAACACTACAAACCTCCAGACGAGCTGGATACTTTACAACACTAAGAGACTGAGAGAGTTAAAAATGGTGGAGCCTATGACAAACAGCCTGATTCGATTCTTTAAAATTTATGAATGACTTCCACCCTTATTTGATAGAAATCAGATTTTTTTCAACTGTCACCTAAATCCCAACAAATAAACACACAAAATTACATGCACCAAAATAAACAACACCAACTCCATTTATCATCGGAAACCCTGCCCACACTGTGCCTTCACCGAGTCGCGGAAACAAACTGCTTCTGATGGATGAGCACTTCTTGGGCAATAAATGTATTAACTTTTAACTATCAGCTACTGCTTGGCATGAGAAATGCCTGCGATGAATTAACCCCTTGGGTACACCTTCATAACTCAGTCGCAAGTTTTCTCTCCCTAGGTTTTTGACCATCTATCTCTGTTTCTTCAGAAGGACATTAGTCAGGTATCTATTACCCATTAGCCTCTTTCTTCACACGCCACAGGAGACTAAATGCAGGGGGGAAGGTCCAAATCTGCCTCCATGTTCAACAGTCACTTCCTGCAACCAAGGTACAGTTCACAGTCTTTTGAGCGTGTGAAACTTAAAAGGGGTGTTGTCCTAAAACAGTTTCAAGTAAATTTTAAGTAGTTGTATGTGATGGTTTTTGAGGGGAAAATCATGAAAATCCAGAACCTGTAATAGCGTGTGCTTGTGTTCTAAGTAGTCACCTGCCAGGAGGGAGTTGGTTAAAGCATATTAGTCAAGAGGTGTGTGTTGATAAGTACATAGTCTGTTTTACACACACACACAGACACACACTTGACGCATTGCAAAATGACCCATGCCCTGTTTATTGACAGACTCCAGCCTGTCTGGAGTTCATAGGGAGTCTCCGTAATCTCTCTAGAGATGATTAAAAATTAATTGATCACAGCAATATTATCCATACTCCCCGAACCAACCAGCAAAGATGACAAACCAGCTAATAAATGTTAATTACTGCTTTTTTCCCTTCCTGTTTTACGACCCCTGCCAATCTTAGTCCTCCTGATATCAGGTTGTAAATTCATTAGACTAACACACCTAGCGGGGCCAGCTCATTTAGCAATGACAAACAAGATTAGGACAAGGAGCGAGGGTTGGTGTTCCCTCTGACTCCCGACACCTGATAAGAATTTGTTTCTTCTGTTTTTTTGCTGAATACCGGAAAAGAATCCAAATTGGGAATCCAAATTAATCAGTCAATCTATCTATCTATCTATCTATCTATCTATCTATCTATCTATCTATCTATCTATCTATCTATCTATCTATCTATGAATTAATCCTTTTTGTTAGTTCGCAATTATAAAATACTAATTCATCTGATCTCCTCTCTAATATTCAGCACCAGCTCTTATTTTCACCTGTTTGTCTGCATAATTATTGAATTGGCACCAGTGGATATAACAAATAAACACCTAGAGATCAAATTCAGAGAAAGAAAGAGAGATGGAAGTGTGAGGCTAACTCTGGAGATTTTGTGAGGGGATAATTTCATTAAAGTATAATAGGCTTTGTTATAATCCAGGCAATATTTTTAAGTCATTCATATCCATCTGAACACACAGATCTAACACAAAAAGCCACCATCGCCTGTCACATTAAATTGCCAAATAATACAAGGCTCTAACCTCACAACTGCAAACAAAAGACAGCAGCCTGTTTTTTTTTTTTTTTTTTTATCTTAGATTAAAAGGAGAAGCATGGCTGCCAGACATCAGAAGTGAAAATCAAAAAATCTAAAAATCAATCAATCACATGCTGCTTATCAGGAACAGCAACTATGACATCCGCACACTAGCAGCCAATTTCCCTCGAAAGAAAAAAACAACAACCTGAAGTCAAGACCAATGCTGTTAATTCCCTTTTACCTTGCAACATAGATGATCTGTAAATACTACACGTCCACTGCAGTTAAATTTACACTGTGTTTCTTACAATGCTATATAGTCAAATGAAACCCCATTTTTGATCTCCAAGTTAGGTGTGAAACAGACAGTGGAATTTTTTCCCAGCAGTGTAAAATGTGACACTCTGAGAGAGCCTGAGGCCTGGTCCATGTGAAACACAAATATCAAAACACTTTTATTTACAGAGAGAGATGAATGTACTCTCCTCCAGACTCAAGTGCTCAGATTGTTGACAGTAAGAGACTTCTTGGCCTAAACTCTCTTAAGCCCTCAATCACTGCATACTAACAGCTGTAGCAGTCAGCATTAAACTAGAGTTTAATGGAGCAACAATAAGGCTTAGGTAGTTAAACAATGCTGAGTTTGCCTGCTTTGAGAGAATCATAGAAATGCCAAATGGAATGGCCAGAGGAGGAAATAAGTAAAATAAAAAAGGAAATCTACAATAAGTGCAATACTTTTTTTAAATTATTATTTCTAATGATTAATATTATTTAGAAAATCAAAAACAGATACACATATCATTATTATTATTAGATTTACCTTATGGACTGCATTATTAATGAAAATAGTGACTGGGTGTTCACTATGTTTTGACAGCACAAAATAAACAAGTTCCTCACAAACGTTCCTTTTAAACTTAACTCTATTAAACGTCTACTTTTTGTATATACTGTAAGTTTATGTGGAAGCTGTGGCAGCACGTTTCCAGTTTCATCAGTCTATGGGACATTTTCCTGATGACATTTCTCCACAATGCTCTGTGACATCTGCGTCAACAACTGGTGCATAGCACCACTGAAGGTCAGGGATAATGGGAGAAAAGGCCAAGGAAATATTAGACTGCTAGAAAACAGCACAGGCTCAGGCTCACCAGCAACTGTCACTCGTAACGTAAGTATATATGAAAGGCCAAGACTGAGGGGCAGTTTGCTTCGGGTTGACAGGCTTGGGTGGGCTGCGGTACCAAACGCTGTGCTGGTGAGAAAAACACAGTTTAGTCAGTGGAAACTGTCATGGGTGAGTGAAGATATGTTGACAGCTGATGGTATTTTTCAAAGGGCTTTATAGTAAGACATTTTGAAAGTTGTGAGAGTGGAGGACGTAGCCTTGAGGCACTCCTTCAGACTACAGTGTTAGGTTGTGCAGTACATCATCAGTCTCAGAGGAGATGGATGTCTGTTAAGCAATAAGGAGGAAGAGGCGTACCTGTGGTAGGCTCATGTCGTTAGCTTACTTAAACCACATTACCAAAGGGCCTCTTCCTCAGGCTAACGGCTAGCCAGGTGGTGCTGTAGTCTGGGCTGTCTGCCCTGCTCAGAAGGGTGAGAGAGAACAAGCGCTGGGTCTCCTTACAGGAAACCGAAGTTATGATGCCGCAGACATGTTCTGAGAACATTCTCACACTGCCGCTTTGAAATCGGCATCCGCACCAAAACCAGGATTAAATAACAGTGAGAGCGAGAAGGCAGGCCACACGACAGCAGGAGAGAGAGGAGCAGACACCGTACAGACACCTCGCACAGGCGAGTCACTCAATCTCAACTGCCCCGCCACAGAAAATGATCACATTTCCCTCGGCAAGTAGCAGAGCTTCTGCTGCTGGAGTTTCCTCAGGTGAAGTGTTCGCTATAAGCAGCGGTCATTAAACCCATCCTGATTCATTAGTCTGCAGCTGCTCCTCATTAGCTGAAACGTATGGGCTGCAGTCTCTTTCTTTTACATACACACACACACAAAAGCTTGGTTTTTAAAGCATAGTAAGCTGCATTGCTATTTATTACCAGCATAGGCATTATAACGTTATTCACTGCTGCTTTAGAATCTGCCTAAAATTAGGTATTTTAAGAAGTTGTGTGTTTAGTAACAGAGCAACTGTGTTTAATACAAAACACTGTGCCAAACAGTCCAGATAGATAGAGGAAAGACATACATACACTGTCCTTGCTATCCACCACCGTCACAGGCATTCCCCATAAAGCAGGCCTTTTACTCTCTGCACACTCTCTATAATATGGCCATCACCATTAAAGCTGTCAGGGCATAAGCACTAAGTGTTATAGCCCATACATTACATGCACACAGACACACACACACATACACACACAGTTGGTGGCCTTTCCACCCCTCAGAGCTGACAACACCATCCCAGCAACCCTAAGTTCTGCCTCTCACCCTGTTGCATCTTGCCCTGCCTGTCCCACAGCTCCACCTTGCTTAGGGTTGGACCATTGCACTGTGGGATAGAGGTGTGAGGACGACCCTACTATAATTTACGACCACAAAGCTGGGACCCCTATGTGCATAGAAATGTATATTTTATGTCCTCTTTGAGGCAATGCCCTACTCAAAAAACATTACTTAACAGACTGAGAGCAGAGGTCAGCCATTTTAAAACCATAGAATTCAGTTGTCAGAAAAGGGTAATTTCGAACAGCAGTGGTAAAGGCATATTATCACAGCATGATGAAACAACAGGGCAAATGAATACAAAAGAGAACAGAAATTGAAAAAGACAAGTGGATATGATCAAACTGACAGGAAGAATAAAAATGACAAATAAAACTACAATGCAATTTAAAATTTGTGAATAACACTTGAAAAACACTTTAATATAAGATGTGGCATTTATATTATATAAATTAAATTTAAAAATAATTATACCACAATATTATATTATTATAAGTATGGAAACTTCCAAATGAATGTGTTGGTGTCTTGCTACATTCTTTTTACAAATGTATAAATGCACGGTGGGTTGAAATGTGCTGACAGATTTTAAACCACGACCCACAAAAACACCCAACAATGCAATTTCATTTAATTCCAGCAGATCAGCCCTTGTCAAATCCTCCCATTTGTGTCATTCCACTCAGCGTACCTGACCTCCGTCATGCCTTCTCCCTCGCTTCCCTAGTTATTTCTGATGTATTTACCACATTAGTATTAGTGCTTCTCCCTGTCATTCTGTGCTCGCAAACGGGCTTCTGACATGCTGTTTGTGGCCCCCCAGGAACCCCGAGGGGGAGTGATCTGGTTCCTATTTCCCTTCTGTGACAATTTTCACCCTCCCTTCTACCACACAAGAAAAAAAAAGGAGCAGGCCTGGCAACAACTACGGCCAGCAAAAAGAACAGCGCTTAGGGTTTCCTGTGAGACAAAGATTGCCAATGCCAGCTTCAATATGACAAGTGCCAGTGTTATGAAGACAGACATGAGCATGGATGGGCGGGGTGACCTTTTCCAAATGTCACATGTCATCAGAGTTTTATGTCACCCTCCAAACAATATGTCAGGGGCATAAAAAATCATTACACCCTAGAATTATGTTATACAGGGTAAAAATAATAATTAACATCATATTATTCAAAGCCAAATGGAGAATTGAGGGAATTTATGAGCATCCATGTAAAAATATTCCCAGTTATGCTTTTAAAAGTTCTCCTGTCTAGTTAAATAGATAAAAAAAGCTTACTTTAGTGTCCCAATTTTAATTTGCTTTAGTAGCTGAATACAAAAAGCTTCAAAGTCAAAAGTAAGACTTCTGAATTTACAGAGGTTTACACAGGTTCCAGCGTTCCAGCGTCCTTGACTCAATTTGGCCCCTGTGCAAATATCTGCATAAACCAACAGTGAAATCCTCAGGAGATGCCAGATGTTATTAATCATGTTATTGATCACCTGACGGTGCTGTTGTCTGAAGATAAAGACACAGAATGAGCGTGTGTATCATCTAGAGCATGAACAGAGTCGGACCCGAAGCTTCTCATTCTGAGCACTGCTTAACACCTGTCTGCGTTTCAGCTCAGGTGTGTGTCTTTCTTAGATCAGCAGTATAGTGGAAGTCAATATGGACCGACCTGTCCAATCAGCACTAAGCAGCGCCTGGGATCAAAGGTCAGGATGATGTCATACATTCTGACAACACAATAAAGATTGTGTCTGAACAAAACTGGCTTGTCCTGATCCTCTCCCTCTCTCTTTCTCCATGACTCCATCTCTCTCTCTCTCTGCGATGGTGTAATGGGCTCTTGTCTTTGTTAGCCCCCCTACAAAAGGCTGCCTTTTCCCAATCTGGCACCGGTAATAAAGCACTCTGTGAAATCTTTATTGCTTTAATAAACAAGAAAGGGTGATTAATGTTGGTCTTCTCTTTTAGTGTTTCAAATAAATTATGACAGTTTTATATCACGGTCAAAGCAGCAAAATCCCTATGAAACCCGTCAAGAGTGGATGGATGGCCTTACAAGTGCAAAAATTAGCCAAACAATGCAAGTGCTGTTTCTGTAATCTGCTCAAAAAAAACAATCAAACCCCTTCAATTTGTCACGGCAATTCAGGTTTATTTTAAAGAACTTTTTTTCCCCTTTCCCTCTGATTGTTCCCGCTTTCTTTGTTTCTCTTTGCCAACTGGGTGTACATGAGAGCCTTGTAAAGCTGCACTTAGAAATATTGTGTTTGACTCAAAACATTGTTGGACAAAATGGGAGAGAACTTTGGCCCTGTACTGAATGTGCCGAAGGAAAATGCTGAGAAGTTCTGGACATGGGGCTCTGAGTCATTCGCATTAAACGAGTGAGACGTGCGTCAGTCTATGGAGCACACTAAGTCTTAAGATTCACTTACTGGTCATTACCGAATCTGGATATGTACAAAATTTAAAAAAATTTTAAACAAAAAAGCAGTAAAAGGCATGTCAGAGGAATTCACTGCAACTAGTGTAGTTTGATTCCTAAATAAATGAACCTAGAGACTACATTTATGCCACTGCTAAATTCGTAATGAATTCTATCCCTACTGTTGACCATCATCATGAGACAAACAGTGGCGGTCAGGGACAGGAAAGTCAAAAAGATGACACGCCTGTTTACCCACAGTATTCTGTTATATGTATCCTCCATCATTTGCTCATTGGGAATTCCTGTTGTACTTTTGTACACTGTCCCAGACAAGTCTTGCTAAACACACTGCTACCCATCCATCTCTAAACCCCAACTCCACCCCACCCAGCTTTTAATAGAGCTCAAGCATGTTCCACTGTGCTTTCCAAAGGCAGGAATTTAGTCATTTCTCCAAAATCAAACCAGATATGCGGGAGTGGTGAGAAAGGCACCCCGCGGTGTGCTTCATTCATTGAAGTCTGCTTTTATAAGCCCCTGCCTGGCAAACATTGGGGTCGAGGGAGGGGGAACTTATCAGGAATGGGTGCCTGTAAGTGGGCGACGCATTGCGTGTGCGGACGTGGTAATTGAAATTCAATGGAAGTTACATCATACCCGTCGTCTCTCTTAAGTGAGGTGGGAATTATACGTCCAGCATCTGAAGTGGAAAAGCACAGCTGGCAGAAAGGTTGCCACATGCTAAGGGGGTCGCCCGACAAACGACTGGGAGTCATAGAGGGTGAGGTGGGGGTGGTACTGCTGCCCTGAAGTGATAGCAAGGAACACAAGATGTCATCTCTGCTCCAAGACGAGACCCCGATGCTCTGTTAAAGCACAACCACTGCCGCCCCCTGAGATAGAAAAGCACTGAAGAAAACGCTTCAGCTGCAAAGCTGTCAATCTGGAACCTTTTACGAGTACCGAATACTTTTTATATGAAGCAGCCATTAAACATTTCCTAGAATAGGAAAAGCAAGAGTAAACCGCCTATTATATTTGTAGCCTTGGGAAAAGGCACGTGGCGCCATACCTGATAGACTCAGCGGTGGTTAGAATGCCGAACGCTTTACAAGCTCTTTACGATCTCCGACTCCTCAGTCTTTTTCTTTAATCAATGATTACTCCGTATAATGGAGGGAAGGGCCTCCCGATGCTCTCTGCACAATGGCTTTGGACACCTGGCACACAGGTAATGAACTGGCTCCCCGTAGACCTAATGCCCAGGTGCAGGTCCCGCTGGCCAGGGGTGTGTGCGCCTGTAAGTGGGTGTCTAATGGAGCTCCAGGAGGCGTGCCAAGTGTGCCAGTCCCACAGCCAGCATAGAGCAGAGCACTAAACAGAAACAGTCAGCTTGACAGAACTTAATGATACACACGGAACTGACGGATGGAAATAATAGCTGTTATTAAGGGTCTTGACTCAAAGCTTTATAAAAGAAATGATATTTATCTTTACTATGTAAAGTATGTGTAGTCATGGAAGCAATTTACCTCAAATTCAAGATTTACTTTACTTTAAAAGTAATAACATTACTTTACATCACCCATTAGATAGCTCATCACAATGTCTTCTGACCTTATTTCACAGTAGAACTTCCTGTCTAAGCTCAGAGTTTCTTCATCACCATGGGCCCAATTATCTAGGCCAATACATTACACAGAGGCTAATAGATTAGAATATCATAGCAATACAATCATTTCAGGGAGAAGTCAAGGGAGTCATTCTTCTTATTAGCCTTACTGAGAAATGGAGGTTAGAAATGTTCAAACAGGAATGTTAATACCACTTTACATGTAATTGTCCCCCGCCATTCTCTCTCACTGAAATATCTCTTTATTAATAGTAATTGAGGGTATAAATTATGAATGGAATGATTTTCCCCCAACATGCAAAAGTGAGGCATAATGATCGTAATTCTTAATCATCTTTCTGCCCCAGCCTCTGTCATCTGTCTCTATCTCTCACTTCCTCCTGTGGGGAAACCAACTAACGAGACGAACAGGAGAGCTAGGCTTTTTCTTGTCATTCAGAAGCAGCGGTGTGACTTTAGTGGGGCTGATGTGATATTATAATAACCAGTTATTCAGTTCTTAAAATAACCAATAGATATTATCATGAAAGATGATGGAAGAACATTCAAAAATCCAATGAAGGCTTTCCTAGTTCACCAGTCTAAAAATGACAAAATATAAATTTAGTTTAAGTTTAGTATAAATTTAGATTTTATATTTATATTTGTAAATTAATACATTTTAAAATATTGTGTGTTTTTTTGGACTTGTGAGCTAAGTAAACATGAAACTCCTGTGAAAAAAAATTCAAATTATATGCAATAAAAAAAGCAATTTTTGTTGCTATAAATTTTAACTATACTGTCTCTTCAAAGGCTGGTGAAAAAACACCAAGCACGTATAGCATGCATGAGCTCGCTTTCTTTCCTCATCTGGTGTTTGGATCCAGAAGTGCATGAGTTTGAGGTCCAGTGCTGTAGTGAATTCAGCTCTTAGTAATTACATAATAAGAGTGCTGGCGATAGCCTGAGGGTTGGGAGGCAGCTTGGACTTTTTTGGCAAGCCTTACACAAGCGGCGCTTGGTCTTTTTTAAGATTGGCTTTCCACACCTACGATGTACTGCTGCATTTGTTGAGCACCGTACCCCATCCCCGGTCTGTTTTTTATTTAGAAGATCAAACGTTTCACTTCATTAGGGCTCTTTTGTTGCATTTGAAGCATGTTTTCCGAAACAAAAAGACTTGGAGGGAAAAAGAAATCATGCAGTCTGCAGAGCTTTTATTGGGGGAAATAATAGGCAATTGAGAGAAGGTATTTAATAGGCCAAATCCAGCATTGCATCTACTGTGGAAAGCCAGTTGGTGTACTTTTAAAAGTATATGGCCTGATTTTTCCCGTCCCTCTCCTGTAGGCAGAAACTGTCAGAATGAGTGATTTCATAAAGGAGGAGGTGTTTGAGTTTAGCACATTGGAGGGAATTTGAAGACTCCCAGCACAGGGCATCTGCTCTGCATATAAATGAAAAGAGAAAAGACAGAAGGCAAAACATTCACTGATCAATACTCCAATATCTGGAGCAGGAAGACTTCAATAACTGCATCAGTGACCACCGATGGCTACATTGGGAAAATGATACACAATCCAACCAACTGACTAAGTGAATCAGTGCTCGACCCTGCAATGATGCTTCCAACAACAAACCATTTTTCAGCACAGCTAGATTTCAATATACCTCCCAGTAAACCTGTCGCTGTAATGTGCTCAGCGCGGGCTATTGGATAATTCTACGAGTTATTAAGTGGAAGCCATTAGACAAGGAGTAAGATTTTCTAATAATAGGGGAGGTGAACGAATGAGCCCTATACTAATCAGATCAGCGAGGGCTGAAGTGGACACAGGGTGCAGGGTGCTGACCTTTAGTGACTGGTGGTCGGTGTGGAACTGACCACAAAGGGTCAATAGCACATGCCCACCCTCTCACCCCTCCCTAACAGCACATTCACAGCCAAATCAATGTCGAATTATGGGTTATTTATTGAATAATCAAAAAGGTATTATCGCCCCTGATGTGAAAGAGGTTGTCAGAGGGGAACACTATTTATCAGCACTCCTCTCAAAATTAGGGTAATCAGTTATCATGTAAACAAGACCCAGCAGCTGCCTGCCAAAGCATGACTATTACTCACAGCTACTTAGCACCACTGGGAGAAGATGTGTGCGAGAATATACATTTTTCTGAACTGCAAAGCACTAAAAACCACCAATGTGACTGAGTCCAGTGCTGCGGGAATATTACACACACCACAAACACACACACACACGTCATCTGAGCACAGTGATATGATAGAGGTCAAAGCACCTCGTTACAGAGAGACTGCAGAGGACACAGGATGTGGCAATGAGCAGATTGAGTTTCTCTCTCTCCTAAGCTTGAGGCTGGACACAACTCATGAGCTGGCCACACACATACTGTACAGACACAAACCCTAAATTTGAATGCAAAATAAACTTCTCTGGAACTGAAAATACACCCTTTTTTTAAGCCATAAGATTTAAAAAATAACATTATTTCTACTTTCTACTGAATCAATCAACAGAATGTTCTTAACACAAATATGCCATTTTATAAAAATTTCTCTATTTATAAGTATATTACACCACTTACAATCACACACAAAATACACAAAAAAATATATGTGTGCATAAAAATATATATCTATACAAATATTTAGATTTAGGTTTAGATATTATTTAGGTTAGATATTATACCTCCCTTATAAAGTTTGCTAAAATAATTGCTTAATAAATAAACAATATTTTTCATTACATTTGTGGCTTGTTTTTTTCCCAGTACTGAAGAGTCAGTGTCCTGATATAATCATATATTTTTACATCTACACATCAACTAATAAAACTATGCTGCCGAAAACTGAGAAAAGCACTGCAGATTGGAAAACCACTGTATAGGCTTGGAGATTTTCGTTCAGTTTCTTCCCTCAGACTCAGTGAGTTTTAAGATATCCTCAGCCGCTCTTTACAAATGAAATAAATGGCAGTATGGGTCGCTCTTAAACAGCCCTATCAATCAAATACACTTACATCTGCCATAAATTTCAAAGCAATCATAGGCCCCTCTAATGCATTGGCTGGAGCCACAGCGGTAGAATCCATAGTTGTGGCCGGCCCTTCCAAACCTTTCCTCCATTTACATTATTATCTGTCACCAGATTTTTTTGTCCCTCAAAAGCATTAGAAAAGCTGATGTTGTCTCTCTAACCAGATTAAGATTGGTTTTTGTCTCGGCCACAAGGGAGGTAGAGTTACCGACAATAAGATCAAAATGAGCCAATTCCTTTTCTATTCTCATTCAAAACAAACAAAAGGGGCTAATAGCCCCAGCATCTGTGTCCAAAGCGGTGGCAGGTCGATATACACACTGATAGATGTGAGCCACAAAATTGCTGGTTATTATGGCAGTGAAAGGGCCTTGCTCGGTTTAAGTGGTCAGTGGCGATCATATCTCACTCCCTCAGATTATCTGCCATAAGGCAGAGCTGCGTTCACTTATCGGAACGAAGACTGCGCCTGAGAAATGTTCTGATAAGATATATTGGGTTATAGCAGAGCTGTGAGGAAGCAAATATCTAATATTGTATTCCAGTTATTACACTATTTTGCCTGCACGGCACTAATCCGAAGACATTTTTGTAACCGTTATATTATCCTCCAAATGTCGTGCCCTGTAGTACACATATTCCTCACCGGTGCCACTCGCTGTCTTTGTTGCAAACACACTGACTTTAAGGGCAGGATGGAGCCCAGCAACCCACTCAGGTGAGAGCGATACGTTGTTGTAATGTGGATTGTGCAAGCAACGTTAGTCACAGTGACCTGCTTGCCTTGCTTCCAGTCCTCTGGGCTTTCTGTGTACCTAGTGTCAGCCCTCCCGGGGGAGCTATCACCTCTCTCCCCCGATTCAATTCCAGGCCGATTTCATTCTCTCGCTGCCAGCCCTAGGCCGCGGCCACACCAGCGGCAACCTTGTCTTAACCCCACACTCCCTGGTGTTAATTGCATTAGGGCCACGATGTAAGCCTTGTAAAGGGTCACCTCGCAGGCAAGGCTACGTGCCGCTTACCTCACTCTTCCACCTCACCCCATCACAGCCCAATATAAAGGACTCTATTCGCTCTCATCCTCTCTTATTACACATTAGTCAACTCCCTCTATCCGTCCTGGGACCCGTCTTGTAACTCTGTTAGCACACTTGTTAGGAAAGCAACCGCTTTGCCCACTTCCCTCCCCTTTTTCTTACACAGATTTTCACCTCTCCTAAACCTTTGCCTTTCTGACCTCAAATTATGTTTATTTACCTTGTAGTAAATGTGATGTACCTCCACACATACTCAGATAGTAGAAAGCGCTGCCAGATAACCTACTTGAAGGCCTTTATTAGGCGGCACTCAGGGACTTTGGCCCTATTGTCTCACCTCTAAGCAACCACAACAACAACAAGCCAATAGGATCTTAAGAAGGAACATATTATTTACATATTTAAGCTACAGTTTTTTGTATTAATAATAAATTATTATTAAATTAGAATGAATAAAATTAAACAATACAGTCTTTTTAAATAATAATAATAGCTATTAATCAAGAATAAAAACATAAATAATACAAATACAATGTATTATTGTACAATGTAGTAAAATAAGAAAAATAAATAATTTCAGCCTTTTATCAGCAGCAAAAATATGCTAAATAAAATATGTCACAATGCTGTTCTCCCCATACTATTACACCTGTTCTCTTCATAATCAATCAGCTGCTCTCAAATAATGTCAATTTGGTGCAGTTGTAGATTAATGGCAACAATCAAAGATCTGCTGCCTGGCTGAGAACATGAAACTTGATTAAACATATTAATTAGAGCAGCCTGTAAATATGGCCTACTGTAAATATGTCCAGGGAAGAACCTTGGACCCCTCTTATGAGAGACACATAAAGCCCTGTGTCTCTAGGGGATCTCGGCCAATAAATATCATATCAGGTTCTGCCTCAAACACCACCCAAACCTCACTATAGTCGGACTGTTCCATTATACTAAGAGGAGCATCGGTCTTTAATGCCATAAAGCTTTACTGCCCCCCCCAACCCTCTTTTGGCTGATGTGAGGTTAAGCAGCAAGATGTGCATCTCATAGCTGCACGTTCAGCTTTGCTCTCGGTCCTTGGCCGGGCTCGGGGCGAATGATGATCGAAACCGTGCCTGTATAAACGTCCTCGTAAAAATGACAGCTAGACATATGTATAGATCCCCATTAAAATTTTACTACTAATCACCCGGCTGGCAGGCCTGCTGCCTGGGCCGTGTAGGATTTAGGCTCACATGCGGAGCTGCGCCAGAGGGACCAGTTCTAAATGAAGACATCAGCTGCATCTCCCTTCCTTCGCCAACCATCATAAAAGACAGTCAACAACACCTAGCCGACAGGGCCCTGTAATGGGCTTTTTATTTCGGCTTGGTCATAGTGATGGGGGAAATTAAACCCCAATTTAGTGTTTTGGGGACATCAGGCTCAAGGTCACAGAAAAGTGAGCTAGATTCACTGCATTGTCATGATTTCAAAACTTGAATATATACATACATACATACATACATATATATATATATATATATATATATATATGTAAATATGTGTGTGTATGTGTGTGTGTGAGAGAGCGAGAGAGAAAGAATATTATACAATTATATTTTTATTTATGTGTGTATTTGCAATTGTGGGCAAAAAATAAGCAAGGACTTTTTCATGTTTTCAATATTTTAAACAAGGATTTTTCAAAATATGAAAATTCTTGGAAATGCTAGTAGGTGTGTAACTACACTAACATGTTAGAAATGTAGATTAGAGATTAGACTTCAGGAATGTAGTTTTTGTTTGTAGAAACTGTTCAGAGTAACAAGAGGGTGGCATGGCAATCCAAACATGCTGGATTAAGTTGCAAACAATGACAGGTGTCTGATGGGAAAGCACACCTGCAGAAACGTACAACCATCTGTGGTTTCTCACACAATTAACCAGCTCTGAAAGCTGAATCTGCCAGACGTGTTATGACTAAAAACTGACACTTAAATCAGTTTGTTTGCAAAGTCCACCCTCTGATCTGAGGCAGCTTAATCGCACTCTGCACTAATAAAGTGAACACACGTAAGGATGCGTAGCCTTCGAACCTGTCCAATTAAAAGTATTATGTTGCATAAAGTAAGGATTAATGGACTAGTGGAAGACAGAAACACTCCTGGATTTACAAGGACAAACAATCAGCGAGGACTCACACAGCCTGCGCCCAACACAACTCCCTCTCACCTAGTAAAGATCTGTTAAATATCATCCGTGCAGTTCATCATCACGAAAGCAGAAGAGGCATGGCAAGAACAGAAGAGTGTAGTGGAGAACGAGAGAAGCGCGGCAGGTCAGATTGAGGAGATACCCTCTAAATGAACCCCTTTTATTAACCCCTCCCACTGCAGCCCCCATATTCAGAACACCTCTTCTGCCTCTATTACCTCCCTGCCCGTTTCATTATCCAGCCTGAACTCTGAATAACCCCCCTGTGGTCATTTTTTATGTCACTTCGGGTACAGGGTCTGTGATTTAAACACACAGTCACCATAATTTGATTTCTTCATGGGGTGCGCTACCGGTGCAGAGACAGGAGAGTATCGGGGGGGCTGGGTCTCCGGGGTCGACTTGGTAAGCGATAGCAGAATGACTTGAAGAGGCTAATAAAGTAATCAAGCCCTTCGTTACATGGTGATAATATTGCCCCTAAAACACTGATAACTATTACTTGGCCCAATGATTACCGTACATTAATGGCTTCCCACTTTTTCGCACCCTCTGTCTCCCTTTCAACCGCTCAGCTGCCAATTAGCAGTTAGATGAGAGAAATAAAAGCCTGTCTCCGCATGGCTGCCAATGACGATACAGTAGCCACAGAGGACCAGTGAGTAAAGAGACCAGATCCACAAACCAATGCCCACAGTTCAGAATGTATGAGATGTATGAGAAATTAATCTTTAAAATTTTCACTTTCAAATAGAACCTAGGAAGATTTTGCATGATATTTTGGTCATTATTCAAACCACTAGGATGCACCATATTCAACTGAGCTACCCGTAACCCTCCTTTACTATGTTATATCATGGTTCTATTTTCTGTGTATTTTGATTCATTCACAGAATGTAACTGAAAGTCAATTTGATGTATCATGCATTAAGAATTACAGACTTAAGACATGGTTTCTACTTTCAGACAGTCTTATGATCTCCAACCTTTCTCACAGGAGAGGGCTATCGAGCAGCCCTGCTGCCAGAAAGGCCCGATCAGTCAAGTGCCATCAATATGACCCAGCTTGTTTACACCTGGAGAGGACAAGACTGTGTAGTGGAAATCAATGGGAATCACCTGAGTGGCACCTCGGCCACTGAAAGGAGGGAACTGACAGAGAAACAGAAGAAAAGGGAGGGACCAGTCCAACAGACAGCCAATAAAACAATCTAAGAACATAGTGATGTTTCATAGTGGACAGAGTAGATTTACCCTAAATGCAATGACATTAACAAGTTAAGGGTGTTGTTGTTCACTATATCCCATGTTTTCCTCACATCTGAGAGTGTTTGAGTATGACAGGTGCCCGTTTCTTACCCTGAGATGACTCCATCTGGAGAGCAGACTGTGGAAACTGCAGCCATTACATTATATACGAGTGCATTCAGATGGAAGGGTGTTTGTGCGTGTGGGTAATTGTGTGTCTGCATTCCAAAAAGTGGCCAAATTTTTCTGCAGCAATACTTAAAAGCAATACTTTTTGCTAAGCTGTAACTAGTAAATGTATTCACCAAATTTGTGAAATGTACTGTGAGTAAATAGATATGTATCTAAACACACACACATATATATAAATGTACATACACACACACACACACACACACACACACAAACACACACACACACACACACACACACACACACACACACATACATATATATATATATATATATATATATATATATATATATATATATATATATATATTCACTCATTCAAAAGTTTGCAATCAGTACAATTTCAAATGTAATTTTCATTTCATAATAGCAATATTACTGTAAATAAACAGTTTTAGAGAGAATAAGTGACTTTTTTTTTCAAAAGCATTAAAAGCAACCCAAAACACACAAAGCATGTGCACATACACACACATACACACAAACATTATAAATTCTGAAAACGACTTACCTGAATTGTGGCAACCAAAATGAGGAAACATGCAAAAACAAAGACAGAGAGAGAGAATAAATTAACAAACATCCATACAAATTTTTCACATTAAAACAGGTTCTAGCATATGTTGCATCTATATGTTTGTGAAAGACAGATGCTGAGGCTGCTCGAGATTGTAGCTGTGAACAATATTTTCATCATGGACACTTGAGATCGCCTGTAGTTCAAGTCTCAAGCCTGTGTCCCCTCCCGCGCCCTTGCGCTGTGGTGTAAACACACATTGTTAGGTTAGAGGTTAAAAGTGTTGTGCTTAGATTCTTTGACAGTAATCTAATTTCTCCTCTCTTGCGCATCTATATTTATTTGGTTTTGTCAACACTCAGGGCTCTTTTTTCTCCCTTTAGCCTTCAGTGTATTGATCTCTCTAATGGATTGGATCTGATTCCAGAGCGTCTAACATGCTTTTGTATCCCTTTATTTTCACCCAGGAAAATCGATCAGGCAGGCCTGAAAATCAGCCAGGATCAGGTTTTAAGGGATCCACTCGGTGGGAACATTTGGTGAGAACTTTAACCATTCAATAGGACATTTTCATATATGTCCTGCCTCTTTCTACTCATTATTTTGGTTTCTGTTTTCGCAGATTTTATTAGATTAAATTTTTTTTCTGCTGACAACATAGAATAGCATTGCTTATTTGATTTCTTTAAACCATACATTTTTAATAACAATGATTTACTTATTTATTTTTATTAATTATTTTATTTTATATATTTTTTGCTGTGCACATTTTACAGTAGGTATATGTAATAGACTGATAGTTCTTTATACTTCCTGGGATATGATTTTAGTAGTCACAGACAACTTTGTTTCCTCACAAAATTAACAAAAGATCAAACTAAGAATAAAACATTACAACTGTACACACAAGCCCAAGTTCTGCTGGCCTTTCCCTCAAGGAGCAGAGTTGAATATGAGAAGAGAGTAGATCAATAACCAGGCTGATTTGGCATGTGGCAGAAAGAGAGGGTTGGAAAGAGCCGCCACTTCTACCTCCAACTCTGAAATCTGAGCAGAGTGTGTGAAGATATCAATGAATACCTTCACTTCCTCACACGTTCGAACAAATTGAACTTGTAAGGAGCTGCATGAGGGGCAGGACTGAAAGACAACCTGGCAATACTGGCCTAAACCAAGCTAGTTCAGCCTGAGAAATTAACAGGTTTCCCAGTGGGTCTGTAAATGCACCACATGAGGAGTATGTGCTTCCTCATAGCTCTCTGACTTACATATATAGGAAGAGTTCGACAGGAAGGACATGCTTGTTAAATGATCCCTGATTCCTGTTCATGTGGGGTCTTTGCAAAAACCCCTAACTGAAGCGATGACTATAAAGGCCACTAAGGTGGTTAGTATTGTTTGTTTACGTGGTGCCAGTGTGATGTGATGTGTATAATTTTTTTTATAGGGTTTAAAGGCCTTACAGATATACTCAAAAGCGAGACAGTTCTCCTAATTGTACATTTTGCACAACCCATTACACACTTCAGCTTTAAAAACCTTCAAAAGAATTTTAAGTGTTGGACTAATAGAATCATTAGCCGTAAGATCAAATCAGGTTTTGTATTATGCTCAGAAGCTTTTTCCTGTCCTCTCTCTCAAACCAGGTGCCGGCAGTATGAGAGGTGCTGCCCCATTTCCCCCGAGACAACTCTATTTGTGAGGCTGCCGAGGGTTTAACAGTGCAGAGAGCAGGAGGAGTAATGAGAGGCCGGTGACATCTCATAAACTGGTCCACCTCACACACACACACCTGTGAGAGCCCCTCTGCCACAGGACAGAGTGACATCACTGATCTCTGACATCTGCGAAGCGGCGGTTGCCAGCGTCTGATGGAGCTGCCCGTCAAAGCGCTTACAACATGAGCTACAACCTAAGGAAGGTCCCTCGATGATCACACAAACGATAGAATCATATGTAGCAATCAGAAACAACGTCTGCTCTGTCTGTCATAAAAACCTGTCCTTAAAATGCCCTGATGTTTCAGGCGATGATGCGGAAACCGTTCGTACTCGTGGTGCAGGTGCGGATCTGTCTGCTCCTCGGCCCCACATACCCATTGCCGCTTTTTTCCTTTGAGGATGAGAAGACGAGAAAAGATGAAACACTCTCTTTTCCCTCTTCCCATATCTCTCGAACAGATCCTATCATGCTTTCTATGACATTTGACAGTAGCCATTTCCAAAAGCATGGTGGCTTATGAGAGGTCTGATACTATGTTTTGGTTTCCTTGGAGCAAGCCGTCCAGCTGTGTTAACGTTCACCAGATGGTCTGCTCTTAATCACAACGATGTCAGAAGGGGAAACAAAAACATCACTCGGGCATGACAATAATACTTAGCACTCAGGTTACACTTTTCTGCTAACACTTGTAGTCAACCCAGAACTGAATTAATTTCATTTTTATCTGGGTGATGATTTGGGGAATTTGTAACTCGACAATCTGCGTTTGATGCGAGCCTATGAATTATTGAATATTTGATAGAGGGCAGAAACGCAGATGACTGAGGACAAAGAATGAACTCATACATGTTTTAATGTGATGTGCATTTAGGGTGATGGCTTTCCACACACAGATCTCTGCCAGTGTGAAATCAAATCCCCAAATCTTGGAACTGCCTACACACGCGCACACACACACGCATGTGAGTGCACAAGGAGTACTAACATTCGAACACGCACACACACGCAAAAAAGCCCCTTCTCACAGATTTATCACCCAAGCCCTGCTCCCGTCGGCATCACAGTGGCTGATTTTCTCATTTCATAGGCCACCGGGGTAGAACAGACATGTGCTTGTTCAAATCCACCCAGCAAGACGCACCGGTCTCAGCACACAACTTTCTCTTTAGCAGCTTAACAGATGCCAGGCAGGGGGGTAAAAGCTCAGAAGGGGGCGCACACGTGGAGGGGGGCACACCCGTCAAGGGCGAACCCTCTTTGCGCACATACACACACAAGGTAGAGACAAAAGCGGGAGAAATGAGGTTCCTGTGGCCCTGCGCTCTAGTGACCATGACCGCGAGGGGTTTTATTTATCATTCTGTGCCAGTGGTTTTAAATGATAGCACTTTTTGGCCCCCTTTTTTCTAGCGTGAACCAAGCAGAGCACGGCTCCTCTCCAAATATAGAGATCATGTTTGTATTGTTTGACACTGAGGCCTGATGGAGTGCTTATTCTGTTCCTGTCGACATGGGTAACCTCTTCCTCTGTGCGCATGGCACGGCCCCCCTCCTTGGAGAGGATTGGAGTAAGAAAACACAGCATCGGGGCTACAGACGAGGCGGGCTGTTTGGGAAAGCAGGGACCCACATGAAAGGCATCAGCCCATGCAGAGGGGTAGACCCAAAAGAGGTGCATATATACGTGTGTGTCAGCACATGCAGGCGAATTGCTGTTTATGTGTGCCAGACTGCTTAAAAACAGCGTTTTTTTTGAGGGGGAGTCATGCTGGAGAGAGGATTTAATTGTGGCCTTTTGAGCAATGCCGGCTTATTGATGTAATGGTTTACTCATGGTGCGGTTGAGGAGGTACAGTTTAACAATAGGGGCTTGTTAGGAGTCACTGAGTCCTGTGCACAGCATCCACATTACTTAGTGGGAGCACGCAGGCTTGTAATGAGGAGCAGGAGCGCTCAAATGATCCGCTCTGTTTGGGCTGCAGCTCAGATAGGACAACGCACATGCAAATGCCTGTTAGCCACTGGGAAGCTTTGAATCTGTTCTCAGATCTAGTTTGGCTACTTGGCAACCTGCTAAGATGAAACAGAGTGGTTAACACTCACAAGGACAATAAGCTATGACACATACTATGCAACTGGGAAAATTAAACTGTTTCTGTAATCAGCTAAACATAGCATTAAAAAGTGGCCTTTTGTATCTTCAGGCAGACAGATTACAGCACAAATGGTGAGAAAAGGCTGTTTAAATAAAAATGTGGTCTATAAGACATCATTAGAAATGTACTCATGTGTTTTTTATATTTTATTGAAATATTGAATATATTTGGTTCTCAGGTCTAGTTCCTAGCATGAAGCAGAATACTTATTAAGACATATGGCACATACTATGTAACTAGGAATACTTCTAAGACAGTATTAGAGCTGACAAAACTGAGCTTTAGTATCTCCAGGCAGATAGCTTAGGAAATGGGGTGATACAGACATATACACACACAGACACACATTTTGGAACAGTAAATGAAAGTTGGAGGACCAGAGGTAAACATGCTACAGAGAGAGAGAAAAAAAATCTTGGCTTTTTTTCTTGCAACCTTGGTGGTTTTCAGTAGAATAAAAGGATGGGATATTTTTCCTTTGATGGTATGCCAGATGGAGTAGCTGTGGATAAACAGAAAGAAGCCAGGAAAATATACAAGGTCCGGGGTAAGGCCTGGGTCTCGCCTGAGGAGCCAAACCATAGGAAGACAACTCAGTTAGGCATGAGTTCACCTGCTCCGGCACTGCAGTGCCACACCAAGGACTGGAGGGTCAGGCCACGTAGAAGCTGTTATTGTAACATGGTGAACACATGCGAAAGCTCTGTGGCCATTTATTTAATTCCAGTCGTCCAACTGAGCCTCATGTGGTACCAAAATCCAAATGGAGTCAACAGGAGCTTCCCTTCCCCACAGAATAGCTGTATTTTTTTTAAACAAAAGCAAAAGTTTTAATTGAAATCTTAAAAATTGTGGACGTATGTGGCATATTAGGCAGCCACATTGCATTGCAAGAGCAAGAGGTATGTTGCCCCTAAAAGACACTGTGCTGCATATACATGACAGATTGTTCAAATCTACCGGCCTCTGTTGTTTTCTGTTGTAATGAGTGTTTGTGCTGCCATTGCCACAGACAGACACACTCTGGGCGCCTGGCATCCCTGCCGCACATGCTGGCCTATTGTACTTGGCAACCTTGTTCCCACAAACAGATCACAATGCACTAGCTCCCTCTGGCCGGCCCCATGTTTGCACTGAGAGCAGCTGTCGGTGAAATGGCCCTGTAAGCTCTTCCTAATTACCTAACATGCTCTGTGTCTAAGCAGCCCGCCGTTTAGTCCCTTTTTCAGGGCTCCACACTGCCAGGCCTGCACTGGGCAAACAAGTCCCACTTTCCAATGCAAGTGGGGGGTCAAAGAGAGTGAGAAGAGAGGGCAGAAAGGGGAGGGGTGGGGGTGGTAACTGGGGATACGCAGCCTATCGTGCCCCACCCGCCCCCACCCACCTCCCTGGGTCAGCTTGGTACTCTTCTAGATAATATATCAGCCTGCCGTCCCCTTGGCAACCCACCCAGACCCCACACACAACACTCCAGGGTAGCCACCCCCTTTTCTGCTCCCCAGTACTGCCACCTGGCCCCCTTCGTTCAGCCTCTCAAAGAGAGAGCCTCATCGCTCAGCTAGCAGTCCATTGTCCAGCTCATGAAGTGACTGCGGGCCAATTAGCAAGTTAACAAGTTAAGAGGTGGACTCTGTCAAATGCAGAGCTTTTTCACCCCAGGGTCATCAGCGGGGGGAATCGCTGTTCCCATTCTGGGAGGGACACTTCATAAAATGGCCACAGAAGATTTGCTGAGCCCAGCATATCTCTGAGGCTTCAATGCATTTCAAAGTTCTCAGTTCTAAGTATACACGATGCAATGCATGGAAACATTGCTTAAAAAGAATAATGCGTAGAATGTTACTTTGTCTATTGGAGGAAGTTTACCAATGGCAAGTCCAATTGTAGTCCATGTTGTAGACTTTGCAAAAAAAAGGACTGGTATGATTTTAGTTGGGATAGTGCATTTGAATGGTATTTAAAAAAAGACAAATTACCGCTTAGGCCCAACTGAAATATGACATAACTGAAATATGCAATTCAGAGCCAATTCAGTTCATCCTACAATTTAATTGGTGCCTACTGGTGCCTGAATTCAGATGCTCTTTTACAGCCTCTCAGAATCCCGAAAATAATTACAGTGGTGAGATGTTCAGCTATTCTGGGTTAGTTTACAAGGTTTGCCGAGATTCATTTGTAACCAAATCCGCTTCCATAAAAACAGTCTGAGTTAGATTTTTTTTTTCCTGTGCATCAGCATTCCAGCTTACCTGTGGTCTGAACAACTCTACTAAGAAGCACGGCTGACCTGCTGAAAATGTCTCTTTTAGACCTCCTTCAATGAAGTTGAGCGTTTCAATCTGAAACAAAGCCTCAACATATTTTCCCTTTAAACTGTGCAATTCACAATGCATTCTATGGCTCCCACATCCTTTCAATGTCAAAGGCCCCCCCACCCTCTCACGACACTTTCTCCTCCGTTCCCCCTACCTCCTCGAGACAAAGACAAAGGCCCCAATTTGTCACGTCATGTCCAGCTGTTGACTGGGAAGACCCCTCAGCCAGTGAAAGCAGCACAAGCTGGGGGAGCCAAATGGCTTTTTCCCCTTTCTGTGGGAATGTTTGTCCAAGGAAACAATGCCACCTCGACGGGCCAGGGTGGGGGGTACTCCCAGGGGGGTATGCGCCTAGCTTCTTGGGCTTTAACCCTTTTAGGGAGAACTGTCCACCTTGAAAAGACCATTGAGCTGCTGCTGGGTGGCAGAATAGCATCATTAAGCTTCACTAACCTCAATGTGAGTGCCAGGACACTGATAGTGGTGATGCCTCACATAGATTTACTGCTGGATAGTGGGTTTGTTCTCTTTCCCTGAAGGGACTAGATCAGGAGAGAGTCCCAGGCTAGATAGAAACAATAGTTAGCTGTGAGGGGAGCGAAAAGGCCAGGAACCACTTAATGAAGAACGTATAATAAACTCCCTCCCCAAAGCATCTCCATGGGCTACCCAATGATACGACAGTCCCTGCTAATTGAGTAAAAAATTGGCGGTTGCTTGACCCTTCCACACTAATGGCACCTGCAACCAATTTAGGAGATGATTAATTGATATTCATGTGACATATAGGTTGACCCCCTCAAACCTAGTCTTGGGAAACCTCTCAGTCTAAATTCAGTGCATACATGCATTAATCTGATGCCCTACCAAGGTTTGTGGGTGGGTCTTTGACCGTACATTAAACTCATGACATGTAGCACTTTAAGCCAACACCTATAATCAGTGCATCAGAAAAAAAATCTCATATTGGACACAACAAGGCTTATCAAACATGTCAGGCCATCTGACGGCTTCTCCCTTGACACACTGTCCTTTTAGGGAAAAAATAAGGTGGAGTAGGTGTTCCTCACTCTCCTTTTAATGTGCTCCACAATTATAGCTGTCACAGCACAAGCCTCGGCATAGTTCGTTTCATTACCACCCTCCCTTCCCCTTTCAGTGTGTGAAATATGGAGGCAGGGAACAAACCTTCTGTCATAAATACCCTCTCCATGAGAGCCATCAGAGAGCAGCTTCATCACAGGAGGGATACGAGAGACGTTGCCAGTGGGGGGTGAATGCTTCTCATAAATTATTTGGGTGTGCAATAATATTTGCTTTGTGGAACGGGCCCCCAGTGGAGCATTTGGACTGCAGGAGCATCTATACTAACATAAGGAGGGCTGAGGAGAAGAAAGGAGAGCAAGAATGACCTCTAAGATCTTACCACGGTTGCCCTTGTGCACACCAAACCCTAAACCAATTGACCATCCACTGGCTTGCACTAGAATACTTAATCTCCTCACCCTGACTATGTCTAGGCATAGCCCACTGTGCCTCTCCTGTGCCTGATCTAAAGCTATCAATATGCCAATAATCTCTCCAGCCAATATCTCAGGCTGCTTGTGCAAATGAACAAAGAGAAGGTGTTATAGATCCTGCATCTCTCTGTTCTCCCTAAGTCAGGTCAGATGGAAAATCAGGCACAAGGGCAATGTTTAGCTAGGAACCCAATTCAGACTGACACTTTTAGGTTACGGGGGTCAAAGGCCAGTATGACCATTATGGACAACCAATTCTCCCTGCTAACTGTCTGCTTTCATCTGAAGACTAAAATTTACCAAAGAAGCACAAACAAATCTAACCAAATTTATTTCCTGTGTGATATATTCATGCCACGAATAACCACGTTTATTCATGGCACTCGCAAAGAAGCTTTACTAGGATTACCAGCGCAGATGCCTTCAGCTGGATGCACAAAAAACAGCTAACTCATAAACAGCAGGTCGTAATGCCATGCATATTCTGTCACGCTCAACCCCACGGCATTTTAATTCACAGGAAATGGCACATATTGGGCATACGCTGTGACTGATTGGCACAGACACCAATGAGAGGGCCGTATAAACAGGCAACACTCGGAAGCCACTGGAGCGTGGGGAGGCGAAGTGCTCCTCAGTACTCCGCTGTCTTCCCTGAGGACCCTGAGGAGTCATAATCAGACCCTTGTAATACACTAGTACTTGTGTGGTCCCCTGGGCTCATTTGCATACTAATTACTGATTGCAAATGAGAGGGGGTGCCGATTATGTTCTGCCTGAGTCGCCGTGGTGGCAGAATATTCCGGTGATGCCACTAAGGAGCTTATCCAACACAGCAAGCCGAGCAGAGCAGGGCCCTCCCCTGATATACAACCCCTCATTAGTATTACAATTAAGGACATGAAAGACACATAAAACATTATATACTGCCAAAGTGTTGTTTTCGTACCAATTAACACAGCTACTGATTTATTATCAGAGAGGACCCAGATCTCAGAGGAACCCAGGATCATTTCTCACACACGCACATGACACATGCACACATGTGTCAAAAACACACACTGAGCTCAGTGTGGTGGCAGAACTGAAAGGTAACAATAGACTTAGGTTTTCTGACGGGAGGACCACATAACAGCCAGACTCAGATGGCAAATCATCGTGTTATTCTGCACTGTTAACTGGTGTAACAAGCCTCACACATTGACGCACACACATACAGATATATAGGCTATCCGCAGTCATTCTTATACACCTGACACTATCTCTGCCATCCCCTTTTCTTCTTTTATAACAGCTCTTTGTTTTTGTCACTTCTTAGACTTTTGTTGGCGTGAAAGAAGGATGAGGCGATTGTGTGTGTCATAGCTCAGCCAGATGGATAGTAGGGGTCAGGTAGTGACAGTGTGTGCTTAGCCATGTTTTTTTTTTTTTTTTTCTCCTCCTCTTTTCTTGCCGGCCACCGGGGGCCTGTTTTTTTATAGATCTCTTTCACAGCTCTACCGATTTGCCTGCAAAATGCTGCAGGGGGTTTCTTTACTCTTAACTTTATAATAAAATATGTGATATCAGTGAAACAGAACAAAAGCACACACACAGACTAAAAGATGCCATGTGCAAATATGAACAGGGACACACCGGCACATATGGGGAGTGTTAGTTACCTATTTCTAAGAATTATGAAAACCATTTTAAAATTTAAGGATTTTAAATATATTTACTAGAAAGCAAATCAAAATAGGATCTGTTTTTGGTTGACCACTGACTTCCAGTATTTTTTCTTACTATGGAAGTCAGTGATGTCCCAGAATAGCCTGGTTACATCTTTCTTCAAAAAATCTTTCTTTTTGTTCGGCAGAACAAAGAAATTCATACAGGTTTGGAACTACCTCATTTTTGGGTGAACTACTCCTTTAAGAAGTAATTTTTGCAGTGTATAAAAAAGAAAGCTAACCTTTCTTTTTCACTATTAGATGGAATTTGTTTCTATCTTACCCTGGCTTTCTTACTGTGGAGTGACTAAACAGGGCAAAACACCTTGCTAGCACTGTCTTCTTTCTCCTCTCAGCGGTGCTAATGGATACTGTCCCCAGGCCTTCTTTAACTGGGGAATCAATCACATTGGGGCAGCCATTTCCAACCATTCTCACTCTCACTCAGTCTTAACCATTTCAAACAGCCCATTAACCTGCATTTAATCCCCTCAATGGCTTCTGTGGCCAAACTCTCACACACGTAGTGTCCACCACAGCCAAACACATGCGCACACACACACACCAACAAAGGCAGACACAATGACTAATTCTGACATTTTCTAACAGCGGTTTTGTTCAACATGGACAGAGATGTGACAGATTCAGTTTTTCTGAATTACAAGCAAAAATCATATTACACTCATGCCGACAGATATGTGGGAAACATGTCTAGTAGAGCACACTGCTCATTGTTGCTTAGCTCCAAAATAAGGATTAAAAATTATCCTGAAATGAACATGGTTTTTAATAACACGCAGCTTGAGAAATATATATCTCATCACACAACCTCACGGAGGTCTGTGGAACGGCTAATAGACAGAAATGTGAGTGCAGGGATTTTAGTTTCAAGTCCTCAAACGTTCTCTGCGCACCGCTGGTGACACACATCTCCCTCTCCGCACGAGTCCCGTTCATGAGTATTATATCAGGCCTAATTTTCCCCTCCATTCAGTCTGCTGCTACGCAGGGTTAACACGGATCTTTATCAGCAATCTCTCTCTTTTGCCGACACAGCTTCTCTCGAACACACACACACAAACCACACAGTTTGCCCTCAATCTCTGTGACGGTGTCATATACACATCCTCTTGCTCTCCTTCACTCTCTCACTCACAGAAAGAGACATATAATCAGTCTTTGTTTAACTCCTTGGGTTAGTAAGAGCTCTAAAAACATCCTGACACTCACATGCATTACCATCAGCCAATAATTCCACAAATCTGTGCCCATTACTCCCTATCTGCAAAACGTCAAGTCAGGTAATACGATTAGCACGCTCAAATGAAATATTGAAGACCCCTGATGCAAGTAATGAATAGAGGTGTAGTGTGTGACGTGCATATGCATGTTAATATAAACATATACATTGGGATCCAAAAGTATGAGATCACAAGTGAAAAATATAAAATAAAATTTTAGAAGATCATTTACATTGTACATTGTTTTTAATATGCACTTACAAGTGTTTTTAATATGCACCTTTCTTTGATTTCAATTTACAAAGAAAGCATAAACCTTTTTGTTTACTACAAAATTTTCTTTGTGGTCTCAGACTTTTGCAGTATTAAAGCAAATCGATCATGGCAGTGTTAAAGATCTAAGTCACATAAAAGAATTGTGAGGAAGGAAAGTGGTGAGAATGAATAGACGGATGCTGGTAAGCTAAGTGCTGTTATCTGTTCTTATTGGAAGGGGTGAAGAGATTTGCACTTTACAAAGGAGTAAGCACAGCTGTGACCTCACTCGCTCCAGGGTAGTCCTGGAGACACTCCTGGTATGAGGATGTATTTGTTTGGGGATGCAGGAATTTTAAATGCGAGATTAATGGTCCTTAAATACAAACTAGCTTGAGGATTTTTTGTAGTCTAGCGCTAATGATAAAGATCGGAATGTAATAAAGCTTAAAAAACTATGCAGTCTGTCACATTTTAGAAGAATTTTTGTATTTTCAAAAGAAACTGAATATTCAATGATAATAAATGTAGGGTGTAACTTGATTTGAGAATGTAATTTACTAAAATGGTCGCTATACCATTTTGGCAGAAAAGAAAGTTGCTAAATTTTTTGTAAATTTTTATATTGCCAAACTATTTTTCTTTCATCCACTGATGAGCAATTTACAATTAGACCTGGAATGTTCATTAAGTAAATGGTAAATTCATTTAATGACAACAAGTGAAAACACATGTTTCCTCCTAAACGTTTTTTTCTGTCTTTCTATCGGTTGTGTCTTATTGTGTGAAATGGTGTAGATTTCCAGACGTGCTTCAGGGATGGGAGGGCTCATCTTAGCCCACCCACTTCCCCTGTCCTCTCGTCCGTCCTTCATAAAAGTGCTGGCTCTTCCGGAAAGTAATGAAGGTTTACAGCTCAGCACAGCCTGCTAATTACCCTGACTAACTACCAACCCCAGACACCTGTCTGTCTGCCTTTGCTTAAGCTACAACCCAGCCGAAACAAGTCTCTATAAAACACAGCTATGTCTGCCTCATCTTATCTATATGCACTTCTGAATAAATTGGATTATTACCAAGAAAAAGAAATAAAGATAACATCTTCAAAAAATTACAATTTAAAAAGCTAAAATGGAATGATATCTATTCCAAAAAAAAACATCTCCTTTAAAGAAATACCTTGTTCTTGACCTCATCCTAACCTTTTTTAAAGTGGCAAGGTAAAGAGACAGGTTTTAAGGAAGCTAGGATACCTCTTGGACCACTGAGGTGTATTCAAGCAGTCCCCTAGCTTACCCCAGTAGACCACTTGAGCACTGAAGCCCACCACCACCTAACAGCCCTACACAGACCAATAAATCCCTCTTCATAAACAACGGCTGTGAGAGAGAGAGAAAGTAGGGGGGCAAAGAATGATGAAAGAAGAAAGAAGTCTGACAAAGACAACAGGCAAAAGAGAGAAAATCAGCCAGACACCTAGAAAGATAATTTTGAATTTATCTGTAGGTGTGCAAGGTTTGGTCCGCTCTGCAATGCCGTGTCTGCTGTGTGATTCAGGCTCGATGGGTCATTAGGGGCTGACCATTTACTACGGCATCACGACTCATTAGAGTGGGCAGCACAGAGGAAGGAAAGGCTAAAACGACTTTCCCAGATGGGACAGGTCAAACAGGAAGTGCTCAAGGGGTCAAAAAAGACCAATCCAAATACAAACAAACAGAGCGAGAATAGAAAACAAAACCTTAGCAACCTGAGTCAACAAGGAGACAATCAGAAGGTAAGTTGTTCCAGTCATTTTTCGAAATATGGGAAACTTCTAAAGAATTGGAGTTTATTAACTGGAAATATATTAAACGCAATCCCTGGTTTGCTTTCTGAGATGACCTAAGCCTTTGTGTCTTTGTGAGTCAGCCAGAAGTGTTGGTGGAAAGTTCACTGCATCCCTCCTCTCAAAAATACAGATCATAATGTTTGGAGAGGTGCTGTCATGTTGTGGTGATGGCGTCACCACGAAACTACAATTACACTGCGGCCACATCACAGGGACATAATGGAAACATGGCTGCAGTTCGGCCCGGGCATTCTCCTCAGCGAGCCTGCTATACTGCAGGAGGAAATTGAGGCTGAGAGTGTGCCATAAAACATTCCATTACTGTATCTTCTGCCAAACCAGGACATAAATTTCTACAAATGCAGCTATTTTTCCCTTTTGGCTAAACAAATCTTGCAGCATCCAGGGACAGATTGCTCAACTTAAGACTAAAAAAACAGAAAAGCGTATGGGAAAACATCTATTTACAACACAGGAGACTTCCAATGCCTTCATTCCATTATCTTCATTGTGACTGTACATCAAACTCTTTAGCTTTTCAACACTAACCTCTGAGATTCCTCGAGCTGAACTTTAAGAGTTTCTTAGGCTTGTGGGAGCTAGCAGTCTTCAGTGAGGCCCGCCGGCTGAGCCTTTGAAAGCAGCTGGCTTCTTACCGGAGCACAGGAGCTGCGTAAGAACTCCTCGACTATTAGTTTTACTGGTAAGGCAATCAGCCCTGGAGGCTTTGTTCAGGCGGCTCTACAGAATGTTTCCAATACTATAAAGTATGGAACCCAAGGACAAACCACCGGCACCCTGGCTCACACACACATACGGAGACACCAAACGGACCTGAACGCGTATACAAAGGCCAAACATCATGCGATGATATCAACCCAGGCACGATCACGTTGACAGATGTGCACATGAAGGCAACTCTGTCATCTGCACACACTTGCCCTGGCTGAACATGTGGGTCCTGTGCTCAATAGCAGGGCATCCCTTTCGCCTTTCTTTAAGACCAGCTTTAGCACTGCATGTCCACTACTCAGTATTTGCTTGAATGATTTGTGGACTCCAGGGACTAGGGATGTGCCTTTTTGTAGTAAGCCAACAATCCAAACCCCCCTCTTCCCTCCCTCTTCTGAATGCTTTGAGTCTCTTCCCTGCTGTCTTTGAACTGAGATCAGAAAGAAACATTTTGGCACACATGATGCTGGTCGATCAGGTGCAGGGATAGCCTTCTTTTGAGTGGTCTGTTGTTTTAATAATGTAACCCCCCTCCCCATTCTGAACCTTCGTCTTCCAGTGCTCTTCCTTGTACCCCTCCTGTGTCTCTCCTCTCCCTTTCAAAATCATTACAGCCCCCTTGGATTTCTTTCACCCCACGCCATGCAATTACTTCTTGTACAAAGAGAACAAAGTAAGGGCAGTTTGGGAACATGGGTCCAGAGGCTTCAGCTAGGAGAAGGGGGAGCACTTAGGATCTCTGAGGGAGGGGGTCAGAGTCCACACTAACCCAAAAGCCTGGCCTGGGAACTCACGAGTGGAACCTCTTTCAGGGGATTAATCCCCGCCTGGGCTGAGATCTCTTTCCCCTCGTCGGCACTTGAAGGAGACTCTTACTTATCAGGAAGTGATGATATAAAAGTCGATGGCTTGAGAAGCGACCTCGTAAAAACTCGAAGGAACTGAACTGCGCTGTGGCAAATTCCATAGCTTCTCTGAAATAACAAGTGCACTGCGTCTTAAGGGTTCAGAAGGACAGACGGAATGAAGAGGAGGGTGGTTTTGTCTAGAGTGAAAGGAAAGGAGGTTGCAGAAGTGGTCTAATTGAATAGTGCCTGGGTTCTGATTCCTTGTCTTCAATTAAGGTGCCAAACTTTCACGCTGAGAAAAACAAAACTTTGAGATTTTTACTCCTGACAAATGAAACCAAAATAATAATATGAAAAAGGAGGGGGAAAAAAGAAGAGAAAGTGGGGGGAGGATATCCTGTTTAACTACCCCTTTTTTACACCTGTCAAGCCTTCCAAAGCCTCAGCTCTGCTCTGTTTATCTGGGATAAAAAAAGACAGCTTTGATTGAGTAAATCAGAGAGTGAGATGTCGGCAAGCAAACGGAGGGCAGCGAAACAGCCGGTTTCAGCTCAGCGCTGCAATTTGGTGTAAATTTGACCTGAAAAACACAGGGTGTTTATTGTGCGCTATCATATAGGCCCTGTCAAAGCACCGGCAATTATTGCCATTAGGCTTCCATCATGTCAGTGGCTGTGCCTCTCGAGCGGCCCGCCTCCTTTCTCCAAGCCCTATAATCTGAACACACTTTTGCTCCATCAGGACGGCCCGAAGCAGGCAGATTGTTAAACCAGCGCCCATCACCCTCTCTCTCCCTCTCTTTCCAGCCGTCAGACAGGAGGGCGAGAGCTGGGTGCTAAGTCACCATCGGCCGCTCTTTTCTTTTTCATTTGCCTCCATCCGTTCCTGGCACTTCAGCGACTCTGACAGGCGTTTGGGGACCTGACTGATGTTTGTATTGTGTGCACTGAATTGAAAAGGAAATGGCCATTAAAGTATGGGAGATAGTGGTATGCGAGTGGGTAGAAGGATGAGTGGTGAGGTGTGTGCGCGTTACCGTCCGAGTATTCTCCAGACTGCATTTTAACATGCTTGGCTGGCACAACTCAGTTCACAGATACCGGATGAATTGTCCTGTGTATTAAATTGGTGAGTCCCCCATGGTCACCCAGAGAGATGAAAGAGCATAAGAACTCTCCTTCCGGATGATGTCATCCTCTGCCCTTTCCACAAACGCCCCTCAACCCGAAAGGCCTTGTTTCTTCAACCTCCGCCTAGCTCTCTCCCTCCTCCTCTCGGCTCGCATCAGTACCCCAATACACACCCCAAATCCACCCAGCCACCCTCACACACATGCACCGCTCCAGCTGGGCTTGATGCAGGGGGGGCAGGAGGACCACCACCTGTTACAGTTCTATGAATCCTGAACACATGGCCTCGGAAAATAGTGATTATATCAGTTTGACCTCTGAATGATCATTTACTTGAGTGATCGTCACTAAAATTCCATATGTGTAGTGAGTGTTAACCCAAACTATTTAACGGAAGTACTCTGTGAGCTGTCCCTTGTTAGATATGACTGAAGGTTCCAGAACTCTTACTTTTGTGAGAGTCAAAGCTTGAGCCAGCTGGCTAAGACGAGGGTCTCCTGTGGGCCCGAGGCCGTTTGGCTAGTGATCAGGAAAGGAGAGCTTTGTGTATGGGTACGCACACTCACACACACTAACGCAGTGACAGTGCAGTCAGTGTGAATGGCTGCAAAGCAGAAAGCGTTCAGGTGCACAGTGTGGAGAGTCTCCTGTGTGGATCATTAGGGCTATCGGAGGCACTGGAGTGGGATTAAGTGACTTTGAAAGGTAGCAGGCTCAAGCCGCAGACTCTGCCTGGTGGCCACTTAAAAGCAATAAGGTCTCTGGCACTGTGATGTCTGCCCAGCCAAGCAGGCTGATACTGTCTCACTGCTGCTGGGCTACTACTTTTTTCTACATCTTTCTACTGCCTTCTTTTCTTACATTCTCTCTTTCTTTCTTTCCTTCATACTTCTTATTACTTACTTTTACCCTTTCCTTCTTTCCTTCCTTTTTTATTTTATTCTTTCTTACTTTAATTAAAAAAAAAAAATCTATACATTAAATTTTTTTTCCCTTTCATCTGGTTATCTTCTTCCTTCTTTTTTTCTCTTAATCCTTTATTTCTTTTTGTTATTCCTTCCTGTTCCTTTTCATTTGTTGCATTTTTTTTCTTAATTTTGTTTATCTATTTTCCTTATTTCTCCTTCATTTTTTCTAATTTCATCTTTTTCCTTTTGTACTTTTCACTTCTTTTCTTCTTTTTTACCCTTTTCTTTCTCCATTCTCTTCTCCTTCCTTGTTTTCTTTCTTTCTACTTTTTTATTCTTCCTTTGTTACTACCTCCATTTTTTTCATCTGTTCCTATATATTATTATGTTGTCTCTTTCTACCATTCTCTCCTTTTGTACTTATGATTCTAAAAGAAAAATACAGCAATTAATGTGACACAGTGTGGTAATATATATCAGTATATATCCTGGCCTCCACCCACAGCTTTCCCTTGAGTACAGAGCAAAGTTATCACAGTACTGCTGAGCTTGCTTAGTTACACACAAACACACATGCATACATGGGCAAAAATGCACAAACACACACTTTTGTAAGAGGCAAATGGATAGAGAAAAGGAGACTGAAGTGGGAGAAGGTTACATGACCATTTTTTTCCCCAGTGGACAAGGCTCTTTTTTCTTCCTTTTTTTCGTCTATATAATATATACAGACACAGTGCACAAAATCTATTTTTTGAGCACACAGTATATTTTTGGTTGCTTGTGTGTTTGTATTTGATATCAAAGAAAGAAAAATCTTATAGAAAACACATTAATATACTTCTTAATTACATTAATTAAATTAGCAACATCTAAACATATCAAACGATAAATGTTTAACTTAATTAACTTAAGCAAATTAAATAACATTTTGCAATTACTAGTTCAGTTAAAACCTGCACTATGTAAAAGGATTTCAAGACACTGCCTTTTTGGAAATAAAACTTTTCTAACCACATTAAAACAAACGTACTACTAATGTACAAAGCTGTTCGGCTGATCCAATGAATACAAACTTAGTCACAGATGGTTCATAAGAATTGGACACAAATACTCTCTTGCCCACTCTCTCTCTCTCTCTCTCCCCTTGAACTGACTTAAGAAAACGCTGCAGTCAATGGTGTGGATAGGGCCGTGGAACACAAAGGGTCGGCTTCATCGCAGCTCTTTTCAGGGCTGCGGGAGGATAATGTCCGTTCTCTGTTTTGTGTGTGCGTTTTCAGGGTCACAGAGGAGGGCACATTAAGCCAGTATCGCCAAGCTGGTCATTTCACTGCTACTTCTGCTGGCAATTTCCACCTCCCTCTTTCCCTTTCTCTGTCTCTGTGCCCCCCCTCCTTCACCCTTTCTTTCCTTTCTAATACAGCACCGGGGTCTAATAGGCCTCTATTGCTGTGCGGCCATGGGGGCTTTATTGAGACACTGGAGTGTTTAAAAACAAGAGAGCAAAGTGGCAGAGGGGGTTGCTGGTTAGCTTTTACCTTTACCTCGCAAAGAAAAAAAAATGTAAAAAAAAAAACTTTCTCTGCTTTCACATTTGGGAAGGAGAAGGGAAACGGTAGCTAGCGTCTCTTTCCCTCACCCCCTCCTTCCCCGAACCCCCCCGCCAGGATGAAAGCTGCCTCCACTTTAAAGTGGATTAGAGGAGCAAAACACTGAAACAATGGGAGGTGAAAAATCAAATTAGGCTCTTAAACATCAAAAAGGGGCCTTGAACAGTTAAGCTTCCTCTCCTCTAATCTGTTTACTTTTAGTCAACTATATATTCACAATCACAAACGGTTTCTCCACAAGCTTGGCACTAAAATGCAAGTCTGTTCCTGTCACTGTAATGCTGTCCACACAAACAGAGGGTGAAAGGGCATGGCAAGCCTGTGTGGTTTAGCCTGAAGTGCTTTAAAATGATCACTTTTGAGAGGAAACTCTTGAGAGTCTGAATGCTGCAGTGGGTAAATAGTTTGTCTTATTTCCGTCTGTTTTTCTTTCTTTGCCTCCTTATTTACTATGTTTTTATTTTCTCCCGTTCTCTAAATCTCTTTCTCACTCTCCCCTCTCTCTCTCTCTTCATCCAGCAGGGGTGATTTCCACTAAAGAACACCCCAGCAGTGTTCCATGTTGCATTGTTCACGCTCTGCCTCCAATTTGCTTTCCACATTCTGCAGCCCCGTCCGAGACGTTACGCCGGCTTAAGAGACAAATCGCACACACAAAAAAAAGGAAAAAAAATGGAGAGAGGAGAAAGGGCCAGCCCTTCACAGCAATGCAATTATCGCAGCATTTGATGCCGACGGCCGCCACTGCTGGCTTTTGTAGTGTGGCTTCTGCTCTTCTCTGCTTGCCCTGTACTTCACCAGCGCACCTAATAGCCATGGAAGCAGCGATTTTTACGGTACAAGACATTAACATGGCTACACTCCCCAACAATGCCCACATTCAATAGGACTTAAAAAAGAGAGGTGGCTTCGCCTACTTAAGTAAGCCAGAACCTGCCACTGAAAGAGACAGTCCGTGAGTTTATTACACCTTCAAAGAGAGAGAGAGAGAGCAAAAAAGTCTTCAAACTACATCCAAAGCCTTAGTATAAAACTTTTTTTCCCCTCAATGATGACACATTTATTAAATACCAAAAACAGCTGCAGGCTTCCAGAAAGTGGCATATTTGCAACCGCCGACCACTTTAGCTAAATAGTTATTTATATAACAATAAATAATATGGTCACAAAATATCAATAAAAATAAATGGATAATAAAAGTGAATTAAAAGTCTAGAAATAAAACAATCAGAATGTGTATTCTGATTTAATTCCAATTAAAAATCATTCTAAAATCATCATAATTTCTGTTATTTCTACTCTATTTTATGAGTTTTATGATATGAATTTTAACGATCTGCTGGTTTTACCTTTGGCATAACTTTTATCTTACTTTTAAAAATGAATACAGCAATTAAACATGATATGATAATATGAACATTAGATGTTTTATTAATGTTATTTAAATTGAATGTGCTTTTTAAAGCCAATAAAAACTGCAAACACTGAAGACAAAAGAATTTAGTCAAATTAAACTTAAAAAAAAAAAAAAAAAAAAACAACAACTGAAAAATTACTGAATGGTATTCACACGTTCAACAAAGTAAATCAGTTTATCATTCACTTAATTAAATCTAAAACATGACAAAGTATATTTGCACCTCAAATACCAGAAGAACAAGTTGACACTTGGCCAGTGAGCTTCCTATTTGTGTTAGTGATACGCAGCTGATCTTCTGCTGTTTGCGGTTACAGATGCACCAGACAGCAGAGAGGGAGGCAGAGGAATAAAGGCGAGAGGAGGCGGAGGTGAAAAGAGGGGCAGATGAGCAGGAGGGGGCACATTTACAAAGGCAATGGAAAGAGAAAGTTAGACACAAAGAAACAACGAGGAGCAAAATGCGGGACACAGAGAAAGGAGAGCTGAGCCATTCAAAAGACCATCTGTGATTTGAAATGGATGAGTGTTTTGAGCGCTGTGTTTTTTCTTATCCAGAGCTGAATGGACAGAAACCAATCAGTAACTTAAAAAGGCTATAAACAAATAAATGTGAAAAAAGAGCCCTTCGTGCTTCCTCACAGGACAAATTATACGGGGCAAGATGCCTCGACACAGCTTTTAAATATAACAAAAAACTATGAAATCGGGAATTAACCTTGAAAGAATTATGAATAAACATATAAACAAAATGCCATTTAATTCACAAGGCGCTAGTAAAAATGTGTGAAATAACACTGATTACACAGGCTGTAATACAGATTGAATAAGCTGACAAGTGACTATAATCATTCATTTTAATTATCATTAGTGGTTTTTTTTTCTTGTGGTGTTTTCTTCCTAATATTATCAGTGGCAAAAATATTGTTATTATTGTTGATAATAATAAAATAACTCAAGCTCATTGTAATTTAAATTCATGTTACCATACAACCTTAAAGAAAATTAAAACGACCTGTGATACAGAATTACTCATGCTTAATTATCTCATGCTAATGACTGTTTATGAATGAAGAGAACACCTTAAGTGATTGATACGAATTGTATGTAAATCAAATCATGCACTCAATCTAAAGTGCTAATGCTTATTTTTATTCTAGAATAATTGAAATAAAGGTAAATGGTAGGCAAGAGGCAAAGCTACACACTATCAATATATTAAACCTGTCTCAATTTAGTTAAAGCATTATCTAAAGTATAAAGCATTAGAAGACCTAAAACATTTGAAATGATTTAAACAAATAGAAAATTATTAATTATATTTGCTACACTATTATGTTATTATATATATATAAAGAAGAATAAGTAAAAAGTGGTCATTACTGATATTAATGTCGTTGTAATAATCCTGATTCTCCTGATTGAATCAGACACGTGAAAGTTTCTCTGGTCAATTAGTAAATTAAGCACATAATAGCTTTGTATACATTACTAGACATTAAAGCAAAATAATAGACTTCTCTAAAAGCATCACTCATTAAACGTGTCTGCATGGAGCTCAACCGAGACAATGAATTACTTCTCTCTCCATAAAGTAAAATAATGTGAAATATCGCATATTTTAATCAACTTCAAAAGTATTGCTATCCTCAAATTTTGGACGGGTGCCGAACAAATTCATGGCAGTTTAATTAAATTAACTCACGGTACATCTTTGATTTGTACCCATTAAAAATACAATTTTATGACTCAATTCGAAAAAGCATCATAGAAGGTTAATGACTAAAAGTGGGGCATAAGAAGCTTAATTGCGGACAGACACTGCAGACAGTATTTTATTGTGTAAAGCTAAATTCAAGACACCAATTCTGCAGCTAAGAGGTTTGTGGACGGCATTAAATCACAGGGTAGCCTGAGACAACTGCTCTAGAGGACAAAAAATCATCCTTTAAAAACGTGAATGAACTTTTTATATGCCTCAACCGAGGGTTTAATTTAGGATTTGACTGCTGGCCGTTTGCTTTTGTATAATTAAACAGAATAAACTTAGCGGCGATTTATTAACAGTCCCATTAAAGCACATTTAAATTTATTATTAAAAGATTCAAATTACTAAAAATGAAGAAAAACTAAAAAGGTTGAGAAAAGGAGAATGTGTAATACCTGCGTCAGGCCTTTTCTATAATAATAAAGGCTAAACGTACATTAAACATACATTTCAAGCAATTTAATGAAACATTTAATTAATTACAGAAGTGCAGTGTATCCAGACAAGTATGAATGTCAGATTTAACATATTAAATATATTTTATACATCTTCTAATACTGAACCTCAGCTAAACCGAAGGTTGTTCATTTCAAAGCTTAAAGGATTACAGTGCTTGGCACAATGAGAGTGTTGAGTTGAATCTAACCTATAGGTGAAGCAAGCTAATAAACTAAAGACAAATTTCCGGATGGTGATTAACCCATGCCTTAGCTGGAACGAGCTGATGTCAGTGGCGGATACTGAAGGGATGACATTAGCTGTAAATGTAATGATGTAGCGGTTCATCTCTCTCTGCTAGGATGAGCTCCATGATGAAGTCAGTTAGACAAGAGCACAGGACTCTTATTGACCAGGGGGAGTTTGCCTAGCACTAAATTCTCAGCAATAACAATGTAGTGAATAGGTGAGAAAGGAAGGAGAGCAGAGATCAGCCCGCAGCGTGACCCAAAAAGGGGTGTCCCAGGTTTGGGGTGAAAGAGAGGAGGAGGAGAATAGGGTGACGGCTAGTCTCTTGACCTCCCAGAATCTCGGTTCCTCCTGGTGCACACCAGAAATGACAGGACCTCCCACTTTTATTCTCCCACTTATTCACCATTAAAACGCTTAGACATACATAGGTTTTTACTTTTACGGGGCATATACTGCATTTGGGGGTATCACAAAAAACTAAAACAGAAAGAAAAGCTGATGTTGTCATACCTACTGTAAATATTCGCAAGTGCTGGCCTTGACACATTAGTACATTGTGAGGGCGTAGGAAGAGAAAGTGTGAGAGAAAAATAAACAGCAGAGGAGAGAGGTAAACAAAACATCCCCTAATGGATGGGTGTGTAGGGTGTTTTAAAAGCGGTCTACAGTTGCCATTAACAGATTAAAGCACCCTTTTGGCCTGATCAGTAAAGCGTGTCGGCAAACTACTCCTAACTACTAGCAAACCGCTCCGAAATGCTCCTGCCATATTCTCACAGCGGATACATCTTCAGCAGTCGAAAGAGAAAACGGACAATACGGGGTAACGAAGGATCAGGTCTAACCCGCATGACTGCCCCCCTCCTAGCACACACACACACACTGACAGGGGGTAGTTCCAGCCTGGTTGTTGGCAGGACTCTCTGATTTCACGGCAGGCTGGGTGGTGCCATTGAGCAGTCATCATGCTCTCTTTCAGCCTTTTAGACTACAAACCCCCCACCCGTTACTTCATCCCACAACAACTACACACGCAGACATGCATGCAAACCTCACACACACGCTCCAACATTCTCACCCAAGCACTACCACGACCTTTCCCCGCCGTACAGCACCATCATAACTCAGTTTCTCACACTCTGTCCAAAGATTTCAATGTTCCAAGACTGGTCTGCACTGTTTTTGTAGAAAAAAAAATACAATTATATATATATATATATATATATATATATATATATATATATATATATATATATATATATATATATATATATATATATATATATATATATATATATATATATATATATATATATATATTTTTTTTTTTTTTTTTTTTTTTATAATATAATCTAAATATTTCCAAAATATATACTGTATGCGTGTGTATGTATATATACATAATAAATATATACAGTAAACACAGATATATTATGTAAATAAAAAGTTTTATTTTGGAATGTTATTATATACCTTATTTGACAAAACATTTTTACATTGTTGTTTTGGAAGATGAAAGCATAACGATAATTCTCCAGAATATTCAATAAACACAGAAAGGAGAGTGAATCTGCTGAGCTTTCGGTGGAGCTCCATGTGGGCCTACTTACAACTTAAGCACCATCCATAATGTCTCCTAATGTGTCATCTGTCACACATTACAGAGACGTGACATAATTTAGATGGCATGTGAGGTGAGAGAACCGTGTGCACAGGGTGACAATGTCTTACAAGGCGCAGCAGCCAGTTCTCTCCCTTATTCTCTCCCTCTCCTCTGAAAGCGGACCAGAGAAAAGCTGTGTTTTGTTCGTGAGTAAAGTTTTCTCCTCCTCTTTGAGTGGGCTCGAGAAAGTCTCCCTTCTCTCCTTTAACAAACTCCCCTCTCTTCTGTCAGACTTCCAGCGGGCTAATTAACATGCAGCAGGGTGACTTTTCGCCTCTTGTGTTCCTCTCTCTCTCTAAAGGGTACTTAATAAAATGTGAGTCTGCGGAATGCAACAAAGGCACAGCGCCTCAGAGCAGCTTCATTTCCATTAGAGAGGCCTCCCGGCTCTCACACTAACGTCTGGACCAGCAGTTCATTCTTGCAGAGCGGCCCAACAACAGGTTGGTACTGCCCCAGTTACAAGACACATTTTTTTTTTTTTTTTACTCATTATCTTTAAAAGTGTAGAATGAAGAAAGCACTTTCAGGACGAGATGAATGTGCTAAAACAGATACAATACAATGACAGCCACTCTAGTGTTACACAAAAATCAATCAATCGAATAATGGTGTAATCAAAATTATAATACACAAATTAGCAAACTTAATAAAAGTGTTTATATTAAAAAAATAAGGAAATTACTGGATACATCTTCAGAAATGGTCTTTATTTATACGTTTATTATTATTATTAATTCAATGATTTTCATTGATCTTTAGTCATTCCTGTGAATTTGAATCTGTTTGAAGTTATATTTAAGTTGGGTCAATATGAGGGAAAGTGAACCTGCCAAAGCCTGGCTGGGACTAAAAGACAAATAGTGTTTACTTAAAATATCCCATCATCGCCCGATTAAAAATTCCATTTGTTAAAATTACGCAAATATGTGTTTCATTACACATGACTAATGGCTTTTGCATTAATGAAACACTTGCAGAGCTAAGGAATTAATCAAAGAAGAGACAACTAAAATAAGGTATTAAAAGTTATTCAGGTACAGTAATTGCGGCTGAAAATTGTTTGACTTAGATGAATCCTGCTGATTGTTAGAGTTAAGGCGAGAGATGATGCCCCTCCCAAAAATACAAATGCTTGGATAAGAGCTCTTGCTATAAAATCTCCAGTTATGAGATCATTGTGGTATAATTTCCAATGGGAGGAAAAATTACCCCACAAAATAAAATGGTTTTCTCCTCAACTTAAACTCTCTTCCTCCTTATGTTCTTATTGCTCTCTCACTTCCCCAATCTTGTGTCCCTGGTGCCTGGCTCTCCCTCACATCCTTTCTAAATTATTCACAAGCAGTCCTGCAGTATGCTTGATTAAGTTTTAATTTCAGCAAATTACCAATCGGCAGGAGGCCACCCTAGTGAATCATATGGATGGCGAGTTATTTATCAGAGCTGAGGAGGCGCAGATACTTCAGCCCTCCCTGTGCTCTAATCTACTGGACACTGACCTGGACTTCATTGTGCAAATAGTCAATAGGCCACAGCTAGTCATTTACTCACTCAAGCAGAACACCTGACTTTAAATTTGAAGTGTTCACGCTGCTCATCTGTGAGAGAACAGCTGTTAAAGGTGTTAAAATTCAACTACAAAGCAAAATGCATTTATTTCCATTCTTAAAGAGATAGATCACCAATTATTTGAACACTCTCATGTCCGAACCTGTATTGCTTCATTTCCTCTGTAGACCACAAAATGCATGTAAACTATGTATGTTTGTGTGTACGTATATAATAATATATTTCATTTCATTTCATTATTAATCTATACAATAAAAGTTCTGTGTTTTTTTAAACCCCTTGACTCAAAACGTCTTCCTTTATGTTCCTCAGAAGACAGGAACATATAGGAAGTCAGACAGGTTTGGAGCGACTAAAGGATGAGTAAATGATTAGAGTTAAATTTTTGGGCAAATAACCAGATTGATTTAGTGTCACTAAATGATACATCAAACTCAAATAACAGTCGTTAATGTGCATATTACCACGAAAAAATTATTTTCCCTAACAAAACCTTTTTCTCCAATATATAAATGCATTAAGTCTGGGAACAGCATGATATTCCCCTCCTAATCTCCTGACATCATATGTGGGGCGCAGATTAGCGCTCAACACACTGTAAATTACATTGTGGTCTCATTAAGACCTAATAGCATCTTATTACTCTAATTTACCGATATAGGCGTTTGAAGGGCTAGCAGTGGCACTCCATACCGCCGCTAACTCCGTGCTTATAGATTAGCGCTCTCCTTCACAATAATCAAGCACTAACTGCAGGTAGTAATTTAGCACTCAGGATAATTACCACTAATGATCACGTCGGTGTCAGAGCGAGAGAGCGTACGCGTGTGATTATGTGCATTCACGCAGCATGTTTGCGTTAACACGGAACCGCTGTTGATTTGTGCGTGTGAAACACTAGCGCTAGCGCAGTAACTCATAACCCATTAGCCTGAGTGTGGGGAGGTAGCCAGGGCCCTGCGTCGGATTTATCACGCTCTCCCTGGGTGATTGTCCAACACGGCTTTCCTGTAGCTCTGACAATAGGGTTGGGATTAACGCGGCCTGTCAGTTTCCCCCACACTACAGATCTTTTTGTCCTCGTTAAAAGCTCCTCTAATTAGCGCAGAGGGGCTTCGCCGCTATCTGCTATCGCTCAGATACACCACGGGGTTATAGCTGGAAAAAAAGCAGCACATTTTTCCTCTCATTTTCTATGGGCAGCACACCCACACACATACAAAAGCCCCCTTACGGCCTAGGAGATATCAGCCTTCCCCTTTCTCTGGCTTTTAGCACACTGATCATAGATCTTATTCATGGGCCGTATTGCCTTATTGCGGTCTCGGCTTTAATGAGACATAATAAGGGGGACATTTCATAGCAACACGGCACTCTTTTTTTTATTTGCTGAACCGCATCTCTCTTTCTCGCTCCCTCCCACTCTCGCCAGCTCCCACTTGGCAGATGAATCATATCTTTCGCGCTACATATGCTAAAGCCATGTAATTACAGGCCACCTTAAATACAACAAGTCTTAAAGCTGTCGCCAGAATTACCCCGAAACAAGGCGGGCGGCTCTGTAACCAAGCTGTCACTGTTAAAATTAATTTATCACGAAATGGGGAGAGAAAGAGAGAGAGATAATTTGGCAGAGTAAGGCCAGTAACAAAGTGAATTGAAAGCTAGACCGACTGACAGGAATAAAAAAAGAACTAAGTAGAATGTCGACACCAGGCCTTCCACGCCGTATGACTCATTTTATTCGTTCTACTTGTTTCTTTTTCGATTTCTAAGCCCTCACAGCTCCCTTTATATATATGCTGTGGTATGATTGGCTAAAAAATGACTCACAAAGGTGTGTGATTGGGAGGTACACAAGCAGTGTGTGTGCAGTTCAGCCAAGTTTCAGCTTCCTCCCTCCCGGCTGCTAAAGGCTTTAATTCATCAGCGGGCTGTCTGATTGATCTGCTTCTCATGGGCCACTCTGCCGCTGCTGATGCTGCAGAGCGCATGTAGACGGCTGGCAGAATAAAGAGTAGCAGTTGTGTGGCTGGCTGTGAGAGTGGAGGGGACATTTTTTAAAACGTATTAATCGCCCTGCCTGATCAGGGCCTGAGTGCTGCAGACAGGCCCTGTCAGGGCGAGCGAGAGAGAGATGGTCTATAGGACCGCGTGAGTCTCAAAAGGGCTGCTATTCACGCCTACAAACACGGCTGAATCCTTCTCTTCTGTGAATAATGCACACGCACACACATATGAAATCAAACACACGCTTGCAAGCAGCATGCATGAAAGAGCACACAGCTCTCTGATGATCGTAATCGGGCCTCGATATCAGCAATTCCCTGAACGTTAAACAAGCTCCATGAAGGAAAACCAATTTGTCATAGTTATGTTTTTTCTTCCTTTGTGATGTTATTTGTATTGCCCTCAAAGCCACATGATTAATACCTTATAATGGCACCGTTATTTCACTTTTCTCGGCTGCTCGTCTTTTTTAGTTTTTTTTTGTGCACATACAATTCAGTCGTTAATTGCACAGGGATGCAGGGAGGAATAGCAATGAGAGAACCGCAAGGCAAACCATAAGGCGCTGTGTTTTCAGCCCCATTTAAACAGAAGGGTTTGCTATTGTGGTTATGCTACATCAGAGCTGGGCTCTATGGGTAAGTGACGTCTCTGTTTAAGACGTTTGTGGTTACGCGCCGTGCAACTGGTGGTGGATTAACCAAATCAACTCCCTGACCTACCACTGAGAAGCGATATTAACTTCATTCCCTCAGTTCAGAGGCAGGGTTTTTTGAAAGTCTGTAATTTTTTTATTGGATATTTTTAAATGGCTAAATAAATGAGGACGTGAAAGTAAATACATTTATAGTGCAACAATTGTATTTTAAATAAATGCTGAATTTGTAACTTTTTATTCAACAAAGAAACAATGTATAAGAAATGTTTATTGAGCTCCAAATCAGCATATTTGAAATGATCATGTGATGCTGCTGAATGGAGTAATGGCTGCTAAACAAATTCAGCTTTGCCATCTCAGGAAATTACCTGTTAAAATATATGACAACAGGATATTATTTTAAATTGTAGTTATATTTTACAATATTACAGTTCTACTGCATTTTTGATCAATTAAATGGAGCCTTGGAGAATATAAGATTTTTTTTTTAAATCACAGTATCATGGTAGCATGATATAAATATATATCAATAAAAAGGATGGCTGCTGAATTGTTAGTCACTTAATCAACTATAATGAATTGTTAGTAGCTAAAATCACAACATGTATTTATAATATGAATTTATTTAAATATTAGAGTTTAGGGCTGTGTCTAATACTGTGTCTCAGTGTTGAGTCAAGGCAAGTACATAGTGCATGAATCTTAAAAAAAGAAGACAGTTTAAAAAGACATACTATTAATTGCTGGGCTACAAATGCTTCCCACAAATGGCGCACACTAAAGGAAGCCATTTCTGATTGAATGACCATTGACTGGGACAGGGGAAGAAGGAGGAGCCAGGGATGAGAAAAGAGAGAGACAGAGAGAGAGGGTGTGTGTGGTCCGGGCTTCGCTGGCTCCCGGGGTGTTCCACTATACTGAGGACAGCACAGGGGAAGTGAGAGGAGGGAGCCAAGGTGGCGAATGAGAAGGGAAGGTGACAAGACATCAGGGAGAGTGCAATGAATAATTTATGAGGCCACTGATGGACAGGCTGAATAAGAGACACAGAGAAAGGGGGGAGACATAAGGATCAGTGGAGGGGAGGGGTGGACAGTAGAAACCAGGGACTCTTTCATGCTTTGCACATACATATACACTCGCACAGACAGACAGATGCACATACACACCACAAGCTGTTGTGTGAGCTTGGCCGGAGAGGTATAGGGTGATGGGACGCTTTGATTGTAACAAACCCCCAACATAAGGGTGAGAGCTTCAGAGAACAGGAAGGATATGCGGTGTGAAGCATATGCACATGTCCTGCCTGTCCGCTCGCTGGTAAGAATGTAGCAGGCTTAAAAAAATAATATAAATAAGAGGACTGTCACCATTTTTCACAGCCCCTGGCCATAAGAGGACAGTATGTTTAACCTCAGTTCCCTGCTGGTGCTCTGGGCCTTGTTCAGGGCACATGTGAGTGATGTAGTGCTGAGAGCTCTGTGCTCGTGTGACCGCTCCATAGGTGCACAGGCTAGGACTGGTTAAAGCTAGGATGATGAATATTTAACCCTTGTAGAAGGCGGTGGTTAATTTGTCAGGTCCGCTGGTTAAATGCCACCATTAGCATTGGGCCCCGATATTGACGGGAAGAGGCTGGAAGCAGGGATGATGGATGTAGAACAGCCCAAACCAGACAGCCGGCTCATCACGTCGCTGTATCGACAGAATATTATTAACACAGCAGCAGCGCATGCTACAACAGGTATAAGAGCTAGAAAAGACCCTCGGGGGTGGACGCACTAACACACACTGCAACACACACTCAATAAAGGATAAAAATGTACACTCAGTGGATTATATTTTATATATAACAGAAAAAAAATCTAACTAATCTCAATCAATCTGCTGTTTGGTTATTTTGACTAGTTAAAAAAAAACTACAAAAACAGCTAACACAACAACAACAACATGATATAAAATTAAATATATATATAGCTATCCTGTTGGCTGTCCATCCTAGAAACACTGCAAAAAATAAAATAAAATAAATAGCATTTGTCACAGGATATATGTATTAAATTTTTTTTTACATGTTTCTAGTATGCACAGTAGAAAGCTAGCAGGATAACAGGAAGTTATGGTGGAAGACTGGCAAACATTGCAAGCCACATTCAAACTCACATTAACAATTTTTTTTCACAATTTTTACTTTTTGAGTAACCGCTTTAAAATTCTACCGGCAGCATGTAGCTTGGGGTGAGGGTCATGTCAGTGCTGTTCTCACAGCCATAGGTAAACCCTGCCATTACAGCGCACAGCACACCCAGAACCCCTACCAAAACATTTCCCACCATGCAATCTCCCTAAAGAACGCAGACGTCCCAGCCCAACAGGGCGTCTGCCCCGACCCCGCCAATTGCCCTGTTACCACGGATATAACACCAGGTTTCTGCGTGAGGCCGTTTCTCCCCAGACACCTGCCACTGGAGCGGGCTCATAACATCTCTCCAGTTGTTACTGTGACATTGCCGCAAAGACAGGCAGTTTTAAAACCTCCACTTTACAGGCCCTTCTGCTATTCACATGGTATATGCCACCGTCTACATCCGCCGCTGATGCAAACAGCCTTGCGCTGTCATTATGAGAATTCAACTGGAGTCGTAACAGTTTGGAACAGATTGCCTGAAAATCTACCAAGGGAAAAAAAAAACAAGAAGAAAAATAAAACTGGCTTTCAGGCGAGGCAAAAAACAAATCTTGTATTTCTTTGTGCATCATTCCGTGAAATACAAACACATCTGAGAAAACGAAGTGAAACATTCTTCTGTGTTCACCCCAGCTCGGCAAGCCATTGGTGGCAGGTTTGTTGAAGCCTGACTGAACAAACAGTCTTGTCTCAAAAACAAGCCTCTCTTTTCGGGTGCTGCAAGTAAAACGTTCAGTCTCTTTCTCACATTCTTTCTATCTATGTGTCTATCTGCTTTTGGCTGTGTTCACATGGTCATTTATAAGAAGATGTGATTCTCAGATTGACCTACTTTTTCAATCAACTTTAGAAGTGGCTTTGTAAGAGTGATTAAATTAAGTCCTTTTCTGTTCTTATAAAACATTTACTAACATATTTAATACAAATCAAATGCCAAATCAAGTGTTTCAAAGATAAAAGGTAAAATGTATAAAACACTATTTAAACATACGTTCATTCTTAAAAGAGAATAGTCTACAATTTTCATAGAGCACAATTAAAGCAAAAGCGTTATCAGGATTAAATGTAATTTTCATATTCAGTTAAAAAAGATTGTGTTGCTTCTGTTTATAAACAAACGGTGGGTTAAAACTGGAGTGATATCGGTATTCTACTGCTGTGTGAACGCAGCTGTCTTCTCTTTCCCCCCCATCTCTTTTTCTCTCTCTCAAGGCTTAGGCTGATGTACTGAAGGATAGACACGCTCTGAAATGCGTAGGCCGTTCTCCCCCGATACTGTTTGTTTGTACATGCTCGCTTTGTTTCCCTCCTCTCTGCTCCACAGATCTTTGCATCTCGCCAGACTCTGTGTGTGTATCATAGGAGACCAGTAAACAAAAAGTTAAAGGAGTCATGCATGGAGGGCCTGCATGAGCCCTCCTAAGCCCCACAAAGCAAACTGGACACACACGCAGGCCCAAAAAAGGAGCAAAGTTAAAGCAAAAGGCCCCACACGAGGAGCAAACACGCTGTCATATGTGTGCAGAAAAATGGTCTCATATGGAGAGATCTGCAAAGGGGGAGCAGAAGGAGAGCTGGGACCTTTTGATTATTTGCACTTGTTTGATGTCCCTGCTAAAAAAAAAGGACAAAAAGGAGACGTGTTTAACTTCTAGAAGAGAGCATCACGCTGTGTCCAAGCCATACGACCACTATCACTAAACCCCACTCAGCCTGCCGCTTGTTAGACAGAGCACTGGAAAATCAATATATCTTTGAATGGAGGTCACAGGGGTGACTGCTTTGGGAAAAGTGACAGATTTGCTCTCTTTTGCTCTCTAAGCCCACCCCCCTCCTCCTCCGGACCCCATTCGTAGACTCGACTGTGCCCCCCTCTCCATCCCCGTTTCCCCAGAGGCGGATGCCGTGCATTCTGCCGTGGGGATGTGGTATTAGACAGCCCGTATCCAAATGGCACCCGCAGAGCAGCGCGAGCACAGGAGCCAGGGGCCAACATGACTACAGGATTACACAGCAGCAGGTGTGAATCGCAGCTTAACTCACAAAAGCACACATATACACAGGAAGGGAGGGGGCTCGATATACAGGGAGTTCAGATTAGCCACTTTTAGGTTCCATTTTCAATGGCGACAATTTTCGGCTCTGCAGTGCTGAAATTGTTGGGGTCTCGGGCCTGCAGGCGCACAGCCGTGGCCTGAAAATGGCCGACCGAAGGGGGGGCAGTTATGGGCTTTGATAGGGGTGAAGTGGAGGGGGTCTCTGCTTAAGAAGATTTTTGACCCCCCGGGAGGAGACGTGGTCAAAGAGCGTCCGTGTTCTTTGATGTGTCACAAAAATAAACTCGCTCTCGACTCGCAGAAAACACAGACAGGAAGAGCACTCAGTGCATGAGATCACTCGTAACCGTTGTGTCTTCTCTGTCCGATACTGTATCGCTCACACTGAGTGGACACAAAAAGGAACAAAGAACAGTAATGAAAAGCGAATGAATCAATATCTCTTCTACCAAATACAATGAAATTGAAGATCGCTTTCAGACTTCTTGATTGCAATATCTTATTTTTTAACCCTCAGCCTCTGTTGACACTTTCTTTTTTGTTAAAAATAACCTCTTATTTTCTCTTTAATTAGTTTTAACTTGTTCCACTAATCTGGTCAAGTAACAGAAATTACTGAAGCTTTTTTATTTTAAAATAAAATCATTTTAAAATAATATCAATTTAAAATAATAATATTTAATATTTAAAAGAATTAAGTTATACTATGTGTAGACTTGCATGCAATGCATTAATTAATGTCTTATGTCTTAAAAAAATATATTTTTATTTATTAAAAATGATTCAACAGAGCATGTTTAAAGTATTATATATACTTTATATATTTTCATATTTTAAACTATTAAGACTTAGTCTTAAGTGGTCTCAAACAACATGTGAGTCAATTAAATGTTTTATTGTTTAAAACTTGCACAACTTCTTTTGTGTATGTGTTTTCAATTATTTTCAATAAAATAGTTAATAAATTCTAAAAACAAGTGTGCTAAAATGCTAACAACTCTGGTTCAATGATAGCCTGAGATGCATATGGTTCAATTACAGCACCACACTGGGTGACAGGATAATATGACCATGGATCCATGATCACAAAATGAAAGGAGGAGTAAAAAGGAAGAGGGAAAGAGATACAGAGAAAGAGGGAGGGAGTGAAGAAGAAGAGGAGAGGCCCATTTGTAATGTATACTACAGGAGGCATTGATGATTGCAATTATCAAATAGCTGTTTTAAAAGGCCATTGATTGGTGTCATTAACTCAGCGAGTGTTTACTGATTGCTGCATTTGCACGATCACTCATGCTGGGCGCTCGCGCATCTGTTCTGATTAGCCCTAAAGAGGAGTGGGCAATCAAAGGAAGGATATAAGCTCACACACGTCCAGCTGGCAGTGAGCGTGTGGACACACACGAGCAGAATTAGCACACACACAAATTAATAAAACACACATACAGTTTCTGCATGTGCACACATAGCCAGAATTCTCAGACACATAGTGTCTGGCACACAAAATGCTTATCTACTCAGGGCTACTGTATTCAATTATGTCAAAAGCCTTGTTAGAACACGACTGAGAATGACGGCGTAACCCATCGTGATAGGAGAGGGGGAGGGAGTTCTTAAGTGCCTATTTTAACTGTTTTCTCCCAGGCTGCCTGGCTACCAGCCCACCCCCAAAACGGCCCTCTTTATTGGCATGTAAAAGCCCAGCTTCATGGGCCTGGCCAGACAGACCAGCCTGACAACTGCAGGAGCGTTTCAGCTTCCTGACCGCCCCGCACTCTGGCCCTTTCACTTACCGCACACCGCCACGGATGCCAGCTGCCACGGTGCTCTTATCAGTGGGCCGCCTCTCTGTCACCACAACAAACAAGCCCCTACTGCCACCACACAACCACCCACAATAAAAGAGGGGGAAGAAAAAGTGAAAGTGTTAGGAAGGGAGAGAACAGGTAGGACAAACATTGTCCAAAAGATGAAAAACGCAACCTTTGCAAGCAGTAAACAGAGGTGGGAGGAAAACAAGGCAACTTTTGGTGGTTGGAAGAACAAATAAAAATGCTGTCTTCATTAGTTGAAATGACAAAATTTACAGACTGATGAGAAATGGTAAATGTTTAGTTTTATTGCCTGAAATCTATTGTAGAGAGAGATATATACATAGAGAGACAGACAGACAGCCAGACAGCCAGATAGACAGATAGACAGATAGATAGATAGATAGGTAGATAGATAGATAGATAGATAGATAGATAGATAGATAGATAGATAGATAGATAGATAGATAGATAGATAGATAGATAGATAGATAGATAGATAGATAGATAGATAGATAGATAGATAGATAGATAGATAGATAGATAGATAGATTACGCAGTGAGGTAGCAGCTGTTTTAGGTTGGAAAAAGCAAAGAAAAAAGAGGAAATAGTAATGAAACTAAAGGGGACTAAATGGGCAGTGTGACCACGACAATCGAAACAAAAGACATATATTTGTTTCATGATTTCTTCTCACCATCCTCCCACATCTCTTTAGTTCCCGACCACGTCTTTCCAAATAAAAATCCCCTTCCGCATGTCACTTCAAAAACAACAATGCGGTCACACCTGAGAGGGGGCGAAAGACACACTCTCACTTTCTCCAGCACAGCTGTAGCTTAACACGGCCTGTGAAACGCAACCGCAGCGACAGACGCGAAAGTCGACGGCGCACAGACAGTCAGGCGCAGTGACAGGCATTGAATTTAAATATGAGCTAGATGCTGCGAGAGGATGCACAATTAGAATGCAGGATTGGATCAATAGGCGTGCTGACAGATGGATTACTAAGGTAAATAGATGATACATGCTGCTAAATAATTAATCAGGCCCCTACGAGCGCCTGGACAGAGAGTGACGGGAAGAAGGTACAAAATGGCAACACTTTCTAATGTGCGTGGGCTATTGGCATTCTAGAGGAGCGTGCGCGTCTCCATGCAGATTCTCCTGAGCTGCCTTTCCGCCTCAGGTCTCACCGACCGGTAATGAGCAATGATCACACACACGCGGCCCTCTCAGAAGCAATAAAGCAGAGCTGGAAGCTTCCTTAGCACCCGAAAACAAGCTACAAACTGCTACAGGTGTAAGGGCTTACAGCGTGCCTCTAGCTAATGCAAATGTTCGGAAGAAAGCTCAGCTTACATTAAAGACATTTCTCATGCAAGATGTCGCTCTGGATGCTGTTGTTTTAATCCGCGACAGTCATCTTAAACTCCCAGAAAGCCCCACGACGCATCCCGCTCAGTAATCACTCGTGTTCAATAATTCACATTTAAGGGATGCAATAAATATATATAATATGTGTGTCCTTTAGCCAAGCCAGCTTTTTGGAAACAAGTCTGTCACAGAAGACTGCACCCGCACACGAAGAGGAGATTAGATTACTGGGGGAAACAGCGAGGAGGGGTGAAGGAAGAGAGGGAGAAGGATAAAGAGGTGGTGGTTGCGAACGGGTCTGCTGTGCTGTGGGTGGTGAACCTGTTAGCGAGAGTGAAGTTTCATCCCCTACCTCTTTAAGGGACTCAGGGGGACGGGGCTTTTCAGCACATCTGCATTAGTCCAGGATGGGGAGGAGGGGGGTTTGAGCCTGATCTAAGGGCTGTTCCTGGTTGCCGGTGGCCCGGAACTAAACTCAGGGTTGACGGACGGCTCGCTGTGGTACCATGACCGGCTCCCTGACCCCGGGTGCATGAGCAGAACGGATACTAATGCCAGCTGTGCGGTTCTACAGGACTCAGCGGGCCGCTTTCGGCTTGCTTTTATAGCAAAGTGTGACATCACCATAAGGCCCACATCCAGGCCATGGGAACAAGCCTGACCTAAATCCTGGGTGCATGTGTGTGCTTGAAAGAACCCCCGTACAGCTGCGTGTACACATCCGCCAAGAGCTTGAATCTATGAATGGAAATCATTTAGGTCAACAGTCTTTTAAACCACAAATAAATCACAAGTAATATGCAATTTCATAACAAACGTGTGTGTTTGTAAGCTTCTGTATATTCATGAGGATTGTGCTGCGATGTAAGACTTTCACGTTCTACGTCAATTCACTCTGATCCCAGCTGTTTGTCTGCAGAGGATGCATGCTCTCATCTCATTTCCCCTGTTCATTTCCCTAACAGTGGCTCCAGCGGTCCGCACACACCAGCCTGTGTCCAATTCAAGTGGGCCTGCCAACAAAGCTCCGGCAGGAAGCGCTAATCCTTGATCTGCATCATGCCGCAACAATGGCTCGGCCCGGCACTCCCTTACACCGCACAGAGCGGTGCAGCCATGGCCTGCTGCACTGACACCTGCTGTCTTTTGCCAAGAGTAACCAGAGGAGAGAGAGAGACAGATCACACACTTTACTCTTCTGATCTGCAATAAAGTAATTCTCATCACTCTCAAATGCCTCGGAGAGGCAGAGTTTCAAATAGAGATGAAGCCTAAACCCCCTAAGGTTGGTTTCAAGCAAATGTTTCTTATAAAACCGCCCAGTTTTATTGCTCTGTTAAGCAACTGTGAAGATACAGAGAGACAGAATGATAGATAGATAGATAGATAGATAGATAGATAGATAGATAGATAGATAGATAGATAGATAGATAGATAGATAGATAGATAGATAGATAAAGTCATAGATGGATAGGTATAGAAAGACAGATCTCCAAGTTGGCGGCAAGCATAGAGAAAGAGAGAGGGAGAAACTGGAAGGGAGGGATGGATGAAGGGTGGAGGGGACACCGACAGGGAGGCAACATGAGAGGACAAGCCTTTTAACATCTGGGTAAGCACAGACGAGCGGCCGCTCTGCAGCCTAATTATTAGAACACTCTTACTTAACTTAACCTCGCCACTAGACCGTGACAGAGAGAGGGAGGGAGCAGGAACCAGAGCAGGAGGACAGATGAGGGAGGGAGAGACAGAAGGAGGGGGGATTTTTGCCGGGATGACAATGTTGATCTCCTTAACTCTTCACCTGCTGGAGACGAGCGACAATGGTGCCCGTTTGAGGAAAAAGAAGCCTAAAAATGTTTCTCTCCAACACCAACCATTTTCTTTGTGCGGTAATAACAGATTTCCATTATTATGATGTATCCTGGTGCATTTGCCACTTCTGCAGCAACTGTTTCCCAAAGTTTTCAATACATCCGAAAGAAAAACACACACAAACATGCCACTGACATCTGCTCCGGCAAAAAAAAGAGGTAAAAAAAACAACAACTGTGTGTTTTAACAGCTGTCAGTGCACACTGCTCTTCAGAGCTTTTGAAAGGGAAAAGACGGCGGAATAACTATACACTCTGACAGATCTGTGCGGCCCAATCGAAAAACATGAAAACAAGAATCAATCACACAGACAGAGTAGGGAGTGAGGAGAAAGAGAGAGCAGGAGAATGAAAAAGAGACAGAGAAAGAGCACCGGCAAATAATTAAAGGCTCAAACCCAGTGGCTGACTGGCAACTACAAAGCCAGAGAGCGACAGGGAGACGCAATGCAAAAATAACTATGCTTGCTAACACAATGCATCTCGGCACTGCTGCTCAGGAGCCGTGTAAATTAGAGGACGAGTCCCCGCCAGGTTTGCCACTGTAACAATATATCCTCGTGACTGACGCTCTGACGCGTTCGGGAGGACACGGGAGAATCTTTTAACATGTGTTGATGTGTGCTATAATCTGTGCTATATATCGACCCGAGCTGAAATCATTTGAAGTTCAGAACGTGTGTGGAAGCTCCACGGGGAAGGACGGGCGACCGGCGGCTCGTTGCTGGGGCGGTGGGGGTTAAGCACGGAGCTGCCAGCCGCCCGGTTCCCCGTAAATCAGCGGGGATTTATGGAGACAGGCCCACACGGCTCACGGGCTGGTCACGTCAGGAAGGAAGCCCGTGTGGCTGCGCTCTGTTGTCTTAAGGATTTTTTCCCTTTTATTTCAGCTGCTCAGGAAGGCAGCTGCAGTCTGCGTTTCAGCTCACGGCGCTGCTGATTGCTCATCCCCTGCCTTTTATTATTTTTTATCTTTCTTTTCATCTCTCTCCTTCATTCCTTGCCTTCTCTCCTTCTAAAACTATGTTTCATGTCTTATTTTTTTCTGTGGCTCACACTGAGTTTTGAAACAGGTTGTACTGTATCGGCCTCTCTGTTTATCACACACACACATTTTTCCTCTGGGTGTGAACCTGGGATAGCTGTCCTGGGTCAGGTTCACTGCTCGGCTCTGCCGTGCTAATGTGTGCAGGGAGAAGGCAAACAAACATGCTCCAGATGTAACACATTCACAGTGGGAAATGAACACACACATACACACACATATACATCAAATGCTAGAGACAAAATTCCATAGTGACTAATTTCTGCCAAAATAACACAGTTAGACATGCATAATAATGAATTATAATAATAACAATCCATTAATATTAGACCATAAGACCCACTATTTTTACCCACACTTTTAAATATTTGTTCACATATTATATTTGATATAATTGTAAAATTTAAGGAAAATTTTGAAAATGTATTAAAAAGAACATGTACACATGTGTACACGTTCACATTCTATATATGTGCACAGGGAAAAATATTTTTGTGCATAACTATAGCTGCTATGGTATTAGTATATAAAAAAAAATAATGCAAACACAACATAGTAATTTCAAATGGAACAGAAATAAATATAATATAAATTTTAATATACTATAAATGTATATATAAATTAGCATTTGTATTGTTCAGGTTTATTTAAATGTAACATTTTATATTATAAATTATATACATATAAAATATAACAAATTATTTTTTTTTACAATGAACAATATAATGGTAAATATTCTATATGTACATAAACCAAGGTAACCAGGTTTTATTTGTTTATATAGAGGCACTGGCAATATATAAAACAATCACAGTAACACTTTACAATTCTATCAAGTTAATACTTTTAATTTGGTGAAAAATATGGTTAAAAATAACATGTTCTATCCACAAGTTCAAAAATAACGGAAATGTCATGCTGTGAAGCTGTAGATGTTGTAACTTTTGAGAATCTCTATCTGCAGGAATTGTCATGATAGGACTGTATCTTGCCGAGGTTTCCTGCTCACTAGCGTAGAGGCTGAGAATCACACCGGCTGCAGTACAGTGCAGATTTGGGGCTTAATGCCCAGAGAGAGGACAGGGCTCCTGAAGTGACAGCCAGTAGCACGGTAGCCAGTCAAGGGGAACCCAATTTAAGTCTCTTCTACAACACTGCTGGAAATTCAATTGCATTAGAGCCCTTGGTGGGCCTAAGGTTTAATCTAATTAGATTCAGCTTCAAAAGAGAGGAGGAGAAGGAGAGAGGCAGAGAGTGAAAAGGCAAAACTGTCTCCCACTCTCCAAATCATTGTATTTTAAAACTCTCTCTCTGTTTTTTCTTCACATAGAGAAGGCTGAGGCTTTGCTATCCCTTCCGCCACCCTAATCCCCTCTCATTTCAGCAAGAGAAGCCGCCGCTCTTATCTGATAGTATGAATGTCAGATTACAGTCCATTGAGGGACTTGGATTATACCTGGATTGGCCCTCGAGAGCCACTATCTGTGCTTAATCTGAGCCGAGGGTGAAGGTGTTATAATCCCTCAAGCCGAACGGACCGGCACTGTATCGCTGTTTCCTGTGCTGCTGCCGGTTCAAAAACGCTACGGTGGACGCCTTAAAAAGCTCCCTCAAACGAGACCCCCTCAGAGGAGAAATTCTAGATGAGATACTGGACACAGTTTCCTCTAGTCTGTCTCTCTTCCTCCCTCACAGTCCTGCTTTCCTCTCTCATTTCTTGTTGGGTGTCATTCACGCTCCTCCCAGCCTGCGTGCTGCTGTTTTTATCGGATCAGTCTCAGCTCGCCGCCCTTGTCTCTCATCTGTTCGATCAAGGGTGCTTCCATCTCTTCCTCTCTTTCTGTATTCCCTCACTCACTCTTTACTCTGCTGTTGGGCCTCCCTGTTGCACTAATATAGCTCTTCTAAAAAAAGTGAACGGGCGGGAAAGTATTTAAAAAAAACAACACTAATCTACACATTTTAAGATTCCAGTGATTTCAGAGTGCACACAAAAAAGAGAAATTGATGAATTAAGATGAATTAAAAAATAAAGATCTGCAGAGAGAGGCGTAAACCGACAAGAAAACAGAAAATTAACAGAAGAAAGGCTTCATTTAATATATAACATAAGTTAATGTTAATAAAAATACGACTAGTTTATAGCGCATTAACTAATGCTTTTTAATTTTTTAAAAATCACATCAAGTAAAACTAATAAATGCTGTTGAAGAGTTGTTCATTTTTAGTTCAAGTCAATTTATATAGTTACAAAAAAAGATGAAAAGATGAAACCTAACAGAAAAGTACAAATATAAAAATTTAAATAAATAAAATTCAAATAACTGCTAACTAGCAAGACATGCAACTGTATTTACAATGAGATTTTAAGAAAAAATTAAATTTATTTTTGTGTTTAGTAATTACTGTTAAATAATTTGAATAATTATTAAAACATTTATTACAATAATGTGTGTGCTATAATATAGCAAATAAAACCAATAAAAACAATTGCTTCTATTAACTAGTTATTATCTTGAGAATGAACGCGGTTAAAAAATAATTTGTAAAACTCTGTGTGTGTGTGCTTCCTTGTGTGTGGCTATGTTTTCACTGGGACTTCTAATGTATTTGAGTAAGAGTGGTCAGGTTAGATTACTACAGCAATACCACGGGGCTTCCACTCTGCAGAGGTCTTATGAATCTGTGCACACATTTCACATTTCCTCACCTCCCAAACGCACACATACACACTCATTCACATACACTCTCACCCAAGAGAAACCTCCATTTCATTTATGAGTTTTATCTGTGAAATTTATCTGCTCTGTAAGACCGTTAGGGCACACTCTCTAAACATTCCCCAGCAGTTTGACTTGTGAAGCGGGACACACTTTAAACATTATAGGGATAACATATCAGGACAAGACGTTTATAAGTTAAGCACTGTTACACATATATATATATATATATATATATATATATATATATATATATATATATATATATACTGTATATATATATATATATATATATATATATATATATATATGTGTGTGTGTGTGTGTGTGTGTGTGTGTGTGTCTAAATTTATTTAAATTGTTATCTTTATTTGTTAGCTTGAACTGTTGTTAATCGGTTCAGTATTTTAAATGTTTTTCTAAAATCACTTTAGATTATCACAACAAAATAATAAAACAAAAAAAAATTATCGAACAAATGTGTGTTAGTGTGGACCTTATCACTACACAAACAAAAACATCTGTTTTGTGATCAAAAAGTAGAAGTATATTCTTAAGTATTTTAGTTATTTGTACAGACGTACCACAGTAAGTGGACAGTAATAGAGCACTTCCTTTTAAAAAAAAAAGAGTGTACTCACAGCGCTCAATGCGATCCTCCGGACTGGATGAGGTTTCTCTGTCTGACAACAGGCCTGACACTGCGAAGATCTTCTTCCCTGCATCTTCCACAGCTTTGAGAGCACTAGGCGAGCTGGAGGGGATCTGAGCACCACCAAAGTCATACTCTTTCCCTTCTGCGTCCGAGTAGCGCAGGTGCGGAGAGGCCTCAGCCTCCAGGCAGCCCTTTAGCCTCTTGGCCGGGGTGAAGGCAGACTGGTATCCACCTCCCGCTCCATCACGGTCCTCCGGAGGAGAAGCGAAGGGCCGGAAGGCTCCAACACCGCTGTGGTTGAGCATGCTTATGGGGGAGCAGTCCAGATTTGGTGGGGCAAACTGATGATGGAGGTGTAAGAGGGAAGGAGGGAAGTCCCTGTTTGGGAAGCCTGGTGGTACAGCACCCTGCCTGTGGTACATAGAGGCGAACGTATAGGAACCGTTGTTGAAGGGAAGGTGAACGTCCTTCTCCACAGAAACTGGCACGCCGAATGGGCGAGGCTGCTGGCAAGGGATGGAGGCATCGCGGCTGGCCTCCGCCGTTGATGCTAGTACCATTAGCGCTGGGGATGCTAACGGGTTGGGCAGGTAGGAGGAGCTCTCCATTTTGAAAGCCGCCCGGTGCAAGTCCATTTTGGAGACTGGGCTGGGGTTGGGCGGAGGGGGTGAGGGGCGAAAGCAGAGGGGTGTGGGAGGGTGAGAGAGAAGAGAGACGGGGTAAACGGTATGGGCAGAATGGTGCAAACTTTTGCGTTGTCGTCTCTCTGGCAGAATCAGGGGTTGCTCTCACTGGCGACTCATCCTCGACGGTCCTCCACCTGAAGAAAGTTAAACAGAGGAGGAGTTAAACCACTTAAAAACGCACTGAAACTCTTGCCTACTTTTTTGCCTTTTCCGCAATAGAAAGTTTCCCCCTGCAGATCTGAGGTTCAGATCACATATAAGCCTCTTACTCCATCTCCCTGTCTGCGGAGCAGAACGGCGTCTGAGGCAGATAAGAGCCGTGCGCTGATCAGATAAGAGCGCGGCCCTGCTCGTGTGAACACCCTGGTCCTCTGCCTCCGATGGGATTCTCATACTGATATCATATCAGCCTGCCATCTGCACAGGAAATTTGACTGAATGAATAAATTAGCCGCACTTCACCTCTTGACCCCTGCTGCAGCCAAACAGCCTGAGAAGAAGCCCTGGAGGATAACATTCACTGATTGGCAAAAGTGTGAGTGGGTTTAACGAGAGGCGTTTTAGCAAATCTGTGTCTATTTGTGCGTGTGTGCGTCTGTCCGTCATCGCCAATCCCTTGAGGGTGACCCAAAAGTGATCTGTTACAAGTTAAATGGGCATTTAAAATACATGAAATTCAGAATCTAATGTACTGCTCAAACTGCTCACTCAAATAAAAAATATAAATCCCTCTGTTTAGCGGATTGAATTATTTCTTTTTAAGCGTACTACGCTATTGTTTTATAGTCTGATGTCAGTATTTTTTTTAACTAAGTTGCAAAAGACTGCAAAAGATGTATCATGGTTTACAAAAAAATGTGAAGTCATATTTGAATATTAATAATAACAAGAATAAATAATTTTTTCAGGTGTAATGGCTGATGAAAATTCAGCTTTGCCCTAGCTTTTATAAACAACACAAAAAAAAATACTAACCGCAAACTTTTAAATGGTAATGCACGATGCAAGATGTTGTGTGTGTGTACGGAAAATAGAATTTAATCTGTGCTTCTGGAGAGCAGGTCCTCTTATTCAGAGTAATTCAAATAGATGGGCCTTTAGACTTGTGTCACGGTGAGGCCATTTCAAATGCCACACAGAATATCAAACTGCATCAAAGAAACTCCTGGGGAATTTATCAGGGCATTTTTACAGATATCAGCTGTCCAGAACACTCATTCGAATCAATTTTAAAACTCGATCTGCGCACACACACACACACTCTGCGGCCCAGTAAAAAGAGCTTTACATTATCACATACATGGCAGGGGAATGTGTGCCGTTTCCTGTCTGTAGAAAATGGGTTACACTACACCGTTTGATGCTGGCGAGAAGCCCAAGAATCGCATTACGTTCCGTCTTCTCACTCGGCCTAGCTGGGAAAATAGCACCTTGAAAATGTACCAATATCGAAAGCCCCCTCTTTTTTTCCACTCTCACACTCATCAGAGCCTCGTCTCTGTATCGAATCTCTCCCCTCGGATAACCTCTAAAAAATGAGTGCGGGTGGGTGTTGATAGCAAGGTAATACAGTGATAAGTACCTGGATATTTCAATTTTATTATCATTACCATCAGCGCAGTCAGGCAGTGTGAAACTGACAATCCAATAAAAGGACACAGGATATCCCCCCAATGGCGCACCAGAGAGAGAGAAAGAGGGGGCATAACTAGCCTGAGTGTTGTACAGATGTGCTAATCATTTCTGTGGCTGCGGCCGGTCTGCCTGGTGCCCCAGCTACACACACGCACAAAAGCATGCACAAACTGAGAGCCCAGTGTCCCAGAGCAACCAAAGAGAGCAGTGAGTCAGCCTGACACACACTGACACGCCAAAGAGTGTGTGTGTGTGTGTGTGTGTGTGAGTGAGAAACAGAGACAGAGAGAAAGAGAGAGACGGAGGTCGAAAGGGGGGTACAGGACCGCAATGTCCACCACAACTCTTGTCACGCTTCTTTCCCTAGATCTATCAATCTTTACGCGAAAAATCCAAGAATCAAGAAACCATTTTAAATGAGGCAAAATAAAACCCATTACAAAGTGCTCAACTTTGTAATTCATCTCTGTATTGCAAGGATTATTAAAAAACAGAGCTGAATGACAAAGCACAAAAGCTGGTGTTGACACAGAATAACTACAGAGACTAAATTAAACAAGTAAAAGTAAATAAATGTTATTAGTTTTACATTTAATTGAATAGTAATAATAATTAAGTCCTCTAGGAACATTTACGTTTCATTATGCTATATCTGTCACAAGTTAAAAATTGAGATTGATTATCCGGGTTAAAAAATAAAATAAAATAAAACTGTCATTGTTAAAGTGATCCAGCATAAATCTAGCATTGCATTTTCTTTTCAAATTACATTGTTGTGATATTGCGGTGTCAGTTGCCGTGATGAGCTACGTGTCTCTCTCAGAAAGTTAGTGATGTAAGAAAACAGAAAGGGTACAACAAAGACAAATAAGAAGTTGTCAACGACACATTTTCTCGGCACAGCTCTGGGGAGCAGAGCAAATGAATCCAATTTCATCGAAAACAAACGACTGTCAAATTTGACTGCTGAGAGAAAATGCAAAAGTTTTGGCGGAGGGTGTCACTCAAACCGCAGCTCCTGCTCCTCTGCCTGTCTGTCAGTATATTTAGAGATTGTTGACAACCGTGAAAGTGCCACTCTTACATTTTATTACAGGACAGGGCAGACACTGTCATTCAATACCCTCAGAAAACACACACATTCAAACCCACACATCTCCAACTGTCTGAGCTAGACACCGTGTGAGAAGACAAAAATGGCAACAGTTACAAGAATGCGGCCGGCGAAGGGATTTCATGCTAATTGCAGCTCCAAATTAAGCCATGCCAACGATTTCTCACGCTTTTTTAACTTTCACTGAGCAGCTTCCAGCGGTGTCAAAAAAATATGATGTGGTGTGAAGGCTGTTATGCGTGCAGCTGCTAAAATGGAGAGCCCTCAAACGACGTCGCAGGAAATGACACCGGCGGCAGTACGAAGCGCATTTTAACTACTTTGCTCTTGAAAACTTCCCAAACGCCTTTGTCTGAAGGGTCTCAGCAGCACTCCAGCGCTCGTTACGTTTTTTAATCGCCCTGGAGGGTAAACTTATGTTTAGCTACAACAGACTTCTTAAGCATCCACTCGAAATGGCCGCCGTCGCCGGCACAAACACGCCACTCCAGCCTCCCCTCGGCTTGTCAATCAGGGAAGCGGCGTTAAATATTTGCGGTGAGGAGGGTAAAAGGTGCCGCACTTGCTCGGCAGAAGACGGCTCACTTATTATTCCTCAAAGGAGTGCTTTCGGACCGGAGGACAGTCGATATCATTGAAAATACAGTCATTCGCCGTCCTGCAACTTAGGACCATGCAGATAATATATCCTGCTGAATTAGAATCAAAGCCCTCGTGATATGAAATCTTCCTCGGAACAATTCAATAACGTGCAGCAGCTGTGGTATGAGGCATAAAAATATGAACGCCCGCATCTAGAAGACGTGAAAGTGAGATTTAATGACAGACTGAGAACGCAGTGAAGGATAATGACACTTGGACATACAGCTAACTAAATCAATAATGATAGTACAAGCTGTGCCTCAACACTCCAGTTCACTATCAACAAATAAATTCCCCACAGTGTATGACACACAATAAAACCCAGCAATAAATAGTGGTAATCAATCACTGCTTTATTGGATCTTATCGCCTGCATAAGTATACCGAGGGCCTGCCTCTAAACTTTCGCAACTTTTTTTTCCCCCAGACAAAATTTGCACGATTTACTCTCGGTGTGGAAAACGTGCCACTCGGCATGAGCTGTCAGAATAAGTGAGGATTTGCTTTTCAAATAAAGCTTTGCGGCGGGCACTGGGGAACATTGATTCATTGTGAACAAAATGATTTTCAAAGTTTCCTGTCCTGCCTGCCCTATTCATTTCAGGGGCTGATGGACTGTTTGTCTCATCCCACCCACCTGAGCCAACTAATTCCTCACTAAGCCCAGATTATTTGCAAGGTGTCTGGATCCTCTGCGCTCAGAGCCTGGACTGGACTGCAAAGAAGCAACGGCGAGGCAAACCCACCCACTCAGCCACCTCACCGCCCTTACAGCTGTCCACTGCTGCCTGCCACTGTGTGCCGAGACAGAGCAAGAGAGAGAAAGAAAGAGAGACTTTACACTGTTTTGATTTCGCCCGGTTTGAGCACACTGTTTGCCAACCAGGGGCTCGTCAATAATAGATAACGAAGCACAATGCGAGAGCAGTCTGCCACTAAACCGCCTGAACTTGTTGGCTGGCCTGTCTTATAAAACACAAGATTAATTTAACTAGCACGGCTGGCCTCTTATTCCAAGTTCAGTTCCACAACATTTTCCACCGGGTAAGAAAACAGAATGAATTTCATGCTCATCCTTTCGCAAACGTGTGCATAAAAAAGAAATGCATTTGCCGGCTGTAAGAATAAAACACAATAGCTAATGTAAAAGGCATTTATATGCATTTCTAAACTGGTGGGAAGAGCTGTGTCTCAGACTAATGTTCAGTAGGAAGATACCGAGCAACATTCAGACAAGCAGAGAGATATAGGACTCTTATTGATCCCTCATGCAAATGCACTGGTAATGCCTTGTGAAAGAGGGTTTAAAATTTACTTATTCTACAGCTCTAAAACTCACATCTAAATAATGGACAGCTAGGTAAATCAAAAAACAACAAACTACTAGCATAGCTAATAAATTCTCAGTCACCTTACAGAAATCTCTATGACTTCCAAATGAGGTTTTGTTGGTTTGCTATTAGTTTTTTGTTCAAATGGGACTTGTTAGTTGCACTATATATATATATATATATATATATATATATATATATATATATATATATATATATATATATATATATATATATATACACACAAATAAAGATATTTGGGGAAGGGGTTTTGCACTTCAAAATAAAGAGAGCACGGCCAACGCCCGTTGAGTGTTTCTGCAATGACAGACAAATTAAATACAGTTTATCATAAGGCCAATGCGCGGCATTTTATTCTAATTAAATTATAGCGTTGATATACTAGTTATCCATTCAATTTAGTAATTTAAATAATTAATATAGTCTAATTTCAAAAGACACGGCAATCAGCAATGAACAAAATGTAAGCATTAAAAGCAATTAAATACAAACAAAAATTACAACTATGCAACAACTTCGTAACTCCTAACAAGGAAGGAACTATATATAGTTACTGCATACAAGTTAGCAAAAGAGGACGAAAGCGATGACCAGTGTTCAAAAAAACACCTCTCCGAACAGCAGCAGATTTTATTCAAAGGCTCTGCTGCGGTTGGGGCGCTTTACCTAACAAACAAAGTATCTCACTCACCATAAAATTTCAAATGTTCCGCCTCGGCACTAAATAAAAAGGTACATGAATAGGCGTGTCTGCACGCTTCAAAACATAATGGAAGGGGACATGGTGAAGTTAGGCAATCTAAGGACTACACCTGATTATTTTCATCTTTATACAACCGTCCAAACGCTTGTCACGCACGCGCATCTTAAATATTTCTCCACGAATTCAAAAGAATCCTTTGAGGACCGCAACCTTTCCCCGCGCTCAAACTGTGGTATTATTTGTAGATTATTTTAATTACCATACCGTGCCACCATCTGCATGACAAATGAGCTTTCGGTGAAGTGTTTATTAGCACGTGAAAACATAAACATGCACGAGGGCGGGTGGGTACGAGTTAACGGGGTTAATTCTACTTTAATTCGTTGGGAAACAGCACGCTTGTCGATAACACGGAATAGACAAAAGGCCAATCAAGCCGCTGCTTCTGAGAAATGCGTGCTTCGTTTGGTTTCAATGCGCGGTTTTCGGAGGGAATTTTCTTATGAATCCAGACCCAGAAAGACTTTCCCGGTCATATATTATTGTGAGTTTGAGCCGGAGAACTTCTTGCCGTCTCCATCCTCGCTTGCCTGCGGGGAAGGATGCTCTCCTATCCTCCTAATTGTTCACATAAACGAAAACGTTTGATTTCGCTTGCTCTTTTTTAATGCTACAAATCCAGATTAAAATAACTCCGGCCATTGATCCAGCCACTGGAATCGACATTAATTTTAGTTCACTTCTCACTTTGCACGGGGATCAATGAGAAGCAATAACAACTGACATCGGCGCTGAAAAGGACAGAACAGAAAATGCAGGGCTGAAAATCGAAACGCTCACGAATAAATCATCTGCTACTTTTCTTCCATCCTCTTCCATCTTTGCATCTACTTTTCTTCCATCCTGCTGTCTCGTCGGGACTCGGAACTTAACTACCGCGTTAAATAATTCGGGTCAAATAATTTTGATTAAACAAAACTCAGCCTGAATTATAATAGAAATGCGATGTTGAAGTTTTGGATGCAGGAGCGCAACAGGGTGCAGCGATTTATTTTGGTTAACGTGCTTCTGTTCGTGATTTTGATTTTAAAAAACGAATTAAAAAACATGAGGATAAAATGTAGAATACTTGATAAATGTTTCAAAGGCTGTTTTGCGTAATCATCCATGTATAATTAGACTGAAAATTAATTCTAAAATAATTCAAATGAACACTGAAATCAATGCTGTGGATTTCCACAAGGCTCCTTGTCTCCTACCTATATTTATCATATAATCTAATTTAACATTCTCAAGTAATTTTAGCCCTGTTTGCTCCCGTACGGATATCAATTAACACTCTTATCTTAAAAGACACTGTAGCTAATCTTTGAGGACATGATTTTATTATGTAATGCTATTCCCGAGAATCACAACATAAACATGATGATATTATTCAAATAGGCCTATCTATGCAAGCATCAAACACGGTCAAATTAAACATTAAGTCTAATAATAAAGATTTATGACTAAAAAACTACAATTAAATATCGCGCAAATTAAGCGTGTAATGGTGAAAAATGATTCGGTCAGTCTGAATGAAAGCGCGTAAATAAAGCGCGTTACTGTCCCGTATAACCTTTTTAAAATAAACAACGAATGAAATCATTTAATATAGATTTAGGAGTACCGGATATTGTTTTTTTGTAAATATAAAATATAAAGTCATAAATAATAATCCGAGTCAGTTGTAATATGTTCACATTTGTGAAGTGCAAAACGGTTCCACATTTACCGCACAAGGCCGTTAAGTAATACTGGAATAAAATAATGAGGTAATAAACTCCCTCTTACAAATGAAAATTCATAAATGAAATATGTTAAATTAATGAGGCTATTTACTTAACAACGAATGCGTTCTGTCGCCCTAAATATAAATAATTGATGTGACTGTGAAAAAAGACTAGAGAGAATGTAGCTCTATCCTAACAATAAAAGCATTAAACAGATTAAATAAACCTATTCATGTAAACAAACAATTACGCAAAAATGCTCCTTTAAGTTGTAGAATTGACGATAATGATTTATGGCGCTTGCTTACATTTTTCCTTTTGTGATATTTCTTTTAGTTGTTAAAAATAGATTTAAAAACCGCTGTTGTTAAAAAAAACGGACCGGCTGTAAATAATGCTTTAGTGGAGCTATTCAAATTATCGCAAGCTGCTAATAATAAAAAAGCGGTGATCTGTGAGCAACGCGAGAATGTTTTTGTAACGTTGTGGAGAACGTGCATTAAAAGAACAAGTCGTACGTAACAAGTCTTAATCTGGGAGTTTTTCCCTTGGAAATTCTATTAAAAACTCATGAGCACAGCGGAAACACTCCCGTACGTGTTGTGTAAATTGTAGCGACCCGTAGTAAACAGGTGTTTCCTCGCACCTTGTTTCCTTACTGCGCGGGTTCGATCCCTTTATACGCGCTATCCAACTAACAGCTCCGAGTAGGCCTATAGTTTTCCTATTTAACAAGCGTTGTTGACGGATTAATTTAAAACTAAACGTGCCTTTTTTCAATTACCACACATGCGCACTCACAGAGAAGAAAAATAAAGAGCGTGAGGCAGGCCGGCAGTCTATTGCGGCTTGAGAACAAAATATAAATTATCCGCAACATCGGTCTCGAGCGCATTAATTCCCGCTCTGATTGCAGACTATAAATGGAGAGGACTATAAATGGAATAGTAAAATCTTCACTCGCAGGAGCGGTTGTCACGTCCACTGTACCAGTCGCAAATTAGTTGGGAGCGTAGCCGAACTACCCGAGAAGCTGGTTTTTAAAACCCGGTCTGCGCTGATAACGTTTGGTTATTAAAGGTTAACCGCGCTGAACGTCGCGCACAAGCGTGTTGCGCTCGTGGGTGGCCGCAGACACGCGCACATCATCACGGGTATCATTAGAACAAGTTCCCCTTTAGTTCCATCAAGCAAAAACACAAATATTTCAATGACCTGCCTAATTTCCCACGGCACTAGAAAGCGCCAACTATTAAATGGGAGCTCCTTGTGCGAACCGGCATTTCTGAAACGTTACGCCTTGATAAGCAAGATTGTTTAGGGTCGTAATGATTTGTTTGTCGGCAATATGTAGATATACTTTAAGCGCAATAAGTGTTTCTTACATCCTCGGATGTGTGGCATTCCGGTCGGTTAACCAGAGGTCAATTTCAGCAAACTTTAACACCGGGAACTGACGTTAAAGTCAAAGCAAAGTTAGCCGCTAGAAATGTTTTAGGAGTTCGGTTAACACTTCTACTATAAAAGCGGAGGTGCTCCGTAAAGAGTCACTAAAATTATTGCCGCAATCAAGCCGTTAAGCGCGAGCGAAACATGTTATCTGATAGGAAATCTATTGATATGAAATAATAAAGTTGCGCATCATCACCTTAACTCAATTTCCACACACACACACAAAAGCAAACAACAACAATAACAAATGCCGTGCTATCCCGGAGCAAGACACAGCCACGTTAGGGTGCGTTAAATCAGGCTCGAGGTCACTCATTAAACAGTCAGATAAAACTAGATTTCTTCACAGAAACATTAGCCGCGTTCCCACGGGATCACAAAAACAACCACTGTCAAGACACACAGAGCACTTACGTTGTTTAAAAAAATCCCTTGGAAGGTTTAGCTGTCCTTTTATCCCCACAACTGAAACTTTTCGAAACGGCAGAGCGAAGATCGCCGCGAAGCGCGAGAGACGAAGTAGAGTCGCACCTCGAGAAAAGAACGCGAGACGGTCGCCGCGCGTCAGACAGAGTTTCCCGGGTCGCGTCGTGCGTTGAGAGTTGTATCAGTTGCATGTACCGATGAGAACGAGTCTGCGTTCAGCAGCAAAGTAGAGACGATAGGCAGAGATTTGCTCAGAGGTGGAAACAGTGTTGGAGGTGCAGTGCTGCCGCTCAGCGCCAGGTTCGCTCATTGACTGACATTCATTCTCTCCTCCTCGCGCGCTGAGGACCCTGACCCCCCTTCTCCACGCTCCCGTGGGGGATCTCAGAGGCTGTTTTGTGAGCACGGAATGAATTATCGTCTCTCCTCACCATTTAGAAGACCTGGAAAATGAAGTCCGCGGCAAAACAAAAGACGTTTCAACAATGCGCCAGGTCTTTACAGAAATAGGTGAGTGTGCAGCGTCCCATCGCGCGCACCGGGTTGCTCGCGAGTTTATCTTCAGCTATTTTTATTCCGTGTAAGTGTTTTTGCATGCTATAAAAAGTAATTCTGGTCCACTTGTTGCTTATTTGTTTCACGCACACCTGCTATTGAAGTTGAATAAGTGCGACGAATTCCTCCTGAGAACGTTTGCCAGCATGCAAAAAAACTAAAACGGGTTCTACTCTTTTTTTTAATTAAACGAAATGAAAGCGAACACATTTAAGCCGATTTGATGTTATTTCTCCGGATTTACTTAAACTAAATGACGATATATTAGTTAACGTGCTCAAACAGTAACAGACTTCTGAGATTCGCCACCACGCAGAAATCCACCTGCTGGCCGGAGCTGGAATTACACCTCGTTTCAGCTTCGAATAGAGAGCGCAAGTTTACAAATGTTTCGCTTTGTAAATAATGCGGTATTTTATTTAATTTTATATGAGTCGGTAAAGCAAGTTTGTTGTGCGGGTTCTCAGAACAGAGTAATAGGAGGGACTGCAATGTTGGGGTGATGGGAGGGCAGTAGCCATACATATGTGCATTACTGCATTACATTAGCACTCTCTTGTATTGCTAATGACCTCCGTTAAAGCATCAGTGAAACAGAGGAGGAAAAAGCCCATCCATGTCCAAGGTCCCTTTCCATTCAAAATCAAATTTCAGGCCTCAGTCTCTTAACATGTCTCTAAATGGACTGGTGTGGATTGGTGAAGTGCTTTGATGACAGCTCTTTTTACCAGGCTTAAGCACAAATCCTCTCCTCCATTTCCAGAGCCCCTTGATTCGATTGAAATTATTTTACATTCTCTCTGGACTGTATCAAATAACAAAACATATTACTATGACTTGATTGAATCCATTAAAAGCAAAGCTGGGACATTTATAAATCTACACTTCAGTCGATATAAAAGTTGAGGTAGCCAGAGAGCTACACGATTCGCTTTCTCTTTGTGATAAAGAGGCATCCTTCTTTTTTCAAAAAATGTTTGAACTTAGATCAAGTGTTTTTTTGTTTAACATGTACTTCGTGTTATTAAACGGCTCTTTTTATTGTTTTCAGGTCGCGTTTGTCATCCTTGTCACGTCTGTGTGAATGCAGAAGAGGGATAAAAATCATCACCGTTCAAAAGGGAAGTTAAACGTCATACATTCATGTAATGTTGAATGATTCTGACTTCTCATATGTCCCTTTAATGCAGAGCACAGTGATAATTGAGGGACCCGTGTTGAGGCAGGATGGCTGCAGTAATAACAGAGACATCTCTTCAACACACCAGTCAGGTCTTAATTATTACCTTTACTACTGTGGTCGCAGTAAAACGGGTACATGAGGACCAATAGTGAGATGTCCCACACAATGGAGCCTCGGCACAGATTCCTCATTAGCATATGTCAGCCATGTGCTTCAGATGGCTATTCATTTCTGTCACTTAGCACTTGGAAGTGCTCGTGCTAAGAGCTGGTAAATTAAATGCTGTATTCCTGCACTGTAACCTAAGATTACGCCGTTGTCACTGAGCCTGTCTCCTCGAGTAGATTACTTTTTAAAAATAATAAAGAAAAAAGACAAATAAAAAAGGAATGTAATTGACAAGTGAAACGTGGCTGCTGGAGAAATGACTCCGTTACAATATGAATGAAAACCAATCAGAACTAAGGATCACTTTTCTTTTCAACTGACAAAAACAAACATGTTACACCCAGTCTGATATGAAAATGAAAGGGATAGTTCACTCAAAAATGAAAATTCTGTCATCATTTACTTACCCTTGTGTCATTCCAAACCTATATGAGTGACTGATTTCTGTGAAAGACAAAATAAGATATTTTAAAGAACACTAGGATCTTTCATTATCTGAAAATATATATTTCTTTTTTACATATTTGGGTGAACTTTTGCTTTGCTTTGAACATTTGAAATAAGATACAATTATAAATAGGATTTAGAAATTAGATGTTCTACTCAGTCTGATAGGAAATTTAATGGGATATATATATATATATATATATATATATATATATATATATATATATATATATATATATCTTTCATTGTATGACCAAAAACATACAAATATTTCTTAAAACATTTTTTATTTTCATTTTTGTGTGAACTAGACCTTTAAACACTTCTAAGTAGAAACAAGTATAAATTAGAAGCAAAGATAGAAATGGCAGATAAATATGTCACACTGAGATTCTTGCAAAAAAAAAAAAAAATCTCTTTTACTCAACCATTTCCTGTACTCTAGGTGTCAAGAAGAAGATTCACCCCACCACGAAAGCTGATTTTTATTTCTTTTTTTTTACCAAAATTTACACAAGGCCTCTCTTCTTATCTAAATCTGAACCCGAGGACACCCATCACTCTCAATGGATCTATTGCGACGACTCTATACACACATGCACAAACACACACAAAAGAACAGAGAGAGCGAAAGACAGAGGGAGAGAGCGAGCGCGTAAGCATTCATACTGTAGACAGTGCTACATGATCAAAGGCGACGGGGAGAGAAGGGGAAACGAGAGCTCTAAAAATGGTTCTGCAGCTGATTCTGTGAGTCCTGGCAGTCACTCTCTCCAAATACACACACACACACACGCACGCACGCTCTGCGCTTTCATATTTAACTAAAGGCAGGGCCCGGCGTGTGTCACACTCCAACAGGGGGACACGCAGCTTTCGCTCGTTTGAGGAGCGGAGGCTTTGTTTCTCTTGGTGGTGTGGCACGGAGTACCTGGGGGGTGAGAGATTGTTTCTCTTCTCTCTTAACAGGAAACAGCATCAGGAATGAAGGGAAAGTGAGACAACGAAAGCAGGGGAACCCGACTGCTCTCAAGTTTCTCAGAGACTCCGCTCCAGAATATGGTGCTATAACTCCCCTACATAAAATCAATGATTTGTTTAATTTAGACAGAGCTCGTAAATGTGCTAATTTCAGAGACAGCCTACAAATCTAGAGGGCCTTGTTATCCCATTTGCTGCTCCATTAGTTGGGAAATGATACAGCCCAGCGTTGTTAAGAAACTGAACGTTCGCTCTGGCCATTCAACGAAGGAAATAAGCATCGTTGCTCTGATTGTCAGTGAAAAACAATGCACACCAGATTTACATTAGATGACAGTTTATTAAGAAAGATAGCAAGTTCATATATTTCCATACGGGCCTTGCTGTGATATCCATAATACTGCACTGAAAATAATTTGGTGTAGAATTTACTTAAGCGTTTTCACTTAGAAATTGCAGTAACACCTTACTTAAAGCTTTTATGTATAATGCATTATAAAAATAGCTTTAATGTGGTAATTATGCCTTGTAATGTACTTTATAATGCATTGTACAATGTCTTGAGTAATGCATTATAACACTTATAAGTTAATTTTTATGCATTTTAGACTTTAACTTGCCTTTATAATGCATTACATATAATTGTTAATTTGAGTCAAGCTTTACCAAAATTGCTAGTTAAAACTGTACAAATTATTATAAAAAATGGCAAGTAGCACATTGAATTGATTGTGAAATATTTAAGTAGATAGATGGAAATAGTTTTGCTTTCTATACTAAAATCCTCTTTATTTAAAAAATGTATAAAAATAATTTATTTGCTTGTTTTCTGGGAAGTCATCTTAAAACAAAAAAAGAAAATGTAAAAGCTATTTGACTAATACAAGCCATTCTAAAATTCTGTATTTTTATCATCAAATTATATTATTTTTACATATATTATATCCTTATGAAAAGTGTCTGAAGGGATTCAGTTTATCTTTTCATTTTAAGTTATAATCTACAGCACTCCATTTTTGTACTGCTAACAATATTTTATCTCTCTCATCTCTCTCTCACACACACACACACACACCAACTCTATTCTCAGTGCCAGGCTTCAACACTCATCTGTCTGACTTGGACTCAGCAATTAGGGGCCACACAAGCAAATGCCACTCATGACCTGAAGCACAAAGCTGCTGACAAATAAGCAGAGACAAATCAAGGGGTGATTTAAAAGCATAGCACTAAAATCTCAATATTTAGCCATTCAGATTTAGCAGCCTGCCCAGACAGGGCCATAAATTCACCCTTCCATAAATAATTAATATGACAGTGCGATGTAAATCTGAGTCAACCCTGTTGGATAAGGAATGAAGTTTGCTGTCATTATTATCATTCTGAGGTTGACTAAAATTTAAATACATTTTATCTGATGTGATAATCCAAAGACAAACGTAAATGATTATGAACACAAAAAAAGAAAACTAAAGCCCTAACTCGCATACTCCCACCGGACGTCATCACAGGCTCAGAGTTAAAAGAGAAAAAAAAAACCATATGCTTTATCTGACAAGACGCTTCTTTGGTTTGCCGTCACTTTGAATTTAGATTATCAACTGCCTCTTTGGATGGTCGTTTATGGTCCCGCCCCAGCGCCAACAACCCTTGTATGCCGCACCGCACTTTCTGACAGTACTCTGGGATACACTCCCAGCATCCATAGATAGACATTTAAATCAACTCTGGCATGGGACATGCTGTCTGGATCTTAGCTCTTCTGCAGACTGTGCACAGTAAATCAAGTGAGGCTAATATGAATCAAATCAAGACAATATATTACACTAATTGCCTTATCAGATGGCTGTCTCGAATGCTTTAAGGTCCCTTGAAAGGGTGTTGAAGCTGTATTCATACACAGGGCCGTCCTTGAATAACTCAGGTGAAACTCTATTTGAATAACAGCCTGTAATAATAAGTCAAAAAAAAGTGGCCGGGTGCAACGTCGAAGAGTGAATTTCCAGCCCTCTTTATTTGTCTCTTAACCACATCCAAGAGTGAAATAAAGGGCTTTGTGCTTGTGTGTGTCCAGCATATATGTCACATCAGCTCCTGTAGGATTATAAGTGCGCTCTGAGCGAGTGAGATTGGTCAATGGCACGCAGAGCCGCCACCTCTGACTGTGAGCATGATTCAATGTGATGTCCACTTTGTGTCCCTTTATTTGCTTCTGAAAGGAAAAGCTTGTCTTTTATGTCTGCCAAGCGGCCCTTTCCAGCCCCTGCACAGCTAATCATACATCCTGTCAACACGGCTGTGTTTTACACTAAACCCTGTTGTTCTGTTTAGAAAGCCCGGATCTGTTTATGGTGCAGAAATGATGCAGCCTTATGGTAAAATCAATAAAGCTGCACGGGTTATAAATATATGAATCTAAACGACAGCAGAGGCGAAGTAATTATACAAATAAAACATCGTGTTCTCTGTGGGAAACATGCTAGGGCATAATTGATTATCATTTTGAAGGTGATAACGAGACATTTTGCGTTTTGCTGTGTTTTGTAGCTCGCGCCTGCTTGTGTGGATTTTAACTGTCTTGACATGTCCTTGTGGAGTGATCTCAACCGTGATGGTAATAACAATAATTATCTTCTAAGTGTGGAAAGTCAAAGACATGAATATTCTCATACAGCGTTAAGTTCAGCAGACAAGTGCTTTCACATGATTTCGTCAGGACAAATTAACAGTAATTGCACACTGAATTGTTCCAGAAATATCAGATGCTGTTGCTTTCTTAGTTTGACGTTCAAAGCAAGGGGTGTTTTATGATTCGGTGGCGGCGTATAATTTGTTGATCGTGGCAATGAGGAAATCTCATTGAAAGAAAAACGTGTCCAGAAATATTAGAAGATCAAAAAACAAGCCCACGTGAACATAGGCTAACACTCAAAGCAACCAAGACTTTACAGTTGCATTTGGAAAAAAAAAATAAAAAGGCAGGATCTGCCATCACTTTTGATTAGTTTTTTAGTTACTCTTTCACAGGCTTTAGATATTTGAAAAATTGTTATTAATAAGGACATGATTTCTGGAGATTAACCCCTCGTTCCTTTATCCCTGATCCAGAGACCTTTGGAAAATTGATCCTGTTAGATTGATGGATGTCCTGTTTAAGGGTTTGTCCTTGTGCTAGTGTTTTTGCTGTAATCCTGAGGGCTCGTTTGTTTAATGATGCAATTGTATCTCATTTTGTCACTTCTGTGTAATGTCACATTGAACAAACCTCAACTTATTTAAATTTGGGTGTAATTAGTCCTAAAGAAAACCTTTGAACAAAATAAATATTTATGTTACATTGAATATTTAAACTGACAAATTGGCAGTTGTTTTATATTTTTGTAACTGCATATAGGCACACATATAAAAGCCTACGCAATGATATCTGTACATTTAAGAAACATGTAAATGATTTGGCAAACAATAAATTTGAAAGATTTTATGCCATCTAGATGGTGCAATTAAAATTTTACATTTAAATAGCTGGGTTTCTATTAAAATTGAAGAATAAAAATCGATGCAATGTCTGACAATTTATTTTTGGAATTGTCTAGAAAAAAAAATTAAGTCATTTTATTTATATATTTAATTTTTTTTACAATTTGGTGCATCCAGCCAAAAGTGTCATTAAAAAATGTGCGCAACCTCCAAGCTAACGAATGATAGTGCAGCGGTCATGCTGACCACTGTGTAAACATAACCCAGACTGATGTCCTTCAAAGTAATAAAGCCATTTAGCACAGGATGAGTGGTCAAAATGGGCTTCATCATGGAGGTGCATCATGGGGGCCCGTTATCAGGCACTGCACCATGCGTCCAACTGCCTGAGATAGAGACGGGCCTGTGAGCCAAGCCTTGATGTTGACACGCAACGTATTAGTCCCTCTGGAAAAAAAAGCTTTGTCCCAAATTTCCATTTCCTCTCCCACCGTTTTACTGGCCTCATCAAACAAGGGCAGATAGAGCTGGACACCATGAATGAAGAAGCATCTGAGAGATAAAGACAGGGAAGAAAAGGGATGTTTATTGTCCATGTATTTTTAAAGAGGGCAACTGCAGCGTAGGTGTGTAAACATAGCTTGACCCTAGAAAGTAGGAAGCAGTGGTACTAAAGAGGATCTCCGGGTAAGAAATGACCAAACAGGGGCAGTCAATGCAGGTCATTGAGCTTCATTAACACTGACACACACCTTTCTTCCATGTTATTAATGTGCCTTATTAAAGCATAAAATTGCATATTAACTATTGATCACCTATTACCATTCTTCAATAATCAATTCTAACTGCTTCAACCACATTCTAGTCCATCTTAGTTTTAATCCAGTTTAAACGGCTCTTTTGTCTAACGTTTTGGTATTTATCGTTCCATTACGTTTAAATAAAGGAGATGATCAGCACAAGTCAAAGACAGGCGATACTAAAACAATTATTTTTATAAAGTGCTAACCTTTTGACCCATGACCTGCAGAATAGGGCAGTACAATTGCAGAGAGCATTCGGTCTGTTTTGCGAGAGATTAGAGCGAGACAATCTGTTGCACCTGCCAGCCCAGCGTGTTATTATGGCTCACAGTGACCATGACAGGTCCATCTTGCACCCCAGCTGACTGATGCCAAATTCTTCAATTCGTTATCAGCACTGGATACGTTAAGGTTTAACTACTTCAGATGTGCAAGAAAAAGAAACAACAATCTGAATGGGAAATGAATCAGCGTGCCAATTAGAGCCAGGTTCTGGGCTTCCCTGTCGTGTGGGGGTCGTGTTAAAAAGAAGCCTGTGATCTGGGCAGATCTCTGGCTTCCAATACCGTCCTACACCCCCTGAGTTCACAGGACACGTATCACCTGCGCTCAGCGTCTCGGCTCCATTACGGGCCTGCCGCAGCTTCGGCGCTATTCTGCGCATCTGCTCCCAGTGGTTCCGGCGTCTGCAGTCAAAAGCCCATAATGAGCTGCTCTCACTCCAGCTGTCCCACTGATAGCCTTAAACCAGCTGCATGCTGGGAGCTGCAGGGATGGGCTGTCAGCAGGCCGATGGGCTTGACCCTTGACCCCTAGCCCAGCCGAACTTCAGCGTCCTGACTGATGACGCCGAGATTAGCGCTCCCCGGAGACACGCCGGCACACGTCTGGCCACAGCTTCGCTACCGTGACATCGATTCACGAAAGCTCCTATTTTTGTTCCACACATAGGTTACAGACCGGTTCTCGGGGTAACCTTTGAACTTTAGCAGTGGAAGAGCAAGTCTGTTATCCAAGTGCCTGATTGGAGCAGCCATCACTGAAGTGTGATTAGAAGTCCACCAAACAAACATGGCGGCCTTCATTGAATTCCTGTCAAGCCCATGCAAACCAGAGGTGACAGATGTAATTTGTTTGTCCCGTTGGTTTAATTTAAGCTGATACCTTTAAGCTAGAGCCGCAGTGTGTGAAATGGCAGAAGGAAATGGGTGCGGGAACAGTGCAAAAGAAAGAGAGAGAGAGTTCCTGTCCACTTGTCTTCTTAGTAAATACGTCTTACAGAAGGCCAGCCGCATCAGCCAAAGAACTTCCACATTTACCTTCTGAAAACAATCCATTAAAACTGTGCCGGGCTGCCGGCCCTGCCACTCCACAAGGAGCGCGAGAGGGAATGGAGCGACAGCGTGAGATAGGGACACAGTGTATTAACCAGGAGTGAAGGCATCATGTGAGTAACACAGTCGGGAAGGGAGAGAGAACGAGAGGTAGGAAGAACGATGGAGAGAGAGAGAGAGAGGGAGAAAGGGATTGGAGAGAGTGAGTGAGGACACTGGCGGACAGCTACAAGATGGAGTAGCAGCATGCGGGAGATAAGCTGTCGAGGCGGAGACAGTGTGTGACAGTCCTCGAAGCGGCAAGCAGGCGAGAGTGTGACAGGGAATACAGAGAGCTGCATTATTGTTTAAATCATTGATTGCTTCCCTCCTCCTCAGCCTGTGACGTGTGTGACACCAGAGAGGGCTGAAAAAACAGGGTGCAAAACCTCCTCCTCCTCTTCCCCTTTGTTCTTCCTCATTTCCACTGGATGCACCGTATACCTGCCGTCTTTGTCCTAAGCATCAGCTGGGGTTTGTCTTCACTTGCTTTTCTGCTGCTGTTTCTTTTCTTTCTCCACTTCATTGGTGTGTTTTAAGTGTATTAAATAGAGCAGCTGTTGGGTCTGAAGGCATTATGGTCAGAGGAGACTTCTGATAAAACACACACACACACACACACACACATCCAAACATATATATATATATATATATATATATATATATATATAGCGTGACAATTATACTTATACCAACATTTCTATTCAAGTCTATTATATAATGTATATTATAGAAGCATACAAAAATCATATACACACTTTGTGTGGTGTAAATCCATATCTGCATGACTTCTCTGTGGGGTACAAAATGGATTTGTTTGTTTTTTTTAAATTAAATTTATGTATAAACACATTTTAATATATTGGTTCTGTAAAGCAGCAAAAAATACATCAGTAAACATAACTGTATAAAGTATGTACAAGTATACCTTCCTTAGTACAAAAATGAATTGTAATAATAAAAAGAAATTATAAAAATAAAAAGTGAACTAAGAATTGTTTTCCTTACACAAGATTTATTAACAAACACACTATATAGTTGTATATATTTTATACCTTTATCTTTTGATCATCATTACTGACAGATTGTGTGACGCTAAAGTTCTGTCTGCTAAAATTCAGCGTTGTTATCACAGGCATAAACTTACAAATTAAAACCCAAAGCAGCAATTTTAAATTGTAGTAACATCTCACAGTATTATTGTTGACTTTATGTCTTATCAAATAAAAACAGCCTTTGTGAACATAAGAGACTTTCGAATGTTAGTGTAAGCAATAAACAAACACGGTTTTTGTGTGAAAACTTGCGTACAGTTTTATCAAATACGCTGTGAGTATATGTGAACATAGTGAATGTGACCTATCAAGTTCAAAGCGTGCACTGAAAGGCGTCTCTTTTCCTCTCATCTTGCTCTCTTTCTTTCCCTCTGAGTGCAGGCAGTGGAGCAGTGGAGGTGTTGGGCAGAAAGTGGCTAACAGTGAGGTCTTGTGACACTCCCCCCTCCACCCACTCTTCCTCTCCGCAGGCCGGCTGTCTCTCTCCGCTCGCCCAGAGCCTGACACTGACGTGACACTCGTGAAATAATTATGAACCAAAAACACTGCTGACAGCAAACAGCCCGCTCCCCTCAATGATGTGTCACCCATGATTAGCATGGGTCTTGGCATCCTCGCAGCCCGCAGGCGGAAGAGAAGAGGAGGGTGAGGGGACGGAGGGAAGGAAATTGAAGGGGTGGTGGGGGGGGATTCAGCGAGATGGACAAAGAAAAAGTCTAAGAGAAAACAGAAAAATTAAACAGAGGAATGAAGCGTAAAACCATCAGAAGTGGTAAATGGAGGGAGTGATATAAGGACGTACAAGCATGTGAGCAAGTTAGATGTTCAGCTTGTAACCCATGACCGTGGGGAATAAACCCTGGATACTGACACCTGTATCTGTCGTCTGCTGTTAGGAGACATATGCCTCGCTTCAGGCCACCGCAGATCAGCACCGGCAGCACCCCTCCATTACACATGGTGCCTGACCTTTGCCTGTTAAATACCAAAGGTCACAGCGGATGTGGGTGAATCAGGGTCGGAAAAAAAATCTGAAATTAATTTCAATATATGAGTGTGAATTTGAACTGAATTGACCACACCCTAAAGGAAGCTGAATTAGTATAAGACTTAACACAGAAGATATAAGATATAACACAGAAACACGAGTACTGCATTAAGGGAAAAGAAGTATTCTTCTAGTTTTTACGGATTAAATATTATGTAACTACTTAAAGAGATAATTGACCCAAACATGAAAATTCTATCCCTCGTTTACTCAGTTTCATGTTGTTTCTAACCTGTATTTCTTCTGGCCATACAAAGAAATATTACAGATATTACAGAACATAACTTAAACAAAATACGTTTACCCAATGATGTATTCATTTATAATTATAAACAGTAATAAATAGTGCAGCTATAATTTATTGTAATAAATTAACAACTCAGTGATTAATCAAAAGAATTATACCAAATATGAATCAAATATACATTTCTACAGGTGAAATCCATGCATCTATCCATCCATGCATCCAATGAATCAACAGAAACCTTTAAAAAAAACTTTTTTGTTAAGACCAATACTCAAAGTTTTTTATAGCCTACATGTAATTCATTTTATTTGTGCTTAATAATCGATTTTCAATTGCAACGCTACATCCTGTTTGATACCGAAATGACAGTTCATTTGCTGAATGTAAATCTTAATGTAAAAAGCATTACCAGTTTAATTCTGAATGGCACCTCTGTGTTGTGAGACTCAGAAGTGTAAGTGTGACACAGTGTGAAACAAGCATGTGCATTTGTGGCAAAATGTCTGCCAGTAAACATTCGGGGAAGTGAAATCCATCAGGCGCTTTGAAGCAGGACTACCAGGCGTTTAAAAAAGCAGACCACATCTCTCCAGCCCTCAGTGCCAGAGTGAATTTGTGCACCGGCGCCGAGATTGATAGGTGGATTCACAAAGCCCTTCAGAACTCTAAGGAAAGCAGCTTTGTTTCCATGACTGGAGGTATAAAATGCACAATGTACATAACTCTTCTTAACAGAGAGTAAATCCCGGTAAAACAACTTGCCGTCTGAAGGGACAGTACATTTCACCTCACTATATTTGGAGATAAATCTAGGATGATCAACCATGAAACACTCACCGTCCAGAGCTGGGAAAACACTGGATTTATAGAGCTGGGAGTTTCAAAGAGCTACAAACTGCCTGAAAGACAGAAAACACAAATAAAAAACATTTTTATAGAGCGTCAAATAGATGGGCACCCCAAAACGTTTTATTAGCCGCGCTTTGTGACAGGCTTTCCTCTCCTGCCATGATCCTCAGGCCAGCGTTGAGCTGTAAAATGAGAGCATGGCTTTGTTGTGCTAACTCAGACTAGTCTAGACTAGCATGTGGGAAAAGCTTTGAAAATGAAGGCCGGGGTCCGCTTGTGCAGGGCTATGGATGGGAGGGTGTGTGGCAGTGGCAGTGGGAGGGGTGGCGTTAGCCAGGGCGGTTGGTTGAAGGGTGGCACGGCGAGAGAGACACATGGTGACACCGCAGCTTTGAAAGGTTCATGCAATATTAATGTCCACGAGGGAGAATCACTAGCCTGGCCCCAGGGGTCACCCAATTAACTGGAACACACTCCCATTTCCAGTGTGTGTGTTCTGAGCATTCAGCTCCATACCTCTCTTCTGACATCAATGTGAATGTGTGTGTGTGTGTGTGTGTGTGTGTGTGTGTTTGTTCATATCCACACACGCTGATAGTCGCCGCACTCGTAGCTCGTGTTTTTGTCTGTTCCTCTAGTCTCTCTCTTGTTCTATCTCTCTCAGAAGAAGGAGAGTTACGGACAGTGATGCATGGCTGTGAAAAGCTAATGTACTGTTTTGCTTATTCAGTTTTTTAATTTGTTGGAAATTAATTGACTGACCTGGTGGTGCTGGCTCAGGAACTGATGCTAAAAAAAAAGAGAGCCGCCCTCGGATTTGCATCAGGCAGTGCTCAACAGAGTTTAGACAGAGAGAAATAAGGGGGGAAAAGGAGAAAATAGCTGAGAAATGTGAGCCGTATTTGAACAGCAATGCAAAAAACAGGTTATAAATCAAATACATATGTGAATCAAGTTACATTTTACTGAAATTAATCAAATTAATAGAACAAATTATGTCAGTCCATAGGACACAGTCCAATTTATATTTGTCAACTACCAAACTATACATATATATACACCTTTCAATAAAAAGTTGTCCTAACCAAAGTTCTTGTCTTGGGATAATTTTGATCCACTTCAAATGTTAACTCCTATATACATATATGGGTTGTTGACAAATGATATGCTATATTTATATATGTAACGTTAAAAACTGTGCATGTGCAACTGTTTAATGTTTTTGAAAACTACTGCATTAATTTGATTAATATTCTGAAATGTTATTATAAATTAAAGTAACTGTTTATTTAGTAGTTTTGTACTACATTTTTAAAAAATAATCCTGTGAGGGCGAAGCTAAATTTTCAGTTGTCATCACTTTAGTCTTCAGTCTGCATATTTCTATAAAATTTACTGTTGTGAATGAACATTAAATAGATTACCATAGAATTATACAATTAATAATTTGCTTTTTGTCCTGCTGTATGATGACAAAGCGTGATGTTTTGTACCAGCACAGCACAAAAAGGCTATTCATGGTAAACGGAAACATGATTAAAGTCTCTATTCACTGCTAACAGTATCTCTTGGGCCACTGTTACTTTATCTGGTTGTCATAGCAGGTTAAATGAGGGCTAATGGTTAGGCTAAATGCTATGAATCTGGGTGTCAATGCCCTGATTGTGTTCTTATCAGCTCTCACAAAAAAGCAGCACTATCTCTCTCTCCCCTATGTCTCATATTTCACACTCATGTCTACAGTCCCCACGGTCACAGACCTCTCTTGAGCACCTGCAGATGACTGATATTAGCCTACTGCCGGCCGCACTGATGTTATATTTGTGCTGCAATTCAGTCCTCCATAGTGGTCATGGGTATCATGATTTTGATAACTGTGAAAGGTTATGCAAAGATTCACTACACTGAGTGGAGACACAACTGTGACATTTCAATAAAAATTGGACAATATTGCCTAGCCACTGGCACAGATTTGGCCTTAGAGTAGACTACATAGACTGCTGAATAATCCTGAACCAACCTTAATAGCCGGTATCTATCTGTCTATTATTATTATTACTATTATTATTATTTCTAGTGTTACTCTGCAGAATTAAAAGAAGCTTTTTAAGGCAAAAAAGAAAGATTTGTTATTTTTAGTAATATTCATAATACTAATAATTAAACATAAAAGGTCAAATGTAAATATTATAAATATGACAAAAATCATGCTATCTGCTATCTAAAATTCTGCTAGATATTTGCAAATAAACAACAAAATGAAAATGACCAAATTGGTAAAAATGAAAGAACTTAAAAAAAATTGTTGTCACGGATATTTGGATGTTTAAAACTACTTTTCATGTTAGGTTAATTTTATGTTAAACCATTTCATGTTTTTATATTTATTTTATTTTCATGCTGTTAAAAAAATGTGACCTCAAAGTGTATCATATTCAACTAATGTGCCTTTATAATATCCATACCATACATACATTCTTTTTTCCCCAATCTATTACAATCTCCACTTTATCTCACCTGCCTGTGCATGAAAGCATTTCTGAATGCTGCAGTAGCAAACACTATTTAAGCATATTTAGTCCTTGTCTTAATCACAAACACGCTCATAAGATTCCCAATTAATTACACACATTCATAATGGTCATTTAAATGCAGGGACTGGTTTTAGATGAGATCAATTATGCTAATAAATGCATGAAAGCCCATTTAAAACAACTCATACCCAGGGAACCAATGTGGTAATATTTAGACCCTTTCTCCCAAATTTAATGTCTAAGGGACACAGGCTAACCTAAAGGGACGCAGGCTAATTTGAATGAATTTTTAAATTAATGACTACCTGAAATAAACTTTGCCATTATGTTATTAAAATCAGCAGGAGTGATGCTTCACACAGAAATGTCCACACTGATATCTTTCTAATTTACCACAGCATTAACTCTTTTCCTCACTTTGTTTTCAAGCAAAAGCCCTAAAACAAGCCAGAACAAATTTCTTATTTTTCTCTTTGCTTTTGTTTTTTTCACCACAAGTATATTGGAGCTGAAAAGACAATATGAGCAAGTATTCAGAGAAATGTATAAAGAAAAAGTATGCATGTACATAAGCATGCCTCTGTCGTGTGATTTAGTTTTTTTTAAGCGCTGTCAAACTATAAATCACATGTTTTTTTCTGTGCAAAACATAAATATAATTTTCATTTTTACAGTGAATTTACTGAAAACAGCCACTAAAATGTAATTCAGTGTAACAGTCCTGTCAGGCATAGCTATCACAAAAAATCTGTTTGACATAATAAAAGACTAATTAGTTTTACCCCAAATGCTACTTGTGTCAATTTGGTCATTTGTCAGTAAGAATGTTTTACTAATTTAAAATACATAAATAATTTTGCATGCTCGCGTTTGCTTTTATATATATTTATTATGTAATGGGCAGAATAAGTATGTTGTTTAAGAAGTGTTAATAGAAGTGTTGCACTGAATGACAAAAGAAAATGATTCCACCCACATCTTGACATTTTATTCTCCCACAAAAAAAATACAATGAATATATATAATATATATTATTCTTAAACATATACATGCATATGTGTGTGTATTACATATAACATAATATACTATGTCTACAAAAACTTTTATTTTGGATGAAATACATTTTTTGTATGCGAGAATATATGTACACACACACACACACACACACACACAAACACACAAATACCTATGGCCACCTACATGCTGCATTTAGTCAGTTCACCTTTTAGTGCTTAATGCTGTTCTGTACAAACAGAGTTCAGTAATTTACGGGAGTGACAGCCGCATTTAAAGAAATTTTGTGCAGTGTGTTCGGAACCAAACTTAACAACTGGTCGTTGGCGATGACGTCACGGGACTTCCGCCAACGACCGTGTCCGCCAGGCGGCTGGCTAATTACCTCAGACGCTGCAGGACAGCGGAGAGAGGTGTATGTTGTGGAGCAGGGATTTAAGTAGCATCTGCCGACAGCGGTTTAGTACGGTTTGACGGATGTTATCACGTCTCTTGCGTCGGATCTTTCCTTTATTATCAGCAGCTAAAACAAAACTCGCCAAACTGCGGGCTTCCGTTGTTTTGATAACTACAGTACGTTGCTATGGTTTCCTCTGTATCAATCATCGCAAATGCGGGAGTGAGTCTTGTTCCGTACACACATGGAGCAAAACATCAAAATTATGATATACCATATTCTAATTATGAATTAAAACGTCTAATAAATGGAATAAAGTATGAGACACCAAGACATTATGACAAAAAGTGAATCATGACATAAGTTCTAATTATGAGATAAAAAGTTAACTCTGACAAAAAGGTAAAATTATGAGGAAAAAACATGATTATGACAAAGTCATATTTCTGAGAAAAAGTTTTTTGACAAGATATAACTATGACATAGTCATAATAAAATTGACAGAAAGTCAATGATGATACAAGTCAATTTTGAGATAATTGTACATGATTCTCTCACAATTTCAACTCGCATAAATCAGATAATTATGATTTGGACCCTAGAACTCAGACTTTTTATGTCACAATTATAATTACCAAATCTATATATATTTTTTGTCATGTAAAAGGGTTTCCATAAGATCCCACAGGAGAGAGACAGGGACTGGGATCAGGATGCAATGGATGTGAACCTGGGAGCTGGCAGCTCTTGGAAGTTCAGTCAGCAGTGGAGTGAGTTTGAGAGCGAGTCTCTCACTAAATGACCCTGCTTGCCTCGTCCACAGCTTCCAGGGGAAATTCAATTGAGCCCAGTGACATATTAGCATTCTGCTGATCAACACGAAGGGTGGACAATCCACTTAACGAGCGAAAAGACTGCTGCACAGCTCCTCAGTATACGATAACATCACAAACATACAGGAAGGTCACAGCTGGGGGTGACCACGCCATATCCCCAACACGCATACTCCCGCTGAAACTTGCTTATACACACTGACTGCTCATAACATTTTTAATTTTTTACAAATATTAACAATATGCGAAATGGCCTTAAGCTTCATGACCTGATGTAACGGTTCAAACAAGCTTATAAAATACAAAGGGTGTATGTGTCCATTACAGAATACCAATTTTGACACGTTCAGGTCGCTTCCGAGTTTGTATATTGTATTTTTCATAAACACATCAGTCCAGGCATTTACAACCATATTTCATATTCCTGCCAATATTAAACCGTCCTCAGCATTCTTCTAATAACTACACGTCAAATTACACCTTGCGCCACAAGCCCATTAGTCACTGACATTCCCCTCCTCAAAAAAAAAAAAAAAAATCCTCCAACAAATCATTATTTGTAGCAACCCTATCAGAGGAGGCTGACAGTAAACTCGCCATAGTTTTATGAGCTTGTAAATACATTATCCGGGCTTTTGACTGTCACAGGCATGCATGTGCTGAGCAGTGCTATTACCATGTGCCTCTGTGAGTGTGTGTGAGAGTGTGTTTGTGTGTTGATTGAAGTAATTAGGCACTCACTGGATGGACTTTAACTCAGCCTCACCAGCTAATAGCCAACAAATATATAAAAGCAATAAACTAATGGTGTGAGTAATTAAGCAAAGCTGTATTTACATGCGTGAAGGAACAGCCGGCGTGGATGGTGACTGCTCGAGATCCAGCACAGGGTGAAGTGTTTTCAAATCAAAATCAAAATAATGATTCCTATATATATATATATATATATATATATATATATATATATATATATATATATATATATATATATATATATATATATATATATATATATTTTCAAGCATTAAAACAATATGTGTTTTACAGCTTTGAATTGTTGTTTTACCATGGATTTACTTAAAGCATGTCATTTAGTGTAACAATCTTATAAGGTATATTTACCATAAAAATCAGTTCATGACATATTAAAAGACTAATTAGTTTTACCTCAAATACTACATACTTTATTTTAAAAACGTAATTTTACATTTTTAAACTTTGCCATTGTGCCAATTTGGCCATTTGTCAGCAAGAATTGACTTGCTGACAAATGGTTTTACTAATTTAAAATGCACGAAAATTTTGTATTCTCACTTTTTCTTTTAAATAATTTTAATACATAAAGGGCAGAATAAGTATGTTTAAATACTTACATAAATAGAAGTGTTGCACTGAATGACAATGGAACATTATTTCACCCACATTGTAAAATTTTATTCTCCCAAAACCTTTATACACATACATATTTATTATATAAAATAAAAGTTTTATATTAAGTGTATATTTATTATCTATATATAAATTCACACTCATGCATGTGTATATTTTAGAAAAATATGCTATATTGATATATTACATTTATTTATATATATATATATATATATATATATATATATATATATATATATATATATATATATATATATATATATACACATCTCCTTTTTCTGCACTGCTCTTCTATGAAACAGGTGAGTTAGGCCTGAGGCCTTCTTTTCTGAACAACAAACCTAATCTACATACATTTCAGTGGCCTTTGAAGGATTTGAAGTGCGGCTGACAGCTCAGGAATTACATATCAAGAGGACTAAAAAGCAACGGATTTATTGCGCGCTGCAGTGTCCGTGGTGCATTTTAAAGGTCGCAAACGCAACTGTTTCACACCAAAGTTCCCGGGGCCTTCCAGCGAATCTGAATACAGATGAGGTCTTCTGATAGATTGATGCATAACAGCTCCCAGCATGCACGCAGTCCCAACAACCTGCAACGTCGGTTCCCTTTAAAGCCAGGGTGTATCTTAATTTGAATGTAAGCAAGTGATGTTAAGTTTTCGTGATAGGTTAAGTTAAAACATCAGTTTCAAGTGCACTCTGTCACGCTTGTCCATCAGGGTATTTCCGTGAGGGATCACTCAGCTGTGGGAAGGTTTTTCTTTTCTGCTGGACAGATAAAAAATCGTCTTTGAAACTAAATGGGATTTTCTCTCTTTTCCAACTAACAAAAAGAGCTGATGACCAGAACGTGATGGTTTTGTCACATATGAATAACATGTGAAATATTTTCAATTCCCTGGAATGACTATTCCGCAGTCATTTATGTAAACGACTGTTTTGTTTTTCCGAGATGCTGAATTTTCCTCTGTCCAGCTCTGAGGATATTCACACCTGCATTTTCAATATGTTTCCTGTTATATCACTGTGTTCATTTTACCCCAGATCCTCAATATCTTCGCTCCCACCAGCCTTTCTCTCAGTGTTGTCGAAGCCTGTGTTGCCTTTGGGGTAATAAGGGCAAAGGGAAAAATATTATGTCCTTTCACAATTATCAGCATTGCAAATATTAAAGTGTCTGGCTACATAGCAGAGGATACTTTGATTGGTATGTTAACCTTTGACTACACTATAAAGCAGTCAACTCCCGGTGCCCATATTGGAAGGGCTGGAATTTAATTCTGAAATGATTTGGGATAATAAGCAAGATGGATAATGTATGCAAGAGGGATATTACGTTTGGGCTAAATGCAGTTGGGGGGCCAGCACTATTGGAGTTGAATAATCACAGCGAGTTATAATCCGGGTGATAGAAATACCGCACTGTCACAGTCAAGAGAGCAACTCTTAAATCACGCGGAGGAAGAGAGGCAGAGAAAGGAGGGAGAGGAAACGTAGTCAGGCCAAAGGCGCCCACCGCTGCACTTTCACTAAAACTTTCATTAACGCTCTGCCGTGCCTTTGTTTTTAATAACCACGCCCTCGTGTCATCCCTCCCTGACCGTAACACATTTCATTTCACAAAAATGTTACACCAGCGATGCAACAACATTAAGCCAGAATCAAATGTCCGTTGGCAGATTTCCACAATGACAAATTCATATTCCTAAAGATCAACAGGCAATCCTGATCAAAGCAAAGGGCCAAGATAAGGCGGTTTAATTAGAGAACACGCTCAATTAAATCCATAATGTAATCTAGGTAATAAAGACATTTTTAAGCACTATTAACACTGTTAAACCGCGTCGGGAGTTTAAAGAAGGCAAAACACATTTCAAATCTTAATTATTGTATGACATTTAGTCACAAATTAAATGTACCTTGATTTTGGATGCTTTGTTGGTTTTTTTTAAATGCTGAATTGTCCTGTAACTCTCTTTAGCTTTAAACAAAAACGATGAACGATGTTTTTGAAGTGTGTTATGTTACAAGATGTGTTATGTTTTATAGAAGACAAAATTCAAATTCAAATGTTCAAGGAAAAACTCTGCAACTTGGGTCGGGCAACACAATCAAAGAGAATAGCTGAAGTGAATAGCGAGCGTAATAAATCACAAGTGCTCATGAACTACAGGGAGAAAATACAACAGACAGTTTTTAATTACACAAATATCAAACTCATATATGATTCTATGAATTAGCATAATGAATTCATAATAGCAATGGTACGTTACGGCTCCATCTTCGCCGTGCTAATAAATCACTATATTGTCTTTTATTTCAATTCATTCAATTTCACAGAAAGCTTGCCAAACTCTTCTGTAAATGATATTTTAAGTAAGGGGTATTTATCACTGTATTACGTTTGAATTAAACACACACTACTACAATGCCCAAACAAGGAAAACAAACAATTTTTTACAATCTATATTTCTTCAGCAGGTTATGTCACGGTTATAGAACTGTGCATTATAATCTCACGTAAAGACGTATAGTCTCACTCCAGCCTGGACACCACCGGTGTTAAAGGCTTTAATTATTCTCTGTAAAAATCTCACCTCTCCTTTTTTTCCGTCTCACTCTGTCTCTCTTTTTTCTCTCGCACTCCTTTGGCTCCTTTTGTTCTCGTTGTGCCTATTTATCACTGTGTGAAGGTTGAAAGAGATATTATTAATCCTGGGGAATGAAGGCAGGGTTAGCGGCATGGATCGCATTGTGAGAGGGGTAATGATAGGCAGACGTGCTTGGCCAGTGGTCTGTGTGGGCTTGATGAATGGGGAGCAGGGGCAGAGTGAGTGGAGATGGGTGGCGGGCCGCTGGGCCATGCAGTACCCCCCCTAACACTCCGACACCCATCCACCTGCCACTCTTTTATCAGACCTGCATTAGGATAAGAGCAGAAGCAGGGAAGGAATATATATCTACATATGTATTAACGTTTATAGCCACACTCTCTACACCTGTCTGACTAGTTCATATTGCAACCATAAGAGTGCGATCTGTCATTTTTTTACATTGACCGCAGCCGTTTCTTACTTTAGCCTCAAATACTTTTTCAAATGAGTACAAAAACGAGTTAAAGCGATGCTGATTCAACTGATCTTTCATGTAAACAAATAAGATTCTAGTTATTAGTTTAAACATTTGACGTTAAATAGAAAGAGTGGATGATTTATCGGTTAAAATAATACAAATGCCGTTTATACAGTATGTGTTCAGAAGGGTTTAGCATCAACCATCAGCGCAATCAAAACATGCGCAATTATGCAAATCGAATCAACAAAAAGTAAAAGCAAAACAGATCATGAAACCACAAATTATGTAAATGTGTGTTTATGTGTTGGACGGCAAGTAAGACAGGATTTAAAGGCGGTAGTGCTTGCTGCTAATATCTGTGCAGAGATCTCACAACACGTTCTGCATTGGAATCTTATTGTCAAAACTCAGCGGCACTGACGTGAAGCCACTTGATGTGTTTTCAGCAGGAGGGAATATGATGGTTTCACACACTGCCCTTTTAAACACACTGTCATGACAGCTCTGACAATGCAACAAGCCAATCAAGCCGCTTCTATTACTCTAAGTGTCATGTTTGTGGAGAGCTAACACCACGGTTCGGCTCTTTCTCCATCTACAGAGCCACAATAACATCTTACGTCAACCTTATCGCTTGCGCCAGCATGTGATTGCCACATTTACACCCTTGAAGGCATAAATAAATGTTTTAGTCACAATTATAGGTCATTTGATTTTGGGGGAAAAACATAATTATTTTTATGATTATTATATCTTAAAAAATATTTACATATGTGTACTATGATTTAAAAAGTTGAAACGTTAAAATATTCAATTGTATTATTATACTTATTATTATATTACACTAATATGTTTAAAATTCACTTTAAATTTTATTTCTATATTTTCTCAATTAGAACAAAAATACGTTAATAACACTATATTTTTTAACTTAACTTTTAATTTCCTTTTTTCCACTGTTTTGTGACCTTAGCATCAAATTTAAAAATCTCTAAATACTTTTTTTTACAATTGTTCTTCTTCTGAGAACCCCAAAAGAGTGATATACAAACATCATTTGGAAATGTAGCTTGTATACTGGAAGAAGAACAAAAAAATATTGTGATCTACTGACCAGCCACTGGTCTCCGGTACCAGTAATTAACTACTAAAGATAAAAAAAATAAAAATACACAACACACTATGAATCATTACCTCCCTCTACAATAATAGATTAGCATGAATTTAATATCACACTATATATCATAGTATTATTGCCTCATGACAGATGTAATTGAAAAACACTCATTAGGGCCGTGGGGGGTGTTTTATTCAAAGCCAAAGCCTCAAGCACAGCAACATTCACGTCATACATCACTACCAGGAAAAACACATGACACCAAAGGATAAATGCAGGTGAACTTTACAACAACTTTCTTCCTTGATCTAGTAGCGCAAAGCTAACATATCTGAGGTACATTGACGTGATGCTCCAGTCTTCAATGTCCATAAAATGACTGTTTTTTATGTTCAAAAATTTCTAATAATTTAGTCATTTCTTACTAAAAGATGACTCAAACTGTGTCCAACCAATAACCTTAGCATTTCCTGAGTGGCTAAGTGCTAACTAGCGAGCTCTCTGCCCTCTGGAACACTGACAGGCAGTTTAAGATCCCTATCATTACCTGTGTCCTCTTCCTGCTCATCTCTCCTGCGTTCTGCAGAGCTGTGTTGGTAATATTTTACCTTTTGGCTGCCTATGTTTGTGCCTCCGGCCCGCCTGATGTACATTTATCCGATTATCCTCTTACTTAAGATGCAATATGTCTTTCTGTTCCGGTGTTGAAATGGGAGGCCACCAATGTGCTGATGCTTTTTAAGTAACTGGGGCATAATAATTATTTTGAGAAATTGGGCTGTTCAGGACTTAAGGTGTCATGGTGTTTTATCCATGACCTGTCCTCCATCATGGTGAAAGCACTATCTCTGGAAGTGGCTGGCCATTTCATTAAGTAGGCAATATTTCACTGGCAAAAAAAGTTATTTTATACACTGCGTATCCGTCACGTTGTCCATTAACCGTCTCTGGGACTGATTTTTTTGTGTGTGCCGCATCCCGGAGCACCCAGCCTGAGTGATGCTGACAACCTCTGAATCGACCGCTGTGATCTTACCTAACAAGCATTCTCTGTGTCAAATTAAAGACAGCGCTCACCATGAGGAAAAAAAAGAAAGGAATCCTGAACGTGGCCTCTGATCACAGCAAACAAGGTGTTATTTGATCCGGTTTCAAAGGTATCTGCTTAAGCTAACACTGATCAAATGTACCTTATGTACCTTTACTTCCTTTGGATTTTTTTGTTTTTATGTTTTTCAGATAAACTCAATTTTAAATTGAAAAATATTGAACTTGTGATATCAGTAACATGTATGCATGAATTTATCAAATAAACATTTATATTTATATAATTTCAAGAAAATAAAAGAAAATGCTACATATTGATGTGAAATTTAAGACACTTAAAACTCAGACCAAACGACATGAAATATCTTTTTTACTGTATTAGCAAATGGTTTATATAACATTAAAGCTTTGGTTATTAACCAGGTGGGCTCAGGAAACTTCTAAAGGAGGCTACAAGTTAACTTAATATTTTATTATATTTAATTAATGTTATTATTAATGTAGTAAAAAAATTGCACAGGTTTGGAATGGCATAAGGATGAGTAAATAATGACAGATTTTGGCTGAACTTTGCTTTTAAAGTAACACATCAACTGTGCCTGGATTATGTAAAGCAGTTTAAAAGCAGCAATAAAATAAAATTCCCCAACACTTCTTGACATCATGTAAGGCTTCTGTAGCTTTTAAACAGCGAGCAGCAGAAGAGGAGACAAAGAGAGGTGACACTTATGACAAATAGACAGTCATATCTCAGTCTTTCACAGTCCGGTCAAAATGGCCAATCCATCATACAGTGGCCCTTTCCCATCAGCGAGCAATAAAAGTGAGCGGGGAGCACAGCGTGTCTTGCGGCATGCGGCAGGCCCATCAGAGACATGACCATCATACTGGAGCCGGGAGTGACGGCGCATGGACCAGGCTGATTATGTCGGCGTTTCCCTGGCTCGAGGTCCGCGCATATGATTTGGGGGACAACGATCAGTGTATGAATGTTTTGGGAGGCTGTGCCAGCTTGTCAGAACATTAGACGTGCTAATGGAAAAGCTCCCCTCCACACTCATGCGAGAGCAGCATTACTGCAGCATGTCACACTTGGCTGGACACTAAACTAATGGTGCAGCAACAAAGAGACAGAGAGAGAAGCAGCAGGAAAATAGTTTTTTTTGGTGAGAACGGACAGGAAAAAAACTCTGATGGAGACAGAGAAGAAGAGGCTAACAGCGAAGAAGCATGGCAAAGATAGAAACGGCATACAAATTAGGAAAGCGGAAGAGTGTCAAGGGGAGATGAGCGTGACGAGAGATCGAGCGAGAGGGAGAGAGACTCATTATTAGTTGTGAGTGACGTGGCGGGGCCATGATGAGCATTATGCCCTGTTGGCAGGGACGCCCAGTCAGAATGCAGCAGGCCTGCCACCTCTTCCCCCAATCTGGGAGAAAACAAGCCATCCCCAAGGGGGAAAAGACACACGGGCCTTCACCGCGTGGCAGCTCCTGACACAGTCGCGTGGCACAGGAAACCAGACGAGCCGGGCACAGCTAGGCATTATCATTCCCCGCTCTCATCCCAACATGTAAATATGTATTTTGTTATCGCAATATGTGCCAAAGAGGACGCTAGGTGTCCATATCCGGACACATGTAAATAGCGAAAGTTTGTCCAACTTGTTCCAGGTGAACGCGACCAAGAAGATGTCAGCCGAGCGCTGTCAAATCAGCAGCTGGGGAAAACCGCCTTTGAAACGGAAAGCACGTAGAGGGATTCCTCCGGAGCACCGCGGGACGGGCTGGTTCTGATGACTGTGGCATGCCTTCCTAGACATGAAATCAAACAAATACGCGTATATATACTAAAAGGAACAATCGGGTAGGCAGTTAGTCGGTATCACAAGAATGAGCTCGACAGTGGTCATCATGGTGACAGCTAACCTTTTTTATCAGTTGTAGCTATATTTTCCCCCAGCTTGGCCATATAGGAAGCTGTGTCCATTACCGATGTTGCTTCCCCTACCGCAGAGATCATTCCAGGCGTAAAAAGTCTCAAACTGTCGGCACTTCAAAAATTCATCAAAGCTAACAAAAGAGGGCATTCTGTCCACACCGGACCCCCACATCTAAACGCACACACACAAGTGTCACACTCAGCCCACCGCTACCGCTTTTCCCTCCACCTCAGGTCGATTCTTCTCATCCTACCCCTTCTCCTGCACGAGCAAACAGAATATGAGTGTTAAAAAAGAGGCGCTCTCACCGGCACTCTCTCTGACAATTGCTTTATTGCGTCTTATCGAGGAATATGAAACTGTGTTGCATGACATCTCGCGGTAAGCCGAATAGATATGCCAATTCATTTTTTTTCCCGCAGCCAGCGATTTGACAAGCTAGACTGCCCCTCTTGAAAGGCATCAGTCAAGCGCGGCGCTGTCGCCCTGGCTTTTCTCTCCCTCCGTCGCCCTCCCTTCTCCCGCCGGCTCTCTTTTTCCCCGGCAATCTGTAAGCCTCGCCTCCAAAATTGAAAGGCCCAGTCGCTGACAAAAAGAATGAAAAGAAAGAAGAGAGTGTGGGGGGGGGGCATAGCCCCCCAAAAAAAGGAAAGAGGAGGAAGGAGGGGGGAGAAACGATTTAAGTATTGCAAATATAAAATGATAAGACGGATATGTGGAGGCTGCTGGAGATAACATTGTGGATATCATAAGGGGAATGGGAAGGAGAAAAAGAGAGAGAGAGCGAGAAAAGGTGCTAAAGAGATTGGTGCCATAAGCTCCAGGTTGAGGAGATGACACCAGCACTAATACGAGTGTTTAAATATTTGATGCTTTGGGATAAAGGAGGATCGCCTTTGAACGGTATTGAGTGTCTGGGGGAGAATCTATTAGTGAAAATCTGCTGTGATTTGACAGCAGCACCACGGCCTGGTATGTTATTCCTCAGTAGTTCCAGCAATCTCCTGCTCCTCTCTTGACTTTAATGTTTCTCTGCCTTGCTTCAGTAAGTGCTGATTATCACTTTCTCGGGTGGAGCGGGATTGTGAGACAAGAAATAAAAGAGAGAGACGGAAGCAATGAGAAGGACATTATCAAATAGGGATGTACTACAAAAAGGTCATTTCCTCGGGACAACTGCTTTTTGAAAATTTGAAGTCAATGTGTAATTTGAACATTTTTAGACGAAAGATAGCGCTGCAATTTATAAAAACCAACTGAGGTCTTGCTGCCGGAACTCATAGCCTTACACACCTTTTGCTATTTCAAATGTGGAAATATTTCAGCGCTCTTACAAAATCTGGTATTATATTGCAATTGTAAGTTAAAGTCATTTCTGGCACCAAAACAGAACTGCAATAATATGTTTTCTTACTGACATCAGTCAGCCAAACAGATGCCAAAGACAATGTTGTTTTTTTCCCCATTCATTCACTTGTGATAAAATCATCTGTTACATGAATAACTGTAAATGTTCAAATATTTCACAAGTCAATTTGCACAGACAAAGACAAGCAAGCTATTCAAAGGATGACCTGTGGCTCTATCAAAATGTTATGTGTATTTCAACGGTCCAAGACAGCAATGTTGGCTCTGCAGTTTGAATAAATATATAAATCTTTTGGTCTTTCACTTTTGCTCTAGCATGCATACAAATCTCATACTTGAAGGTTTTGTAATGTTATACTGGAAAGATTGTAATGTTTCTCATTTGTAAGTCAGTTTGGATAAAAGTGTCTGCTAAATGAATTTTAAATGTAAACGCAAAACCACAAGGGAGGAATGCAAGGCAAAACATAAATGATAAAAACTGCAGGGCAATGTATTTGTATACTAATTGACAGTGTACAAAAGAAGTGTACAACAGGACTAAAGCAGTAACATGTTAACATAATGTTTCCCTAAAACTGTGTTATACTCACATACAGTATAAGCAACATGTACTATGTAGTTTGGTTTCCCTGTAAATGAAGTTCAGTATAACCTCTGACAGCAAACGAAACATTGCATTTCCCTTTTCACCAGGACCTTATTGAAACCAGGCCCTGGTCCGGCACCAGATTGATGTACTGTAAGCTTACGGCCAACCTTTACCCTGACAAAATGAGAGCAGTGTTCTAGAGATTGCAGGTGTTACTTCACGCCAAATAGCCGTGCCCCTACAGGACCCACAGCTGAGTAATGCCACTGCCTTCAATTTCTCCTTACATCTACACATACACCTCTCCAAATAAACAGTTGGACATTCTTTCACTGCTGCAAAGTTGCAAAAAAATACACTATGTAATAGCTAACAATTGTGTCTGTAATTATACCTAAAATTGTCTCTGTTAATGTTTAAAAGAAATATATTGTGACTGAATGATTGAATATTTCTGTGGTTTTGTGGCTAGTTAGCAGATAAATTGCCCTAAATAAGTTCATGCTCTGAAAACGTGATGTACGGTCATGTTTGGTGTGCTTACATGCAAATATTTATACATCCTCCTTCCTTTTTCTTTGATTTCAGGAGTTTGGAGAAGCTCACAATCCTAGTGAGATGCATTGGGCCAATTGAGGAAGTGAGTGAGATAATACACTGCCACACACACACACACCACATAATGAACCAGACACACTCCATAATGCACCCATCCTGCCTCTCTCCTCCATCACCTTCATGACACCAGATTAGGGTGGCGAACACATTCTCACACACACACACACACACACACACGGTGAGCCTTACAAGCTAACACGGCTGTTCTGTTTCATGCCGTCACAGTGTCTTGTCACATTTCCCTCTTGTCTGCCACGCAGCTGGGCGACGGCCCCCACGCACAGCTGACATGTAAGTGGCCTCGTCTCCAGGCGATCGATGGCTGCTGGCACTTCCTTCCCTGGCCAGGAAAAAACAATTAAAACCCATCGATCCTGCGCCGATCCGAGCCATGAATATGCAGGAGCTTCTCCTTGACCTTCAAAGCTTGGGGAAAGCCAGGTGACTTCATTCTTCATGCAACTGGCACTACACTCACTGCT